>NC_140648.1:20082463-20787698 GCF_978046115.1 Saccoglossus kowalevskii
ATATATACAATACTTCATACACGTCCATTTTACACGGGCGGACACAGTGATGGAGAACACATCTAATTCTGTGGGCTTGAGCTCGGATACTATGGAAGCTGTATCTCTCATGTCAGTGGTAAATATACTAATTGGAGTAATTGGTATTATTGGTCTTCTGGGCAACTCGCTGGTCTGCGTCGTAATGTTGCGAGTTCCACAGCTACGGACTCTTACAAATTACCTCATCGTCCACCAAGCTATCATTGACGTAATTGCTTCTATCGTGATAACAGTACGTTTTTTCGGACCACAGACAACGCAGCTGCCTGACAATCTATTCGGGGAGATGGCTTGTCGGCTCTGGAAGTCTGACTATCTTATGTGGTCGCTATTCCTGCTATCCAGTTTGAATCTGGTTCTTATTACGATGGAGCGCTATTATGCCATTGTATATCCCTTAAGTTACCAGTTTATATACTCTCCGGGCAAGGTGAAAATAATGGTGGTCGTGGTCTGGATCGCAGCATTCGTATTCAAGATATATAACCCAATTGTACAGTCCTTTGATCATGGAGTTTGCATAAAAAAATTTCCATCGCCAGCCGTGTCAAAACTTGCTGGAATAGCCACCGTAATTGTCCAGTACATCACGCCTCTTATTGTCATGGCAATGGCGTACACGCGTTGTATCTTCGCTATAAAGCATACCGTTCACAACGGGCCTTTAACAAACAAAGAGAAGAGCGCAATGAGGGCACGCAACAATATCCTGAAGATGTTAGTCTTGGTTTTCTTGGTTTATGCAGTGTGCTGGGGGCCAAATCAGATCATGTTCATGCTGTATCAGAGTGGTGTGAAGATCGAATTCTATAAGGGGTACTATCAGTTCAGTACTGTTCTTGGGTTCATCAATTCGGCAATCAATCCGTTCATCTATGCGTTAAAATACAAACAGTTCCAGGACGGCATCAAATTACTTTTCTGTCGACGCCGCATTGGTGTTATTGGTGATGTCAATCTAACTATGGCTGTTGTCAGTATACACAAACAATAGTAAAATCGCCTCATTACAAGTCTAATATTATAAATTCTAACAATTAATTTGACCATTATTGTGTGTTATAAAGGTTTTTATCACGTCAAAACAATATCACACAAAACTCCCCCAAATTTAATTAAATTTGATTAACTTGGGGGATTTATAACAACAATAATGAATCCCACACAGCGTGAATTTAGTCGCACACTTTATCTTGCCGTGGTCATTTCTCCTCTCATCAATTATGGCGCTATGAGGAATACAGGGCTAGGACGGAGATGTGCGCAATAATGGACAAGACGTATTCGAGCCGACTGTTTAAGCGAACATCCACACCCCAGTCCTGATATCATGGTACCGATGGACCAACGGGAATGCGCTGTCGCAGCCTACTTTGCATATTATAATGTGTTTGATAGTTGACAGTGTTTAGTTGCAATTTTTCTGTGAGTAACTGTGACATTGACAAAGTATCTGATTTTAAACGGTTACGGATAGCGATATAGAAAATCTAAATAGTTCAAGAATGATAAATCATAATATTTCATCAGCTTTCAAAATTTAAAGCGGGAGAGTCGCTACCTGCGCATGCGTCAGGTGGCCTTAGCGTGTCATTTATAAACAAGCGTCTACCCATGAGCCTTTGCGTTTTTAGCGTGTGTTGTCATCGTTCTTGGGACTCAATTCCCGCGCGTGCGCAGGTGAAGACCCTCCCGTTTTAATATATATATACAACCTAAATCCTAAACAGTTTGAAATCAACTTTTTTAAAACTTTTTGTATGAGATCAGGATTACGAGTAGATAATTTCTGAAAAAAAAACTTCACTAAAATGTACGTTATTCTTGTACTGTGTGTCAGGACAAAAACAAAAAACAGAAAAAATGATGTACAGATGTCTAGTCAGTTAGCGTGGTAATTCAATTACGTACGTTTGTAATTGTATGTAACATACATAATAGAAGCATGTGATACTTTTCAACATTTTAAGTGAAGGGTACAAAGCTGGGGTCGCTATAAATCGATGTAAACATTCAAATCTACCAATCCAGAAATAGTATTTTGAAATCATGTTAGTTCTTATTTAATATTTATGAGTTAGTTCAACACTACCAGTAGGAGGTCCCAGTTGCTATGTCACGTGAAGACATGCGCACGCATTATGGTCATGGATAATGTTCAGCTTTTGAGCCAATCACTACTGAATATTTGAGAATTTGAATAACAGCTGATGATTGGTATTTACAAATGTTATAAATACGTTTATAAGCAAAGACCCAGCATTCTTCCCTTCATTATTTGAATCGAGAATGAATGGCACATCATGGTACATATCATAAACAAAGTATTATTAACACAATTAACCGATCTATATACTTGATATTGTCATTTTAGACGCATTTCTAAATGTTTCCAATTCTTTCGTATTTTTATCATGTATATTTATTTCATATCATTATTTATCACGATCCATTATATTTAGTAGTTAATGTGAACTTGATGTAAATGAAAAACCTTACAAATTTGCGATGACATATTGTTTTGGGATGTTCAATAGTAGCTTTTTAAGAGTAGCCCTGGCAGCTTCCAATCACGATGTAAACTATCCCGAAGGCAAAAAAATATATGTATTCCGTGATATATATAGCATGATTACAAAGCGGAAATTTATGTGTTCTGTTTTTTCATACTTTTGTCATGAATTTGTTTTTCCCGTATCTGTTGACCGACTTAATTAGCGGATTATTAGCGAATTGCTGTGTTATGTATGTCATCGTTTAGGCCTATTTGAAGTTTTGGACGGAACTTGGCTCAGTGATTTGGAACTAATTACCAGATAACCGTCGCTATTGTGACTACGATTTCTGACAGTTTATATTCATAGTTATTAATGTAGTGAACGATTAATCAAAAGATATGACGTATTCAGCACTTAGTGTGATTGGCTTTATGATTGAAGGTTACGCCCTAGAGTCTTTTTACTGCTTTGTAATTGGTTAGAGTTTTGAAAATGAATAAAGAGAGTTTGAGTTGGTCTTGGGGAGCACAGCACGATAGACGCAGTCGAGTGCAGTCCTGGAGAGCCTTGGGGCGAGTGTTGACGCAGTCTAAAAGAATCTTGGGTCAGCCTTGCGATAGTCTTGGGGATTTTTTCCCCAGGGCGCTGTGTCTTATAGAGTGCTCCACAGACCGACTAAGACGAGAATTGAAACGTATTTCGTTGTGTGCGTCTTATTTGACTGTAAAGTATAAGTGACTTTTCCTGATCCCGTACCTCAAGGGGACGAGATAGTGAGACGAAACGAGATTCCCCCTGGCACGTGTGGAGAAGCCAGAGGAGACGAAATTCCCCCCTGATACTTTATTTACAATGTTTAAATTTATGCATTTTAATGAACATGTTAATTACAGCCCGGGGTCAGACTATATTGTGTATGTCTCGTCCAGCTTAAACGTACGCATTCAGTATTTGTATTGGGATGTATGGTGCATAATATAAGACATATATTAACGTATTGAGTATTGCACCAAACGTTGCAAGGCTAAAATGTAACTCTTTCATGGTCATGGTTTCCGGTAGCCTGATCCCTCTATTGTTTTATTGGTCCGTGCGCCTTCTTCTCAATAGTCTGTTGCATCTGGTTTATTCATTAACCATGTATAAATAAATAAATAAATAAATAAATAAATAAATAAATAAATAAATAAATAAATAAATAAATAAATAAATAAATAAATAAATAAATAAATAAATAAATAAATAAATAAGTAAATAAATAAATACGTCACGAAAACTCCCGTCTCTGTGGCAACTATCAGTTGATACAGGGCGCGCGAAAAACGAATAACTGTCGACCCTTGTTTAACAGCGTGCTATATTTATCAACCAATAAACTCCACGCTCAGAACCATGGGTAAATGACATATTTTTGAAATTGTAACTTTTCATTTGACAAAAATAAATAATGCAAGGGCAGATTATTAGCTAAAACCACAAAGTTGTCATTAAAGATGCAGGGGAAAACAAAGTACTATCGATGCATCAAAATGTTACCTCGCGTTTCTCTACGTATTTCACAGATGGTCCTAACACAGAGCATCATGTAATTTTACTCAAAATAAAAAACTTTCTGAATCACTATAGGAAAGGTGGTATTTTTGACCAAGCACAGGCAAAGACACAAAGAAAAAATATATGCGTGCTGTCAACTTATTTAAACTAAAATTATTCTTCGAAATAAAAACTTCAACATAGTTAGCAAGAGTTGGCTGAGCCATCTCACTTCTGGAATTTCAGACTGGCAAAGTAGGGAGGGAAAGAGACGAAAGGGAATTTGTGTTTTTCTAAATGATACAGCCCAGTTAATCTGTCAAGGAGCAAAGTGATTTCTGACTGGTTTTGCAAGTGAGCAAGCGTGAACAATTTCGGAAAGAAAAAAGTAATTATCTTTACATTTCTACATTGCTCCTAACAGCATGTTTTGTATATTATCAGTAACTGTAAACAAATAGTACAATAAATATTGTATATTTATCTTTATATAAATCAACTCGTTTCCAAATGTTTTCGGAAGATTAAACTGCATTTCTAAAACTGATATTTGAAATAGAATACTGTTTATACGCTTGAACATATCGATATTCTGTCGAAAATCATTTAATGGTGGATGGCAATGTGACGTGAACGTAAATTAAGTTGCTGTACATGCCGGTTCAAAGATTCAATCAGAAATTCAAATACATGTTTTAACAAATACAACTAATCAAACATGTAACAACGTCCCTCCTGTCGTTCGACTTGACACGAGATCTACTGAATGCACACAAGTTTGATATTACTTTCACAATGACAGTCATATTCATCAATAATTCCAAACACTATTGCGCAAGATGTTTGTACATACCCACGATCGATAATGAGCAGCTATTATTTAACAACATGTCTAGAAGTTGCCAGGTGAATGTACAATGGAGGAAATACCAAGGCCACTGGAACATGCCAATAAATGGAATTTAATGTAGTGATGTATTCCATCCATATATTACGAGAATGAGAAGGTATTGACAGGTAAGAGAGCGTTACTTGGTATGAAATGCATTTCGGACATGTTCGTATAAGGCTTTGAAATTTGGCAATGAAATAATGCAATAAACACGTGTATTCAACAGTTGCCTTTTGTCGCAATAAAATGCACACTTCGAAACCTATGAGCCAGACGCTAATATCTGAAGTAAAATGACCAGCAACGTGAGCATTTCATCTGATCAGTAGTCAGACAGTGGAACGAGTAAACGTTTAATTAACGTAATTTGTGTTTTTTTCCCGACGGAACAAGCGTGAAATTCCTGCACCTCTTGCAAGGAATTTGATTCACTTCAATACTGTCTGAAAAGAGCACTTCGTTGCATAGAATAGAATAAAATTGCAAATGTTTCAAACGTAGCTTATGTTAATGTGATAATGTTTCCTACGAACGACAAATAGTATTCAAATTTTGTCATTTTCACAAAAAGAACATATAAAATATTTTTTTACAAAAATATTGATTGCAAAATTTTGGCCAATAACAAATGATGTTCATTTCGTCCAAAACTATCTAAAAAGGTCAAATCTATGATGCTCAAACATTTTAAATTGCACCAGGAAGCAGGCAGTCTACCAAATGTGCAACAGCAATGCCATGCAAATACTATATTGGACATCTATAACAAACAAAAATAACCTAATAATGGAACAACTGATATAACTGGTAGATCTGTTGAGTTATTCAGTCATGGTTGGACAATGCATTTCAACATCTCATTAGGATTCAAACAATACAATTAAGGACAATGTGAAATTCCACAAAACATAGACTTATTGTGTTTTTGTTGTTGAAATAATAGTTGTATTCATTCGAATTTAGTAAATAATTCCTTTACATTCGGGACATTGAAGATTTTCTGTTTTCAGACAAACAGTCATGCGTATAATCTGGCATACAAGATATACATCGTTATAACACATCACTCGTTAATACTGTACTGTAATTGGTCAAAACATGATCACGTGATATCGGCTAAATTACCATAGCAGCGCCAGGGAAGTTACTAGTTCCCTAGGAAGACTAGTACATCAACTAGTGCCCTGGGATGATGTTACTCGTCACCTGATCGTGTGATTTCCAATATGTCGTCTGCTAGTTCGGTCGCTGATATCGATGGTTCGCCTCGAAAGCCTACGATTTAGCTTCAGTTCAGAAGAACTTGACACACTAGTAAAAAATTAAGATGCGCCGAAGACGAAGGACTGAAGGACGCAATCAGGTTTTCTAGAAGCGTCTTTACAACGTTTTGTGAAGAAATCGGGACACCGCTAGCAGACGCCGAGAAGAACTTCTTAGACGGCAGACGATCTATGCACGTTCCTAGTATGAACGTGTAATGTGTTATAAAACACATATTGCATGGCCTAATTCGGGCACTACTCTACGTCTATTTTCCCCTCGGGTATGTGCTTAATATGCCATAGGTCAAATACGGTAAATTCCCAATAACTACACCGAGTGATATTTTTACACCGCATTCAAATACACGGCACGCAGAGTCTGTCCGTGTTTAGACTTCATAACACATGCACATAAATAGTATCAAATCGACTATTATTTTTCTACTAGAAGCTACGTCTAAGAAAATTATAAATACATACCTCTCGAATTTCTCAATCGAGTCGTGTGACATCTAGGACCCGGGGATATACTGCCGCTATGTGGCACTTCATTCGTTTGCGATAAAGCAAAACTCAAAATCAAGGTTCAATACTGTATGAACTATTGTCCACATTTTGTCCAATATATATGTTGTGGAAATAGTCAGGTATTTTAATCTTTCAACATTTTAAGGCCATGTATTTGTGGTAACAATGCATTTGCAAACGTTTTGTAGTCACTCAAGTCGCTGCAACCTATTATATAAATGGAGAAAAAAAGGTAAATAGCAGTAAACAAGCAGAAAATATAGTTATAGTTGTCGATATCAACAAAGTTTTATTAAACAAATGACAGTGAGTGACTAAAAAGGGGAGAACCCAAGCCTGTGTTTATAGAATTATTTACTTTTTATTTCCCCACAGCGATACTGCTGCGGGTAATCCCTACTCCGACATAGATTTTTAATAAAACAATTGTCAAAATACATGCTAGGACAAAATTTCGTAGAGCGCAGCATTAAATTTGCTAGACAAACAAATAATTTCTTGACGCAATACATCAACTCTGTAAGACAAGATTTTCCGCGGACAAAACATTTCGCAAAACACATTAAATTTGAAAAAATAACTCTTATTACCCTCATAGTGGTAGACATATCATTATATATTTGCACTTTATATTGAAGAAAGTCGACCATTGCATACAATACAAACTGTAAATTTTCAACCACAGGTGTGTATTTTATGTGGTTTATCGCTTCTCTTTTGTCAAGCACTAGCGAGATCATGACAGTGAATATTCACTCAACAACAAAACATCGTTTTAATGAAACAAATATTGGATTTGGTCGCAGGCATTCAGTATGAGGAATAGCCATACATTGGTATTTTATAGTTGATGATATTAAAAAGGAAACAATATGAACACGTTTCCTGAATGTAATGTATTTAAATTAATATAAACTTGGTATAAAAAACTGACCCCAAATTTGAACAATATTTGCCAGAATTTGTTACAAATGGATTAGCCAAAATTCCACAATCACGAAAATTTTATATATTGCGTGATCTTTTTTCCAGGAAGATATAGTCTTCACAACACTATTTTTGCCCAATATTATTCTGAAGGTTATTAATTTATTTTCTATAATCATAACGTAAATAAAACAACTATGAACATGGCAACCAGGTTTGAAAACATACAGAACTAAGCACAATGGTGCGAAATGAACAAGCTTTAAGGCAAACTATTTACCATATCATTTGTCTTGGTTTTACACATGGAGACCAGTAATGACAGTCTACACTGCAGTAAATTGTACAAATACTTACTTCAAATTTATGTTCTGTTACTCTACAAAACTAGTTCTGGAAAATCATATAAAACCTTCTTAGAATACATGTGCAATGTTTTCAAGGTGTTCAAAGGTGTTCTTAAAGTGTTTTAAATCATCATTCGTCATAATTACTGTCAGCAACTGATTCAGGCTCAGGCTCAATGTATCTGCCAGTATCTTCAGAGTTTACACAGTCTGTCGCTGAACATCCACGTGCATCTGTGCAAGGAAATCCTGTATTCTTGCATGAGCAGCGTCGTGTGTCACAATTCTTGCAGGTTTTGCAGCTAACCATCTGGAGCAATGCTTTTTGGTGCTGAATCCTAAGTCATCCACAAGATCTTTATTGTGTTTCCTTCTACCACCCAGGCATGGCCATTGGGGCTCGGAGTTTGAAATGAGACATTCAGTTAATTCGTCCATATGTAGCACTGGTAGTTTGCTCTGCGAGTGTGTAGAGTCAGGGCATTTTGAGTTGATGGTATTGCATGGGCTGGTGGTATTGCATGGGCTTTCTGTACCTCACCTCATTCACACTGGCTGCATTTGGCTCATTATAAATGCAACACAGGCCATTTTCACATTTCGTCAATAGGTCTGCTGCAATGTCAAGCTTCTCACCCAGATCTGTCATGGCAGATATGAAATCTGCATCTTTCTTCATTAACTTGAAGAATGTCTTCTTCTCATTGCACAGAAACTGCTTGTTGTATCACATCGTGATAATGTGTGTATACCAGGAAGTGCCTTGAAGACGTCTTCTCCATGTTTCCTGCATATAGCTTGAATGTCAATATCAGTAGCCTGTCTGTTGACAATCAGTGTAATGTCAATTTCGTTTTGAAAATACACAGCAAGGACAATCACATCAGTGTCAGTTGTTTTTAGAACAACTGTTCTGAAATCTCCAGTTTCTGCAATTTTTTTTACAGTGCAACAATAGTCTTGTGTCAGCCTCTTCAGCAAAGCATGTCAGAGGCGGAACAGCATCTTTGAGTATTGAGTCTTCATATACCTTCAATCTGTGGCATTCTTTACCACGACAAACAAAGAAAGATCTTTCTCTAATGATATCAGAATAACCTGCATCACCATTCTTCGACCATTCATCCACCAGGAATTAGTCATTGGGTGCCTATCACTTTGCTCCTCCCCTCACGTTCTGTATTCTTAATGGAGACTGGAATGTAGTTATCAATCACAAGATAAATTCTTGCAGGATGTGGAGCTATGGCTTTACATGCAGAATAGAGCACAGATTGGGCCACTTCGTTGAAGGTTGATGGCTTCCTGTTGTTTGGTGTAGGTATGAGCTTCTGGATAGTGGCAAAAGTGTCAATCACCAGGGTCACGCTGTCTGGGCATCTAATTGCTTGGTTATCCTTCCTTGAGATCCTCCAGGAGTTTAGACTTTTGTGATTTGTAGAGTATGCCATGAGATGTCGCTATTGCCCATAGAATTGAACCTAACTAGTGAGAAAAAAGTTTAATAGGTTAAACTCTCGTGACCTTGCAAGAAACACCAATTTGCAGAAAAGGGAATGATCTGCCTTGATGATTTAATATCGTCCAGCAACTTTAAGTTTATGTTCAGCTGTTTGTGTTGAGAATGTTTAAAGCTTCTGTTTTGATATAGTCTCAACAATTGATGATTCAGCATACTTTGATGACTCATTTTTGATCAGTCGACATTTCACAAACTCTTCACGAAGTTGATCACCAATCTGTTGAGTAGTCAATAGAAACTTCACTGTTTTATCTTCGGCTGCTACCCCTGTTGAAATTGAAGTTAACATCTCTGATTCAGAAATTTGATTCAACGTGCTGGCAAGGACCTCGACTCACTGTCTCACATCTTTCTCATCTGTTTTTATCCGGGAGGGTCCTGCCTCTTTGTGGAGCCACTTGCATTCATATGATATGCCAGCATATCTTCTGATGTTTTCAGTTATCTGTGAGCGGTCAGCTGTTGTTTCAATCCATCTCACAACTGCATCTGATTCCAACAATTGTTCCAGATATTTTGCTTCTCTTGTTTATTGTTTCCTCAATAGATTGATCCTCTGGAACTTTGTAAATGGATTTTTCTTTGATAGTTGAACGCCAAAGTGACCATGTGTTAGCTGGTATTAGCAAAATTCTTCATGGTGCAAAGGTAGTATGCCCAAAACCTTGCATAATTGGAGTGATTAAGTATCCCGTATAAATGCGTACGCATTCATAAATTATTCATATGTAATTATGTACTCACTTGGCATGACTTGTAAAGCTCTATCATCAACAGTAAATAATCCGGTAACAGGTGGTTGTCTCACAACTGTCCAAAGGAAATCTTCCTTGGCTGCTTCCTGCACAATCGCTGATTCTCTGAGATTTAGAAAGGGTCATTACAATATCAACTTCAAGTGGCTTAGACACTTGCTTCTTAGGTTGCAAAACAAATGGTAGAATAGTCCTGTGCCAATGTAGTGATAGAGTGGTCTGTATCAGCACTCACTTCAACCTTATCAGCTGAATCAGGTGATAAAATCCCTGTGATGATGTACGCAAGCAGATTGTATAGTAAATCTGGCACCTGTCTTAGTTCCTTTGTGAGGTCTTCAGGGGATGGGGGCCAAGGCATAGTGTGTTTGATATGCATGATGATTTGCTGAATCATTATACCACAGTGATACGCATTCTTCATGTTATCATCATTATCATAATCTGTCGATTCCTGGATCTCGTCCTGTGATCTCTCCTCTTCAGCATCCGGACATTGCTTTAAGAGTGATGGTATTACATCCTCAATGTGAAGTTGACCACAGTAAATGTATTCACAGTGTTTCATATCCGGACGTACGGTTTTCACACTTTCCCCATATGTTGAAATAATCTTTTTTCTAAACTTGTATGTGCAACATGTCATCAATGTATTTGGTTCAGCGGGTATGGATCTTACGTACTCATCTCGTAGGAATTGAATGCTTACTACTGTCTTTTTAAGGAAAACAGTATCATCAATTATGGCACAGACTTTTTCAAAGGCAGAATGAGAAGCTGTCCTTTCCGTTTCCTCTCTTTGCCTTTCCATAGCAGCAAGAGATTTCTTGTTGGTGTAACTACCATAACATGTTCGGTGGTAACTGTACTCAATAGCTTTGAAATCTTTGCCCTCTATATCAAGGAGTACTCTCCCGTCTTTCCTGATTCTAGCAGCACTTTTGATCCTTTACTCTACAACATCATGTTCACATGGGATGGGAATTTCATAGTTTTTCTTATCACGTTTGATTTTATATTTTTTTCGACAGACAAAGCATATACATTCTCTTTCCCTAATTCCTGTGAGAACATCTGTTTTGTTCTCCACAACAATTCAAGCAAATCTATATTAGATAAACTGATGTCAAGGTACTACGCTAGTACTACACTACTAATACTATACCATAAAGTTATTTACTTCTCAAAAATGGTCTACAGTTACTTCCAGCTTAGACTGTAATCATGTGAATGGCACTTGGATCCCTGGTAACAAACATGATTTTATTTTAAAATAGAGGTTTTATATTTACCAGAGATGCAAATGTCATAATCGTGATCGAACTGTAAGCTGAAAGTCACAATACAATGTTTCTGAACCATTTTGCGTAAGGAACAACTATTTATGAAAATGTCAGGTTAGTTTTCGCGATTATACTAAAAGGACTAAAAAACAATTAGTTATTTATTTTTGTAAGACAAAAACGAAGTCCCGACTTTGCCAGTCTATAGAATAGCGTTTGTTCGCTTCATCGTGTTGAGATAAAGACATACTCACGAATCAGAGGAATATCTAAGAGCATAATAAATATGTAAAAGACCGTAAAAAACAGGGTACAAACAGTCAAATATATATGCCAAGAATATTTCTTCTTCATAACACTTGATTAGGATGTGATTTCTCGGAATACTAAATGCTACCCAAACATAAATCGACCATCACATGCCATATCAGACATTATCTTTTACACGGACATGACATAGACATGGCTGCTTAACAAGGAAATAATGTTTAATCCTTAGTGATCGCTTAACAAAGTAATGTTTTCTAATCCTTTAGGATACTTGCTTTAGACTCCCGGCTATCTTTACCTGAACAGAACCAAACCACATTATGCCGTATTAGGCAGTTTTTTTCTTTACAGTCAGATTTTATAGATACAGCCGCTCGAGAAAGTTATGCTACTTAATTCCTGGTTTAACAGTTCAGCTATTGCTAAGTCACCGACCCATCCGATCATTATTATACACATTTTGTTTCTCACAGACAATGTTATAGACACGACCAAGTCATTTTTTTCTTACCCTTTGTATATACCTCTCTAATGACAAAGTGGTTTACGTTTAACAGAACGCCATAGCCTAGCCCTGGTGTTTTGGGTTATTTTAACGAGATATGCGCTGTATCCTGCGACCGATGCCAGTGAAAATAACTTCCACGTTTCACAAACAAAGGTTGGTCTGCGCATGACCAACAATGTGTAGGTCGTGGTTCACTGCTGCTCCGGTAGACCCTCCATTTTACAGTATTTCAGTTTGTAAGTAAGCCTCATTTATTACGAACAATTGCGGGGTAGTTTGTGATACCTTGCGTGACGGAGCGATGCCAATCGAAACTAGGACAAGCATAAAAGAAAAAGATAAAATGAAACCGATGAATACACTGAAGCCATCGACTCAGAGAACCATTACGCAGTATATGGATACCGCCAAGGACAGTGCGAGTGGGGATGATAGTGATCAGGACTTCCAACGTTTTATGAGAGAAGCGATCTTGCGTATTGATTCTAACCTATATAAAATAGTGAATGACCTGAAGAATACAAGCGAAAGAGTCAACAGAGTGGAAAATGAACTAGAAGAAAGACAAGCTAGTTTCGAAAACTTCGCAGAAAAGAATGAGCAATCATTCCACACATTAAATCGTAAGGTCGGCGAACTCTCTGCACGAGTATATGAATTGGAGAAACAAAATAAACTGCTATCGACACACAATGACGAGCTACGTCTACGACAGATGAAACTAGACAGGTACTCAAGAAATTATAATTTGCGATTTGGAGGAATCAGACAAACCAAAGATGAAAATTGCATAGAAATTATTGAAAAACTGTTAGTTGAAAAATTCAAGATGGCTTCTGGGCAAGTCGTTGAAAATGCACACCGCCTCCGGTCTAAAAGAAATGGGAAAACACCTAGCCATATAATCGCGATATTCTATAGCAGGCCAGTAAAAGAACTTGTAGTCAAGGATGCCAGATCCGTTTTAAACGATTCGCCTCTTTTTGTCGCCCGTGATCTCATCCCGGAACACTATAAAGTAAAACAGTCGTTGAAGGATGTGATGAGAAAGGCCTACGAAGAAGGCAAAAAACAAACTTTTCGCGATGGTAAACTTTATATTGAAGGAACATTTTATAGAGGGTAAACCATTTATGTATTGATATAATTTGTTTAATTTAGCTTTATCCCATGTTATGTGTGATTTGTAGATGAACATTGCTATATTCATGTGCGAATTAGGATACATTGTGTGTAATACACACATGTTGCATGTTTAATGATGGTAATTAGCCACGCTGGTATTTAACTTGTATTTTGAACCTTTGTGATTAACTACAGACAAGATGTTTGTCACTCGATACAGTTTACCACATTTTTTTTTTTTTTTCATTTTTTTCATTTTGTCGATGATGACTATGAATAATTGGTCTACTTCCTTTCGATTTATTATATATATAGATATATTTTTGAAATGGGTCTTTCGGAGCAGTATTGATTGTTTCACTGCTCTCTTACATCATGCAGTTTGCAATTGGGTGTATTTGTTACTGCTACGTTTTTGAATGTTTTCCTGTGTTGTGTATGCGTGCTTTCGTGTGTATTTGTGTTATTTGGGCCACATCTCAAGGTACATTTACATGTAGTCAATTTAGACAATGTAATTATGGCGACTGAGTTGAAAATATTGACACTTAATGTAAATGGCCTGAGAAGTTATTCTAAAAGAGCAAAAATATTTAACTGGATTAAAAGTAAAAATGCTAATATTGTTTTTTTTTTCAGGAAACCCATAGCACGGCTGGAGATCCAAGGCAATGGTCTAGTCAAACAAATGGTCACTGTGTTTATTCCCATGGTATTAGTAGCAGTAAGGGTGTACTTGCTATTATTCACAATTTCAAATATGATATTACAGATGTTGTTTCCAACCCGAGTGGCTGTTTTGTTTTAATCCGTATGTTAATAGATAATAAACTGTTCATTTTATTAAACATTTACGCCCCAAACGACCAAAACTCTCATTACCAGTTTTTAGATCACATAAACACCACTGTTCAAAACTACAGCTAAGATGTGGACACACAGATTATCTGTGGAGGAGACTTTAACTATACTCCAGACATTGCCTTGGATCGCCACGGAGGTAATCCTCGCGCCTGGAACCGTTCCAATGCTAGTTTTAGTAATGTTATAGAAAAGTATGATTTAGTTGACATTTGGAGAATACGCAATCCTACAGGTGAACGTTTTACTTGGCGAAGGGGTGTCTCGACACCTGTTCAAAGTCGATTGGATTATTTTCTTATTTCTGAACATATGCAACATATTGTTAGTATGGTGGATATTGTACCAGTTCATTTCAGTGACCATTCATGTGTGTTTATCAAGCTATCATCACAAGATTCAATTCATGAACCATCGTTTTGGAAGTTTAATATCAGTCTACTGGATGATATCAATTATGTAAATGAGATGCAAAAATCATTACACGATTGGCTATCTGAAATTAATAATTATTCTACTCCAACTCTATCTTGGGATTATTTAAAATACAAAATTCGCAAATCACTGTAAATTTTAGTAAAACTAGTGCCAGACAACGAAAGGATAAACGAATCTCACTCGAAAATAAATTTGAAGAGTTAGATCTATTGTGTTCATCTGACCCTTCAAATGCAAACCTTGAACAATATAACCAGGTTAAAAATGAACTTGACTTTTGTAATGATTATATTACACGGGGAGCAATTATCCGCTCCCGGTCGCAGTGGACCGGAAGTGGAGAAAAAAGTACTAAGTACTTCCTAGGGCTAGAGAAACGTAATTATCAAAAATCCCACATACAGAGAATAGTTGGTCCTGACAATACTGTTCACGAAACTCCCTCTACAATTCTGTCTGAAATAAGACAATTTTATGAGGCGTTGTACAAGTCTAAGCATAAATCGCGCTATGTTAATTTCGAAAACTGTGATTTATTTTCCAATCAGACAATACCCAAACTCTCACAGGCTGAGCAAGAGTTGTGTGAAGGTCTGATTACAGTTGATGAGGCATACTAGGCTCTAGTCACAATGCCGCGCTGTAAAACGCCTGGGAATGACGGTTTACCGTCCGAATTTTATCTTTATTTTTGGCAGTCCCTGGGTAACACGCTTGTTAAAGATTTGAATTATGCATATGTCAATGGGACTCTTTCAGCGTCTCAACGCCAAAGTATAATAGCATTAATAGACAAAAAGGGAAAGGACAAACGCTACATAAAAACATTGGAGACCAATTTCACTAATTAATGTGGATGTTAAGATAGCCTCTAAATGTATTTCGGAGCGCCTTGATAAAGTACTACCTTCTTTAATTCACAACACCCAGTCAGCTTTTGTTAAAGGGATATTTCGGACTGTGTTCGTTTAATTGAGGAAATTCTCATGACAACTAAGGAAGAAACGCTATCAGGAATTTTGATGGCGATAGACTTCAAAAAAGCCTTCGATTTTCTGGAGTGGGATTACATTCTACACTGCCTTAAAATGTAAATTTTGGACCGTCGTTAATAAGGTGATTTGATGCTTTATATTGTAACATTGAATGTATAAACAATGGACTTACAACAGGATACTTTACAATCGAACGAGGCGTCAGACAGGGGGTTCCCCTTTCACCGGCACTATTTATACTTGCACTTGAAATATTTCTTTTGTCGATAAGGTCAGATACAGATGTTGAAGAAATACGGTTAGATACAGATATAGATGTGAAAGGGGTTGCGTTCGCCGACGACATTACGTGTTTCTTGCGTAATATGGATTCCGCGTCCAAAGTGTTAACTTTACTGAACGACTTTGAAAGGCTCTCTGAACTAAAAATAAATTGGGGAAAAACAGAATGCATGTGGTTGGGTCGCTGGAAAAATCGGAAGGATACGCCATTTGGATTGAAGCGGCCCAGAGAGCCAATTAAAATCGTTGGGGTATACTTTTCTTATAATACATCATTGGCAACAAGATTAAATTATGCAAAACCATTGGAAAATTTGGCATGCACTTTTAAATTCTGGAAATCTTACTCTTATTGGAAAATCGCAAATTATTAAATCACTAGCAATCTCCAAAATAATATATCTTATGCGCATGACCAACACACCTGATACAATTCTTTCTCAAGTGAACACACTTTGTTATCATTTTTTATGGGGCGGAAAAGGGGCTAATCTGCACTGGCTCGGAAGGTTGTAAATGATTAGCTAGTTTGAATTTGCATAACAATACTGACAATGAACGTGCATTCAACGCCACAATTTTGTTTTGTTTTTTTAGTCAATCAGAATTCATCTTCCAAGCCAGTGCAGATCAGCCGCGGAAAAGATAAAATCGCAAGGAGCACGATGCTGTCGGATATAAAGGATGGAGGTCATAACATCCCAGACGTATTTGTCTTGAAGGATTCATTTCGAATCCAAACAATTAAGAAATATTTGGACCCCAAATTCCATCACCCATGGAAAGATTTCTTCACACATAGACTACAATCCGTAGGCGGCTCATTTCTATTTAACTGTGACTTCGGCATCGAATCTCTTCCTATAAATTTATCTAATTTTCACAAAGAAGCTCTTACGGCATGGAGCAGACTTCTACACCTGACTGGAAATAACTCATCTAGATTTATAATTTGGAACAATCGCAACATATTGATTGGAAATAAGAGAGTATATTACTCTAATATTAGCAACGGTGGCATCACATATATCAACGATCTTTTTACAAACGGCACGATAAAAACAGCAGCTGTTTTTCGGGAAGCTTATAATTTATCAAGTGTTGATTACTTTCGAGTCCTGGGAATTATTCATTCTACCCCCCCCCCCTGGCTGAAATACAATCATACACGTACGGCCAATAAAAAACATTCACCGTGTATTTATATTGACAACAAGTTTGTTCCAATCAGTGTTGTTTCTAAATATACAATTAAACGACAATTGGGAAAATCGAAATACCAAAGGCCGACAAGTGCTAACAAATTTATGAATGATTTTGATATTCCATTTTCGAGTTTGAGAAAGTTGTATATTTTACCATTTTATGTCACGATAGACACTAAATCACGAGAGTTTCAATTTAAAATTATACACAATATATTGTACTTTAATTCAGATCTCTTTAAATTTAATTCTCCACTGGTTGACAACCCTTTATGTACCTTTTGTAAAGCTGAAAATGAAACAATGTATCATTTATTTTATTATTGTATCTTCTCCCGTAATTTCTGGACAACATTCTCGAGGTGGCTCCCAGAATGCATTCCAACAGGTGGTTTTCCGAGTGTTCGGGATATAATACTTGGTTCAACGGAATTGTCCCAACTCACAAATCATCTTCTCATTCTTGGTAAAATACACTTGTATCAATGCAAACTGCAACTAATCAATCCAAATTTTAATATTTACATAACCATGGTCAAAGATATAAAATAGATTGAGGAATATATAAACTCGAGGTACATAACAAAAAGTGGTCAATCATATACAGGATAGACTCTAACTCAGGCTTATTAAAATTGAAATTAAAATAGTCAATATTTATTTATGTATTCATTTCCCAGCTAGCTAGATCTTACCACACACAGTTTCTTTTGAAATCATATCTTGAGATTAAGCCTTCTGTAATGTAATGTACATGTTTTGTTTGTCCATGTATGTTATATACATAAATGTAAATAAATATTACAAAAAAACATAAAAAAACAAAGGTTATTCAGTAGTTGTTTTATTTCAAAATGAAAACAATAAAATACAATTGACATTTCTTGCAACATAGAGCGTCTTCATACGTATTTTAACATCGATAAATGGATTTTGATGTTTAAATTGCTGATCATTATAGATAAGATAGTTTCGTTTGTTTTTACATTGCATTGGAACGTCACTTTGGATTGTTGTTTTCAATTTGAGCTGTACGACACCGAAGCGATTCATTTGTACTAATACATAATCATGTGACTGGTTTATTTAAAGATCACGTGATAGTTGTTTCATGGATCTTGACAATCTTTGTGCAAGATTTTTTTCCCCAGTTTTAATGGTATTAATGGAAGTCATTGGATATACGCATGTAAGTATTTGTGTATTCTCGGGAGCGAACATCCGGGGCTTTTTAACTACCTTGCAATTATCACCGTTGAAAGAGAAGATCGAAATACCTCAGAAAATGTTGTATTTTGGGCTAGTTGTTGAAACTTTCCTGAACAATATTATATGATGATCTACGGCTGGTCAAAAGTTTTTTCATTCACACAGACATTTAGTAAGACTCTCAGTAAAATGTTTTTATGATAATAAGTTTTAAAATGTTAGTTTCTGCTTAGAGTTAATTGCTTTTGTTTTCTCAAGCAGCCCTCGACCTTTGGATTATGTAGACCTTCTGTGCATGCTCTGTAGTCTGTTTTTATTTATTTTTTCAATTCAACATCTGACATTTTGATGTCACATTTTTATGACTTTGAGCCTCAAGCAACAATACCTCTAAATCTCCAGTCTCATCTATATCTACAGACACCTTTCTATAAAAAGAAGGAAAGTAAAAATTCACCAGCCATGAACAGTGCGTGTGAGAATGATAATAATCAGGACTTTCAACATTTTATGAAAGACGCGATCCTGTGTATTGATTGCAATCTTACATGTAGTGTAAAGTACTTCAGGGATCCAAGGAAATGGTCTAGTCAAACTAATGGAAACTGTGTTTAATCCTCTGTCACTAACATGATATTACCGACGTTATTTCTCAGTGTTTTGTTTTAATCCGTATATAATTGATTATAAACCTTTTATGTTATCAAACACCTACGCCTTAAACGACCAAACCTCTCATTATCAGTTTTAGATAACATTAACACCACTGTTCAGAACAACAGCAACGACATGAATACACGGATTATATGTGGAGGGAATTTAATTATATAATTATATCCCAAACATTACTTTGGATCGCCGCGAAGGTAGTCGAATCTGGAACAATGCTAAGTTTAGTGATTTTATAGAAAAGTACGATTTGGAGAACACGTAATCCTACTGGTCAACGTTCTCCCTGGAGCCTTTCGACACCTATTCCCAGTCAATTTGATTGTTTTCTTATTTACGAATCAATGCAATATACTGTTAGTATTATCAGGGGGAAAATCTCTCTTTCGGGGTTCTCCACACGTGTCCGGGGGGAAACTCGTCTCGACTCTCTATCTCGTCCCCTTGAGGTACGGGATCGGGAAAATCACTTTAACTTTACAGTCAAATAAGACACACACAACGAAATACGTTTCAACTCTTGTCTTAGTCGATCTTTGGAGCACTCTATAAGACACAGCGCCCTGGGGAAAGTCCCCAAGACTTTCACAAGGCTGAACCAAGACTCGCCCAAGACTGGACTGCCTCAAGGCTCGCCCCTGGACTGGACTCTCGACTCTCCAGGACTGCCCTCTCTCTACTCTCAGACTGTGTCTATCGTAGAGTACTCTTTAAGACCAACTCAAACTCTCTTTATTCATTTTCAAAACTCTAACCAATTACAAAGCAGTAAAAAGACTCTAGGGCGTAACCTTCAATCATAAAGCCAATCACACTAAGTACTGAATACGTCATATCTTTTGATTAATCGTTCACTACATTAATAACTATGGATGTCAGAATAGCGACGGTATCTTGTAATTAGTTCCAAACCACTGAGCCAAGTTCCGTCCAAAACTTCAAATAGACCTAAACGATGACAGACATAACACAGCAATTCAGCTAATAATCAACTAATTAAGTCGGTTAACAGATACGCGAAAACAAATTCATGACACATCCCTTCACCCAAACTGAGATATGCCTCTCGGCATTGCACGTTCACAAATCAAAGATACCGTCAGCCACTCATCGTCATACGGGTTAAATACAATACTAAGAAAAGGTATAAATCAAAAAGAGTAAAACACACTAATTAATAAACTGATTATAAGTCTAAATACAGTGGTTATAAAGTCACAAATATCAACGGTTATAAATAAAAACAAGGGAAAGGCTACCAATCGACTCACTTTTCTCAAACAGGTTTGCTGAGGTAACCCGTCGCTTCACTTTCTCCGTTACTAAGGTTACAAACTTTATATCAAAAGGTCAAAAAAATACTAAGGCGTGGAGGTGTAACCAAGCGATCAGCCAATCGCTGCAGTCGACAGCATGATCACGTGATTACCAGGGATGCGTCTCTCGGTTAAAGCATTGCAAAGCGGTAACTAATAAACAATGAATAAAAAGCTATTAATCAAACTCTTGTCACATACGCTTATAAACTTCAACTGAACTCACAAGTCATTAATCTAAACAAAAGTCATACGGCGTGGAAGCAGAATGCAAAGACAAATGTCGCTTTCATAACACATTACTCCTCTGGCAAAAAGACGGAAAAGTAAAACGATATACACTACTGAATTACATATAATCCTGTCAATCATGAACAAAAGCTTGCGATATCAAACAATACGTATATAAGCGCACCAAACTCTCACCTCAAAAAAGACATTAAAAAACGTTACAAAGGTGCTCTCAACTCAAAAAGCGTCAGAAGTATTCCGGAAACAACGTTAACACATAAACAACAACAACTCTTAAAACGTCGATATCTCTGTACATCGACAAATCTCAAAACTCTTAAAAACACGTGGGGGCATCATTCCTCCCATCATAATCCGTACTCATAAACTCATTAAAACTCACAACACTGTGTGGCAAATACTCGTCCACTGAAGCGCGCTTAAATCGTTATAAAGGACCTCGAACGTCACTAAATATCAGTTCAAAACAAAGATCTGGGCGCTCACGTACATACAATTCAACATCACTAAAAGAAACGGTAAGAAAAAACGATAGGAAAAGCCAGCAATACATTACATTACTGAGCAATAGGGTTAGGGTTCTGGAAAAGAGTTCAACGTCCTGAGTTACACAGTGTCAGTTACAGTGTCCAGCGAGCAGTTCTCTAAGCAATACACAGATAGCTAAAGTTCTAATCAAAGTCTATAAGCGTCTTCTTCTTTCGTCGCGTTAGTCCGGGGTTGTTCTTTGTCATCTTCTTCTTGTCTTTAATGTTGCTCAATTCTTAATTATACAGTCCTATCCGGTACTCATCCTTCATAAGGGGTTCAGAAGTCTTCATCTCTTCAGCGTCGTTCATCGGTGCCATACTGTTAACGGTGTTAGTCGTCAAGTGCGGTTTCTGAGTCGTCTCTGCCATGGAGCTGTTAGTTCGGTTCACAAGAAAGACACATCTTCGCCATTTCACTTTCTTCACAGGATGTCAATGTGCGTAAGACGCAATGCCCAGGGTTCTCACACCACGTTTCAGGGGGAAAATCTCTCTCTCGGGGTTCTCCACACGTGTCTGGGGGAAACTCGTCTCGACTCTCTATCTCGTCCCCTTGAGGTACGGGATCGGGGAAATCACTTTAACTTTACAGTCAAATAAGACACACACAACGAAATACGTTTCAACTCTTGTCTTAGTCGATCTTTGGAGCACTCTATAAGACACAGCGCCCTGGGGAAAAGTCCCCAAGACTTTCACAAGGCTGAACCAAGACTCGCCCAAGACTGGACTGCCTCAAGGCTCGCCCCTGGACTGGACTCTCGACTCTCCAGGACTGCCCTCTCTCTACTCTCAGACTGCGTCTATCGTAGAGTACTCTTTAAGACCAACTCAAACTCTCTTTATTCATTTTCAAAACTCTAACCAATTACAAAGCAGTAAAAAGACTCTAGGGCGTAACCTTCAATCATAAAGCCAATCACACTAAGTACTGAATACGTCATATCTTTTGATTAATCGTTCACTACATTAATAACTACGGATGTCAGAATAGCGACGGTATCTTGTAATTAGTTCCAAACCACTGAGCCAAGTTCCGTCCAAAACTTCAAATAGACCTAAACGATGACAGACATAACACAGCAATTCAGCTAATAATCAACTAATTAAGTCGGTTAACAGATACGCGAAAACAAATTCATGACAGTATGCTGAACATATTACGTGCTTCAACTTCAACCATTATTTATAATGTTATCATCACTATTATCAATTTATGGACCGTCATTTTGGAAGTTCAATACCAGCTTCCTAGATAATATCAATTATGCAAATGAGATAAAAACATGGTTATAGGATTAATTATGTGAAATTCATAATTTTTCTGCTGCAAGTCTATCTTGGAATTGTTTATCGTAAATTCACCACAAAATGCAGTAAAACTGAAACAAGCCGACGAAAAATAAGATAGTAGTGAGCTTGAAGAAACGTAATTATCTTAAATTCCACACACAGAGAATCGTTGGACCAGATGATATTTCTCACGAAACTCCTTCTAAATTTTTATCTGAAATAAGACACAGTCAACCAATGCCTATGTTCTAACAGGCTGTTAAAGAATGGAATTATGCAAATGTCAACGGAATCCTTTAACGTCTTAACGCCAAAGTATAATATTAACAGATAAAAAAGGAAAAGAACAAACGCTACATAAACAAATTGATACCAATTTCACAAATAATATGGATTGCCTTTAAATGTATTTAGAAGCGCCTTGAAACAGTTCTCCCTTCTAGTCAGCTTTTGCTAAAGGGTGTAATATTTTGGACTGTGTACGCTTAATTGAGAAAATTCTCATGACACTAAGAAAGAACAGTTATCAGGAATTATAATGGTAATTGACTTCGAAAAAACCTTCGAATCTCTAGAGTGGGATTACATTATGCACTACCTTAAATTGTACAGTTTTGGAGCATTTTTAATAAGATGGTTTTAAGCTTTATATTCCAATTTAAAATGTAAACAATGGGCATACGACAGAATACTTTTAATACATATAATACAATTAAAAGGGGATCCCCTTTCACCGGCACTGTTCATACTTATACTGGAAATATTTCTTTTGTTGATGAGGTCAGTTCCAGATGTTGAAGCAATACAGTGAGATAAAGATACAGATATGAAAGAGGTTGCGTTCGCCCAAGATCTTACGTCTTTACTGCTTTATTTGGATTCAGCATTAAAACTTTACTGAATGACTTTGGACAGCTCTCTGGACTAAAAACTAACTGGGGTAAAACAAAATGCGTATGGTTGGATCGCTGGAAAAGTCAATATGCCATTTGGATTGGAGTGGACTAGAGAGCCGATTAACGTATAATACAACATTGGCTGCACAATAAAATTTTGGAAAACCATTGAACAATTTGGCATGCACTTTTTTCTGGAAATAAAGAATACTTACTCGCATTAGCAATCTACAATATAATCAATCAAAACAAAAATACTGAATTGCTTATATTATATTGCAGTATAGTACAGTAAGATTATACTTCATTGATTTCACGAAAGCTTTTCAAAATTTAATAAATATCAACATATAGGAACAAGGTCTTAGAAAAAGGAGAAACGTATGCTTGGATCATCAGATGAAGAAATATTCGAAACATTTAATATGATCTGAACAGAAATGCCACAATGTTGCATCATTTATTCGCAATTATTATCATTGACGACCAATTTATGGTTTCCAAGAAATAACGTTTAAGGTGACATATTGGAAGACGTTGTACTTAAAATTATCATATATAACTTAAATAACAATATACACTGTAAATCTTGGAAGTACTTTTATGTTTTTCATTAAACAGCACACTGTTTAAATTAAAAACGTGTATTATATAAAACACCTATATTTTCTATTAAAACAGTAGTGTTTTTGTATTTTGATAAAAAAAAATACAATTTTTGAAATTAAAACACGGCGACATAAATGTGTCATCAAAGTGTTTATTGATAAAACATTCATGGATCAATGCAGCGAACTTTATGCAACCAGTAGTCACACAATTGAGTGAAAATACTTTTACCACAGCATTGTCGATTTCGTCGTTCGTTAAATTCCCTGTTGTTGCACAAACCCGGATAATGGGTATGGAAATTCAGACAATTTAGTTTGACATACATAGATAGGACTTCGTCCTCAATGAAGTTTTTGTATCCCCAATTAATATTGCAAATATTTTCATGTCGATTTTTTTATTGTTTATTCTCACATAAAATTATGTTTATATTCAATTCTTTTCTTTCACAATCAACCAGGTACATTCGCAACAATATTACTGCTGAATTGAAACGTTATGTTTTCATTTAACGTATTGACATACCAGATGTAACGCTCTTAAAGATATTCTCAAGTAGCAAAATATCCCACTAACTTGGACAACTGAATGAACATTTCATTCAATAACATTCATCAACTTCTAGATGTATTGGCAAGATTGTATATGAGTACTCATACCAAATCCAACACCATTGAGTACCCTTAAAGAATATTAGTAAATTTAACATCATAGATAGAAAACGTGTTATCGTGCAGACGATTCAATAACCATAATAAACACAATCTTTTATTTTATCAAAAACTACAAGGCCAATAATGGATACTTCAATACATTCCATGAAGATCTATGTTACTGCTTTACATATGCAAGTTACATATACGACTAACGTTAGCTAAGTAATCAGTGATCTCATTACACATTCGTGATAGGTTATAATGTGCAAATAAATTTCTCTTGATGCTATTATAAACGCTGGTTCCCCCTAATTATAATATGCAATGAAACTATATAGTATACATGTATTAGAATCTCAGAATCGTATTTTGCATTTATTTTACAGAATAATACTGTAAAATGCCACGACCGTTATCGTTAACTAGATGAACTCAGTAAAACAAATGAGATGGGCAAAACAATCATTAAGAATTAACCGTCACGAATAACTAAAGCACCGTCCTTATAATGATTTTTTTATAATATGTTGTACTGTTTTCCTGTCAAATATCTAAATTTAATGTTCATGGCTACAACCAAATAAATTGTCAATAAGTATTATTACCATCAATAAATTCAAGCAACACAATATATTGTTACCATTGTTATGTATTTCGGAATTATTGCCATGTACGTTTGAATCATTTAACTTAAACAATGATTTCATAACAGCGATCTCAAAAAGTAATCACGCGCAAAGTAATTTGGCAGGGCGTGTAAGGAATTTTACAAACTATGTTAACTTCATAGACTGGCAAAAAAGATTAGGTGTTTTGACTAAGAAAACTGGTTTTTCGTTATTGAAAGATTGTTACTGACATTGTAACAGTAAATACGGCATCCTTGTGATCACCAATGTCTAATACCTATTCAACGTTCAATGCAAAAGTCACGTACGTAAAATTGATCATATTTACACTCTTAAAATTGTAACATTACATAATTCAAAGTGATCCTAAATAATTATAATAGTTTTGTGACAACAAATCAAATATTGTTTACATAACAAAGGATATAGAGTCGCACATAATTGTGTGTTAACGGGGCAATGACTGGGGTGTGTACACAAATGGGCGAAATGTGGTCAAGTGAACATAATATATAGAAAATGGGAGTAGGTAAGTAGTTATTCAATTTTACCGCACATTTCGTTTTAGTATTTTAGTATCGTGCAATGTTCTGAATCACAATTAGACGGCACGTGAAACGAGTCGACCAATAAGAATCCGGCGTTGCAGCGCACGGTGTTATAACTGTTCAAAAAGTTCATTATTTGGCTAGTCTTGTTTCATATATTGACACACTGTAATATCATGTACAGAAAACATTACAGGATGTAAAGTTGATATAGTTTTCAAAATAATCTGGTATTTTCCGAAATAATGCGGATTTAAAGACATCCGCATTGGCAAAATTGGGGAAGTTGACAAAGCTGAGTACTCATTCTAATGTATCAGTCAATCATTTCAAAACTGATTGGCTTTCGCTAAAATTCCGCCCTCAAACGCTTGGTTATTCTTGTATCGTATTAAATAAAACAGTTAGAGATACAAGCATGCCATAACTGTCTGACTCTATACCTTGAGCGAAATTCTAATTGTGATCTGAATAGAAAAGCAATTCTTCAATGGGTCAAGAAGTGGAAAAAATAATTGTTACTAAACGATATTCACCACAAACACAGAATTAACAAACAAATATTGTTATTGAAAAACCCTTTGCTCTGTGTTTTAGGCATTACAGAGGATTGCTAGAAATATACGAGCGTGAAAATCAGAGGGCAGAGCTCTAGAGCAACAGCAGAGAACGCTATAGGATGTATGTACCTTAAAATTAAGACAAGAGGACAATATATTTTAGCATAAACACGAAATACATTATGCGCTGAAACAAGAATTCGCAGCTGAAATACAAACTAACAATTTACCCACCAGGTCGCCATATCATCATCATAATTTGGCGGCGGCCAGTAATATAAAGTTCGGAAATTAGTTCAACATATAGTCGAAATGCCATATTTTTTATGGCATTGTATTCTGTGAAAATTTGAAATTAAAATCATTAGTGGAACTCTGTTAAATCCAATGGCAATGTAAATCAGCATATATTTTTTTACTTAACTATAAAATATGCAAATTAGCAATTATCTCAGTTTCTTTTAATGCACATCCCAGAACTTAAAAAAAATAGCTCCTAGACGCTTTGACCTTTTCTTTTGAAATTTTCACAAATGATTAACAATGTGTTTATCTTCAAAACGCCGTCGGGGCATTGTTTTTAGTTGAATAATGTTACAACAATCGTACAGACAACTAGCCTGGGTGTTAATTTATGCATAGACTTGAATTAGTGAAATTTGAGCTGCTGCCCAACAAAATTGACAAATGGTAGACAGTTTTCAAGACGGCACTTTCTTCATAGTAAACAGATGTACCCGTAAACCAATTTTGACAGGAAACAGAGGCATGCTTTAGAAGCAATTTTTTTAAATCACTTTTGACCAAAAAAACACCACATTTTT
The DNA here is from genome assembly GCF_978046115.1 of Saccoglossus kowalevskii. NCBI lineage: Eukaryota > Metazoa > Hemichordata > Enteropneusta > Harrimaniidae > Saccoglossus > Saccoglossus kowalevskii. Next base: position 20,109,734 of record NC_140648.1, read on the forward strand.
GTGCATATTTCAAACTACAGTGTCCATAAAAAAATACTTACAAAATTTCAAAATTCATACAATAAGTTTTCCGAAAATATATAGTTTTGTGGACAAGGGAGGTCATCTTGGTTGCCTAATTAACTAATTAAAGTACATGTCAGGTAAACTGCATCTCTACCTTAAATAGTTGAAGGGTTTTTCTTGAAACATTTTACTTTTTGCGGTAAAACACTTAAAGTGTTTATAATCTTCATAATTACGAAAAATGCATATGATGAAAACTGTCAATGTTTTTATTGCATCATTTCAGAGATATTTTCACATAACAGAGTATATTTCCAATAGAAACACGTACTGAGAGTGCTTCCATCAGGAACATGTATAAAAAGTGCGTATTATCACAACACTTTTGAAAGTGATTTTACTAGACATACATTTTGAAAAATGTATATGATCACGACACATGGAAAAGTGTCTCAACCAATGACATGTTTTAATATAGTAATTAATATTACAACTCTGTGAAACGTGATTTTACAAGACAAATAATTTGAAAAGTGCTTTCACGCAAGACGACACAATCTGAATAATGATAGTACTTGTAACATACACACATTTTAAAATGTGTTTGCACTGATAACATAAAAAAAACACATTATCATTATTATTTGGGAAAGTGTTAATGAATCAAATATATCAAATGCTGCACTTCATGACCGAACACTTTGCAATATTAATTGTACATAAGAACATGAGAAAAACAAATCACATAAATCAAGTAAATATTGATGTTGGATTATTCCCAAATATAAAAGGTAAGTTTGAGTATATAATAAAAACAAAACATTTATACTTGTTGTCAAAATAATATTAATCGCATGAAGAAGTGACCTCGATTTATTTGCAGCTGGAAAAGTGTGTTTACTGAATTTCGTGAAACTGTAGATCTAATATCCAATAATTGTGACATTTCAAAACAGAACAATAATATCTTAAAGCCCTTTCTTTATCGACATAAATGAAAGTGACCAGTCTTCCCCTATGTGGTATAATTGTTGTTGCGAATACAGCCTCAACGAGCACATCCATTTACTGGGAGTAGCACACAAATAGTTGAACAAATAAATGAAATGATTAATTTCAGAGAATTATACTCTATAGAAATACATTTATTCTATTGCAATCCCATTTTGGCTTAATCCCCAAATCTGCATATATTTCATTCATCTTTCACTTTTCTATCCGTTAAATAGTTTGATTGCTTATTTTCAACACTTATACAATAAAACGGAAAGTGTGGTATTTTAAAATTATATGTGTCTAACCAGAGTTCTTCTGACAAAGTGGACGATGGCTCTGAACCAACAATAAACCCATATTAACAGAAAAAAATAATTCCCAATATTAGAAATATCATCTTTACTCTTAAAATCTGAATAGTATAATATTATCAAAATCTAGTAATGTTTAAATATTTTTTTTCAAGCAATGCGATATTTGAATCAGAAATATGTATGTAAAATAGCAGTGTTGTTATTAAGTAACGCACATGTAATGAGAAAACGAAAACAAGACAACACCCAATTAACACGAATTGAACTGATTTTATTTTTGGTAACTCAGGAAAAGATTTTATAAGGCCCCTTACCCCTCAATCCTGACCCTAAGACTCCAGCTCCCAATGTAATTCAATATTCCCCTCCAAATAATTATAAGTGATCCAAATAGGCGTATATCAAATTAGAAATGGAGGAGGGTACTAAAGAGGCTGATTTAGGATTAGAGTTATGGGTGAGGGCCCCTAAGGAAATACTACCTAACTCAGTCATGTCTCTGGGGGTGTCGGCAAGGAAGTTATGCAGTATGAAATAATCTGTTCCTGTAAGTGTTTGAGTGGAAGGCTTTTTCTCCCCAAAAACTAAAGAATTTCACAATGTCGAAAATCAAAAGTCTTCATCAATTCATTACATTTATCGCTACATGCACAGTATGCTTGCTGACAATGGTGACGTGTGTGGGAATATTTTTTCTAATAAATATGCTGCATATAGTCGAAAATAAGCACTGTGTCTATTACAGATGCATACCGTAGACGGCATACAAAAAAATTATAAAACACTACTGTTTTGATAGAAAATACAGGTGTTTTATAATATAATACACCAGTTTAAAATTATCAACAGTATGATTTCAATAGAAACGGCGGGTTTTAACGAAAAACATGAAAGATATACAGTGTACAGCAGCAAGGACGGACACTTTGTTCGTGTCAACTCGCTAATTCCATAAGGCGCCAACGCTATTTTCAGTAACGACACTATTGCATTATTTTCAAATGTGACATTATAAAGTTATAAATCAGACGAGATCAAGAAAGCCTACCAGAGGGCACATCCGCAGCTTTTCTGAGAAGGCCGGAAAAAACCCACAGTGAAATTCGCTGTTGCACACCGGTTGCAAAGTCTGCCCGGAGCTAGTAATCGAAGATTACATAGAATAGAATAGAATAGAATAGAATAGAATAGAATAGAATAGAATAGAATAGAATAGAATAGAATAGAATAGAATAGAATAGAATAGAATAGAATAGAATAGAATAGAACCTTATTTTGTTATAAAGTACAATGTCACACGCAACGTAATATTACCGTAATTGGTATAGTACAGCAGCTAGTGAGGTAACGCTTCTTGAGTAACTGAATATGGTTTTCTGTCGATTCCTGCATATGTACACATGCATTTGAGAGTTGTACTTGCTTGTCATAAAAATAGTTCGCAGTCAATTTGAAATAGCTATCAATATTTCGTAAATTATTTTCTGCTTCCATTTTTGTTTCGTGATATTTTTCAGGTTTGAAATCAGGAAGCCCAATTGGGGAACTTCGTATTATGTAAACTATGCCGTGGTTTGTTATATACATTAGCAGCTGATACTTTTCTTTCAAATTCATTTTAGAAGCTCCTGGGCACTGAGAATGAAATCCGCAGTGCACAGTATTGATGAAATGAAGACCCGTTACATAACTTCTGAAGCACGTCGACATTACACTGCTTAGACAAGAATCCTATATACTCTGCAACGCACGACTCTGGTAAACCTATTACTTGTTTCGCTGGGTCTACCATGTTTATGTCATTTAATTCGAATAAATGGAAAGTAGAAGTGAAAAATAAATTGTTTATTCCTGGGTATTTTTTTTACTTGCCGTTATTAAGAGCTTTTATACCGTAGCTCGGTCGCCTAATCTAAATTTGACTCAATACATATAGAAATCTCATACAAATCCCGCGTATGAAACGGCCAATCAAAGCACGGGTCTCAGACAACTCCGAATATTAAAAGGAGAGAAACAACGAACTCGCCGAAAAACTACACAAGATCGCCTTCTATCAATTTGCATTTTCAATGACACACGACGGTTTAAATTTTGTTAAAGTTGTTTTTCACAGGGTTATCACATTCACGCATGTATAATAACTATATTTCTCTAGTTTGCAATAAAAATAACCACATATTCTAAGAAAGCAAAAATTAATGTGTATCAAGCTAGTTATGCATTTGGGTGATGATGTGGTGGTACATTGTATCTAGGGTTGTGCATCCATAATTAGAATAATGTGTTTTTGGTGTTATATATATATAACAGCCGAGGCACGTGCTAATCCATCCAATAAAAAATTATGAATTAGATGATTTTACCTATGCCAAAACTAATACCAATAACTGCCATAGTGAAGTCACAAATGCATTCATTGTCGCACAATAAAGCCGGCCAAGTCTGTGGGGTCGTCCTGCATATGCATTACACTAGCCATATAAAAAGGTGTTTCCTTAAACCCTGGCAAGAACCACGAGACATATGTATGTGCAATATCCAGGGATTGATGCATCACACACTCATCCAGACATATACTCACAACTCAGGGCGACGTGAGGATGGCAATACTAATCTATCCATTAACGTGCACTATTTGCAACATCCAAACACGTGTGCTGGTAACATTCGATGCAGTTTCATACTAATATCGCTCATCATACTATCATGCCTAATACACTGTCCTTCATTGACTACATATCAAAGCTGATGCAATGGAAGTTACGTGGCTGCTCCACATGGGGCTGATAGTTGTCAATGAAAGGTCATGGGTAAAATCCATGCAGGCATATCTTGATGTATCAGCGGTTTCGATCAAAGACAAAAACATTTCTTAATAATCGTTTAGAATTATATATACATAGTACATTGAATAGGTTTTATAATCATTGCTCATTTGATTCATTGTTCATAATCCAAAATAATTAGTAGGGGGGCAAGGGGGATACAGGTTACAGGAGTTTTATGTTTTTACAAGAGATAAAATGAAAGTATGACATTTCATTATATTTCTTGTACAGTAAAAAATAGGTATTTACAATTTACAGATAAAGCAAATTCCTAATTACATTTTTATAATATATTATAATATATATATAATATAGTAGTCTGGGATATAAGCAATGCGGCGTATTGACATTGTTAGATATTAAAAACACAATCATGTGGTGACATGTGATCTGTTCGGTTTTTGTATCATTGACACCAAAATTCAAGGTATAAAAAAGTGTATTTGCGTGGCTGAAACTCCGCCTTCAGAGTTAGAAAATGTTTACGTTGGCCGAAACTTCGAAATTTTCGATCACCATTTCAGCTTGAAGGCTAATATTCTTCTGAAAATGCCTGGGAATAATTAAATTTCTGACGTAATACTAGTATTTGAATATTTAGAAATGCATCCGGGTATGCAGCTGTCACGACATTTACCGTGACACAATTGCCAACATGAATTTCGAGTCCTGGTACTAGCAACTTATGTGGCAATGATAGAATCAATGAGCAAACTATGTAATTATTATTCATTATATTTGTGTTACTTCACAAGCACGATTTTCTTTATGAGCGATGTTACTTTTAAAATGTTTGCCTTCTTCTATCGTACATAATATAGGATACGTAAAGCTCGCTAAAACATGAATACATGAATTTGACAAACCCTTATCACCCACATTAATTTACAGAATTAGGCGCAACTGAAAATTCTGCGTCGCTACTAGAAATACTATGACAAATCTACACAAGGTACATGTGTTCACTATTGGGTTACCCACGGGAAAAGTATATCCACATTCTTTCTGAATCTAGTAAGCCCCACTAACAACTTGAATTAAACAATATAAAAATGCAAGATTTTGCAAAATACAAAAATTGTCGTCAGGAGTATGCAATCAAATACTTTAAAAGCAATCCTCCAGGTTGTGTGCGTGAGTATATAACGTAATATTATGACCTTTAAAAAAATGCTTTAAAAACGTTTTAAAAGAAATTGTACAATTAAGTCTCAATATGAAACTATACTAATACGACACTTTGTATCGCATATCCAAATCATATCTCTTTAAGTGTGCAACTATAAACCGAAACGTGTTTATAATTATGGAACGTGCTTTCCACCGGGTGTGCCCGGAGGCAATCTACTTTTTTGCGTGGCTGAAACTCCGCCTTCAGAGTTAGAAAATGTTTACGTTGGCCGAAACTTCGAAATTTTCGATCACCATTTCAGCTTGAAGGCTAATATTCTTCTGAAAATGCCTGGGAATAATTAAATTTCTGACGTAATACTAGTATTTGAATATTTAGAAATGCATCCGGGTATGCAGCTGTCACGACATTTACCGTGACACAATTGCCAACATGAATTTCGAGTCCTGGTACTAGCAACGTATGTGGCAATGATAGAATCAATGAGCAAACTATGTAATTATTATTCATTATATTTGTGTTACTTCACAAGCACGATTTTCTTTATGAGCGATGTTACTTTTAAAATGTTTGCCTTCTTCTATCGTACATAATATAGGATACGTAAAGCTCGCTAAAACATGAATACATGAATTTGACAAACCCTTATCACCCACATTAATTTACAGAATTAGGCGCAACTGAAAATTCTGCGTCGCTACTAGAAATACTATGACAAATCTACACAAGGTACATGTGTTCACTATTGGGTTACCCACGGGAAAAGTATATCCACATTCTTTCTGAATCTAGTAAGCCCCACTAACAACTTGAATTAAACAATATAAAAATGCAAGATTTTGCAAAATACAAAAATTGTCGTCAGGAGTATGCAATCAAATACTTTAAAAGCAATCCTCCAGGTTGTGTGCGTGAGTATATAACGTAATATTATGACCTTTAAAAAAATGCTTTAAAAACGTTTTAAAAGAAATTGTACAATTAAGTCTCAATATGAAACTATACTAATACGACACTTTGTATCGCATATCCAAATCATATCTCTTTAAGTGTGCAACTATAAACCGAAACGTGTTTATAATTATGGAACGTGCTTTCCACCGGGTGTGCCCGGAGGCAATCTACTTTTTTAGTAATCATGGTAGAACATTCGATCTCTCAGATTAATATGATAAAATAAAGACCCATGGTGCAAATGTATACAGAGATCGACGGTGTGCATGGAAATGTATACAGAGATCGACGGGGTGCATGGTCGCGAATTTTATCTGCGTTGGTGTGTCATAAACTTTGACGGTATTATTATATTAAAACACTGTTCCTCAGGATCACCATATGTTTCGCTGCGTACTGTCTTATCTTCTTTAATTCTAGTACGCGCCTCTAACTTCTCCCACACCTCGTAAAATTACCGTGGATAATAGGTTTTATTGTGCACAGTATTTTCGTCAAAGACTAGTATTACCAACAACGATGGGGGCAAGGGGGGTAGCTGGTACACTGGCAGGTTACAGGAAATCAAAAAGGCATTTTACCTTATTACAGGAAATAAAATGAGTTCCATTCACAGTAAAAAAAAAATAGGCTTTTACAGATAAAGCCAATTCCTAATTACATTTGTATAATATATTTGATAATTTGTGTTCAAGAATAAAAATTATAAATTGCGTACGAATTACGACATTTAATGTGGAAAATGCTTTATACACTTACAAAAAATAAGATCTTTGTACAAATTACGGACGAATAAAATAGCTAATTACAATTTATACTTTGCCCATGTCTACGAATTTACGTTTTTTATTTATTTAAATTACATTATTACGAAAATAAAAACATTTGATTACGCCTACGAAAATACCCCTTACCGACCCTCTTAGTATGTTGGTTGCCAGGCAACTAAACCATAACATGTTAATTACTAATGTCAGATTAGAAGAATTATATAATAATTACAATATTCAAATATAATAATAATCGTAATTTATTTGTATATAACGCAAACATGAATAAGAACCAATGTGGAAGCCGAGAGTCCGTCTAATGAGAACACACATATACTGTTTTATGTCGTTGTCACAGAAATTACCGAGCCACCCATGCACCACACTTACACGCCAGTACGGCCACACTATTGAATCAACTGGCATTCAGAAAACACATACTAAACCTAAACTTGCACATTGGTTTGAACTACTACAAATCATTGAATTGAAGTTAGTGATGATCATCAAATATATAAAACAAGCATTATTTACAAATATCTCTGTTGAGGCCAAATTTCCCCGGCACAATAAGTTTGCGATTAGTGCCCTCTTTGGCAGCTTTCGAGTTTCGTTTGTTTGACCTGACCTTTCACAGTCAGCCATTGTTTTCTTGAATGAACAGGTCGCGTTTCAAGTGAACCACGTTGGTCATGGTCATATAGGGCTCATACCACTAATTGAATTTCCATAGACGACAATGTTAACATATGACGAGATTGCTATATAAAAATGATGAAGAAAGTTGAAAACATGGCTAAATTATAATTATGAAAAAAAAAAGATTCTACTGAATCAAACGTCTCAATTCATTAGCTCATTATTTCTCCAATTAAGTAAAAACAAAAAACAATTCCACGGTATCTGCATTTAGGCTGGAGACCTGTGATGGGCAACCTTGGATATACCAAAACACAACAGTGGTTTGATTTACCATGGCCACACATAGAATTTGCTCAACATAACAAGCTTAATCAAATCTTATGTGAAGAAAAGTAGTTAAACGAAACAATTTTATGATTTAAAAAGAAATAAAAATAAAAAATATACAAACCAGAAAAGGGTCTAGATATAAAATACTCATATTACACATCCCTGATCAAATTAAATTCAAATCAACAGCATTTCTGGTCAATTTAGGGGGGGGGGTACAAGCACTGTTCAATAATAAACTCAAGATGGGATTAATTAGCAAACTATTCACAAAAATTCTGAGAAAAAAGCAATAATTGTGAAATTGAAAGAGTTGTAATACTTGGCTAATATACTGACAGTATGCAAATCTCTTGTCAGTGACAAGATACACAACACAATTTTGCGAATTTATTTGAATATTTGGGAGTTTTACCTCATTAAACTTTGAATAGGGTACATTAGAAATGACCGCCCTACAAATTGTTAAGATTGCCTGCCATAAAGTGAATTATTGGTTATTTAGTGGCATGAGACCTTAAGAGAAATAAGAAGGTTTAATAAAGTTCTTGTTGATCTTATATATGATGGAATATCATTAGACGAGTATTTTCCCATGCAAAAAAAATCCCCCAAATTTAAACCCTGGGAGTTATTTATCAAAATCTACCACTTGGTGGCGCCCTATACCCAGACAATTAGTTGTAGAAATTGGCAACAAACACACTCAGCATAACACCAAATTAGATGGTAGGCTATGAATATAAGCCTGATTATTAGATGCAGTACTGTAAAGTATAATGCTCTCATTCACCACAAACAAGTACAGACCAACATTTGACATGATCAGTAGTTTTAATTAATTTCTAGAAATAATACATAGAATTATGACAATTAAAGGTAGTTTATCACTATAATTATGAAAAAAAAAGATTCTACTGAATCAAACGTCTCAATTCATTAGCTCATTATTTCTCCAATTAATTAAAAACAAAAAACAATTCCACGGTATCTGCATTTAGGCCGGAGACCTGTGACGGGCAACCTCGTATATACCAAAACACAACAGTGGTTTGATTTACCATGGAAACACATAGAATTTGCTCAACATCAAAAGCTTAATCAAATCTTATGTGAAGAAAAGTAGTTCAACGAAACAATTTTATGATTTAAAAATAAATAAAAATAAAAAATATACAAACCAGAAAAGGGTCTAAATATAAAATACTCATGTTACACATCCCTGATCAAATTAAATTCAAATCAACAGCATTTCTGATTAATTTAGGGGGAGGGGGAGGTACAAGCACTGTTCAATAATAAACTCAAGATGGGATTAATTAGCAAACTATTCACAAAAATTCTGAGAAAAGAGCAATAATTGTGAAATTGAAAGAGTTGTAACACTTGACTAATATACTGACAGTATGCAAATCTCTTGTCAGTGACAAGATACATAACACAATTTTGCGAATTTATTTGAATATTTGGGAGTTTTACCTCATTAAACTTTGAATAGGGTACATTAGAAATGACCACACTACAAATTGTTAAGATTGCCTGCCATAAAGTGAAAATAAAACAAAAAACCCATAAAATGGGGTTAAGCATTTTTCTCAGAATTCCTAGAGCCATTGAAATTACTGGTGACATGAATAATTCATTGATGAATGAATACAATTTTTGGACCAGTTTAATAAAAACATTTATATTTACAGACCACAGCCCAACTTAAATCAAGTTAATAAGATTAGGGCAAAAAAAATACCAAATTACAAATTTTCAAAATCTTCAACCAAGATATAAGAGATTGACAGAAATGGGTGAAACGCATAGCAAAATATGACATTTCTGGATAAAAAATTACTCCATTGTGTCTAAATAGTTGAATACAAAGCAAGACAAGTGGTAAAATAAAAATAAAAAAGATTCCCAGTTACTTTGCACTACACCTGCCAAATAAATGAAGCTGATCTCATGAAATGTGTGCTTGAACACACAACCTCATAATTATCAGATCTATGCAAGGTCAAGAGAGGTCACAACTTATAATAATTAGGTCAAAGTAAACTTTGGTTATGTAAGATGAGATCTGCCAAAAATGACTAAATTCCAGTGAATAGAGCCATAATTATGGTTAAAACAACAACCTCAGGTGGTCCTAGGCAAACTGTTACTTCAGGGCTCATACCACTAATTGAATTTCCATAGACGACAATGTTATCATATGACGAGATTGCTATATGAAAATTATGAAGAAAGTTGAAAACATGGCTCAAAAATGAGAAATCAACATGCCAGTAATCAACCATATGAAAAAAACTAACATGTTGGCCAGCTCAAACTCTTGCAAATCTCAGGTAAACAAGACACACCTACTGTATTTAGATTGCACCTAGAGAAATCACTGGAAAAACACCAAGATTAGAACATCCAAATACACACAGAATAAACCCACAGGTACACAGCCGCTAAGTAGTAAACAAAAGACCACATGTTGGTCTCACCTTTGACCCAGGTGATTACGCCCTCAAACAGGGAGCACCTGAGAAAAAAATATTTAAAAAATTTCATTGGTTCTTGCAAGGCATTTAAATTACGAGCAGCCATTGGTTAATTAGTGGCATGAGACCTATACGCCACTGGTACATATAGATGTTAGTCTTTTACTTGGAGGCATGTGCGACATTTGTGTTGATAAACATTGATTTTCGCACAATTCAATGCACTCTTCAAATGGAAATCTCTCAAGTATGAGGTTTAGCCTGGGCGTGATTTGCACTGATTATTATTAGGCAAAGGTAACAAACTGAAATTTCATTGCAATATTAAATTACCCGACAGAAGTCTGGTGTAACGTCTGATAAAAATAAGACACATGTCCACTGAGACAACAACCTGAGCAACAAGAGTTGTCTGCAATCAACATGACCGGCCTTCGAAGAACCAATGACAATCGTACAGCTGAATAATTGGAATCGTCACAGTAAGTGACAATGCAAGGTCAGAATAGATGAACTTTTAGTCCGTGTTAAGTTCATTGTATTCATACTAAAATCTGTGAACAGTTTCTGTAATGTATTTATTGAATATCTGTGTTGGTTTATGATAAACGTGACACCATCATAATAAAAAAAACATTTTTTCTCACTTTTACAATAATTGTGTGGTTACAATTGCCTTTGATACAATGTAAATAGCTCCACGTCAAAAAGTTGCTATTTGTTTTTGTTTTTTGGCAAATCATGTGGTTTGTCGTAACATTGATTGGAAAACTTCGGTAAAAGTACATAACTGTTATGTTGGAACATATATATATACAAACATATATTAGTATTTGTATCGATTTTTGTCGAATTAGCAAACATGATACTAAATATTTTCTATTATTTAATTAAAAATTTTGTCTGGTTTTGTGAAACAAACAGAGACTTGAGAGTGTCCTTGTCAGCAATCATAGGGATTCACAGTTTCTGATCATATATTACAAGAAAAACTAATACATACACCCTGGAAAAGAATAGTTTCCAAAATGTTATCAAAATAAATAGTGTTAGCAAGGTAAATGTTCTCGAGCACAAAGAATTTGAAGTTCTGTGTCACTGCCCATACTGAAAATCATGGAAGCACTTTTATGTTTTTCATTAAAACACACCGTTTTAATTGAAAACACACCGTTGTGATTAAAAATGTGTATTATATAAGAAAACCACTTGTATTTTCTATCAAAACAGTAGTCTTTTAGTATTTTTAGAAAAGTGTTTTAGGGAGTTATTAAAACACTTTTTGATGAAAATTAAGCGCATTATAAACATTATAAAACATTATAAATATTTTTAATAATAAAACATTGATTGCTTCATGGTGACATAAATGTGGCCTTAAAGTGTTTATTGATAGAACATTTATAAGCTAATGCGTCCAACTTTTTGTAAGAAGTATTAAAGAAATTGAGTGAAAAGTCCGGGGACTCGTGAGTAAACATTATGGTATATATGCCAACTAAACAATCACTGAAAGTGACGTAATTCAATGCATAATGAGATGGGTCATGACATTACCTCCAGAAAATAATGTTATGTCAAGCACCAACCTATATGGTCTTACCAACCTACTGAAGTATAACCAGAAATCGAGACACGTGGTGAATTAAGTACCTCATGGCCTAACGAATTTTATTAATCCTCATTTTCTCGAAAAATGTTCAATTTGAAACACTTCAAAAAGCAAAATCACCAACAATCTTTCAACCCGAAACACCAGACTATAAATCTTTCGCAATGTGTTAATAAATGTATAAAACTCATTTGTGTTCATGGGAGTAAAACACTAAAGCACTGTTCTTCCAAATTGTTAAATTGTTTTATCATGAAGCACTTCCTAAAACAAACACACATGTAATGTTTCATGGTAAAACACTCGACTATGCATGTGTTACTGATGTCTATGTAAACGACATGTACAAACGTTCATAAGAGTAACTAAAGCACTTTTCTTTGAAACTGTTTTATTTTAGGCGCTTCAGAAAACAAACACACATGCAATGTTTCAACCTATATACAGGACACTTTAGTATGTCGTCTACGGTATGCATTTATAATGTACACTGTACTTATTAACGACTGCTCACACACATCACATTTGTGAGGAAGTGGGTTCGAAGATGTTATTGTTACTCATCTGTTTTGAAGTGTCAATGTTCACAAATATAGGGTACTATATCTACAGTTTCATGACAGGTTTGAATTTAAGTAAACACAATTATTCACGCGATTGATAATATCTTTTACAACAACTATACATGTCTGTTTTTTTAAATCTTACACTTGAACTTACCTTATTATTCTTACTTGATTACATGATGTGTTTATCGTTTGTTATGATCACTGTACAATAGTGCAAAGTGTCTTATCATGAAACGCATTATTTGGTATATTTAGTTTTTTAAAAATGATAATGTTAGTGATTTTTTACCATGGTATCAGTGTAAATTCATTTTAAAATGTGTTTCAGTTACGAGCACTTGTCAATATTCAGTTTGTGTTTTACTTTTCAAAGTGTTGCGATGATAATCATTTTTTCAATATGTATTTCTGGTGGAAACTCTTTTCAAAATATGTGTCTAGTGAGTTGTGATACGGAGAAGATTGATTTGTATATTGACAGCGACACTGTCATTTCTGTTGACGAAGAAGTATGCGCGAGTGACAAACATTCGCTAATTTTAATGAATTTTGAAGTCCCTAAACGAGCAAAGTAACGACATACACATACTGCTTTGTTGTTTTTGAAAGAAAGGTGGAGTTCGGTTAATTAAAGAAATGGACAGACTCCATAGATGGGGCAGCTATTCACACTACCGTACAACTATTAATTCACGGTCTCTTAATTCGCCCATCTGACAAAGTCAGTTAAAGTATATAATCATTTTTTCTCAGCTGCTGCCATTAAAAAACTGAATCTTGAATTGGTATCAGCCAGAAGTATTGAAGGTTTGTCGAACTCAATAACCTAAAATAAAAGAGTTCATTATCATAAAAACACCTAGTATATGAGATTCTATATAAATACTGTGTTTGATCGTCTTCATACTCATCTCGCTAATTTAGTATCAATGTACGGATACATATAGACTGGCAAAGTCGGGACTTACAAAAAAATATAATTAATTGTCAATGTAGCGAAAACTAGCGTGACTGCGAAAGAAATCCAGACTGGACGCATATGCGTTGGAGTGAAAACCGGAGCAGAATCACTCCGGTGATTATAAGATTATAAAATTATAAGATGTTGACTAGCAGCTGTATACGTCATCTCTTGTCTATGTTAATGTCGTGAACTTTCACTTCTGAGGTCCAGGCGATTTTCAAAGACTACTTCTATACATTGGACATTTAAATCGACTTGTTTTCTGTGAACATGGAGGAAAGTATTACCGTTTCACTTAAATTTTAACTTAAAAGTTAAACTATCCATCTTTACAATCGATTCGAATCAATCTTTACAATGTCACGTTTACTTTCACACATCCACTCATAAATAATCAATGACATCATGAATAATTAATAGCAGTCAAATGCCCGCATATGCCATCACCCGAAACGCATGATCTTGTGTCTTCGATCTATAGGCCTCTCTACACGATACCGTTCGGGATCGCATAGGCTTATTGCGTATCTTAAGCATTGAGATCTGTTTAGGCGCACCTCGAAACAAGGCGCTCAATCAGCTTGGACGTACCAAATTATAAAACAAAATTCCACTTCCTGTATTTGTCGCTATGAAGACATCCTTCCCACACTAAACTGCGTGGATTGCCTGTACCGAAAACTTTTGCAATTTTATCATCACAAATATCACGATTCGTAGGTGCCGCCATTTTGTTTAAAATGAAACGTCAAAGAGGGATTTGTAACACGCAAACTGATTAGACAATGATTTGCCGCAACTGACTACTGGGGACTACTAGAATACGACTATTTGAGATGGTCGTTCTGCCAAGGTTTGTTTAGAGGTTTGACCGAATAAACTTAGACATTGGCTAGCGAAGATGGCATATACTTCCAGTCGGGATTTCTTTAGTGGTCAGGTTAGTTTTCGCGATCACGCTAAAAGGAATAAAGGAACAATTAATTATTTCTTTTTGTAAAACAAAAAAGAAGTCCCGACTTTGCTAGTCTAGGATACATACTGTCTAACTACAAACGCAACAGTGTGAACATTACAAGTATTCACATTGATTACAATATGTTGCTGTTTACCTTTCCCTTATCCATGACCATAATTTTATCACAATTCAATACAGTGTTCAGCCTGTGTGCTATTATTAACATAGTACAATCTTGAAATGCGTCTTTAATTGTTTGTTGTATAAGACTGTCAGTCGCTGTATCAATGGAGGCAGTGGCCTCGTCCAACATCACTATCTAAGCGTAAAACATATCAATATTATTATTATTATTTATATTCACGTCTCAAGTGCCTAAACACGCGGGATTCCAAGCTCAGAACGCAATGCGGAATACAACTTTATTACCTTAGATTTTCTGAGCCACGCCCTTGCCATGCACAGTAACTGTCTTTCACCAACTGAAAAGTTCTCGCCATTTTCAACAACAGGGGCATTTAATTTATCTTCCAGTTCCTGCACCTACCGTAGTTAATATACGTAATGAGATTGGAGTTAATGCAGTAGTAATACAGTTTAATCATATACACGTATTGTCATAGTTTAGCAAAATCAAATTATGTGAACTTAACACCAATTTAAATTGATAATAAAATCTACCCTCAAATTTTTGACCAGTGGGAATGCCCTATGCCCAGGTTTGTATCTATACAGATATTAAGTTTTTGGGTTTGACTTTTGTTTTCAATACGGCCACTAGTTTTTTTCGATATTATTTTCGGAGCCAAATCGTTAATGTACACAAATAGATTATTATGCAACTCTAGCGCATAGAGCCCACCAGCCACAATTGAAATTTCAATATGCAGTTTTAATGAGAATATCTCGATCTTCTGGTATTATTCACACAATGTTATTGCCGGGACTGTTGACCTTGGTCGGACTTTCGGGCGACGTCATATCTTTTGCGGAGGACTTTATATTCAAGTAAAATCCACATTCTGTATTGTGTGAAACGACCTCGTACTATGACATTATATATTGTGTGGATGACTTTATATCTTGAAAACCACGTGTACTCATGTGACTCCATATTTTGAGTAGAGAATGTTTTTATCCTAGGTAATTGAAAAAAATCTACTTTTGTGGTGGGCGTTATATACCAGAGAAGATTAAGATTATTTCTTGTTTCAATGAAAGTTAACATACTCTGTTTTTTCTGTTTTTTTTTTACATCTATCAGATTGAAAAGTATTACGATTTGTCTGAAACAAACGCATGCTCAATATTATTGTATTACAATATAATCTTACTATATTTGCGGGAAAAGGCCACTGTTCGAATGTACAAATTCCATTCGTCAACAATACTCCGAAACTATGAGAGTCAACTTCAGAAGGGTACATATTATCTGCTCCGCGTGTTCTAGAATTTTGTGGTTACATGGCATGGCGCTCACTATTTTTTACTCATAATAATAACAGCAAAATAAACTACTGCTTCCAAGTTAATATATACCTGGCTTTACATAAATGTATGTCTAAATGTCGTTCAGGGACGCTGTTTGGGGGAAGACTATGTGCATGTTGATATGTTTGTAATTTGCGTGTAATAGATATGCGTGAGAGATTACCGTGTCTTTCATATAGCACTTTTCCAAAGCTGACCAAACTTCGACATCGGAGTATTGTTGAAATGGGTCCAAATTATACCTACAATTTGAGAAATACATACTCTAATGAAAATAGTTTGGTACTCAGTTGAATAACGAATTGAAAATAATCCCGGTTGATCAAAATACACATGATTGTATCATGTATTATTCATAGAGTCAAACCTGACAGTTCCAACAAACAGAACAGGATCTTGTGCAATTATTGTCAATTTTGATCTCAAATCTTGTAATCCCAGACTCGCTATATCAATACCATCAATATAAATAGCACCGGAATTTAGCTCCCGTAGACGAAATAAACAAGCCCCAAGGGAAGATTTTCCTGAAATTGAAAAAATGTTGTTAAAGTGTTTTATAACATATACTCGTACATTATTTCTGCTTTTACTTATGTGCCTAACCACAAATACATATAACCCAAACATAATACATATATCAATAGGCTTCTTGTCGTATTTTGTTTTAAATATTTTGTAACATATTGAGAGCTAACAATGTAGCTCTATATATAATTTTTTGAAATTTATTTTTTCGACTAATTAATTATTACTAAGTTGCAGGTTTCTTCAGGGTCCATAGCACCAAGAGCCAAATGATTTCCAAGACTTTCCCAGACCTTTCCCTAAACTTTCTTGCATTTTTGATGAACTTTGGTGATGATGTTGGTCTTTTAAAAAGTAAAGGGTAATTTTAGTGAGAGATCGGTCTGAAACTGCCTGATGCGGACATTACGCAACTTAGAAACTATACGATTTACGAGTAAATCAGTCAGAAGAAGAAATTAAATAGTGCCTGTTACCGGATAAAGAAGGCAACGATAGAAGAATAGCGAGCTAGAAAGTGGTATAATTAAAATGATCACTGAAATTTATCTGGAAATTATCGGTATTGATTATTATTTGCGAGTCATACCTGCTCCAGTTCTACCGACAAGTCCTATCTTCTGCATTGGCTCCACTTTGAAAGAGACTCCTCTTAAAGCGAGAGGAAGGTTTTTACGGAAGCGCATCTTCAATTCTTTTACTTCTATTGCACCTGCATGCGGCCAGTTATCAGGCGGTCTATTCTCAGTTACTACTGGTGCTTCAGATACCAAGTTCTGAAAAATAAACAATTTAACATTACGTTTCTTTCTCAGTAATACTATTTACAATACACTTACTAACGATACCAATCACACAGTACGTGCTAACATTGACACATCACGTGCTTTATGGTACCTGTTCGATGTCATCATTTTTATAATGAGCCTAATTGTCCTACTGACGAATTGCTGTAAGAAATCACTTATCATTAAATTCATCATTAAATATATCGTTTCAGTAACTATAAGGTGAACTTACTTTAATATAATACTGTATTCGTTCCACTGATGTAAATCTGGCTTCACAATCTGCAATCATTCTCACGAGAAACTGAAAAACTCCTGTCAGCTGAAAAGTTAACAAATAATTACGTAACAAAATAATATTAGGATGATTTGTCGATAGTTTATTAAAAAAAAAACATTTTCTAGTTTTCGTATAGGCAATCGCTGGCATTAGTGTTTGATCATGATTTTAATACAACTTTCTGGCTCGTATGTATTAGCGACGAGTTTTCTATCAGCATTTAATTAAATTGAAAGCCCACTGTTTAAGCTAAAACATGTATTATATTATAAAATACCTGTATTTACTATGAGAACATTAGAGTTATTTTTGGATGTTTTCATGTTTCAACGGCGGTGATGTTCTAATCATTCTCACATGTGATTTAATAATTGTTCACGGAAACTGTTAAATTTGAAACACTACAGAAACAAAATCCCCAACGATGTTCAGACTATAAATATTTCACAAAGTGCTATTGTATAAGACACATTCCAAATTTCCGACAATAGTTGTACAATGTATGTGAGGGATATTCCAAAATTATACGAATTTGAAAATAGTATAGCATATATCCTCACCTGCACTGCATATGATAGGGCTATTCCACTATAGGATGGAGGTATCTGACCATGTGCTAGTACTGCCATCAGAGCAGCAACAAAGGAAGTTGTCATGCCAATTACATCTAGCCTCACAGCAACCCAGCGATTTGTCAGATAGAACAAGACGAAGGGGACTGAATTGCAATCAACTAAATCTGCAAATCTGGCAATGCAGAACATAAATTAGTTACATAAAATATAGTTCATAACATATTTTTTAAAGATTTATATACATCATTTTTTTAAAAAATATGCTATGTCTGTTAACATCAATTCTTATGCACGACTGTGTTTATCGCATTATTCACAGAAGTGACGATTAGTGATGAATATCCCTGACTGATATTTTACACTAAGCGTGACGTTATGCACGACGAACGTCATCTGCCTATGTTAGGTAGAGCAGTACCTGGAGGTAAATACAAATCAGGCGACAGTTTCGTTTTATTGCTGTAATATGAGATTTGGCAGATGATTAGTCACAATAAGAACGTCAGTGGCTAATACTCGCCGATGAAGTCAATCATATCTAGCAGAACAAAAGAAAACAAGTGCAATCAGGTGATAATATCAAAATGGTGACTCTAACTCACCTTTTGCAGAATTCCACTTGTTTTCCATATGCACGGATAGTAGAAGCTCCTTGTATGGTTGCTGTCATGTGAGAAACCCACGGTGACCTACTGATATTTTCAAGGCGCTTTATGTCTCGCATTGCATGCCGAAAGTGTAAATAAGCTACAATAAAAACTATGCTGAATAGAATGAAAGCTAACAAATACCACGGGAACACCAAGGATATGGACAGAAACGCAAAAAAAAGAATACAACATTGTGTAATCAGCTGTGTAATATAAATCGGCAAGTGTACATCCACTGTAAGAAAAATGAAAAATATGATAATTTTATTTATTATATTATATTGTTGTAGTATTTGACCCAACTGAAAATATATATTTTCGGCATGCAATGCAAGACATAAATATAATCTCACACTAGTCTGCATGCATTTCAATGACGTATGTTCACATCCAGCAAAGTTGTAAGAATTGCAAAACTATTCCTATATATCAAGATGAACATACTTTGTTCACTACACAACATCCACAACAACGAAATAATCAGAATAGCAACAAATTCATGTGGTTTTTTAATCCCCAGATAATTAGTGTCTCTGGTACGCTTGTATTTGTGTCAAACCTACATATTAGATTCTGGACATGTAATAAATGTAAAACTTCGGGTCTTGCAGACAATCTAAAAACGCCGATATGGAAGTGTATTTCGTGTTGTTATGTGTTCGAACATATGCCATCATTTCGTATTCCACTACACATCATTAGGAATAGAGTATAGAGTAAAATATTGAAATAAATGATGTATTAAATGTATTTATAGCTAATTTGTTACGATAGTAGCATCAGTAGCAAACTTCTTGCTCACCTTCATCCAGATCTTTTGAAAATCTATTAATAATTCGTCCTGAGGGCGTAGTATCAAAAAAGGTCATTGGACTTCGGAACACCTTCTTGAAAACTTCGTTATGCAAAGTAGTTGACGCTTTCAGTGTAATCTGTTTATGACAGTTAAACACATATCATTATAATATATTTAAAATTGGATGATAGCAGCATATATGTGATGATGTTGGATGTTAGAATAAATATATCGATTGTAACAAAAACAAATCGTTATAAAATGGTTTCAGTTATGAAGTCAATATGATTATCAATGAATTTGTATACGTAGATGATTAAATAAGCCGACACCTAGATAAATACACTACGTACGATTTTTAAAATATCTAGCAGCCCTGTAAAACAAACGGACAAGACACACCATGAAATCACGTACTTGTGTAAAAGAAGAATATGGAACTGACCTTGGCATGAAGAATACATTCGACAATTGCAAACGTAATCATAATTGCAATTATGAAAGTATACACATAAGCAAAATATGCTCTATCTGTATTCTCTGTTATAAATCCAGTACTAAGAGTCTCATTTGCATGTGTGCTATTGGTATTCTATTTGAGAAGAAATATACAAATATACAACCTGTAATGATGAAATTGAATATTTGACACATAATTCGAAAATGTTAAATTTGTAGACAATTGGCATGGTTTAAATTTAAATATATATATTTATGTTATGTCCATACAATCATATCGTCAAGTTTGCTTTTGTTACATTTATGATTTACCTGGTTAGTAGTGTGAGTAATCCAGTAACCAAGCCACCAACTACTAGCGGCAACACAACCAGTTACAATAATCATTGTGAATATTGTGAGAATTGAAATCAGATATCCTCCAGCGTATTGTATATAAGCATGATACGTTGCCAATTTTACCCCACCTTCTGCTTGCTCTTCTTTTGTCATTAATTCACCAGTAACTAGTTAAGTATATAACACCATATAACATCATCAAATCGATTAAGTTGATTAATACAGCAAGTTACTGTATACCTATTTCTTGGATTTATAATTACACTAATACATACCTTCCTCCATATCATTAGTAGTACAAAATGATATTCCTGATGTGTCACCAAGAGTCATGGATGAATCACTCTGAGCACACGTGTCATATACATCAACTGAAACTACAGTATTTAGATTTGTGGATATATCGATCTTGTTAGTCTCTTCTGTAACTTCACCGCTGTGGAAACGTTTTATTAAATTTGCATAATGACCACTAGAAGTCATTAATTGCTGATGTGTTCCACTTTCATGAACCCTGCCATCTCGCATGACCAGGATTTCATCACAGCCACTCAGATACTAAAAATATAAATAAGACACAAAAATATTTAACTTATGCAATATCTCACCTTGCGCACCTAATCAGGATTTTCTTTGAAAACATGTTACAAATTGAACAGCTTTAGGACTGGTAAAAGGTGTATAATGTAATCATACAGTCATAATATGTTAACATTTATGTGGTAGTTTGTGAACACACCTGGGGATCTGAACTCACTCACCTGCAACTGATGAGTAACAAACAACACTGTTTTACCCCGAAGAGCGTCCATTATATAATGATTGAAAATATGCTGTCCAACATGTGTATCTACTGCACTCAGTGGGTCATCTAATAAGTATATATCACTATCAGCATACAAAGCTCTAGCTAGGCTCACCCTCTGTTTCTGACCACCACTTAAATTGATACCTCTCTCTCCAATCTAAAACAAAACAAAATATTTACAAACACATGAAAGTTAGAGAGTCATTAATGTCAAAACTATATACATGGCAGACTAATTATTTGAATAATTATTTAAAATGATAGTGAAAATTTGTGAGGAGAAAGATATAATAAATACCTCAGTTTCACTGCCATTTGGTAAGATATCAACATCATCTTGAAGACATGATGCACGTATACATTTCTCATATAACTGCTTATCAAATTGAAGACCAAACAATATATTTTCTTTAAATGTAGCATTGAAGATCCATGGTTGTTGAGAAACGTAAGCCATGTTCCCATCAATGGAAACGCTGCCGGATATTAGCTGCATTTGAGACAATATGGCCGATATAATCGATGATTTTCCACTACCAACACCACCACATATTCCAATCAACTGACCCTGGAATACAATATGTGTTAATGCTAGAAATTGTTCCCACTGGAGAGAATTCATTATTGTTGAGAAATTGTATTCACAATTTGCTCATGCTGCTTCAAAACTATTGACGCACTATATTGAATTCATTTGATCAATTTAGTCTATGATATAGAATAGAGCAGTCGCGAATGAAATTAGTCGAATATTAAACGAATATTAATCTAAAACAACAAGCACGTACAACATTTGAAAAAAAAAATTATATTAATTTTTATATTCCGTGTTACTCATATCAGTCATATACATGGCATCATAATCGATGTACGTTATAATGGATTAAAAATGATTCGAATACAGACGCATTGAGCGTATACAATTTCGTACAAAATATTATCAATTCATTATAGAATGTCATGCTTGAATAAACACAGTGCACATAGTAGGTTTACATGATACAACACCGTGTTTCCGTCAATCAGTCAAATATTGGAATTCGTATTGTATAAATAAAAACAATTTCAACTACTAATTGTACTTTACAAAACTAATATACAGTCACCTTTTTAACACTTAGGTTGATGTCGAATAACGTTGCATTGCTTTCGTCCTGGTGATCAGGGCTACATAGTTTACTTTCTTCAAGAGATTGGCATGTACTTTCACTCTCACTCTGTTTCTTCCATGAAAAATTTGTTGAAGACAACTCGATTGCATTATATTCATCATCAGGTGTCCTTGTATATGTTTGGATTTCCTCCATCATCAACAATTTCTTTGAATGCAAATGAATAGTACATGTATATTAACATATTTGTCTCATCAAGTCAGAACCATTTGTGAACATATGTGTATTTGTGTAGAAAGGAGGTGTTGTATGACACAATTGGCTGAAAAAAACCCGTCTCATTTGCACAAAACCGTATTTTTAGTAAAACTGTATCAAAATGCTTTTCGATAGCCAACATGGTAATTCGAAATTGACAATCCCATCGTTACGAACTGAACAACATTCCTTTTGAGACATGTGTTGGATCAGACTACAGCAAACTGTTGAAAGCAACTATAAGTTTTTGTAAACAGAGGTTCGTTGCGCTATAGTACTATAGCTGGAAATTGTACACGTTTTCAATGCCTTTACCAGTGAGAAGTTGTCTAATTTGTATGCATTTCGACAATTTTAAACGCAATAAAATGAACTCACTCCTGCGAAAAAATAGTACCACTGATTGACTGTTGAATTGTTTTGCAATATAGACAATTTTAAGACATGTGTATGCTATATGTTTTGTTGAGAATTATTCTGTAAAGAAATTGCGGAAATGATTGCATATATTCGTAAAATGGGCGCTGCTGCTGCCTCAACGATGGTCTACGAACGAATGATTTCCATTTCCTGTATCGGGTTGGTCGTATAGACGTTTCGAAAGTACAAAAAATGTAAAACTCACTTTCATTCTTTCAGCTGCAATAACAGACTCAGTAATATATTTTACTGATAGTGGGATTACTGCCGACATTGTTCCTGTCATAGCAAAGAGAGCAATTACTCCATATGCCTTACAATAGAAATATAAATAGAACATTGGTTTAAATATTATTTTCATAATAATGCCACTATTTCAACATTATTGCAAGTTGATGTGCATGTGCTGGCAAAGTAAAAGTAAGTGTTATATTACAGGTGACTATAATCAAAATTTCGAAATATGTATTGATGTTATTAAAGGCACCAAACTAAAACGATGTTGCATAATTGACATTATGGCTTACTAACACAAAATACGGAAATCTTCAAAAGTTGTTTTTGGATAAAATATCTCTGCTGTGTGGTTTTGTGGAATCAGTTTTTTTATGCTGTGTCCGATGTCGGGAGTCTGGATGTCAGTCTGGATGTGGCCGATTTCTTCTCAAAAACCGTTTGACTTGATTTGATTTTTGTTGAATGTGTAGAAGTCGATCCGCTAAAAAGTTCGCAAATTTGCTACCAAAAACTATAAAAAATACTTAAATAATGACTTTTACTACAACAATATTTGGTCTACTGTTATCAATGACATCACGTACATACATTTGGTTCACATGCCATTGCAGTATTGTTTAGGATCAACAACTTACATGTTTGAGGTAGACACTATAAACATATATTACAGGACTTTTATGAATAGATTGTTTACTAATTGTATTTAGTAGTGGCTACTTTGCAAAGCTTTAACCGAGAGACACATCCCTGGTAAAGACGTTATTGTGGCAACAACCACAGCAATTGGCTGATCGCATGTTTACTCTGCCACACCTTAGCGATTCATGAAGATTTGCAGGAGAAGGAAAGACGTTGGCGGCGAGGCGTTATCTTAGCTGACCGTGCAGATGAATAAAGCTTGACTATCTGTTATGAACTAATGTGTATTCCTTTGAGTCGAATCTGGTATCTCTAGGTGTAAGTGTTATCAGCCAAACGAGACAAAACTTCCTGAACACAACGCTAGTGTTCACAACACTACAGTGCTGATATTAAATAGTGCAGTGTATTGGGTTGACCTATCAGTGTTGTTTTTTTAACAACATTTTCAATCCCATATTGTTGACAAATATATTTAATGAATATTTTTATCATTCTTGGTACAAAATAGTATTTTTGACTTCTTCCTAAAAACTAGCATCACAATTGCTTGATACTTGATATGTAAGTATAAATGCTATTCTAGGCTTTTTCTTGAAACCAAACTGCTCAATTGCAATTGAGAGGGGCAAGGGGGTAGCTGGTACAGGTTACAGGAAATAAAAAAGGCACTTTACGTTTTTACAGGAAATAAAATAAAAGTTTCTACACTTTACAGATTGTTATGTTTTTTATTCATTTAAATTACATTATTACTGGTCTATAAAAAAACATTATGGTATTGACCCAAACATGAAATAAGTTAATACTTCTTATTTATAGAATTAATTCAATTTTCAAAATGTGTTTGGGTGTTACACGTGTACTATAATATTTTATTTTATTCAGTTCATCGTGGTAATCAATCACAGTAACATGTCAAATGTCGTTTCCCCATTTATGTTACGTAACTATTCCAAATTTCTTTATTTTTATTTTCTAAGATTGCGTTTTTGAAACTTACCGTGGCTGCTGTAAGCTCATTTCCTGTCATAACCGACACCAAAAAAGTTAGGAAAACTGCCAACACTTGCACAATGGAATTGATAAATACATTAGCAGAATATAAATAACCAGCTTTTTCCAGAAAGGACTTTTCAGTGCTTCGAATTTCTGAAGAGAATGTACACACTCATTACATTCAAGTTAGGAAACACATGATTTAATTATAATTGTTTGAACAATGTAAACTACTTAGCATTCCAGCAAGACTATTTCCGTCTCCCTGTTAATAAACCTGCCACTTACTAGAACCCACCTTGAATTTTCTTGGTTAATAGATATTCCCATGCATACATTTTGATCAATCCAATACTGAGAATCATTTCATTAGTCATGCGAACCCTTCTGTCTGTCATCGTCACTGTATTTATTCTAAACTTGGTGATTAGCTTCCCAGAAAGGACCTTATGACAAAAAATCAAACACGTGCAACTGGCATCAAATTTACGTTTACTGAATAAAAGAAAAGGGGGAGCAGGTAGTTATGTAAAACAATCAATGGGAATACACATATACAAATGAAAGGTTACGAATTCAATTTTGGCCCCAAAGAACAATAAATGCAGTAGTGATCATGATGATCAGCATTATTTAGTAAACATATTTGAGCAAATGTGAATAGCAAATTAAGACTTCTAGAGGTTCCGGAACCCTACACTCTCAACAGACCCAAGGAATATCCTACACCCTGCTTTATTTTTACATTGTATGCCAGAACGATCACATCATGTCACTCATCTTATTGGCAGTATATACCTCAAGAGCCCCACTCTCATAAATGGCATATACGTTAAAATACCCATGACTCTCCTCTTTGTTGTAGAGCATTAGAACCTTGAGATGCACGATGATTATGGTTATGTTAATTATCCCTACCATGACTGATTTGGTAGTCATGCGGGAGACAAATGTATGCCTTATTATGATGCCTTATTGTAATTTCCGCACTCCTAGAAATTGAACATCTGACATCAGAATAAACAGCCTGTAGCCAGTGGTCAAAACTAAGTTTTTACATGAAAACAATGTTGAACGATGAGTGTTAAATTCAATATTATCGATCTAATGAAACTGTATTGAGTGATCAAATCATTGAAGGCGTTGTCAAAACTGATTGGCTACTTTCTGTCACTTAAAAATATGAACAAGTTTAATACTGGAAATGTTTGTTAGCAACATTAGCGGCCATTAGGTTCGAATAGATCGTCTTGATAGGCCAAAAAAACTTCCAAAAACACATGTCCCTTCACAGTTAACTAATTCCCCCCTGTGACATTCCACGGTAGAATGCCAAGGGGTACCTTAACCGCTAATAAGCACTTGCCTCAATGTGTATGTACTAACAACAATGCAACACACATGTTCTACCATCAAACTTATAGGAAAAGAAATTTCTGGTGAAGATGCTCTCCAGCATCATGAGAATAGTGGTGGTCATGAAATGTACTGTGTTTCCCCCCAAATAGCACATGTCAGTCATAAATGTTTTGGAATGCGTTTAAGTATGCCTTTAAGAAGCGTTCCCCATGTGCCGTACCAAAAGGTATACATAACTCATATATAGTAATATGGGGGTCACGCCGTGATTCTTCTTAGTAGCATAATATGTGAAAATATAGTGAGTATTCAGCTTTCCCTCGGGTATGTTGAGTGTTGGCCATTCAAAATGGTGGAGTTCAATGGCAGACTGAAGTTGCTTTAAATTCAGTTTAGTGGCCTTCCCAGCTGCTGTATATTCAAGAATATCACTACTACGTAGGTCTGGCATAAATCAGTGCATATTAATAATAAATCAATAGTCACCTGGAACATTTAGTGTAAGTTAGTAAGTATGATATGCACGGAAAGAACCGATTTATAATGAACAGTTACCGGCATAATTGAACAAAATAACATGTACATCACATACCAGTCTATTGGAAACTTACTTGTAGTGGCCATGAGAGAAAGATGATTAATCCACCAATCAAGGCAGCGGGTCCAAGTAATATATAACTGTATATAACCATGGCTATTCCCCGTGTTGGTCCTGTGACCGCAATGACACCCAGAGTTATCGCATCAAATATACGTTGCGTATCATTAGCACATAGATTGATGATCTGCAGATTATAAACATTTATCCCAATTAATTTTCCAATTAATTCACCGAATTCCACCCAAAAAATGCAAACAAGCTTTGCAACGGAAAAAAACAAGATTATTATTGTTCAAACTGTGTGTTACTATTATTGTTGGATAACATGAGGTACAATAACAAGGCATGTCACTTTAATAACATGGATACCAACCTCTCCTATTGTCTGGTCTTGTAAATTCCTGAGACGCAACACTTTCTTATATATTGCAACCAGAATGGCACTTCGAAGTCTCATCCCAATTATGTAGGAATTATTATAATTTAATGAATTAACTGCAGAGCGCACAGCTTCCAGTGCGAGCATTGTAAAACACAGACCTAATGCATATGGAAGATTCGTCTCAATCCCCTCTATGTACTGCAATATATGGAATATAGTCACCTGCAATAACAAAAATAAAGATTATCATCAGAGAGAGTACTTTTATTTTGAAGAAATGGTATGATTGTTATTCAAATGGTTGTATTTATTATGATACCAGAACAGCCAACCTTAGATTTGTTAGATTAAATGGTTGTAATCCATTAATGAACACCAATATCCCGTAATATTGTTATCACAATGACATCACGTACGCACATTTAGGATCAATGATTTGCATATAACTATAAACATATATTACATGAATTGGGTGAATAGATTGTTTACTAATTGTATTTAGTAGTGGCAACTTCGCAATGCTTTACCCGTTAGAATCACGTGATAGTGCCAACGGCTGCAGCGATTGGCTTATCACATGTTTACTGAGCCACGGCTTGGAGTTTTGAAAGAAGTGTGCAGCGAGGCGTTACCTCAGCTGACGGTATGAATAAACTAATAATGAACTAATATGTATTCCTTTGGATCGAATTACACATATTACATGTATCTCTACGTGTAATTGTTATCAGCCAAGCGTGACAAAGTTTCCTAAACACCACATTGTTCACAACACTATGCTGCATATAATACGATGTTGTATTCAAATAAAGGAATATAAGAGAGAGTGATTAAAAGCACAGAAATTATGGGGTAATAAATGTTTAATAATAAAATTGACTAAGAATAAAATAGAGCATTGTCATTTTTAAGACATGCTTTGATTGCGGGTTTTCACCAAGTATGCACGGTTATAATTCCAAAAGGTGATTTTGTTCTGCTGTGAGTAGTAAGTACATTTTGTTTTGGCAAAACAACCCTTCTTCATGATTGAATGTCACAGTTTATATAAACAAATGAAATTATTCCTGTGTTAATTACACAAACGGACCTTGAATTGTATACACACATGGACAGCTATCACATATTCTTTTCTCGCCGCTAGTTCGATCCGTTCTTTTTTCTAGTATTCACGACAAATATACCCGCAATGACACGCTTAAAAAGAAGAATAATCGTTCTTAACGCATATGCACGCCTGTTAATTTTGCAGATGAAAGAATCCTAATAGGTTTGTTGTTCGATCAACACAAATATGGACAATATATATTGGATATTGTCGACTTACTCGCAGTCATTGCACACCTGCCTCTGCTTACGGATAACTGCACATGGTATCAACTAGGCCAATGGGAACACATCGTTGCAGCACATACATTCTAATACCATGCTTCTTATTGGATATTATTATATATCTTTTAATGCCATAAGTTACAGCGTGCCGTAAGTCGGGGGTATTTCCATCCTATCATATATGGTAATGCGAATTCCAAATATGGAATGATTACGCGCGTAAGCGTTCTCTAATAAAAACAAACAAACATGGCTGCCACCAGGGTTTGACCGGACTCCACATAAAGAAGTTCGCTGATTCTGTTCTAAACTTTTTTGAATTTCGGCATTTCCATGATGTATCCTTGGAAGGAAAAGATGTATAATAATAATAAGGTTATTACGAGGGCACCTTAAAGTATGCACTCAGACAGTACGCGTCGGTCGATACTCCAACTTCACTGTCTTCTTTCATACTTTGAGTTATCCTGGTAATAACCTCAAATTATTACAATAAAACCATGATATATAGAAGTGTTTGAAGAGATGCAATGTTACGTCTATATAATTATGTTTCCAATAAAATAATTACAATACTCACTGTAAGGCAGAACAACGTTGCATTAAATATCAGCATAGAAACAATACTGATGGAAATGTGAAACTTGATAAATCTGATAAACACAGCAAAAAGGGACGATTTTTCTCTTCCACGCTTTTCAAGCTCATCTATCCATAGTCGTTCAAATCTGAGACAAAAGTAATTAAAAAGATAAATCAAATTGCAATCGTTGTAACACTATATCATTATCATATCATTCACATCGTTAGATATGCTAGCATGTAGTACAATATGTGTACAATATCAACTATACATTTTCTGCAGTGCTGTCATCATATAACTAATATATACCTCAGTGCATTATATTCTGCTGAATCAGCTTTTCCGCACTGCCAAAGGTCATTTGCAATCAGCCCTGTCTTAAATGACTTTTTGATCAACGGAGATAACCATGTAATATATATAAATGATAATAAACCAACATCGCCTAGTGGCAGAGTTTCGCTGAAAGAGTAAAAATCATAAATTATACTATTTTGGTTTTGCTCCATGAAATTAATCCTGTACACATACCACGTGTATATATATAATAATGCCCAGCTCAAATATATATGAAACTGTCGAAATATGATATCAAATCTTTCAATAACGCATTGAGTAAGAATGTGGTACCGATGACATTTAGGAAAATATATATTCGCATTTCTTAGTGTCCACCAATGCATCACTGGTATAAATATTATAAACAATGATGTAGCAGTTGTTTAAAAAAAATGCCATGTATATAGGTTTTAGGATATGCTTGTGAATATTGAGCACAATGCATGTTTCAACTGGTCATTGTCAATTTAGATAAAATATGACAATTTCAGTCTATAATCTTAATTAACATAATCTGATCTGTCAAGATTAATTGATAATTCAAGTCTGTTTCTATGAAGTTGGTAAGTAAAACCATATATTTAGTACAGATAAGACATTTTTTTAATGTTTAAGGCTGTCACAGGTATTCTTGTTCAGAATGTCCACCAATTATCAGGTCAATCTGATCCAATTATAAACTTACTGAAAAACACATATTATTGCAATTAGCTAACGCTTGCCTTCTTACAATCTTCTTTGCATTTAGTGTAGATCCTGTTATATGTCATCTGCTATTATAGTCGAGTAATTATATGACAAAGATAAACTCAACTACCATTCGTTTTAGGGATGGTCAGGTGGATAGTGATCCTTTTTTTGCTTGACGACTTAATAACTGCATTGATTGTTAAGTTGATCAGTTCGGTCAGTTGATTTACATCCTTTATCCTTTTGATCAATTAGTTGTTTCGTTGGTATGTATTCGTTTTGGATGACCCAATACGTCCATGTATTATTATACATTGATAGAATTTACCGTTCCGTCAAAAGCCGTACCTTTGTTTACATTGGACGCAAAAGCGCCATAGAACGATGAAAATATAA
The DNA here is from genome assembly GCF_978046115.1 of Saccoglossus kowalevskii. NCBI lineage: Eukaryota > Metazoa > Hemichordata > Enteropneusta > Harrimaniidae > Saccoglossus > Saccoglossus kowalevskii. The sequence goes on from NC_140648.1 coordinate 20,140,356, forward strand.
GCCCATCGCACACTCAAATGTTTGCACAGCGGAAAACGTTTTTCGTTTTTATTAGATGCTATAATTTCTCATATCATAATTGAATGGTTACCGTTGTACGTCCTTTACTTCACTCCCTTTGTTGTGATCTGGAATAGTCTCCATGTTTTCTTCCATTGAAATATCCTATTAACAAATCATAATTCATTCATATTACATGTAGCGAATATTATCAGCATAGATCAGTTAGTTATAGTTAATAACATACATAACCATTATGTTGCACCCATCTACAAGGTTATGGCATATTTATTATCTTGAAATGAATTTTGAACCAATATGTCGCAATTTGTATATGTGAGTTTGTATTACGTTGCCCAAGATAATGCACATGCCATTTCGAATTATGGAAATTCATTTTTTTATTATATAAAATGTTATTCGAAAATCTTCAAGTAAGGTGTCCATGTCTTAAATATTATAATTAGTTATGCGAATTATTACTTTAGAGAAATTGTAATGTTAGAAGGTGTCACCAATGCTAGTTTTTGGCTTATACCCATGCTAAATACATTAAGTCCAGATGACACTGAAACTCAAACTTAACCCATTATGCAAATTAGGGCGAATTCAAAATGACGTCATAGAGTGTCATTCTGGTAAACTACCAAACCTTAAAAAGTATAACAGCTAAACATCTAACATTTTCCACAAATGATAAACTGGCATACAAATCATATTTATTATTTATTACTGAAACAAGCTTGTGGTGGCATGTTTATGTAGTATATTTTACAAAAAACTAAACACAGGTCATCAAAGTTTGTTTTAAAAACTACGTCTAACACACCTATGGGGTGAGATCAGTGCCAAAAACATTTCTCTTAGCATTTTACTATTATGTTCACATTTTTATTTTATTATACCATTATTTTTTTCATTTTTTTAGCATTTTTACATTATGTCATCATTATGTTCACATTTTTATATTATTTATCATTATGTTCACATATTATTTTTTAACTGTGTTAGCATGTTTACATTATTTCATCATTGTGTTCCCATTTTTATATTATTTTATCACTATGTTCAAATTGTTATCGTTATAATTATGTTTTCATTTTTCTTTATTTCATCATTATCTTCACATTTTTATAATATTTTATCATTATGTTCACATTTTTATAATATTTTATCATTATGTTCACATTTTTATAATATTTTATCATTATGTTCACATTCTTATAATATTTTATCATTATGTTCACATTGTTTTTTCATTTTGTTTAGATTAGCCTAGGCGCGAGTACAAGCGTAGTTGGTTTTAAACTATATACGCGTTTGTGGCATAAATATACTAGTATCACGTTTTTATTATCTGTAATTAGCGAAACGAACCAGTTACAGATTAAAAAATGTTATTTTCGACAAATGGTTTATGTTGTTATATATACGACGGAAAAGGGGAATGTACTGGTCAAGTTTCGTCCGATAATTGTAAATATTGTACGTGTAAATATTGGTTATAAATTGCAAACCATCGTTGCATAGAAATAAATACTTATAATGATTTAACATAAACTAAGAACAACATCAATAATTGATGTATGATAACAAAACTAATTCCTTCATTTAATTTTAACCTTAAATCAATAATATTTATCATAGGCGTACATTTACTCCAGCAAAGACGAATGGCCTAATAACAAAAATTACAGAGAACACCCAAGACTAGATAATTCAGTAAATTGGCATTATCATTACTAAACTACTGATGTAATTACTATTTTACAATACAGTGGCAATGTGCGGCTCAAAAGCAATTAAAGGTCTTGAGGCACCAATCGACAATGTTAAAATTACCACAACCCTAAAAATAATTGGCGTCAGTACGACAACTCGTATGCAATACAGCTTCTAAATCTGACATTGAAGGTTCAGACAGATTGGCAGTGAAACCATAAGAGAGTGTTTTATCTATTTTACAAAAATAAGAAAATGTTTTCGACTTAACCAGCCACTCATCCTCGTCACATATTGTTCCCTATCTATGAAAGAAACACACATTTGACCATATCACGGACCCTTGTATTCGGGTCTACACATGAGCTGTCTGCAGTACTTTTGATTGATGGTCAATTGGAATATGTTATAATTTAGTCAAGAGAATCTATCTATATAGTATAATCACGGTTTTTAGTAACCGTGGTATAATACAGTAGACATGTACAGCTACACCCTGTCTGATAATGAACACAATATTATATATCTGTTATAAAAACATTGAGTTTTTTGCTTGTCTCTCATCTTATACCCCGAACTACCTATGAAGCACAATGCTAACCGAACAAATGATAGTACCATCATTTTATACAGCTGCTATTATAATAACGGATGATCGTCTCTGTCAACTCGTAGACTTCAACACATCGGTACTGAGTTATATTTGATCATACCATGAATGACATATAAAGAGTGAGCTGGCGCTGCATATCTAGCATTGAGTAGTATTCACAACATGTTTAAATGTGCGATGCTGCCTGCTATGTTTTTGTTAGTCTTGACCATTATAGATATCCCAGGTGTGATCGTCAAGGTAATTTAAATCGCATATGGCTTGAACTAAAAATCAAACTGATATGAATTTCATTTTGGTCAATATATTTGTCTATCCGACTATTGTGCCGCCCTTAAATATTTCGCCTTAATGTGTGCCAGCTGGAAAAAAAATACACAATCAACTCAAACCCAACATTGGTAGAGTATTTTGGGAATGTGTTAGTTATGGTTACAAACTCAAGAGTAGTGTACCTCGATTAATATATTAATACCCGATACAAATATATCGATATATGCGTATATTGGTTTCCGTGTGTGTAGATGAATGTCTATATTTGTGTATCTTACTAAAATATTCTAAAAATTTCAAATCACATGCTCGGGTTTATTAAACGTAATTGTCACAATATAAAGAATGTTGACACCTTAAAGGTTATTTATTTTTCCTATACTCGTAACAGGCTTGAATATTGTAGCGTTATATGGAATGGTATCAAACTGGTGTCAAATACATGGAAAGAGTCAAGTGTATTTTTTTATAAATTTGTATATTTGTATATAGTTGGCTTGGACGTGGGCACACAATATGAAATTATGTGCAGCACGCAGAAATTATTTTGATATGGTTTTTATGTGACTTAGGGTCGTACAGTTGTAAATTATATTCTTTATCAGTTTACATATGTCCCTTTTTATTCTACCAATTGGACGCATTGAAGTCACTAAGAATGGTGTTTTAAGTAGTTTGCCTAGGTTTTTTAATAACAACATAAACTGCGAAATTTTTAATCTGGGATTGTCTAATTTGAATCAGAAGCTTAAGTCTATTATTTTTTAATTTTAATTTAGTTTACTGTTGTATTGTAATTAACAAATTTGTCTACTAACACACCACCTGTTATTGGCCTTATATGGCTGTTGTGGTTGTATTAAATAAATAAATTTCATTTCAATTACATTTAAAATATGGAAGCTTATTTATTTGGGTTATACCACGAACTATTTTTTTTAGATTTAAATAGTAAGCATGAAAGCTTTGAAAAATTCAAATGCTTGTGTTTATTTTTATCTATTATCCCTAACTAACTTGTGCTGGTAAATATCGCAAGGCATTGATACGATATAATAAACCTAGTTTTTTTGAGTGAATTCGTGACTATTAGATTGCTTTCATTATATTTTTTCTATTTCTATCGGGTTATGTTATATAGATTTAGATTTTTTAGTGCAGCAATTTTCTTTATAGACATCTAATATTAATATCAACTATCATAAAACTAATAAAAAAATTGTGTGCACTAATTGCGTGTAAATTGCGACAGAGACAGCTGTTGTATATCAACAAATATTGCAATTATTAGAGACTACTGTCACAATCCAATGTAGGCGTACATCAAATCCTCCAGGTTGATGTCATAGAGCCTACCTCAAAAATGGTGACTATAAAGATCGACGCGATATTGCTGAGGTTGGACACATTATATATATAATGGTCACATTATAGTGTCCATCTTCATGAAGTTGATATGACATTTGGTACGACACTGTAACAAAAAACACTTGCCTTAAATACGAATATTAAATCAGAGTTTCTGGTGGTGTTAGTCTTCTAGCGTAGTCACGGGTATTTTGTAATCATGGCTTTATTCCCATGATGCTATGCAACTTACATCTTCTTATCACTGAGGGCAGTAAAATGGTAGATGAAATCGCAATTTTAGGCGAAAATAAAAATTGTTGCACCAATTTGGAAAATTGAATCATAATTGTGAGCAAATACGTTGCTCATTACCTACAACATTTCATTGTATATTGTCACACAGTACATTACCCACCACTTTATATAATATATACCACTATTATCTACTAGAATAGTCCTTGACGCATGAAATTATCATGTTCACAAAATGATTAGATAATAGTATGCGATTACTCAGACAAAACGAATATAGATATTTAGATAATGCAATATTGTCCGCAGCATACACGGAAACCTTACCCACTAGGTGACTGTTTATTACGATGGGATTATTGAAACATCACGAACGCAGAACAATTTACATAAAACAAAAAAACTATTGTATTGTAATTATCATTATTTAACACTGACTAACTTTTTAAAAACATCTATTACTAATTCAACTTCAAATGAACTAAAACCTCAATTCACGCCTCTAGTACTTTCCAGACAATCATGAATAACTTGTTTAGACGTTTATTTCCTAACTCTGGATGGTGTCAAATGAACATTTTTTTGAACATGTATGAACTAGTGTATCTGACATCAAATGTTTCTGATTATCCTAATAAATATTACACTCAGGCCAAGTTCTAATTTGATGTGGATCAGTCATTCATTCATTAACACATATCCTAAAAGGATTACGTGTTATATTTAGTGTTTTTAGTACAATGCTAGTTTACTAAACATTTTGCAGCAAACATCTAAATGATGTTAAACATGAAAAAGACCAATACTAATAGAGCTTCTTCATAGGCTCCTTTAAGGTAGCGGGACTATTATTTGCTTACTTGTTTTCATCTTCTAATTGTGACCAAATGACTACAAATAGACCCAGGAAAGTATATATTTTTAGAATCGCCAGACTTCAACCTTTGCAAAGGTGTGTTTGCCATGCCCGTATCTGCATTCTATGACCCGTTACTTAATCAAAGGTGAAAAATTACTTTTTCTGTAAAAAAAATAATTACGCATTTATGCTGGCGATAAGAAGTATTTTTTTCACTTTTCCTAGTTGTTCAATAGTCTGGTAAATGGAATGTGTCTGGTCAGTTTTATGCAAGCAACGCGTTTTAAAAAATAGTGTGCTGAATTTCAATTACTGTTTTAGTCGCATTGCTCCCAACTCAAACCACAACTCGTTGGTAAATAATCGATGAAATAGTTTGTCTGGACACATTCAAGTTCCTCTCACTGTCACCTTAAAGCTGTGAAAATGTGGTGTTAATCCGACGACAATAAGTATACGTTATTTTTTGTTAAAGACCTTGTATTTTGAAAAAAACATAAACTCCTAGAAAACGTCCATGAAGTAACAGCAAAGATTTTCAAGCTTGTTTATCGGCACAATCAATTTGTTTTCCCATCAAGGTCTGCTTTAACATGTGTAGGGACATCCAAATGTGTAAGGCTATTGGAAACCAAAAAAATAAAGGAATGGGATAGCTATAATTGGATAAATTCGGCATATGAAAACACCAAAATCAATGATTTTTTTTCAGTGGCTGTGTGACCTTGTGTCTGACACATTCACATGCAAATGGCTAATCTGTGAAACAAACAGGGGCGGAGACAAACCACTCAAATGTTTGGAAACGCTCATTGTGTGTCACATAGCTACTGATAACACATCCTAACATTGCTTTGTCACAGATTAAACCTGTGTTATTGATTCTGGAAAACACTACTGAGGCTGCCTTGCTTCCCTTCAGAAAATCTACATTTTAACCAACTTACATGACATTCTATGTTATGTTGACTTTATCACATGAAAGTTTATAGTGCATTTCATTAATTAATAAATAAATGTGAAAATCGTAATTTTCAGCACAAATAATAGTCTCGCTACCTTAATTATGAAAGATAGTTATTTATTGCCCTTATTATGCCACACATTTCAATATCGATCAACATTCTTACCTCGTCCCAGTGCACTTCGATGTACCATTTTGGCAATGACAGCTATTCATCACATGTGATTTGATTTAGACCAAGATGTCGCTACTACAGTTTTCTTGAATCTTTCTACAAGACCGAGTTCTTGGTCCTCTCTGAACATGTGTGCTTCAAATTCGTGCCTCTGATCCGAATGTAGTTGATTTGAAACTTTATCCAAGAAACCTTTTTGCAATAGATTTTTTGTTCTGGTAGTGGTTACGATTCCAATTACTATGTGAAAGATTGGTAAACAAATAAAACTCGCTGTAATCCCGCTCAGTTATCAAATGATTCTAGTAAATCTAAAGCACCTTGTGCTAGCGATGCTTCCACTGTGCATTGCTGTAATAGTTCTTGTCGCCATCTGGTTTGTCTCAAGCTTGTAACTTTCCAATCTCACTATATGATAACTAAATAAACACCTAACTAGTAAAGTATACGTTCAATTGCATGAGTAATCTTCTCAACCCTAAGTGGATTAACCAGTTTGTTATTTGTACAGACACCATATACTTACTGGTATGTTGTACTGATGTATTTTATTTTTTGAATTGTGGGGATCGTACAGAGAGTAAAGTATATGTTGGAGAATACCTGCTATATAGATAGTCAGACCAATAAAGGCCCTATGTGGAATGTTAGTCCAGCAACCATGAATGTGCGTTTCCAGTTGAAATGAGTGTTTTAGATATTTATTTAGAATAGTGCTTCAATTTTATTGTTTAACAAGCACATGTGAGAATATAAATTAATAAAAACGTAACTCAGACACATAACAAATCAACAAACATAGTTGAACTTTGGTGACCTTGTCCTTTGTTATATAATATCATTCCTTTATCATAGTTTGTGTCAATATGAATATGCATTGTCATAATTAATTTTGAATACAAACAAGTTTTGGGATTGAAACAACAGTTGGAAAGCAGTCTACTAAATATGCTTGATAGATGTAAATATCTTACAAAAGCATTGGTGCCTAATTTGTTTAATTATTTTAAGGGACATAATTTCCAGCTTTATTCAAAGTAATTCAGAAATTGTAGTATAAAAACAAATGCCTCATCTCAGAAAATTGATAATGGTAACAGAAAATCTTAGCTGGCTTTATTATTTTGTACAGGTGTCTGTCAAAAATTAATGATTCACTGAGACAAATACGAACTGCCTTATTATATTCATTGTGTGATTACTGTATTATTAGAAAAGTTAAAAAAAACTCTATAAATAACTATCATGTTGCAAATCAACTTAAATAGTTAGTTGGTCTCCAGTGGAAAGAGAAGTCAACAGTATTGTTGCCTCCTAAGAATCTACATCTCCAAACACTGCAATCTTTGTTTTTGGAGTGCGTTTTTAAATTAGTACTATAAAAGCTCTATCATTCTTTTCTAATAGCTGAAACAAATTCCAGTGAATTTTGATTTTCATTTGTCGAATGAACTATTTGTCATATACAGAACACATATTTGTGAGTACAATTTTCTTTTCAAAATATGGATGCAACATTTGTTATGTATTGTCTTTGATTTCATAACTTTGAACTAAACAGATTTTCTATTGTCTTTAGATCTTGAGTTTGGCACCCAATTCATATTATTATATTGATTTTCAGATAATTTGTTTTCTGTAAAGATTTTATTGGTAGGTTTGCAAATGTGTATCAGACTGTGCAATCTCTCCATGAGTTGGTTTTGAAACCCAGTCTAGTTTTGGGAGATTTGGGAGATACATCACTAAAGATATTATTACAAGATAAATGATTTGCTTCATTGAACACATAGAACACTGCATATTCAGTGACTTTTGAATTTGTATCACCAGTGATTAGTCAAGTAGAAAAAGTCAGCATTTTTATCAGATTTTCTCATATTTTGCATGATATTTTCATACAGGACATTTGTCGTTCATACTAATATAAGGGAAGAATTAGGTGACGAACTTTGACAAATTTTAGAATAGAATTACTAAAGTTATTGTGCATACAATAACAATTATTAACGACGACGACGACAATGACAACGTCGGACAGACATTTTTCCATTAATATACCTTTCCCTTTCATCTTTGATGATACGGGCAAAATAAAAACGAATTTAGTTTATGTAATATGTTGGTACATTGCAAGCCAATTACATTAAACATTGTAGATGGACAACTGGACATATAACTTATCATAATTAAAAAGTCGGTCTTGCCGTAAAATAGTATTCAATAGTCACGTTATATTACAAATTATTTTATAGCAAGTCTTGGTATATGCACCTACCTTCGATTTCAGCAACACAAATCAAAATCATCGCTCTCGGAAGCTACCACACTGGGTCGCAGATTTAAACCAATTTAAAACGAAGTCTCTGTTTAACTAAAATTGTGGAGATAGCGTGGTCAACTACGACTTAGTCGAATAAAATAACCCAAAAACACCCATTTTACTTTGCTTTTTTGTTTATCCAGTGTACTATTATGTTTTCAGTCACAATACTGAAGACGCACCTTAATAACGCTTTAGAACCGATGACTACGCGATATTTGAGTAATAAATGCCAATCTATTGAAACATTATCTGCCCTACATTTATTAATATCCATGCATTTCAATCACCCGATGTATATTATTTTTAACCAATTTTAATCGGTATATATCATAAGGCGTCACCAATATGACAATTGAACACTTTTGTGAATGTCAGATTAATAATTTGCAATATTAGGCAAAATTAATTGGGTTCCGATGAACGGATTTAGTACTTTTGCTGGTGCAGAAATTTTGCTTGAAGATAGATGAAGATAGCAGAGATGAGACAGCTGTTTTGATGTTTCAGTGAAACAAATGCGTTTAAAATAAAGAAAATGACATGGTAAATGAAACTGGATACGTCATATATGTGGCGCTTTGAGTGTGTGCGAGCTGTTGAAATAAAGGTACTGAGCACTAAGTGTACAAACGTTGAAACTGTTCGTAGCATGTTGGCAGCCTCCATATCCCATAATAATACCCATTAACAAATTATTTCCATAGCGCTATAATTTATTATTGTACTAGGAATAATTTATGCTAATAACTTGTCAAGGGGTCGCGATACCTTTCAATATTCATGAAACAACTTTTTATCTTATTGGAGGAGAACATTTCCTGTGATTCGCCAGCGCGCACATAGTGTTGCCGATTTTGTTTGTAAAAAGTATTTTTTCGCCAGGTTAAACCTGCTGAAATCAGGTTTATGCATGTAAAAAAGAGTTCTCATTGTGTATATTTGTGTGCATTCATACCGTAAGTTCTACGTGGATGGACTGGGAGATGGGGCATGGGCGCTGAGTGCCACAGTTTCTGTTTTATGATATATCCGATATTATACAAGTCTTCATTCCACAGTGGTGAACATATTTTTTTTGTAAACCTCAGAGCTCATTGTAAATCTTTGCTTCGCTTTGATTGGCAACGAGTCCTTCGGGTCGTTAACGCTGTATGTCGACCTCTGTTGGAGTGAACATTTCTAGGTTATATATATATATTACTTTACAGTTCGATAATGTAGCAGTTGCGCTGTTAATCTGGAAACATACTAAACTGCCGATGAAGTGTGAGCTGGTGTATTTACAGAGCAAACATTCATAGTCACTACTACGTAATGAAATGAAACATGCAACACTTGAAGAAAATATATTTTTACTTTATTTGTCTGGTTATATAATTTCAGCAGAAACCTTGTATTTATTTTTTTCACCGTACTGAAAGAAGCACTCAACAATGCTATCACATTTCTAGTCAAACAATACAGGCGTTTCTGCACATGAATTTCTGCAACACACTCACGGCATTTGTGTTGTGCACACATTGGACATTCTACTCGTCTCATTCACACAATTGTATCCAAATCCTGATTATTAAACTAGTATATTCTGTTTCTTAAAATGTGCATTCATTTATTTTATTAAATTGTAACAACATCTACCCTAGCATCATTCGGAATGAAAAAAGGCGCATCTTTGGACTTTGAAATTGAGCAAGCAAAACTCAAAGCACTCCTGGAAATGAAAGTAACTGTAATCTCCGACAACAATATAGTAATCTTTCAGGTTGTCAATTGAAGAATAAAAAGAACTCTATGTGGGAATAATCAGTACAGTCTACCCCCGTCGTCATTGTTTTCAGCAGCTGCCATCATTGCACTGAATCTTGAATTTGAATCAGCAAGAAGGAGGGAGGGTTTGTCAAACTCAGTAACCCATAGAAGGAGGGAAATCATTGTCATTAACAAATACAGTTACATAATTGGCATATAACAAACATATACCATATTTTTAATATGCATTATGTTTCCAAACGTATTTTCCTAATTAGTTATGCGGATTGGTAAATACAACAAATTTACTAATTTACTTCGTATTGTATTTGCGAATATGATGAATGAATGTTATTGGTAACTTGTTACCTTTCCCTGGTCCATGATCATAATTTCATCACAATTCAAGACAGTGTTCAGCCTGTGTGCTATTATTAACATAGTACAATCTTGAAATGCGTCTTTAATTGTTTGTTGTATAAGACTGTCAGTCGCTGTATCAATAGAAGCAGTGGCTTCGTCCAACAGTAGGATCATTAGATTTCATTCACTTGTTTGTTTGTTTTTGTCAATCTATCCACAACTTATAACGCATGACAGATAGCAATGTTATGAACGATCACATGTTATAAATAAGAACATTGGACAATGCGATTAGGAAATACTCATTTCAAGTACACACTATTAAGATCGTGCCCAATGGAGGGTATAATATGACAGTAAAGTGCATTCACCTAAATGTCTATGTTAATTGAATGCCCATACTTTTGTATAGGAATGCAACATATTTTTTAAAATGTTCCATTCATCATTATTCCAAAAAAGAAGCAATGCACTATATCCCCCGAATAATAACGACACTGTGAACTGAACATTACCTTTGATTTTCTGAGCAACGCTCTTGCCATACATAGTAACTGTCTTTCTCCAACTGAAAAATTCTCACCATTTTCAACAACGGAGGCATCCAATTTTCCTTCGAGTTCAAGTACCTGCATAAAAGTTAATTAAGACTGTCATTTGAGGAAGTAATACCTTATTAATAAAAACAAGTCTAATCATAACCAGTTCTACAACGTCACCAGGCACAACCTGAATTAATGTAATTACCGTGCTTTTCATGTGACTGTCATGAATTTGTTTTCGCCTATCTGTTGACCGACTTAATTAGCTGATTATTAGCTGAATTGCTGTGTTATGTCTGTCATCGTGTAGGCCTATTTGAAGTTTTGGACGGAACTTGGCTCAGTGATTTGGAACTAATTACAAGATACCGTCGCTATTCTGACATCCGTAGTTATTAATGTAGTGAACGATTAATCAAAAGATATGACGTATTCAGTACTTAGTATGATTGGCTTTATGATTGAAGGTTACGCCCTAGAGTCTTTTACTGCTTTGTAATTGGTTAGAGTTTTGAAAATGAATAAAGAGAGTTTGAGTTGGTCTTGACGAACACAGCACGATAGACGCAGAAGAGAGAGAGAGTGCAGTCCTGGAGAGACTTGGGGCGAGCCTTGACGCAGTCTAAAAGAGTCTTGGTTCAGCCTTGTGAAAGTCTTGGGGACTTTTCCCCAGGGCGCTGTGTCTTAGAGAGTGCTCGATTGACCGACTAAGACGAGAGCTGAAACGTATTTCGTTGTGTGTGTCTTATTTGACTGTAAAGTATAAGTGACTTTCCCGATCCCGTACCTCAAGGGGACGAGATAGAGAGACGAGACGAGTTTCCCCCCTGGCAAGTGTGGAGAACCCCGTGAAGAAGATTTTCCCCCTGATATGACACTTGTCCAATGCAGACCACACCTTCTCATCAGAGTGTTGTTGATATGGGTCCAAATTATATCTGAAATAAAAAGAAATATGATAACATACATTCAGTTTTAGAGGTTATCTATCTACAATATACTAATAACACGTACCGAAATATTTCGTCTATAATCAATCATTTTAGTATTAGTCAACAGTACGTGAACTTTTTGTCAACCATTAATCATGCTTTTGAGAAACGCTGCCAAATAATAGAATTATTAACTGCAAATTCAACAATTAAACCACCTGAAATTTCATTATTATCAAACTACATTTGGCATACTTGATTAATAACAGATTAAAAAGTATTCGTTGATACATACATACATACATGATACGTTGATACATGCTGCCGTCAAATAAGTTAATAACAACTTAAACATATACTCTAATAGTTTACAATAAAATTAAGAATGACATCATACCTGACAGTTCCAACAAACAAAACAGGATCTTGCGCAATTACGGATAATCTGTATCTCAAATCATAAAGTTCCTGTATCAATTCCATCAATATAAATAGCACCTGAAGTTGGCTCCCTCAGATGAAATAAACAAGCACCAAGAGAAGTTTTCCCTGGAAATTGAATACGGGATCCTTTGGTACTCAATCGAAATTACAAGCATATATATATGGAGATATAAACATGACACAGAACATTTGTAACAGATTGGCTCACCGTCACGTCATATCACACAACACTGCCCCAAAAATCATAGGTTGATATGGTGTGTAGTGAATCGCTTTTTACAATGACTAATTAGACATGTGCAATTTGAATTTTCCACGTCACAAAAACAAAAGCCTAGTATAATCACGGAAATAACGACCTGCCCAGTTACAAACACTTGAATGTAAGTAATCGAAATTACATGCACATATACGAAAAATGTGTAATAAGAAGTATTACACTGCCCTTAACATTCGTGTCAATGGATGTCACTAGAATGTTTAGCATATGACGTGTCACGACTATTTTCAGGTGACTCGAGGACGTTGAAATATCAAAAACAATAATTGAATCAGTTGTAATTCATTCACAGTTAATAATATACCTGCTCCAGTTCTACCGACAAGTCCTATCTTTTGCATTGGCTCCACTTTGAAAGAGACTCCTCTTAAAGCGAGAGGAAGGTTTTCACGGAAGCGCATCTTCAATTCTTTTACCAGATACTGCAAATAGTTGATAACTATTCTAATCAAATGGCTTACTAAATATGATGGTATACAAGGAGTTCTGTCAGGTGTTTCGAAAGGTGTCAGCACGTGTAACACCCACAACTACCCTCAACAATCAACCAGTGGACATCACTCCAAAAACACACTCAGAATTAGCGTCAGGGAGGAAAATAGATCTCGATTGTACTAGATCACACACTGGCTCAGAATATCCCAATAAATTCTTTTAGAAGGTGCCTCACTGATTTCGGACTCGGTTTTTTGGACATTTGACTGCGCACGAAGATACTGTAATTGTCAGCAACCTCATGTCTCAACCTTCTTGTGACCAGTCCTTTCTGTTTGCAGTGTTTTCAGGGAAATAGAACTGATTGAACTTCGGCCGCCATGTATTAGTCAGTACATGTGCAGCCTGTGCTGAAAAACGTCATCTGACATGTAGACGTTTCAAAACCCGAGTAGTAAAATAAAAATTATTGATAGGACCTCTACGCCGTCTGGTGGTAGGGTAATTTGGTTAAGGGACCTACCCCCTTCATATATCTACTGCTATTTGTAATGACCGAGTTAATCAATAATAATAATTATTTATGGGATAATTATTCTAATATTCCACTGTTTTACAGAACACCTCAATTTGATCTTATGATTTAAGTAAATTATTAATAGCGGTTATTATGAATAGTTATAAAATACAAAAGATGGATAAACACACGATGTATACATAAATGAATTACATTATAATCGGATATATATTGATAATATTTGGTAATTCTTGTCCTAAGTGACTATTCAAAATAGCACTACGTTTCGAGCAAGGACTCTTCTTCGAAGGCATTTAAGAAGAAGTTTTAACAGCAGTGTTTAAACGTATTATAAGGCAGTATAAAGAATAGTTACATTGAACAAAGATTACCAAATATTATCCATTATATATCATGTTCATCAGACGAATCAGTGTTCATCTATTCACTATAACTGGTTGAAGTATCTATATTTCTCACTAATAGTTGATTTAAAAAATCGCAATATTCTTACTTTAGTATAATAATGTATTCGCTCAACTGATGTAAACCGGGCTTCACATTCTGCAATTAACCTTACAGCAAAATTGAACATTCCTGTCAACTGATAAAAAAAAGTTATGTTAAATTTGTCAAAAATCATGTTTTGATGAACAGCTTACAAATGGTGCTTCTAGGGGTGTACACATGTACTATATAACAGTGTAGCAAACATTTTGTTTACAAAAATGCTTTAACCTGACTGAAGTTTCACAGGAGAAAAAAAGATCAATTACATGGTTTGGACGCGATGTTGGATTTTCTGCGAAAATCATGACTAGCTTGGTTCTTTGTAACATAAAAGTTGAGATCTTCGCACATGATGTAAAATAGCTTCCGTTCAAGTATTTGCATTAATGAGAAGAAAAGCCCAACATAACCTGAACATAAGCTGATGTCGACAAACATATCACAATGTTATATGTTAACAAATAATGCATGTTTTCGCAAAGTCGTAATTTGTGAAAAACATTTTGCTAATGTAAATGTATATAATTCATGGAATGCATACAGATTTTACAGCCACATCTTGAGCTTTTGAACACGCGTTAGCCATATGACCAAGGACTGCAAAAGCAGTATTCATAAACCTTACATGTTCCATTACAAATAAACGCAATTGTTTCTTGTTTTCATTTACTCCGGTTATTAATCATATTTCTGTAATTCATTCAACTTTTACAGTGTGGTTTGATATTACTGTGATTGGCGCTACAAACTTCACCAACGCTCAAACATTTGTTCGCTACTATCGCACAGCTTTCAAACGAGAACGCGTAATTAATCAAATGTGAATAATGTAAATTTTGTCGAATATATTTTTGCATAATTCTGTTATCGGTATAAATTTCAGTTGCAGTAACGGAATGTACAATAAAACGGAAAGAACAGGCCTGGAGATGTATAATTAGATACATTATTCTCACCTGTATTGTGTATGAGAGGGCTATTCCACTATATGCTGGGGTATCAGGCCACGAGTTAGAACTGCCATCAGGGAAGTAAATAACGTAGTTGTCATGGCGATTATATCCAACTTTACAGCAACCCACTGATTTGTCAGATTAAACAACAGAAAGGGGATCGAATTCAGATCCACTAAATCTATTATAGAAAAAAAGAGATTAAGTATACAAACATACTCCAACCCCCCCCCCCCTCCCCCAATGTCTAAAATCAATTACAATAGTTATAGATTTGAAAAACTTATTTTATCAAGCTCAATTATTATTAACATTTTTCTGAAAGGGGTGACAGCATGAATGTTTCACTCACCTTTTGTAGAATTCCATTTGTTTCCTATAGGCATGGACAATAGACAATCCTTGGATAGTTGCCGTCATGTGTGAAAACCATGGTGATCGGCTTATATTCTCAAGGCGCTTTAGTTCCCGCATTGCATGGCGAAAGTATGAATAACTGACAATCAAAATTATGCTAAATGGGATGAAAGCCAATAAGTACCATCGAAACACCAGAGATATGGACAGAAAGGTAAAAAATATACTGGAAGAATAGTACAGCATCACTTCAACTGTAGTCGGCAACTGTACATCAACTATAAGAAAAAAGAATACGACAATTATAGTTAGCTGCGCGCACGTTTTAAAGGCTGATTGATTTCAATTTCGATGTGTGTGCCTTCATAGAGTGTCTGGCATAGTACACATCTTATCCACCTTCGTCTAGATCTTTTGAAAATCTATTAAGAATTCGTCCTGATGGCGTTGTATCAAAAAACGTCATAGGACTTCTGAATACTACGTTGAAAACTTTGTTATGCAAATTATTTGAAGCTTTCAGTGTACACTGTTGATAAGAAACACACATTATCGAACAATATTAAACACAAAGTATGAATTATATATTCTGTTATGTGTTTTTTTTGAACAGCAAATATACAAATCAGGAAATCTTACTTATAGTATTAAGTAATTCGAATTGAACTGTAATTGTACTGTTTTAACGCAAGTCGATCAGAAAAAGTGTAATTCCATTAGAACAACAATATTTTTAATCCGTTGTTTTGTGCGCGTCTAGCCGTCATTGCCGATGTTGAAATGGTCAAATCTTATAGTACTTACCTTCACATATAAAATGCAATTTAAAGTTGTAAACGACCGTAGAATACCAATTAAGATAATATATATGTACGCAAAATATGCTTTATTTGTATTCTCTGTTATAAAGCCAGTTGGGATAGTCTCATTAGCATATGAAGTATTCGTATTAAAATTAGTGTTAAAAGGGGCAGTACTGCTGTCCTATCGAAATGTAAAAAAAAATCTGTCATGCAGCAACAAGAGTGTGTATTAATACATATCTAGATATGTCATATGGTATAACTTATGAAAAGTGGAAATATCACACCTGTACAACTGTGAACAAAAGCCATATAGTAAAATTTACTAATAACATCAAAATAATCCACAATAACAATACAACAACAAAATAAAACCCACGTGGACGCCATACATGGGCATTGAATCAAATTCTAAAACAAGCTGGGGCGCACCAGCAAACTATCATGGGTAATATTGATACGAAATTAGAACAAAATCAGCCAAGGCATGCCTATAAAAAACGGTTGATGACAAGTTAAATTAGTGTTAAATATGTCTATCGCAAATCAAAGCGCATATATCGATCATCATTTCTTTGAACAAATTCGGTCAAGACAAACGTACAGAACGAAATACATTAGTCATTAAAGTGAAAACATATTTGCTGATGTCAAAATAATTTTTCATAAGCAGAAGTTAGTACAATTATTTCACCCAATAACGTTCTGCCATAAAAAATCATATTCCATTTCCGCGACAATTTATGTTGTACCGTAAGCTATCACGAAGAAGCCTGACAATTTACTAAATTCAAAAAAAATACCTTATTTGTATGAGTGATCCAATAACCAAGCCACCAACTACTAGCAGCAAAACAACCATTAGCCACGAACAGTGTGAATATTGTGAAAAATGAAATCATATTTCCGCCAGCGCTTTGTATATAACCATGATATGTAGCCAATTTGACATTGTCTTCTGATTGTTCTTGCTTGGTCATTAATTCACCTAGTATCAGAAATAATCAAATAAACAAATTAAAAGTGTGTCAAATAAACTTGGTGGTCACAAATGTATGTAATAAATGTTAGCAAATAATCATGATGCATCATGGTGCTTATGTTTAGTAAATTGATTATGTTAGGTAGACTTTTTGATAGACAAATGAGATGTGTGTATTATATCCTCACCTTAGAATCGTGGTCAAAGTAGTTCAAAGTGTAAAATTGCATAATGTGCCAACATTTTAATTAACTGTTGACTCTCATAAATTGATCCCAGCCCATTATTATTATTATTATTATTATTATTATTATTATTATTATTATTATTATTATTATTACCGAATGGTTGATATTACAATACAATATACAGTAGAACAGTATGCCAACACATGTATGTGGACTTAACTTACCACCATTACATTCACCAATGCTATCAACACTGGTAGCAATGGATATTCTGGAAGAAGCAGTTTTCACCGATGAGCCACCATAAACGTCGGGCTCAAACAGGATACTTTTATCGCTATTTAAACTGTTTGGGATATCCGACATAGATATATCAATTGAACCATCTACTTCTATACCTTTATCAGTATGGAAACGTTTTATTAAATTTGCATAATGACCACCGGAAGTCATTAACCACTGATGTGTTCCACTTTCATGAATTCTGCCATCTTGCATAACCAGAATCTCGTCAGAACCACTCAAGTACTATGCAAATGACAAAAAAAAATGAAAACGTGGATTAAAATAAAAGCTATTATAAGTTTCGACACCTTGTTCACTCAGTGTCCAGTGTCAGTGTTGCGTTTGATAATTAGTAAATTCACACGCATCCAATTCGCATTGCTAATATATATATATATATATATATATATATATATATATATATATATATATATATATATATATATATATATATATATATATATATATATATATATATATATATATATATATATATTGGATGGATTAAATTATTCATACAAATTATGCTCCCTTGTGCTTGTTAAATGTTCGTAATGGGCCATTCCAGTTTATATCTGCACCCCCTGTTGATGTGGTCGGATTTCCAGCACTGTATGATGGGGAAAATACCCCGGAATTTCAACTGTATATGGAGAAACAGAATCTGGGAATCCAGACGAGTATGAAAACAAATTCCTGGAAAACCAGGCAGTTATGGCTACTAAATAAAATATGGCCTAGTTTATCTCGCCACATACCGGTTGATGAGGTTGGATTTCCAACAGTATGACTAAAAAAACTTGGAATTCTGACTGTATATGGTAAAAAAATTGGGCCAGTATGAAATAGTTATCACTGAAATTAGATAAGGATGGTGGCACGAATGAGCTCATCAACACCGTGAATCAGGACTAGTTTGGATTTCCATTATCAAATATAAAATTTTGAACTTGGTAAATTAGCATATGATGAGAGTTATATTTGGAAATCCTACTCTGTATGGTGGCACAATGGAACTCATCAACACCATAAGTAGGAACTATAGTGTTGGGTTTCCATTACTGTATGGTGAATGGTGATTTGGAAATAAAACTTTGTATGACTTATACACCCATGGAAATTATACCCTGTATGAAGTAACACACAAGCTCATCAACAGGGGGTGTAGATATAAACTGGAATGGCCCAATCTGTAATCTACTTATATTCTAATGATATGATATTTCTAAATAACCTCAAGAATAAGGAGAATATATAATTTATGTAACTATGGTCTGTTCTTTATGTCAATGTATAACAAAAGAGATGATTTTAATATTAGCATCATTAATTTTCCATTCCTTCATACATTAGTAAAACTAGGACCTGTATTATTGCATATGCCTATTTTTAAAAGAAACATTGTCTTATTTTATTCAAACTATTATTGTTTGGTAGAGAACGACTCGCATTAAATTTCAAAAACATGTTTGAAAGATATAAAACATATGATTCAATATGACAACACTGATCTAAGATGGCACCAATACCACTTGTCTGGTGTACACGTCAGGTTTCAAACAGAAGCCACTTGATCATCACAACGGTAGCCACATGAAACACAGAAAGAGCTTACCCTTTCTGAAACACCTGACATTACTTTATGATTACCGCGTGGCCTGTACCCCAATTTCTCTTACTGATTTGTTTTCTTTGACCTTTCTTCTAAATTCCCTTCAGTGACCATGGATTCGCATATCTTTTGGGTATGTGGTTATTCCAATGTTCTGTGGTTTGACAATTGTTTCAAATTCGAGATGTCTGAATGAGGGGACCCCTTAGTAAGTACGTAAATATAATACCAACGAATGGAATAGTTGGCTTCAGTGAAGTAAACTGGATGAAAAATTCTTATTGATACATAGACATAGAATATCAATGTAGTATTCACCAAATAAATTATTCACACAATTACCTACATATGTAATAAAACTGAGTTTATATTGGCATAGTATGCACTTGTCGTAATTGGAATATACATTGAAGAACACATGTCTGGAACATTGCAAACTAACCTGCAGCTGATGAGTAACAAACAACACTGTTTTACCCTGCAGAGCATCTTTAATATAATGATTGAAAATATGCTGTCCAACATGTGTATCTACTGCACTCAGTGGGTCATCTAATAAGTATATATCACTATCAGCATACAAAGCTCTAGCTAGGCTCACCCTCTGTTTCTGACCACCACTTAAATTGATACCTCTCTCTCCAATCTGCATGTCATACAAACACACAATAATGATTAGTGGAGATACAAATATTTTGGATAAATCCTACCAGATTAACAGTAATGTGATTGTTATACCCAAAAAAGTTTCCATTGTTTTGGTTGATGATTCGAAATATTTACATAAAAGACAATTCCAATGTTATAATTATTAGTATATGAGCAAGTGTGACATCCTGGGGTCCTGTGTTTTACCTCCGATACATTTTGACCCAGAGTTATTTTCACCCTCGATATAATTAATTGAACCGCGTTCAATACATAACAACAGAGATATCATCCTTTATCTACAATCTTGCCAGTGTCAATTTGTGGTATAAACTATAATGTAATCATTGTGCATCCATATTCATTCCAGAAATGTGTTGTGAAATGTGTATGAGCGATATACATAAACATCGCACTTTCAGAATATGATAGTAATTTTAGAACAGATAATGTGTGATTTAGGGAAATCTGCTATATTTGTGTATGCTAATTAGATAACGAAACTCAAAATGGTAGGAAGGTCAGCCACGTTTCCGGGTGCTGCTCAACATTTTTACAGAAATGTCAATAACCCTGAAAAAAATGTCCAAGGGCAATTCGTTAATACATATTAAACGAAAAGGTTAGCGAAATTGATTCCTACATAACTTTTATTATAAGAAAAAGCTTATCAGAATGACAAACATTTACTCACACTCAAACGTAGCAGGAATTCCGAACCATGGAGTCAAAACTGTGTATCAACTTATAACATTTATTTAGCACCACACGACCTGCCTGGAATGCACCCAAAACTTTGTCGTTGTGCTTTGGATGTAGCCACCAATATGATTGTTCTATAATTACTACCTTCTTTCAGACTTGAGCAAATATGGGAAGAAGAACTGCGAAAAAATGGAATTGAGAAATCGTCTCTATTTAAAGTTTTTATTCAGCAAATTCCACCTTTTAATTTGTGTTGCTGCTTTGTTGGTGTATAACATTATTATATTTCTACTCACTGTAAGTACCACTCATATAAGTTATGAATAATTGCTCGTCTCCTCATGAGTGTGATGTATTGAATTTATAAAGCCGATTAAAAACATTAGAATAAATTATGACAATCAGCGAATATTGTATTGTCAGTGCTAATAAAGACACTTAATATATGTCTACGATGAGATCGCGCGTGCGCAAATGTACACATTGCGTAATGTTCAGCCCATCATGCTATCGGCCTTATAAAATGTTTCCACAATTATTCGAATGATATTGTTTGTGCAAATGCTTATACACTTATGGCAGTGTTATTATTAAACTTGTAGTTAGGTACATTTATATCAATTGTGAAGCTGTCAGTACAATCAAAACAACAACCATAAAAATGGTGCAAAGCCGACACTCGTATCCAATTTAATATTCCTTTTCACTTAAGATATCATCGTGAAATGAACAAATCTAAGAGGTCTATATGTATAATATCAAATCAATCGGCCTTGTAACGTATGCAAATTTTAACGTGCGATGTAGACACGCCCTATTATGTCTACATCGCGCGTTAAAATTTGCATATAACATATAACAAAGTTGTGATAAAAGGAAAGAGTGGTATAAACAAGGATCAGTGATTACTTGAAATCGATACAAGGAAGGGGGGTAAAAGAAAAGTTATATAACAATTTATTATTTAATAATTTATTAAAATACATAAGTTTGTCCAACTCCCTGTGGAGAAACAGTGCTGAAAACAAGTTGGGCGATTTTAGTTGAAACGTAGTACGACGCCCTCAACCATCGCACACAAGCAGAGAGCCAAGTAAAACCGACGGACGCGCAACTCTGTGCCGGTTGCCAAGTGTGACTGAGCTCTTCTGTTGTCCATTCCTCCGTGATGTTCTAGGTTCGACGGTAATCCTCCGTTATATGCAAGTATAAACAAATTTTAGACCTTTTATTAGCCCATGATAACTGAAAATGTGGGCAAATAACACCGAATAAACGGCAAGGTAAAGACTATGTCTAATTATAGTAAATACGTACTGCGTGCGTGACTCGAACCGGCGCTCGCATACGGCACCCAATCGCCTAGCCCCACGCCACTACACGTCTTCCCCTCGGCCACCGGGCATCCCCAAAAAAGGATGCTTAATGACCGAGCTTATTACGTGCAGAGAACGTGAAACCCGTCCACGCGATACGCGCCACACAGCATGGCCAGAATGCGGCAAAGGCCTTCAGATCTGGCTGTAGTAGGATGGTGAAAGTAATGGTACAGCATTTTAACAGTGAATAAGTACTGAGAAATAATTTTTAAACTCATAGTTGCTGTCGACATAGGAAGTAAAGTAAGCAAATAACACCGAATAAACGGCAAGGTAAAGACTATGTCTAATTATAGTAAATACGTACTGCGTGCGTGACTCGAACCGGCGCTCGCATACGGCACCCAATCGCCTAGCCCCACGCCACTACACGTCTTCCCCTCGGCCACCGGGCATCCCCAAAAAAGGATGCTTAATGACCGAGCTTATTACGTGCAGAGAACGTGAAACCCGTCCACGCGATACGCGCCACACAGCATGGCCAGAATGCGGCAAAGGCCTTCAGATCTGGCTGTAGTAGGATGGTGAAAGTAATGGTACAGCATTTTAACAGTGAATAAGTACTGAGAAATAATTTTTAAACTCATAGTTGCTGTCGACATAGGAAGTAAAGTAAGCAAATAACACCGAATAAACGGCAAGGTAAAGACTATGTCTAATTATAGTAAATACGTACTGCGTGCGTGACTCGAACCGGCGCTCGCATACGGCACCCAATCGCCTAGCCCCACGCCACTACACGTCTTCCCCTCGGCCACCGGGCATCCCCAAAAAAGGATGCTTAATGACCGAGCTTATTACGTGCAGAGAACGTGAAACCCGTCCACGCGATACGCGCCACACAGCATGGCCAGAATGCGGCAAAGGCCTTCAGATCTGGCTGTAGTAGGATGGTGAAAGTAATGGTACAGCATTTTAACAGTGAATAAGTACTGAGAAATAATTTTTAAACTCATAGTTGCTGTCGACATAGGAAGTAAAGTAAGCAAATAACACCGAATAAACGGCAAGGTAAAGACTATGTCTAATTATAGTAAATACGTACTGCGTGCGTGACTCGAACCGGCGCTCGCATACGGCACCCAATCGCCTAGCCCCACGCCACTACACGTCTTCCCCTCGGCCACCGGGCATCCCCAAAAAAGGATGCTTAATGACCGAGCTTATTACGTGCAGAGAACGTGAAACCCGTCCACGCGATACGCGCCACACAGCATGGCCAGAATGCGGCAAAGGCCTTCAGATCTGGCTGTAGTAGGATGGTGAAAGTAATGGTACAGCATTTTAACAGTGAATAAGTACTGAGAAATAATTTTTAAACTCATAGTTGCTGTCGACATAGGAAGTAAAGTAAGCAAATAACACCGAATAAACGGCAAGGTAAAGACTATGTCTAATTATAGTAAATACGTACTGCGTGCGTGACTCGAACCGGCGCTCGCATACGGCACCCAATCGCCTAGCCCCACGCCACTACACGTCTTCCCCTCGGCCACCGGGCATCCCCAAAAAAGGATGCTTAATGACCGAGCTTATTACGTGCAGAGAACGTGAAACCCGTCCACGCGATACGCGCCACACAGCATGGCCAGAATGCGGCAAAGGCCTTCAGATCTGGCTGTAGTAGGATGGTGAAAGTAATGGTACAGCATTTTAACAGTGAATAAGTACTGAGAAATAATTTTTAAACTCATAGTTGCTGTCGACATAGGAAGTAAAGTAAGCAAATAACACCGAATAAACGGCAAGGTAAAGACTATGTCTAATTATAGTAAATACGTACTGCGTGCGTGACTCGAACCGGCGCTCGCATACGGCACCCAATCGCCTAGCCCCACGCCACTACACGTCTTCCCCTCGGCCACCGGGCATCCCCAAAAAAGGATGCTTAATGACCGAGCTTATTACGTGCAGAGAACGTGAAACCCGTCCACGCGATACGCGCCACACAGCATGGCCAGAATGCGGCAAAGGCCTTCAGATCTGGCTGTAGTAGGATGGTGAAAGTAATGGTACAGCATTTTAACAGTGAATAAGTACTGAGAAATAATTTTTAAACTCATAGTTGCTGTCGACATAGGAAGTAAAGTAAGCAAATAACACCGAATAAACGGCAAGGTAAAGACTATGTCTAATTATAGTAAATACGTACTGCGTGCGTGACTCGAACCGGCGCTCGCATACGGCACCCAATCGCCTAGCCCCACGCCACTACACGTCTTCCCCTCGGCCACCGGGCATCCCCAAAAAAGGATGCTTAATGACCGAGCTTATTACGAGTCACGCACGCAGTACGTATTTACTATAATTAGACATAGTCTTTACCTTGCCGTTTATTCGGTGTTATTTGCTTACTTTACTTCCTATGTCGACAGCAACTATGAGTTTAAAAATTATTTCTCAGTACTTATTCACTGTTAAAATGCTGTACCATTACTTTCACCATCCTACTACAGCCAGATCTGAAGGCCTTTGCCGCATTCTGGCCATGCTGTGTGGCGCGTATCGCGTGGACGGGTTTCACGTTCTCTGCACGTAATAAGCTCGGTCATTAAGCATCCTTTTTTGGGGATGCCCGGTGGCCGAGGGGAAGACGTGTAGTGGCGTGGGGCTAGGCGATTGGGTGCCGTATGCGAGCGCCGGTTCGAGTCACGCACGCAGTACGTATTTACTATAATTAGACATAGTCTTTACCTTGCCGTTTATTCGGTGTTATTTGCTTACTTTACTTCCTATGTCGACAGCAACTATGAGTTTAAAAATTATTTCTCAGTACTTATTCACTGTTAAAATGCTGTACCATTACTTTCACCATCCTACTACAGCCAGATCTGAAGGCCTTTGCCGCATTCTGGCCATGCTGTGTGGCGCGTATCGCGTGGACGGGTTTCACGTTCTCTGCACGTAATAAGCTCGGTCATTAAGCATCCTTTTTTGGGGATGCCCGGTGGCCGAGGGGAAGACGTGTAGTGGCGTGGGGCTAGGCGATTGGGTGCCGTATGCGAGCGCCGGTTCGAGTCACGCACGCAGTACGTATTTACTATAATTAGACATAGTCTTTACCTTGCCGTTTATTCGGTGTTATTTGCTTACTTTACTTCCTATGTCGACAGCAACTATGAGTTTGAAAATGTGGGAGTGTTTGCTTCACATGAGAAATCACACCTTACAAATCGCAGAGTGGTGCCCGGCTCGCGCGATCAATGTAAGGCGCACCGGAAGAGCGCACAGAGAATAACGTCTGCGGATCACCCGAACAAAGGCCTCTGGGAAGGAGATTGCGGATCACCCTTCTCTTCTGGAATAGATTGTGTAATTATGACTGATAACTTACTTCGATGATAACCTGCAATTTGGTAGTTTAATTGACAGTCTTAGAACTTTCTAATTTTATTCAATACTGTTTCCAACAGTGTCCGAGAGTGAGAAGATGGCTCCTCAACTCCAAGATGGAACTTCGACAACATTTAAAAAGGTAAACACGTGAAGTGGTTCGACTCCGTACTCCCGCCACGATATGCACAAATTGCGCACATATTTTACAGTTTGAATGAAGTGTGTCGTTAACCTACCATTCATTCCGTTGCTTCGTTTATACTGAGTTTGGGGTAGCCATGACGAATCATGCATCGGGATATTACGTGACCGTAAGATTCCAAGTACATTACAAATCAGAGTGAGGGGTTCGAATCGCGCACTACATGAGATGTACATTTTACTTTTACACAAATTGTCATGGAATTATACATGCAAGTATGCGCATGAATATTAATTATGAAATGAAAGAAAAGTCAGGGAAAAATCAGAAATATAGCCCCAGGTAGGATTCAAATCCATGACATTCCTGACAAATCCTCATAACCTGTGTTTGCATCATATTCGATAGACTATTTGTTTTAGAGATTAGTATGTTTGTCTTGCATACTATGGAGTTCAAATGAATTTCCATTTAATTGCCAAAACATCTTTCTATACTTTAAAATACTTTTCACACCATATGGCTTGCAACAATTTTGTAAATATTTATTGCAATTAAAAAGAAAGTGATAGCTGGAATTCATGACAGTAGCCAACACAATTTGCCATTGTTGACTGCCCTCACCCCCCCCCCCCCTGTATGATAAATTGAACACTGCCATATTGCTGATAAAATTAATTAAAGTGCAAAAATTTAAAAAGTTGTTCTCTACTTTTTATTTGTGATTTAAAAAAGACAACATATACTGGTGTAAACATCACATCACTGCAAACTTAACATGATGTATACCAAATTTCAGAGCTATAATAGTTTTGTAGTATTTTTTGAATTATTAATTATAGTGCAAAAAGTCATGTGATGTGACGTGACATAGCTCCAAGCCTCCATGCCCCTATAAGCTTGGACCTCTAATTAAATGGGTCAAAGGCAGACATAACATACACTGACTCTCAGAAAGTCAGACATTATAGCCCATGATTACCGTATACACATGGTTGACAATCTAAATGTCATACGAGTGGCGGCTTGGTGTTGATAAACACACGCCACCTGTTTGTTGCCAGATCCTAATTGCTGTAATACAGTACAATGCATAAAGCTATACCATAACTTATAAACTAATCTATAACAAATTGTGTATACAAATCAGCAGTTTTTATTCAAATATTTGTTAGTGATTGATCTGCTCAAGAAGTTGCATATATGCCTTTATGTGACATAGCAACAGCGACCATCCACGTATTCAAATTCTTATTCATATAATTCAACATTATCCAATCAGCAAGCGTCTCATTAGTGTTTAATTAGAACTAATGATAATGTCATAATACAATTTGTGGATTAGTCAATTTGAATTCTAAAATCCATTTTTGACTCCCGTGTGCGAAGCACACAATGGGAGACTTTGCAGTTAGTGTGTCTGTATGTATGTGTGTGTGTATATGTGTGTGTGTGTTGGTGTACATGTAGAAGGAGAGCCAGTAGTCCAAACATACACAAACGAAGTGGAGCCCTTTGTACAAGTGGAGCCCAAAACATGCGGCTCCACAATGTTTCTTAATTTATATTAATATTTAATCAAATTTAAGTCAGGTTTGCGAAGCTTAGGTTTAGTATCGGGGAAGGTATGGTTCAGTTTATATTAATATTAATATAATTGTACCATATCTTACCCCGATACTAAACCTAAGCTTCGCAAACATTTCTATGTTCAGTCACGGGATATCCAACTCTAGTTTAATTAAACTTAATTAAAGTGCAATTCTCCATTGTATTGCATTGTAATTGAGTTTAATTAAACTCCAATTAAAACGCAACCCTATATAGGAACTCGTTTTAATCGAGTTCATATCGCAACTATATTAAAAGTTAATTCAACTATATTAAAAGTTAATCCAATGGTGGTCCACAATTCATGGGACACCTGTATGTGTGTCCGTCTGTTCCACTGATATCTCAAGAACCAAACATTGATTTTTGATGAAACTTGGTGCATAGATGCTCTGGGCCAATGCGCAGATTTGATTAGGTTTTGGTAAAAATCCATGCATATTAATTACCCAATTTGCATGATAATAAGCTGATTAGCTCCAAACTAATGCGCAGATTTGATTAGTTTTGGGTAAAAATCTGTGCAATATTAATTACCTAATTTGCATAATGATTAATCAATGTTCGGCTTCTCCACTGATATCTCAAGTAGTAATCATTACATTTCAATAAAACTTGGTACATAGATGTCACAGGACACTGCACAGACCTGATAGTTTTTAAGGTAATATCAGTAGATATTAATTACCTAATTTGCATAATTAATTAATTTTCAGCTTTTGATATTTCAAGTAGTAATCATCACATTTCAATGAAACTTGGTAGATAGATGTCATAGGACACTGCACAGACCTGAAATTTTTTAGGGTAATATCAGTATATATTAATTACCTAATTTGCATAATTAGTTATTTTTTTTTTCATGAATGTTCCACTGATATATAAAGAACCACGAATTGGATTTTAATGAAACTTTTAAAGAGTACTCATCATCACATTTCAATGAATCTAGAACTATGCAGAGACCCAATTAGTTTTTTGTAAATATTTATGCTTATTAATCACCTAATTAACATAATTAATTAACACTGATATCTCAATTACTGATCATCACATTTGAATAAAATTTTATACATAAATGATCTCAGACAATAACCAGGCCTTATTAATTTGAGATTAAAATTTGTTCATATTAATTCTCTAATTGGCATAATAATTCATAATTTTTTTGTTCTTTTCTGTTCATATTAGTTACCTGATTTGCATAATTAGTTTTCATTTTTTTCCATCAATATCTCAGGTACAAGTAAATTTGAATTAATTTTTAATGTGTCTTCAATACTCTCAGCACACGGGAGTTCTTTCTAAGCTTTCTTTGATTATAAAATGTTTATGATGACCACAGCTTTTTGCCAGCTGTACCTTTGAAAATCTTAAAATTACAAAATAAAATATTAAACTGTACCTTAAAATGAATCGATTTCCACTGTTATTATCTCCAGGGTCAAAAGGGGACCCAGGAGCTGCAAAATCATGGATAGGTTTGGATTATATTGTGAGACGTAAACAAACTGTGTAAGATATATATATCAAAACTAAAAGTTGATGATCACATTTTAGACAATATCCACTTGTTTTTCAGTCTAGTATTTTGGAGCTGGGTCACTCGTGAATTATCCTATTATAACGATCACCACACCTTATGTAACATATATCCTAGACTTGCCTAACTGACAATGTTATTGCTTTATTTGATAATTTTTTTAAATCTGCATTTCAAAGAATTATAATATAAAACATTAAAATTGTTATGACAAGGCCAGACTGCATTTATGCGTTTCATCCATTCTTTTTCATGTTTTTCACCCAAACAGTCTAAATACTGCATGACTGGAGGATGTTTACTGTGTATGGTATTCATTTACATTATATTCTGTCATGCAGATGTCAAAGAATTTAGAGGTGTTGGAAATGAGTACAGGTATGGAAACCCCAGATAAAAAAAAATATTCAACTTCTTAGAAAAATCAACTTCTTAGCATGCAACCAATACATGTACGTACCCGACTTTATATTCTCAGCAACATTTATCCATTTATGGGCTAGCAATTGCCATGAACTACTATAAATACCCACACGTAGAGAAAAAACATACTGTGTGAAAATGGTATCCACTAAAGTGCCTCCAAACTCTTTTTACATTATTAACTTACATATCTGATGTTATTAGTAGTGGTTTAGTACCAAAATCCAGAATATACATTTTTTTTTTGTATAAAGAGGGAATTATTTACATTATATTTTTATGAAAATTAGTTTAAATCTTGTCAAATTGTGCCTTATTTTCCGGAGTTTGATAGTTTTGCATATGACATTGTTTACTTATGAGGTCATATAAAGAAACCTTCTTCAGTTTCTATGAATGCACCCTGGCAATGGCCCCGTGGCCCATGTGTAGTGTTTTAGAGCTGAGCACTTACACCTAGGTGCACAGAGCCTGTACATCCTGGCTGGAAGACTATGTTTGCTTTGGTATTTATAAGGTCGGAAAATCAAAATTATTACACCATTCCTATGAATAGCGCCATCTAGAGGTGGAACTCTTCTGTGACGTAAAAATGACGTATATAGGTGTTGGCAGTGTCATTCAAATCAACCGCTATTAATAATTTTCTTTGTCTTATCTCAACAGATCATTTGTAGCATCGTGGTATAGAAACCTATCCGTAGTCAATGGGAATCATTTGGAGACCTTAGAACCAAAATATGCACCTGCAGCCAAATCATCAAAACAAAAGAACCTATTCGTATGGTCTACCAAATGCTCTCGTCTTAATGATATTTCCTATGTATTCAACCGCAAAACTGGCAGTACTACATTGGTTACTATTATTGATAGGTTCGCAAAGAAAAATCGTTACCGATTGCAGCGAGAAATCATTTATCATAGCGGCCTTGATTATTGGGGATCAATGATGCTTTATCATGTGAATGGAGAATCTACCGAAAACATCACATTGCCGATAATTGACGTGGACAGGGAAACACGTGTTGTATTTGCTGGAGTTAATCACACAATTAATATAGTTTCGGCTAATGAAGGTGGGCTACTAATGCAAAAGAAGACACCCAATACTATATTTGTGTCAATCGTTCGTGAACCTACGGCGAATTTCGAGTCTGTTTTCAATTTTTTCAAATTGTACAAGTACGTAAACATCTGGAGCCCCAGTAGCACTGCTCGGCTAAAGGCCTATCTGAACAGACCTGAGGTTTATCGTAAGAAAATTCAAACAGGAACTAGAAATTGGAGTGTGGCCCGAAATAGCCAAGCTTGGCACATGGGAATTGACCACCAATATCACAATCAGGAAGCCATCGTTTCAAAGTATTTCTCACTCTTGGAAAAGGAATTTGATTTCGTTTTTGTAACAGAATACTATGACCACTCATTAGTTATGTTAAAACAACTAATGTGCTGGAAGATGGAAGACATTTTGTATATATCGAGACGTGTTCGCACAACTCATACGCCCATGTCAGATAAGATGAAAAAACAGATCAGAAACTGGAATTTTGTGGATGTCAAATTGTACGACATGTTTAACCGTACATTATGGAGAAGAATTGCAGAATATGGTCCCAATTTTGACAAAGACTTAACAGATTTTATTGAACTTAGGGATATTGTAACCAGAGATTGCAATAAGAATAATTTACTAAGTAAAACAGCAATTGAGTTATTAGCCAAACATGGCTCAATTGTTGTGTCTAAAAGAAAATTCTGTACCAATTTAAAGGCATTTTTCAGCATGGATGATTCTCTTGGAATTTCGTCAAACGTACTCGGTGTAAGAGATTTCTCCCTGAAATTGAACGGTGAGTCAATTCATTGTAGTCCATACAGACATGAATGCGGTCTGAGTCTTCATACATGTGTTTTGGGTTCCATCATGATCATCATCATTGTCATTATTTTCATCTCTCAAACATGCCTAGACAGATTTTGTTTAATGTTGGTACAAAGACAAGGCATAATGAAATGAACATGCATGTTGATTTATTTTTCATTTGATTTACCTTTGGCTGGTGAGCATTTTTGTTCCCAAAAAAACTTAAAATCAATATTTGAACCTGACATTATTTGACATTTCTTATGGTGGGTTATCAATGCATGTGTGTGTCATTTTGTCAAGCAACTTGATTAAAATGGCCAACTTTTGGCTAATTTTTTCACCATAAGTGTTCTGCCTGTTAACATTTCTCTGTTTTGCCTGAAATTCTCACAGATTTGGCTTAAATTTTGTACCAAGGCAAGACATGCATAATGGGTTGAATGTTATATTCAACTATTGTAAAATACTTTATTTTCGCTCGGAATTAATTTTCACTGAAGGAATTCATTCATTGAATGTAACATATTGTTTCATGATTTGATTTAAAATGTCTGACTGGGAGCCATGTTTGAGTTATTTTCTTGTGCCCTAAACTATTTTGCGAACTTATTTTGACCGATTTTATTGAAAGCACCGGTAGTTTAGAGAAGATGATAATGTACATTGGCACGCTGATTTGTTATTTGTTTTTATGACCTTTGACCAACTACTGGCTATTTTTGTGCCTTAAAACACCCCAAAAAATAAAATTTGAACATGTCATAAACGGTTTCTCAGGCATGCCTTGGGCAAATTAATTCAAACGTGGCACAAACATCATATATTATGTGTATGAGTTGAGTTTGTTTACAGTGATTTGTTTCAAACTGGATTGATTTAGCAACCTTGTTGGTTTTATTTATATATTTCCTTCTCAGACATGCTTTGACTGATTATGGGATGAACAACATCAATGATGTTTTGTTTTGTTATTTGATTCAAAATGTCGAACTGGTGCATTTATGGATCATATAATTTTGTATAATTATATATAAGGATGATCCTAGATTAAAGCGCAATGGTCGTCGCTCAGTGCGTATTCGAATTTCATGTAAATAAACAATGTATTTTACATGCGTTGTATACGTCGCTATGAGTCCCATATGCGACGACAACCGCCCTTTAACCTGGATGTGTCATTACAAGTAACACGTACCATATACTTTTACCAGTAACATGCTGAATATTCCCCATATAAAATAATCTATTTACATCTTTCATTGTTTATAATTGACACAGTCATTAAAAACTGAACAGGGACTTTGTCTTTGACACTTACTTATTATAGTGTAATAATTCGTAATTGTTTATTAACCTTTTCACGAACAGTTTCCTCTTTTCATCTCAAATTCACAAAATAGTCCTGTCTATAGTCTGCAAGACAAAAATAGCCAAATTTGTTCAGTAAAACAGAAATTTGGGTTTATTTTCTTGAAGAATTCAAGAAAAAACAAGTCATTGTCAATGACACGTCCCCGTTCCGTTCATATTTGAGTGACATATACAAAGCAGATCATGACCGAAATCTTAGACCACTTTCAGTGGTCTGATCTGAAATGCACCTGCGTATGTACAACACATTGTACTAAATCTGAACAAAATCCATCCATGCATGACAGATCTGGTTCCGGAATTGTGAAAATACGTGATTTTGATGCATTTTCGACCTTAAAATGGCCATCATTCAGCTATTGTTAAGCGGATCATGAAACAAATGCACATATCTATTTGTGACATGATGGACCATGTGTGTGTGAAGTTTGAACTTGATCAATCCAGACATGTCTCAGATACGGATCCAGAACTGAATTCTTTAAAACAAAATGGCTGCCAGTCGGTCATTTTAAACCCGATCCGAAAAAAAAATGACGTGCATCAAGGTCCTATTATGTTTAATGTATGTACCAAATTTGAACAAAATCCGTCCATACATAACTGAGATCCGGGTCCGGAATGGTGAAAATGTGAGATTTCAATGCATTTTCGGCCTTAAAGCGACCGCCATTTGGCTATCGTTAATGAGATCATGAAACAAATGCACATACATATTTGTGACATGATGTACCTTGTGTGTGTGAAGTTTGAACTCAATCAATCCAGGCATGTCTCAGATACGGATCCAGAACTGAATTCTTTAAAACAAAATGGATCATGAAAAAAATGCATGTGCGAATGTCCCATATAATGTGTGACGTATGAGTGAAGTTTGAACTTAATCGGCCCATGCATGTTCGAGATACAGGTGATCACGAACGCACACAGGGCAAACCGAACAGGGACTAAAAGGTGTAGAAAAGTTTGGGGGAGAATGTCTGGTGGTGAAAAGGATTAAAAGGTGATAGCAGTTTGACATGGAACCAAGCTAAAGAGGCATGCACAGCAAATGTAAAATACATTGCAGTATTTACGCAAGTTCCAAATATGGGCTGTGCAATGGCCACACTCTTTAACATACATGTTTCTGGAAATATTGCGGTGGTTAAATATAATCCCATCTTTCCAGGATTCTACAAAATTATCTTCCAAATGAGAACAACTTGTTTAGTTGTTTGCTGGATTATAATTAGTCCGATAGTTGTATGAATTGATTAAGCCATAAATTTTTCAATACTTGCAGAACCAGGGTGGTATATGCATGGATTAACATGTGCAATTGTTTTCAAATACATCCAGTCATATGCCTTGCCCCACAAATAGGGTGTATATGCAACTGTTTTTGTTTTGTTTTGTTTTTTCATTCTATGTTGTCACTTTCTTGTTGTCTTTACCCAGATCTCACTTCGAGATACGGTTTCAATAAAAAATATTATGACAAGAACATTTGCTTTATATTTTTAGGTGTGTCGGACCCGATAAAGAAAGTGACACCCAAGACTAATATTGATTCTAACAACCACTGCATTCAAGTGAATTATCATAAAACTAAAAAACGTAATCAACAAAATAAAGAATTGGATATCTACATGTCATTTGACCAGCAAGCTAATGTTTCTGATACAAGCATATGGACAAATGGAAAATTATATAAGGCATCAATACAAGTCAGTAAAACACCAAATTTCCAGGTAGGTTGGTTGTTAGATGGCTTTTCCGAAAGCGCCTTTTGAGGTCTCGCGTTATTTAATTGGCAAATAAACATGTCGTAGGTCATATTTTAAATTCTAAAGTATAGGTACATGCATCACAGACTGATTATGTGTTGAATAATAATAATTTATTTTAAATATTAAAACAATAGCTGTGTCATTAGTATCAATCGCTGAAATGTGGACGCTGAAAAAATAGCATATATGCTATATTTATACTGATATTGTACATTGAATAAAAAAAAAAGGATGGTTGCAGGGTTGCGTCCAGTCCTTCAGAGTGCGTCTGCATTTATATTAAAATTGAATTTTGTCAAGCAAACCTTGGGATCAAGGTACAAGATGACA
The DNA here is from genome assembly GCF_978046115.1 of Saccoglossus kowalevskii. Classification (NCBI taxonomy): domain Eukaryota; kingdom Metazoa; phylum Hemichordata; class Enteropneusta; family Harrimaniidae; genus Saccoglossus; species Saccoglossus kowalevskii. The sequence goes on from NC_140648.1 coordinate 20,174,972, forward strand.
ACTTACTGGGTCCCTGAGCAAAATATCAAATACATTTTGCCTCTCACTGATGGCATATTGCTGATGGCCTCTCACTGATAGTCTATCACTTATGGCCTATCACTGATGACCTCTCACTTATGGCCTCTCACTGATGACCTCTCACTTATGGCCTTTCACTGATTGCCTCTCACTTATGGCCTCTAGCTGATGACCTCTCACTTGTGGCCTTGCATTGGTGGCCTATCACTGATGACCTCTCATTTATGGCCTTGCACTGATGGCCTCTCACTGATGACCTATTGCTGATGACCTCTCACTTATGGTCTTGCACTGATGGCCTCTCACTGATGACCTCTCACTTATGGCCTCTCACTGATGACCTCTCACTTATGGCCTATCACTGATGGCCTCTCAGTGATGACCTCTCTCTTATGACCTATCACTGATTGCCTCTCACCTATGGCCTCTAGCTGATGACCTTTCACTGATGACCTCTCACTTATGGCCTTGCATTGGTGGCCTCTCACTTATGGCCTATCACTGATGACCTCTCACCTATGGCCTCTAGCTGATGACCTATCGCTGATGACCTCTCACTTATGGCCTTGCACTGATGGCCTCTCACTGATGGCCTATCGCTCATGGCCTCTCACTGATGACCTCTCACTGATGACCTTTCACTTATGGCCTATTGCTGATAGCCTCTCACTGATGTTCTATCACTGATGCCTCTCACTCATGACCTCTCACTTATGGCCTATTGCTGATGATCTCTCACTGATGACTTCTCACTTATGGCCTCTCGTTGATGACCTATTGCTGATGACCTCTCACTTATGATCTCTTAATGATGGCGTATCGCTGATGACCTCTCACTTATGGCCTATCACTGATGACCTATCGCTGATGACTTCTCACTAATGACCTTTCGCTGATGGTCTATCACTTATGGCCTCTCACTGATGCCCTATCGCTGATGTCCTATCGCTGATGACCTCTCACTTATGGCCTCTCAGTGATGACCTCTCGTTGATGGCCTCTTGCTGATGACCTATCACTGATGACTTCTCACTGATGACCTCACTTATGGCCTATCACTGATGACCTCTCACTTATGGCCTCTTGCTGATGGCCTCTCACTTATGGCCTATCACTGATGGCCTCTCACTGATGACCCCTCTCTTATGACCTATCACTGATGGCCTATCACTGATTGCCTCTCACTTATGACCTCTAGCTGATGACCTCTCACTGATGACCTCTCACTTATGACCTTGCACTTGTGGCCTTGCACTGGTGGCCTCTCACTTATGGCCTATCACTGATGACCTCTCATTTATGGCCTTGCACTGATGGCCTCTCACTAATGACCTATCGCTCATGGCCTTAGGCCTTATCACTTAGGCCATCAGCGAGAGGGCATCAGTGAGAGGCAATAAGAACTGTTCTTATATGTTTGAAAATATATTTGTATTATGTCTCCAATACTCTCAGCACACAGGAGTACTTTCTATTAATCTCTAAGAATGCAAAGATGCAATCTTTTTCAATTACCAAGCCTAATAAGTTATTGTAATCCTAACACTCAGTTCAATGTCTTTGTTTTCAGGAAAACTATCAAACCATTAGTGTTTAAAAGGTTAACAATGAACAATTTGCTCGCTTTTTTTTTTCAACAACTAACAGAATACTTACTGATGAGTTAATAAGTTATCCATTTTAGTAAGATCATGAATGTTTTTTTGATTTATTTTTAATTAATTACTTTCCTAATAAAGAAGTTTAACGATATTTTTAATTTTTTTTTTACAGATGACAGTTGAAGGTAAACACAGTGAAGATGCGTATCTTATTGACTCTGTGAGCATATCCAGTGGTACTTGTTAAATGATGATCTTCAGTATTATGTCACCTATGAGTTGCCCTTGCAGAATTAAAGCCTGTCATTTCTAACACACAATCACAGTCCCTCTATAGATATTTAGTGACTTCATTAGTCCCAGTACAGTTCAGTCTTTCTGTTCATACATGTATCGGTGTGTTCTTCCTGCGACCGGACTTGAATTTTCGAAATTTCTTGGCTGATTCTCTTCAAATTTTACACATATAATTCAAATAAAATGAATATTTTCTGGACATACTTATTGGCTGATTTGTTTCAAACTGGATTATAAATTTGGTTTTATACATTGTGTGCCTTTTTTTTTATTGTATTTAAATTCAAAATGGCTGACTGGCTTCCATTTTGTTTTATGATTTTGCATATCTGAAGACATTTGTCAAACATGATTTAACCAAATAATTGGTTCAAACTTTGCTACATTGACAGGTCATAATAATTCACATATGCATATCAATATTTTTTAATCATCTCTTTTGAATACCATTCATTTAGTTTTCAACTAAAATTCCTGCCAACAGATTGTGTTATGACATTTATAACTGTACAGCTAGTTTACTATGTGTTCTTCATGATCGCTATCGGCAGTATCAGGCATTTTGATTGGTTCTTGACCAATCATGTTAACTATTGCTTCACAAACATCGTGGAGTGTCAGTGTTTTTAGTGTTCAAATGATTACAATCTTTTGCTTATACTGTAATAAAACAATGTCAAATTTTACTTGTATCAAGTACTATTTTTTTAATGGCATCATGACAGAATAAATAATAGGCAATATATTGCTTTATCTACGAAAGTAAGTTATTATTGTAAAATACTTTATTTTCACTTTGAATTAATTTTCGCTGAAAGTATGATTCAGTGAAAATAAAATCCAGCGAATACACATTTTCTACTATATTTTACATTCAACTCGTCAAAACGCAGTGAAAATAAATTCCATACGAAACACCCAAAAAGCCTTTTCAGCAAAAAGTTAATTCCAGCTAAAATAAAGTATTTTACAGTGTAACTTTGATGATCATTTGCAGGTAAATTTCTTTAATTAAATGTAAAATTTTGGGAGCTGATGGTATGAATAATAAATTACAAAATTTGCCAAATAATTACTTGGTAATTTTGGGGGGGGGGGGATTTCGGTAAATTCGATCATGCAACAAAAAAACATATTCCAGGCTGCAACATTTCATATGTGTTACTTTTATTTTACCTTTTCCAAAAGACATTACAACAATAATAAATTGTTAGCAGTATTTAGTCAGCATTTACATTTCGAAAATTTAAAACAAAAAATAAATACATTATTTAATGAAAATATAAACTTATATGAATATCAGGTATCAGTAATGAAGACATGTTTTATTTTTGCATTATTATTCTGAACCAATAGAATTTCTATGCAGTGGTATCATCAGCATTCCATTATTATTGTGTCTAAATCCAATATTCATGTGTATTCACTTAACTGTGAATAATGGTTGGACGTTGCAGATGAGCTTTTCAGTTTACCATCCCCCAAAATAACGGCTCCAAATAATGTGAAATGAACGCTGACTGACAGTATAGACAGACATGCAAATTAGTGATGTCACAAAAAACAAGAACAAGCCGGTAGGCTGGTTGGCGATCCGCTCCGCTCAAAAACAAGCACCATGTTTTTGGCTGTTTCCATGGTGTGACATAAACGTGAAGCTAACGTCGGTTTATAACTAATACGAAGTTCGCAAACACCATTCAGTTTTTGGAAGTCACTTAGTTTATTACTAGGACCACAATCACTCTCCTAGTCGAGTGACTGTGCTAGGACGTATTCTGCTGTTACATTTATTATTTCCAACAGTTTTGCGATAGCATTTTCTAGAATGAAGCGTTTCCTGTAAATGCTGGAAAGCGAAATAATGAAATGACGAGATGGTAAATATTTACCTAAAGTACAGTGTGTTGACCTTCATAAAAATATACTTCATAATGCAAAACATTAGTCACGGTGAGTTATTTAAATATACGACTCCTAATCGAAAAATATGACCACAGTCCAGAATTTCAGACGGATATTAAGAAACCTAAGAGCATATCAAAAGCATTTACTCTAAAAGATAAAAAAAAACTGCAGTCAAAAGTCAAGAATGCCAGCAAATAAAGGACTCTGTCCCACAATCCTTTGTGCGCGTTATTACGGACACGCGCAAAAAACTGTACCACGCTTGTCAAATCTGGGTCAAATATACAGTACGCTACTATCTTGCCACAGTGGAGTGTTCGGTGACCATTGAATTAGCCCGTGATTCATATTTTATGTGTATTAATTTATTCATCAATTTTCGTGACTGACAGTACTGCCCAAATTTTAGCCAAAAAAACGCAACTGGTGAAACGGAAGAGCATTGCCAGGCGATGGACGCGGGGCTCTTTGGCGACGACCGCATAGAGGTCAAAATACGCGTTCTATTTTTACACGTTAAATATGGCTCTTCCATTTCTCCTCCTCCGGAATGTTCTACTTTCACAGCCTAATCGCAGGTTTTTCGAAAAACGTCGAAAAAACACAAGAATTAGTAGAAATGTTCCTGTTTTGGGCGGATTATTGATGGAGAATAATGTCTTTATTACAAAAATGCTGAAAAACCGTGAGTTGTTGCCTTAGTTATTTTTTTATTGGCGAAAAACTGCGAACTCGGCAAATTTGGTTGCACAACTTCCCTTTATCATATACACCCAGCAACACCGATAAAACTGGTAGGAGGTAATACATTTGGGGCGAAAGTATTCAAAAATCAGTTTTTGGATGTTGCAATGGCAATGGTGGGCCAGGATTGTTTTCCAATTAGTGACGGCACGACCTACCTGTGAAGTATGAACAAAACCGGCCGAAACAATCACAGAGGAGTTAAAAGCCGTTGCTGGTGAAAAGTTACCCCAACTTTAGGGTCAAATTTCTCGGTAATGAAAACAGATATCAAAAATTCAAATGGTAACTTTGTGCCCACACTCAAGCTGAGTAGAATGAGCTATGTCTGAAGTGTTTTATCCCAAATTTGTAGGAGGAGATACATTTGGCGCGAAGCTATCCAAAAATCAGTTTTTTGGCTGTTGCTATGGCAACGGTGGGCCAAAAAAAATTTCCAGATTTTTCCTTATAACTAGGGTTAAGGTGTGACCTACCTGCCAAGTTTGAACGAAATCGGCCAAGCCAAAAAAGTCACAGAAGAAATAATACGTGAACACTGGAACACTGGAAATGTACACACACAGACACACACACACACAAAACGACAAAAGTGATTATAAGGGCAATCCTAGCGAAGCGGATCGCCAATACTAGTAATTGTTTGCACACTTACAAAGCCAAGTAAACTCCACACACTATATAATTCTGTATTTTATTGTACCCAAATATTTCTGAAACACTGGTGGGCTTTATTTGATAATTTAGTGGAGACAAACTATGATGCAAAACACAATCAAGTACATCAAATAGTAGAATTTACATTAAAAAAGTTAACCACAGATGTTTGTTCATATGGGTCAACCTGCACAAAATTGGCATAAAAATTTGTCGCAATGGGTTATAACACCTTACCGTACTTGGTTAATTTATGACAAGGTGTCTAAATTGATCCGCAATTGTCACACCATAATGCCCCCCCCCCCGACTTTTTTCATAAAACGTAACGCAAGTGGTGTACCTGGTTCATTTACAAAAAACAAAAGCCGTCTTTAAATACCCTGAGAGGGCGCTACACTGTTGCCATTTTGGTGGTAATAGTGCTTCTTCCGGAGACGGGTTGCAGCTGGACTTTCTCTGTTTATGGACAACGGTTTCTAGATTATTCAGCGTAAGCAACTTATTTGTACTATTATTGGTAAGTGTTGTTAGATTCATTATTTATCGTGTGTGCATTATGACGTATGAGTAGCATTTGATGCACTCCTGGCTGTAGTTTTGTTGCTTTTCGTTTTCGGCCTGTCGCCTCTGTAACCAGACTTCGTCCCTGGCAGTATTACGGTAACAACATAAATATATCCACTATTCCCGGAGTGATGCGTATACTAGTAACAGAAATGGGTTCATTATTCCATCGCAGATGTGGTAAATAACAAATAGATCGAACGTTCATGTACCAAAAACATCATTCTCAAAGACGAACCGGAATACGAAGTCGGTAGAGGACAAAAGATTTTTTGTTAGCGTAGGAGAAAGTTACCTGGCGTTGGGAAAAACGGGTTGTCTATTTTTGTTTGCGATTGGTTCTGGCAACGTTTGGGGGATCGTGGCATAGCTCCGTCTTTAAGGTAAAATATTGTTTAGCTACATGCTCACAATATCGTGGTCGAACGATACCAGCAAAAGCAATAAAATCAATTATAGCCACAATCTGCGTTAGCGGGTCCGTTCAAACTATCAATTTTATATTTTTAGAATATTTTGTTTTTGCTTTTTAGATTATAGTTTTTAAATTTTTGTTTGTAAGACCTTTTTATCCTTTCCTAAGGAAATAATAATAAATATTATTATACATCCACCATATTCATCCGTGTAAGAGCCCATGGTCCTGAACATGGGAAATTGCAAAAAAAATAGGGGTATAACAATTTTTTTTTATTTTTTTGGATTAGTGATATGCTTTTCAGGCAAAAAATATTAAAGGACGGCAGTCATCGCGCCGTCTCCTGTTCGATATGGGACTCATAGCGACGTATACAATACATGTAAAATACATTGTTTATTTACCGTACATCAAATTCGAAAAAAAGGAGGTTACATGATCATATATAGTTATATCCATTGTTGAATGCCTTCATTATAACATTGATTGCATGCTGCAACAGTGTTTGATTTACCACATGACCTACAGATGAGGTATTGTAAGGAAAGAATCCATCTCCAGAGTGGGTTTCAGGTCAATCCCACCGATACACCACAATTTTCATTTTTCAACAAGCCATATCAGCATACAAAGTTTGAAGTTTCTAGCTTTCTAGCCACTTGATGAAAAAAAGTTACAGAAATAAAAAAAAAATTGACGACTATAATAGGAGCCTAGCCCTTCAGGCTTGGGCCCCTTATAATCCAATATTATGTTTGAATAGTGAAAAAAATGTGTTTGACCTTTCTAGCTTTCATTCATACAAAGTCATCATCAGTTTTTCTGTGTTTTTCACTACATTTCTCTTTACACTAGTAATTTTTACTTTCATACTATTATTTATTGTGTGCATAGAGGTTCATTGTACAAGGACACTAAAAGCTATAATAAACAAGGTACTGTAAATTACTTTATTTTAGCTGGAATTAATTTTTCGCAGAAAAGGCTTTTTGGGTATTTTGTATGGAATTTATTTTCACTGATTGTTGATGAGTTGAGTGTGAAATATAAGAAAAAAGTATATTTGCTGAATAAATTACAAACGAAAATAAAGTATTCTACAGTACATGTTTTACCATATTCTTTACATTACCTAGAGTAAAAATAGATATATTTTACGCGAGAAAATCTTAGATCATATTAACATGAATATACATAAAAATGAAAGTACATAATACTGGGTAGTATGGGAAATAGTGTGAAGAATTAAGAAATATTTTCATTTTTTTTTTCCATTTGAAAAAAATATGGGAAATCTGAAAACAAGAAGATCATAAAGAATGGATGTATGTAGCCACACATAGCTTATTGGCTATTATTTGTGCCCTGGCACACAATATACAATTATGTACTAAATATTTATAATCATATTTCAAGAACCATCTGCCTCAAATTACGAAGCCCATGGGGTATATTCTTTTTGTAATAATTCAATATCCAATTAAAATTTATATAACGTCATGAAAAAAAAAACATTTTGTATCCTTCAATTTTTCTTTACTTTTTGTATGTCACTAAATATGCGAATAGCTGAAATACCTTCTGTTGCAATTTTTATGAGGTTTCACCAATCCTTTCATAATTTGACTGGCCTATTAGATAATAAATAAAAGAGACCAAATGTCAAGAACGATACATGGGCGTTAGATGCTCAGTGATGACCAAATGGTAAATAAAGGTTTAAAAAAAAAATTTAATAAAAAATGCAGACGGCAGTTAGAAAAAAACAAACAAAAAAAACATATAAATGTTTGATTTACAATCTTTGCAGAATCCATTTTCATATATAAAATATATTTTCGTTTTCCAGTATAACTGATTAATACCATCATGGTGCTATACAGAACTACCAGCAGAGGTGAGCTGACAAGTGGAAATGTGTTTTCCATGTGCAGGCGCAAATTTAAAGAGTTTGTTATTCTCATTTTGGTTTTTGTAATATTTGTGCTGGCTTCGCATAATGATCAGTGTCAAAGTGAAAAATACTTGCATGAGGAAAGCAAAGCATATGCACCGTTAGAACGAGAAATATCATTTCACGAAAACGACTGCAAATATGAAAAGTCATCTGACGACTACATATTGTTGACTTTGAGTAAAGAATGTCAGCTTCCTGAAGCCGAGACGTTAGATTGTTACCCGGAACCCGGTGTGAGCAAGGAAAACTGTGAAAAGAGGGGGTGTTGTTGGCATGAGAAACCGCTGCGATTGAGGAGTAAGTATGAACCATATGTACAAAAGGAGGTTGAATTATTCAAAGGTCCATCATCTTGCTATTATCCGAATAATTTTGATTCTTACCATATGGATAGTCCCAGACAAACGCCATTTGGAATAACCGCAGAGTTGCGTCGAGACGTCCCAACACCCTATCCTGATGACATCATGGATTTACAGCTGAATGTGTATTTGGAAACTGACAACCGAATCAGATTCAAGGTATGTACAGATGTTCTCCAGCATAAGGTTATCAAAATGTAAATCAGTCATTTATGCTTTCTGACAGGTGAAACTTAAATTATCATAACATTAACAAAACGTTGATTATCAATAACTATCTTGGTTATTGTTAACACCTTTGCTAGTCAAGTGACTAGTAACTAATGTCTAAGATAGTTATGTCATTAGTAACCAGTGTATGTGACAGTTAGATTATTAACAACTAGTTATGATTGGACATTTGTAATCAATAGCTATGATAGTTACCAATAAGTAATTGGTAACCAATATATATAATAATTAGGTCATTGGTAACAACTCGTTATGATAGAACATTTGTAATCAGTAGCTACATATATGATAATTAGATCATTGATAACCAATAGTTATGGTAGTTAGGTCATTGGTATCCAATAGTTATGGTAGTTAGATCATTGGTAACCAATAGTTATGGTAGTTAGGTTTTTAGATGTTCAATGTGATATTTATGACTGCTCTACGATTACAATTATTCTAGTTAGTTTTAGCCAATAATTATCATCAATACTACTTGGTTCAGTATTTATGAAAGTTATTAGTAAAGATTTGTAACCAGTAATCAAGCTAATTTAAATAGTTGAGTAGTAATGAGCTTTTTGTCTGTCCGTCCGTCCGTCCGTCCGTCCGTCCGTCCAAGTTTATTGTTGTCAAATGCCATAAACTTAAAAATGTCAAAATCAACTTATGTACACCATGTGATATATGATACAGGTATATGTCTGTTTACTAAGTTTTATAGTATAGAACTTGTTTTTTTCTTTATGTTAATTAGATTTTTGATCCTAACAATCAACGCTATGAAGTTCCTATTGATGTACCAAAAGTGGAGAAATCAGCCTCACTCGAGCGTACCAAGTATGAGTTCAAGTACAATGATAAAAGTGAAAGATTTGGTATTTCAATAATCAGAAAATCTTCTAAAACTGTTCTGTAAGTGGTAATTATTTATCTACATTAAAAAGGTCATGAACTGTTGTTCTTCTCAATCAAACTCAACGCAAAATCAAAATGGCTTCACCACGTAAATTTTGATGGTTGAAAAACCACTGGCCACAATTTCTATTTGGGGGTAGTTATTGATAAAAATTGGTTAATTTGTGTAACATTATTAAAATTATGCGATTTTATTGCTTGTGTAGCTCGGAACAATAGTCTGGGATATATACAGCCATTGTATAGCCATGTTGGTTTTAACAGAAATGCTCTGGTTAAAATAAATGGCTATTTTAAGAGAAAACATATAATGCAGCAATAATACATAACAAATTGGTCTATATCAGCACATTTAACATTCATTTTGTTTTTAAAATTGTCCTTCTGCATGGAGATTAAATGAATGAACCCCTGCCAGACAAAATTAATTCTCAATCAAATAAATCGCTAAACTATAATGAATAAACTACTTGTATACTGAATAATAAAAAGTACTCTTGTGAAAATTACACTTCGTATTGATAAAACTAGAATGCATCAATGCATAGAATGTTTATAATTGGCGAGATTGAGTAAAAACACGCTTAAAATCAACACAAGGTGAATGATTGTGGGCATGAAACAGACGACTGATTCTATGATAATATTTAGCCATGCTCCGTAGAATGCCCTATTCTATTGGTCTCGGGAGGTAAGCTGTTCCACACATAGCCATATTTTACCAGGCCAGTGATGGAGGGACTGTGATTGGAAATCTGTTATGGAAAAGTAATATTGCGACTAGTGCACCAGTAAAAGTAATTCACAACTCTTCGGCTCACATGAACTTGAGTGAACCAGTAGTGTAAATAATAAATAAATAATATTTTAATAATTTTGAAAACAAATGTGATTTTTGACTCCCATGTGCGAAGCACACAATGGGAGTCTTTGCAGATAGTGTGTCTGTATGTATGTGTGTATGTGTGTCCGTCTGTTCCACTGCCATCTCAAGAACCATACATCGGTTTTTGATGAAACTTGGTACATAGATGCTCTGGTACAATCCGCAGATTTGATTAGGTTTTGGTAGAAGTCCATGCATATTAATTACCTAATTTGCATGATAATTAGTTAATTTTTAGCTGTTCCATGACTTTTCCACTAATATCTAAAGAACCACTCATTGGATTTTGATGAAACTTGGTACATAGATGCTCTGAAATTATTCTCAGATTTGATTAGTTTTTGGTAAAAATATGTGCATATTAATTACCTAATTTGCTTGATAATTAGCTGATTTTTAGCTGTTCCATGACTGTTCCACTGATATCTAAACAACCACTTATTGGATTTTGATGAAACTTGGTACATAGATGCTCTGAACTAATGCTAGGATTTGTTTAGTTTTTTGTAAAAATCCATGCATATTAATTACCTGATTTGCATAATGATTAGTCAATTTTTGACTCCCGTGTACGAAGCACAAAAGGGAGTCTTTGCAGTTACCCTGTCTGTATGTCTGTATGTATGTATGTATGTATGTATGTATGTATGTATGTATGTATGTATGTATGTATGTATGTGTGTATGTATGTATGTATGTATGTATGTATGTATGTATGTATGTATGTCACTTTTTTTGTTCCACCGTTATCTCAAGAACCACTAATCAAATTTTGATGAAACTTGGTACATAGATGCTCTGGGATAATGCGCAGAGTTGATTAGGTTTTGGTAAAAATCTATGAATATTAATTACCTAATTTGCATGATAATTAGCTGATTTTTAGCTGTTTCAAGACTGTTCCACTGATATCTGAAGAACCACTCATTGGATTTTGATGAAATTTGGCACATGGATGCTCTGAACTAGTGCGCAGATTTGATTAGTTTTGGGTAAAAATTTATGAATATTAATTACCTAATTTGCATGATAATTAACTGATTTTAAGCTGTTCTATGACTTTTCCACTGATTTTTGAAGAACCACTCATTGGATTTCAATGAAACTTGGCACATGGATGCTCTGAACTAATGCACAGATTTGATTAGTTTTGGGTAAAAATCTGTTAATATTATTAATTACCTAATTTACATAATGATTAATCAATTTTCAGCTTTTCCACTGATATCTCAAGTACTAATCATAACATTTCAATAAAACTTGGTACATAGGTGTCCTATGACACTGCACAGACCTGATGGTTTTTAGGGTAATATCAGTACATATTAATTACCTAATTTGCATAATTAATTAACTTTCAGCTTTTGATATTTCGCGTAGTAATGATCACGTTTCAATGAAACTTGGTACATAGTTACTTGAGGACTGTGCAGAGACCTAATTAGTTTTTTGGTAAATATTTGTGCATATTAATCACCTTATTAGCATAATTAGTTAATTTTCAGCTTTTCACCTGATATCTCAAGTACTAATCATCACATTTCAATGAGACTTGCGACATAGCTATTCTAGGACTATGCAGAGACCTGATTAATTTTGAGATAAAAAATTGTGCCTATTAATTACCTAATTTGCATAATTAGTTAATTTTGTGCTGTTCTATGGCTGTTGCACTGATGTCTAAAAACCACTCATTGGATTTCAATGAAACTTTTAAATAGTACCCATCACATTTCAATGAACCTAAGACAATGCACCATATTAGTTTTTGGTAAATATTTATGCTTCTTAATCACCTAATTAACATAATTAATTAATACTAATATCTCAAGTATTGATCATCACATTTGAATAAAACTTGGTACATAAATGCTCTAGGACAATAGACAGCCTGATTAATTTTGGGTTAAAATCTGTTCATATTAAATCTCTAATTAGCATAATAATTAATATTTTTTTGGTTCTAATCACATTCCAATGAAACTTGGTACATTGTGCAGACCTTATTAGTTTTACACCTAAATCTGTTCATATTAGTTACCTTATTTGCATAATTAGTTTTCAGCTATTCCATCAATATCTCAAGTATAAGTAATTTTGAATTAATTTTTAATGTGTCTCCAAAACTCTCAGCACACGGGAGTTCTTTCTAAGCTTTCTTTGATTGTTTTTTCCACTGATATCTCAAGTACTGATCATCACATTTCAATGAAACTTGATACATAGATGTCATAGGACACTGCACAGACCTGATAGTTTTTAGGGTAATATCAGTACATATTAATTACCTAATTTGCATAATTAATTAATTTTCAGCTTTTCCACTGATATTTTGAGTAGGTACTATTCATCACATTTCAATGAATCTAAACCTATGCAGAGACCCAATTAGTTTTCGGTAAATATTTATGGATATTAATCACCTAATTTGCATAACTAACCAATTTTCAACTTTCACACTGATATCTCAAGTACTACTCATCACATTTCGATAGTACTTTGTACATGGATGCTGTAGGACAATATACAGACCTGGTTAATTGTGGGTTAAAATCTGTCATATTAATTTGTATAATTGACCAATTTTGTGATAACACTAATATCTAAAGTACTAATTATTTCATTTCAATGAAACATAGTACAACAATGCTCTAGAATAATGTACAAAGTTGATTAGTTTGGGGTTAAAATCTGTTCATATTAATTCCCTAATTAGCATAATAATTCATAATTTTTTGGTTCTAATCACATTTCAATAAAACTTGGTACATAGATGGTCTGTTACATTGTGCAGACCTCAATACAATCTGTTCATATTAATTCCCTAATTAGCATAATAATTCATAATTTTTTGGTTCTAATCACATTTCAATAAAACTTGGTACATAGATGGTCTGTTACATTGTGCAGACCTCAATACAATCTGTTCATATTAATTTTCTGATTTGCATAAATAGTTTTCAGCTTTTCTATCAATATCTCAAGTACAAGTATTTTCGAATTATTTTTAATGTGTTTCCAATACTCTCAGCACATGGGAGTTCTTTCTAAGCTTTCTTTGATTAGTAATTTTAGTCAAAACAATAATATTTTATAGTAAGATTATTCAATACCACAAGATACATATTCAATGTTTATTATATGCTTCCAATACATGTATTATCTTGTAAGCCTAATTAAGGCTGCTGCATGCCCAATATAAAACATTTTTCTGGGAGAAGGGACTAAAACTAAAAGCGTGCCCTCAATCTTCTGATTTATTTGTTTACTTTGTTTATATGCACAGGTTTAATTGTGGCATTGGTCCACTAATATTTGCTGATCAGTTCATACAGCTGTCAAGTTCACTGGCATCTAAGTACATATATGGACTTGGTGAACACCGTGGTAGTTTTCTACATGATGTCAACTGGTCTAGATATGCTTTCTGGAGCAGGGATGTTTTCCCCGCTGTAAGTACAATGTAATGTGGACTACAGAGGGTGCTGTTAATAGTTTTCCAGATTATTAAGTCTTTGTCAGTTCTAGAATTTGATAATTTTTTGTGTGTTTCACCTGACTTGAAAACTGGATATGAATGATATTTATTTATTTTTCCATTATTTAGGAAAATTTAAACTTGTATAGTGTCCATCCATTCTATCTGTCTATTGAAGATGATGGCAATGCACATGGTGTGTTCTTACTCAACAGCAATACTATGGGTATGTATGATAGTTGTATATTCTCTGAGAAATTGTCATGGAACTGTTAAGCTTTTCACCACCTGTTCCATCTTTTCATCACCAATTCACAAAAATGTCCTGTTCATAGTCTGCACTTTCCGTCAGAAGGTTAGGACAAAATTAGCTAAAATTTTTGAGTGAAAATTGACTCAAACTTTGTCTGTTGGCTCTGACATTAGAATATAAGAAAAAAAGTTCAGAAAATTTGGCCGAGAAAGTCTGGGGCTGAAAAAGGTTAAGAAGTTAAGTTAGAACAATCTTCAATTTTGTATATTATACAATTGTTTTACAATTCACCATGCAACATATACTTCCTGGGGATGATCTTTCATAATCTTGGAAAAACATAAAAATTACTTTGTTACACTAATTGAAAGGACTGTGATTACTAGACAATGGATGTGAACCTTATGCTATAAAATTTTGTGTCAAATAAACAACACATATTTGACCCGAGTGCAACGCATATCAAGCGCATGATTCTGAGACTCAAACATTAGTTTATTTTCACGATGTATCATCATACGTGTTCAAACAAAATATTTATCGTAAGAATTTGTTTTACTTCGTTGACTGCATGGTCAGCAAGTTTTAACATAAAATGCTACATGAATTGGTTTCCACCTTCCCTATGGCTCCTTCATACACTTGCTTTTATATATAAAGCAACACATTTATTTATGTATTAACATTATTAACTAACAGGGTCTAGTGTTACCCTAGCCATATCAAATTATTCCTTTGTTTACTGTTTTCAGAGGCGATTTTGCAGCCGTCTCCATCCATCACATGGAGAACTATTGGTGGTGTTTTAGATTTTTATGTCTTCCTTGGACCAAGCCCTGACCAAGTGATACAGCAATACACTGAAGTGATTGGAAGGACATTTATGCCACCGTATTGGGGTTTGGGATTCCATCTGTGTAGATGGGGATATGAAACTGTTGATGGTACAAGAAAAATCACTGACAGGATGAGAAATGCCAAAATACCACAGGTATTGTCATTTTAGACTTTTTATCAGTAGATGGCTTGTGTCGTAATTTTCTCCATATTTTTTGTACTTCTCATCAAACTTAAAAAAAGTTTTTTGTTTATGTTTGAAGATAATTCTCATGAATATTTAAATTTACTTCTCTGAACTAGGACGTACAGTGGAATGACATTGACTATGCTATAGACTACAAAGATTTCACTTTAAATGAGAAAGTATTTGGAGATTTACCGAAATTTATTGATGAACTTCATAACAATGACCAGCACTATATACATATCGTGGTAAGTTGGGGATTTAATATTTTTTACCCATGTATGTGTATTAGTGTTAAATGTCATAGGAAATGTAATTCATATACTGATAATGATCAGACTCTGCACTAAATGGCCATACAGATAGTTTATGATTTATTAAAATAATTTGGGATTTCAGTAGTTTATTATGTCATTGTAACTTTGATTGGACAATGCATCATATATTCAAATCAACTTTTGGGAGCTGGTTACATAATTTAGACTTAACTGGAACATGTTTGACTCAAACCAGAAACTTCTACATATTATTCACCAAGCAGTTAGCATATAAACTAAGGAGTGTACCCTGAATTTGCTCGGTCTCTGGAATAAGAATCCCAAATAACACTTAACTTCCTACACAATTCAAGAGCTTTTGACCTTGACATTGATAATACTAAAGTTCAGAGCTTATTGTTTTGTTTGCTTTGATTGAAAGGATCCTGGTATTGCCGCTGACAGTGCCCCTGGTACATATGAACCATTTGATCTTGGTAAAAAAATGGACATCTTTATTAAACTGGATGGAAAATACATAGAAGGGAAGGTATGTATGTATTCTGTGTGAGGAAATTTATATACATTATTTTTTGTATTTTTGTAGAATTGTATTTGTGAGAATATGTTGACATGATGCCCATTTAAATTATTTTTGTTCCCAGGTTTGGACCAATGTTACCGTGTTTCCAGACTTTATAAACCCTAGAACTAGTGAATGGTGGTACCGGATGATATCAGAATGGTATAAAAAAGTACACTTTGATGGACTCTGGATTGTGAGTTATACATATCTTTACAATACACTGCTAGTATTTTCTAATGAGACAAAATACAGCATGAAAGTGTAAAACAGTGTTTTCAGTAGTCGGGATAGTAACAAAAGCACAATGGCCACATTTGCCATCATGCAGGCATATCTTTCGTGTGTTGTATATTGGTTGCTATGCAGGAAATAAGAATTTTTGAACCACAGATAGATTGTTTGTCCGATGTTAGGATATCAATATACTAGATGTACCATTATCACTTGCACAAGGGGTACAAATTTGCGCATAAAAAGTCAACAATGACATTCAATGTTTGTGATCTGTCACCTAACCATTTTTAGCTCCGCTGTCGACTTTGTCGAGCGGAGCTCATCATATGAGTGATTGTTCGTCTGTCGTCCATATCAATGTTTTACTTTTTCGACTTCTTCTTGAAAACTGAATGCTTTAATACTTGGTGTATATGTACCTTGGGTAGACCTCTCTCAGATTTGTTCATTTTATGATCATATCTTCAATTCTCTAATTTTGGTGAATATTTTTGTCATTTTTGGTAAAAAGTGATATTTTCAACTTCTTGTTAAAAACCGCAAGTCCAATTTCTTTGATATTACATATATAGGTACTACATGTGGACCTCTCTCAGATTTGTTCATTTTGTAATGATATCTTCAATTCTCTAATTTTGGTGAATATTTTTGTCATTTTTGGTAAAAAGTGATATTTTAAACTTCTTGTTAAAAACGGCAAGTCCATTTGCTTTGATATTATATATATAGGTACTACATGTGGACCTCTCTCAGATTTGTTTATTTTGTAATGATATCATCAATTCTCTAGTTTTGGTGAATATTTTAGTCATTTTTGGTAAAAAATCATATTTTCGACTTCTTGTTAAAAACCGCAAGTCCAATTTCTTTGATATTACATATATAGGTACTACATGTGGACCTCTCTCAGATTTGTTCATTTTGTAATGATATCTTCAATTCTCTAATTTTGGTGAATATTTTTGTCATTTTTGGTAAAAAGTGATATTTTAAACTTCTTGTTAAAAACGGCAAGTCCATTTGCTTTGATATTATATATATAGGTACTACATGTGGACCTCTCTCAGATTTGTTTATTTTGTAATGATATCATCAATTCTCTAGTTTTGGTGAATATTTTTGTCATTTTTGGTAAAAAATCATATTTTAAACTTCTTGTTAAAAACGGCAAGTCCAATTGCTTTGATATTACATATATAGGTACTACATGTGGACCTCTCTAAGATTTGTTCATTTTGTAATGATATCTTTAATTTTCTAATTTTTGTGAACATTTTTGTAATTTTTGGTAAAAAGTGATATTTTCAACTTCTTGTTAAAAACCGCAAGTCCAATTGCTTTGATATTACATAAATATGTACTACATGTGGACCACTCTCAAATTTGTTCATTTCATGATGATATCTTCAATTCTCTAATTTTGATGAATATTTTTGTCATTTTTGGTAAAAAGTGATATTTTTGACTTCTTGTTAAAAACCACAATCATTTATGGGGAAAAATGATATTTTTGAATTCTTGTTGAAAACAGCAAGTCCCATAGCATTGATACTATGCATATTGTTCATTTTCTAATGATATCTTCTGTTTTTTAATTGAATCATGCATTGCTAACAGCGGAGCTGTCTCAGCCGAGAGGCTGCTTGTTTTTACAAGGCATCTACTTTCCTTCATATTGAGATTCACTTTTGACACTAGGGATTTCTTATGATTACTAGAGCAGAATATCTTCAACACATACGTTTACATACATACGTTTCTTAATAATATGACAGAATTCCACACCCACCCCGTGGCTTTCGTTGCATATGGAAGTTATTTTCATGAGTGATGTGGTGTATCCTGCGACCGTACTTTCACGAGTGAAGCGAGTGAAAGTACAGCAGAATACACCACATCTTGAGTGTAGGGTGTAGGGTTCTGTTCATTATTACATATGTTCCATATTTGATTATTTCATATTAAAGAAAAAACGTGCAACAAACTGGTATGTGATTCAGGTCAGGGAACCCCATCACTCATTAATATGTTCCAAGATAGTGTTGCGCGCTAGCAACGTGTGTCAGTGTAGATAGCGTGTCACTGTCTGTGTGAAAATAAAATAATATGACGTCTAATCTGAATCACTGTCCCAATAAATAACTCGTGGACGTTTAGTTGGGGCCATGACAGAAACAGAACTTGGATGACTATGATACACAGTTTATGTTGAAGTTAAAAGTTCCTCCACAGAAGTGTGCATTGGCAAACATGCCGTGTAACTGTGGTACTGACGGGATGACTTTTGTCGACAGCGGTTGTCGCTGACTTGCAGTCTACAATTTCGTTTGTGATTTTGCTTTGTGGTCATGGATTGAATGAGCCTTGGTTGCCAGTTAAAATGTTGCTCATTTGGCTTTAATAATCTTTATTTGGAACTGAGTAACGCTGCAACGTCGCCAGCAGAAACCTCCTGGTATCTCGATGTTGATGGTTGCGGCTCCATAGTAATCGCTGATTTTACTGCGGGTGAATCTTCCAAAAGCCCTTCAAGGCAGCTTCAAGGTTTATAAAACTCAGTTTCCAGGTGGTCAACATACATTAAGTTCTCTCAATCGTAGTATTCCATGTGATGTACACCTAGTATACCAAAAACGTTGCTGAACGATTTGAACTGGATAAAAATAGCAGACGAAATAAAAATAGTTTGGTAGCCAATGGAAATACCATGCTCATTTGCATATGGACCGTGAAAATACCGAAAACATTATTGCATTGGGTGATATGCAAATTAGTTTTAGTCAAAATAAGTGACTGCCGAAAAGTACCATTACTGTTGTTCAAATTTCATTTCACTCGGCAAATATATTCATGTACCCCAAGGGAAAAATATCGTACTTCTTAATATTGTTTATTTCTGCTAGGTTTTGAAAAACAGTACTACTTTGTTTGCTCCCAGACCTCTTTTGCATATGGGGTGTGAAAATATCGATTTTGATTTCAGGGACGAATCAAAATAAACTGCAGTACATTATATAATAATAATAATTGCTTAATATTTATCTGCTCTTTCCATTCAATTCTAAAAAACTCTAATAGTATCATCATTAATCTTTTCACCACAAGACTTTCTTGCCCAAATTTTGTTTGCACTTTTTTCATAAATTCTTCAATATTTCTGGAAATGAGCACTAATGTTGGAGCCAACAGACAACATTTTAGTCAATTTTAAGTGTTCACCCAAAAAATTTGGCTATTTTTGTCCCAATCTTCCAAAGGGAAGTGCAGACTATAAACAGGACTATTTTGTGAGTTTCATGATGAAAAAAGGGAATTGGTGGTGAAAAGGTTTATTATCACTTAATTCTTTCAGTAGACGTACATGTTGTGTCTACTTTGGAATATAAAGCGATCTGTAATCTAGAATTACCACATACAAGTATTAGATGTACAAAGGTATGGTAAATACTCATACATTGAGTTTCCATCTTGACTATCTGCTTTCCTGTCTCTGTGTTGTTAAAATTTACTACTGTAGAATACTTTATTTTCGCTTGGAATTTATTTTGCTATTTATACTAAAGGGATAATTCCGTGAAAAAAAAATTCAGCGAATATACTTTTTTTCCTATATTTCACATTAAACTCATCAAAAATCAGTGAAAATAAGTTCCACACAAAATACCCAACAAGCCTTTTCAGCGAAAATAAAATATTCCACAGTATTCTGCTATGCACACCATTGAAGTATCATAATGTACCATAGATTTTCATCTGACTGGATTTTTCAACCAATGAGAGCATGCCTTACTAAAAGTGGCATGTAACAAAACTTCTGATTGATTCTGTTCAAGACTAGAACATGTCTTTCATTAAGTTATTTGAACAGATGTACATGTATGAATAAAGTTTATTAAAACCAATCAGAGAATATCTACATATATCTGAAACATTCCACCAATGTGAAATCAAAGTTTTGAACATAAATAGTCAGCCATTAATGGCCACCACATGATAGGAGGAAATTACTGTAAGTCATTGTTCTTCATTAATGAGACGCAATCTTGTCGTTGTAGGATATGAATGAACCAGTTCAGTTTGGCAATGGATCATTGATTGGTTGTCCTCAATCTAAGTACGATAATCCACCATATACACCAGGTAGGTACTGTAAACTGTTTATATTGTCACTACTAGAAATTATCATGATTTGTAAAGAAATAATTCCGTGCAAGTCACTAACAATCTGTGTTGTAGGACACCAAAGACAATTTTCGCTGCTGCATAAGTTGGAAAGTGTTATGGATGCATTTGAATGCCTCCCCTATTTGGAAATGTTCGTCAGATTTGAACACTTTTCTTTGTTTGTCTCAGACGTATTGAAGTGCTTATAATCAGAGGGAAACGTTTTTCATTGCCATTTCAGCCCTCTTATCTCAGGAATAATGCAAAATTTGCACTTGGGCAGTAGCTTGATGCATCAACCTCCACTACACCTCGATTGATACGATAACCATACTGCCTTAATTGGTATTTTTGTCATAACCTCATAATATATTGCTGATTTTCTTGTTTTTAATAGGCATATTTGAGGGCATATTAAAAGCTTTCACACTGTGTGCTTCAGCAGATCAGTACAAGTCAAAACATTATGATGTACATAGCTTGTATGGACTGACAGAGATGAAAGCAACATTTGAGTAAGTATATATAGTTATTCAATTTTGAAATTGTAGCAATTTATGTAGGTTTCAAAACCATACTGTAAAATACTTTTTGCTTTGAATTATTTTTTGCTGAAGGAATAATTCAGTGAAAATAAATTCCATACAAAAAACCTAAAAAGTGTTTTCAGCAAAAATTAATTCCTGCTAAAATAAAATGTTTCACAGTATTTGGAATTAGTATTGAGGTGTGGGGTAACATAGTTATGTCACCCATGAATACTATAAGGTTATTACGAAGATACCTCAAAGTATGCACGAAGTCAGTACAGTGGCAATATTGACTGACGCGCAACGGAGGTCGATACGACGGCGTACTGTTTGAGTGCATACTTTGAGGTATCTTTTTAATAACCTTATTATTATACATCTTTCCCTACCAAGGATACATCATGGGAATGCCGAAATCTAAAAAGTTTAGAACAGAATCAGCGAACTTCTTTGTATGGAGTTCGGTCAAACCCTGGTGGCAGCCATGTTTGTTTTTATTATTAGAGGGCGCCTACCCGCGTTATCATTCCATATATGGAATTCGCATTTCCTAATATGGTAGGATGAAAATACCCTGTAAAATACCGCAAAATTACGGCACGCTGTAACTTATGGCGTTACGGTGACAGATTTATATTTATACTTTTTACAAGGGATGGCATGCTTGTATTTCAAACTTTTATATTCAATACAAAACATTAACAAGCAAGGCTTAGATTTTTAGCTCAATAGACTGCCAACAATTATGCAAATTAGCTACCAACAATTATTAAAATGCTTTGGTCTACACAGCTGATAATGATAGTGCACATGCATTCAATTGACCTTTGTCTAGTTCAAATTGTGGCAATATCTTCAATATTTTTGTTAAAAAAGACTATTTTCCACTTCTACTTGAAAATTACCAGCTCAATTACTTTGATACTAGCTGGGGGTCCATAGCTCTTTTAGTGTTGGTCTTTAGTTTTTGTGTTGGTATTTTAGTCATTTCTGATTCATTTTGTGTCATTAATTTGTTATTTTCAGACATTATCGACTCTTGCGTGATACAAACATGTTGTTACAACAACCATGGAGCTATTTAAACCATGAAACCACCTGTTCGAGTTAATCTTTAAAAACTCTTGCACCACAGTGCAAATTATTTTTCCCTTTCACCTAGTTTTGGGATGCATGTATAAAATACGGTACTGCTTTTTAGCTCCACTGTTAAAAATGACAGGCAGGGCTGTTGGTATAGGTGATTGTCCATTGTCTCGCGTAATTTTTTTCCAAACGACTTCTTCTTGAACACTAGCTCTATTGCTTTTATCCTGGGCACATAATGTTCCTTTGGTGAGATTTAATCTTTTCATGACAATATCTTCAATTCTCTTATTCTTATTGAATATTTTTGTAATTTTGGTCAAAAATGTTGTTTTCAACTTCTTCTTGAAAACTTCTTCTCTGAAGTTTTATACTTAGTATATATGTTCTCTGGGTGGACCGCTAGATACTCTATAATTGCTTTGATACTTAGTATATGTGTACCTTAGTTGGACCCCTATTAGATTTAAATATTTCATGACTATACATGTATTTTAAGTTCTGTAATTTTAGTTAATATTTTTGTTATTTTTGAGAAAAATTTTATTGTTGACTTCTTCTTAAAAACCTCTATGTCAATGTTTTACTTTTTCGACTTCTTCTTGAAAACTACAAGCCTGAATGCTTTGATACTTGGTGTATATGTACCTTGGGTAGACCTCTCATAGATTTGTTCATTTCATGATGATATCTTCAATTCTCTAATTTTGGTGAATATTTTTGTTATTTTTGATAAAGTGATATTTTCAACTTTTTGTTAAAAACCACAAGTCCAATTGCTTTGACATTAGATATATAGGTACTACATGTGGATCTCTCTCAGATGTGGTTATTTCGTGATGATATCTTCAATTCTCTAATTTTGATGAATATTTTTGTGATTTTTGGTAAAATGTGATATTTTAGAGTTCTTGTTAAAAACCACAAGTTCGATTGCGTTTATATTACATATATAGGTATTACATGTGGACCTCTTTTAGATTTATTAATTTCGTGGTGATATCTTCAAATATCTAATTTTGATAATTTTTGGTGAAAAGTGATATTTTTAAATTCTTATTAAAACAGCAAGTCTACATATTGTTCATTTTCTAATGATATCTTTTGTTCTTTAATTGAAATGTGCATTGCTAAAAGCGGAGCTATCTCAGCCGACTGGCTGCTTGTTTTGTTCTGCCATGCATACACTGCTTATTTGAATCAGTACAGGAATGGCGATTTTATTCATTATGATTTGATTTCGGCATGTATGACTTGTTTGCATTGTTCATCTGTAAATTGTGATTGATTTTGTTTCCATGGCAGTCACTAAAAATCTTGCATGCGGTCTAGCTAACTGGAGCCAGTCACTCATCACAATTTCTGACATATTTGAAAATGCATCTGATTCACTGAGAAACATTGGTTATGTGTTCATTATTTCATTCGTCTTACAGGGCTATAGCTCGCATCCGACTAGGAAAACGTCCTTTCATTATCTCGCGATCTACTTATCCGAGTAGTGGTAAATATGGAGGTCATTGGCTAGGAGATAATTTCAGTAAATGGAAGGATATGTGGTATTCTATACCAGGTATATTAACAAGTTGTTACAATGTTTTTTATAAACTGATTTGTTGGAAAATAAGCATTTTTTACAATGTTTAAGCCATAATGTAATTGGTGAAAAGTAGTTGTATGTTACAATGTGTAATTTGTGAATACCTGTTACAATCTATCAGTATAAATCATATTGTGATTGGTGGAAAACAACTCATGTTACAATGTATCAATATAAACTATTGCGATTGGTAGAAAGTAATCACTTGTTGCAATGTATCAGTATAAGCCATATTTTGAGTGGAAGTATTTGGAAAGTAACCATTTGTTACAATGTTTGTATAGACGATATTGTGATTGGCAGAAAATATTCGACCTGTGAAAAATAGCCACATGTTACAGTATGAGCTATACTAACTATATTTCAGTGCGTCAATATCTATCTCTGACTATGAACATCACCCCGATCATTGGGTTTTATTTGCAGGTATTTTAAACTTCAATATGTTTGGTATACCATTGGTTGGTGCTGATATCTGTGGTTTCAACAATAACTCAAATGAAGCACTTTGTCAACGATGGCACCAGCTAGGTGCATTTTATCCATTCTCCAGGAATCACAATTCACTACATATGGTCAATAGTACAGAAAAATGTAAAGTAAGGGTTATAGTTAAATACTTGTGAAATACAATCACATTTATTCTTTTTGACATAATAATTGCCATTGATACTTTTAATCAGATTGCTTTCAGAGGATGTACCCAAGATGGTAAAGCTACATCAGCTGACAGGCTGATAATTTCTGCTTACAATGCTTCCAAGGGGAATTTAGATTATAACATGATCTAAATCTTACTTTAAGCCAATAAACTTTCCTTTGTGTTTGTTGAGCTACAACAGCAAATATTCTGTTGGTGTCTTGTATATGCTTCATCAATAAAAAGAGGAAACAGCCAACTAGCCTTTATGAGGAAAACGTGAAAACTCAATCTATTATTTAAGTTGTTACAAAAAATACACTAAATGAGACATACTGATGCAGAATTTGTCTTGATAACAGATATGGCCAATATGCGCTTGTTGTAAGGAGTAAGTTGTAGGGAGATATTTTCATATGATTTAATAATTGTCGGCAGTAGGGCAGCATTTATCATACAATTAGATCTGTGTGTGCGTGTGAAATAATAATAAATGGTGCCTACTACTCAGTATCACGTCTGACGGTAATTTGGGAATCGGGAATTATATGTTGCTGGCAATCGACAGTTTGTGCTTGTGTATCATTACAATGTACCGGGGTGCTACCAGGATTGAAATACTGATATAACCATGTAAACTATGTTATTACTTTATATGATCAGGACCCTACCGGGGTACTACCAAGATTGAAATACTAATATAACCATGTAAACTATGTTATTACTTTATAGGATCAGGACCCTACAGCATTTAGTGAAGCTATGCAAATATCAACAAGAGATGTGCTACTAAAACGATACTATCTGTTGCCATATCTCTATACTTTATTCCATAAAAGTCATGTTAACGGAACTACGGTAGCAAGACCATTGTTCTTTGAGTGAGTAATACATTTGTATTCGATTCTGTTATTAAAGTGAAAAATAAAGAGACAGGTCTGATATTTGCGAAGCTTGAATATATCAAATTTATCAAGTATATTAAGTTTACGAAGGAGATGTACGGTATGAACTCGGAAATGTGAGAAAGTTAATCTTGTTTTGTAAGTTAGAAAAATAAAGAAGCAATTTCTGCTTTAAAAGATAATTACTTTCAACTGGAATTTGTTGATTGATATTTCAGATTTCCACATGATGACTATGCCCTAACTGTTGATACACAGTTTCTATGGGGAGAAGCATTATTGATTAGTCCTGTATTGCAAGAGGGCGCTGTTACAGTCACTGCATATTTTCCTAATCACTCATGGTATGACTTTGACACTGTAAGTACATTGATGATATCAGGGACAGTGGTTGCAAATATTTTGTGACTTTATAATAAAATAAAAATGCTAATCTCACAAAGCCTGGTGCACTTTCTAGGTATAGGCCTGTGCACATATATAGACGCAGTGAATGAAAATACCACAGTATCATTGGTTTTTCTTAAATCATGCACAATATACCACCTGATTAATTTTCACTTGAGAGGGCATTTATAAGGAGTGTGATTTTTCCCACACAGGGTGTCCATGTACCAGGTCTACTTAGTAAAGAGTCTCTCATACAGGGTGTCCGTGAAACAGGAAAGAACCTCAATAACTATTGTACTGATTCTTCTATACAGGGTGTCCGTGTACCAGGTCTCCCTGTTGAAACAGGAAAGAACCTCAATAACTATTGTACTGATTCTTCCATACCGGGTGTCCGTGTACCAGGTCTCTCTGGTGAAACAGGAAAGAACCTCATTAACTATTGTACTGATTCTTCCATACAGGGTGTTCGTGTACCAGATCTCCCTGGTGAAACAGGAAAGAACCTCAATAACTATACTGATTCTTCTATACAGGGTGTTCGTGTACCAGGTCTCCCTGGTGGAACAGGAAAGAACCTCAATAACTATTGTACTGATTCTTCCATACAGGGTGTCCGTGTACCAGATCTCCCTGGTGAAACAGGAAAGAACCTCAATAACTATACTGATTCTTCTATACAGGGTGTCTGTGTACCAGGTCTCCCTGGTGAAACAGGAAAGAACCTCAATAATTATTGTACTGATTCTTCCATACAGGGTGTTCATGTACCAGGTTTCTCTGGTGAAACAGGAAAGAACCTCAATAACTGTTGTACTGATTCTTCCATACAGAGTGTCTGTGTACCAGGTTTCTCTGGTGAACCAGGAAAGAACCTTATTAACTATTGTACTGATGATTCTTCTATATAGGGTGTCCGTGTACCAGGTCTCCCTGGTGAAACAGGAAAGAACCTCAATAACTGTTGTACTGATTCTTCCATACAGAGTGTCTGTGTACCAGGTTTCTCTGGTGAAACAGGAAAGAACCTTATTAACTATTGTACTGATGATTCTTCTATACAGGGTGTCCGTGTACCAGGTTTCTCTAGTGAAACAGGAAAGAACCTCAATAACTATTGTACTGATTCTTCCATACAGGGTGTCCGTGTACCAGGTCTCCCTGGTGAAACAGGAAAGAACCTCAATAACTATTGTACTGTTTCTTCTATACAGGGTGTTCGTGTACCAGGTCTCCCTGGTGAAACAGGAAAGAACCTCAATAACTATTGTACTGCTTCTTCTATACAGGGTGTCTGTGTACCAGGTCTCCCTGGTGAAACAGGAAAGAACCTCAATAACTATTGTACTGTTTCTTCTATGCAGGGTGTCTGTGTACCAGGTCTCCCTGGTGAAACAGGAAAGAACCTCAATAACTATTGTACTGATTCTTCTATACAGGGTGTTCGTGTACCAGGTCTCCCTGGTGAAACAGGAAAGAACCTTAATAACTATTGTACTGTTTCTTCTATACAGGGTGTTCGTGTACCAGGTCTCCCTGGTGAAACAGGAAAGAACCTCAATATCTATTGTACTGATTCTTCTATACAGGGTGTTCGTGTACCAGGTCTCCTTGGTGAAACAGGAAAGAACCTTAATAACTATTGTACTGTTTCTTCTATACAGGGTGTTCGTGTACCAGGTCTCCCTGGTGAAACAGGAAAGAACCTCAATATCTATTGTACTGATTCTTCCATACAGGGTGTCCGTGTACCAGGTCTCCCTGGTGAAACAGGAAAGAACCTCAATAACTATTGTACTGTTTCTTCTATGCAGGGTGTCTGTGTACCAGGTCTCTCTGGTGAAACAGGAAAGAACCTCAATAACTATTGTACTGATTCTTCTATACAGGGTGTTCGTGTACCAGGTCTCCCTGGTGAAACAGGAAAGAACCTCAATAACTGTTGTACTGATTCTTCCATACAGGGTGTCCGTGTACCAGGTCTCCCTGGTGAAACAGGAAAGAACCTCAATATCTATTGTACTGTTTCTTCTATACAGGGTGTTCGTGTACCAGGTCTCCTTGGTGAAACAGGAAAGAACCTTAATAACTATTGTACTGTTTCTTCTATACAGGGTGTCCGTGTACCAGGTTTTTCTGGTGAAACAGGAAAGAACCTTAATAACTATTGTACTGTTTCTTCTATACAGGGTGTTCGTGTACCAGGTCTCCCTGGTGAAACAGGAAAGAACCTCAATAACTATTGTACTGTTTCTTCTATACAGGGTGTTCGTGTACCAGGTCTCCCTGGTGAAACAGGAAAGAACCTCAATAACTATTGTACTGCTTCTTCTATACAGGGTGTCCGTGTACCAGGTCTCCCTGGTGAAACAGGAAAGAACCTTACATTAAAGACTCCTATGGATAAAATCAATCTTCATATTAGAGGAGGTAATATTATCCCAGCACAGGAACCTGGTATAACCACTAAGGAAAGCAGACAAAACAAATTCCATTTGATTGTAGCATTATGTATGAAAAACGAAGCAGATGGGGAGTTGTATTTAGATGATGGAGACACTCTAGGTTAGTTGTAAAAGCCAGTGTGGCTGCTTTTACTTAAAATTATTTCTCTGCACTGATTGTTACATTACCCCCCGGTAGTACATTAATCTGTGCATTTTAACTAGCTAATTTGCATAAGTTTGCTCAAATGAAATGCACATGCATACTATTACAATTATTCATAAAAAAAATTTGTATTTTTTAATTAACTAATTTGCATACTGAAAAACTGTTTTCAGATGTGTTTTTTTTGTGTATTTATTCTATTTTTAAAACTGAAAGAATATTTCATATTGTTTTATTTATTTTTTTCACAGATGCCTATGAACAAGAACTATATGCGTATGTACGCTTTCAGGCCAATGCTACGAGTGTGATATCACAGATAGTTAAACTTGGTTTCACTGGTTCTGATTCTGCTGATCTTGGTCTTGTCAAAGTCTTTGGCGTAGTACAGCAACCAAGTTATGTATCTGCAAATGGGGTTAAAGCTCAGTTTTCCTACAAAAATAAGGTATGAGGTTAATGCACTGTGATTCAATTCATTATTGTTCTGTTCTGTGCGTTTCTCAAGGCCCGGCTAGTAGTTATTTAATGGGTAGTGCTTTCATTTACATGTTTTACTGCCTTTTAGTCCAGATAATGAATTAGGACAGTCACGCCAGAGAATGCCCTGCAAGAAAAAAGAGCTAGACTAAGTGCAGTGTTGTAGTTTGATATTAATCATTTTGCACAACTCACTTAAAGTTCATCATGGTCAATTTGATTTTGCTTGTTGAAGAACTCAATATTTTTCATTTTATTTTATTTTATTTCATTTTATTGCAGGTTTTAACCATAGAAAAACTGAATCTCTCTCTACTCAAACCATTTACCATAGTTTGGAAATAACTAACAACTTTAGTATAAAGAAAAAAGAAGAATTGTAGATTCCAAACAAAGACACTTTCTGGTTTCAAATGTTCTCAAAAATTATGTTCTGCAATGATATTGACGATATTAAATTGCTCAGTACTATTGTATACTATCTGGCTTGCCTGTGACGAGGTGGCAGGAAAGTCATAATAGTGGCAATGTCTCGTCAGCTGATTGCTACATACCAGTATATAGATGGTTAATAAGTAGGTTTTAGTTGGTCTGTATAAATTTACTTTATTTTTGTTGATTTTCTTTTTTAGAAGTGTATATAATGTCTATTTGGGAACTTCATAGTTGTAATTGTTGAAAAATTTGTTTTGCAAGTGGAAAATCAAGAGATCAAATCCCGTGCAGGAAACTTAATTTTATTTTTTACTTCTTTATGTGATTTTTTTTTTTTTTGAATGATGAATTCTATAATTTTTATGTTTTTTTTATCAAATAATTTTTTTGTTGTCATTTTCCAGCATTTTCTTGATTTTCGTATTATGTAATTTTTTTGTAAATATAATAAAGGGCACACTTTAACATTTTGGTAATTTACTTCAGTGTTTAACATTTTATGATGAATTTAATTACAAATTCTCCTAGAACTGTTTGCTTGTTTTACCATATTGAAGGGACGGTGCTCATATTTTTTCTACATTTCTGTATGAGATATTGAATCGCTCATAATTTGATTATTCAAACTTTGTATGAAACATCACTTATCGCTGATTACTCGCATACAAAAAAAGCATACACTAAGAATGCGGAAAATAATCCCTATTTTAACCTTGCATTTCTTAGATGAAAGAAAGGTTTACGACTGGTAAATGTCTGTCATTCTTGTTGTTTTTTTCTTAAACCCTTGTTTCTTGTGGCTGATAAAACTCAATTTTAGTGTGACTGTCATGTATAATTTTCAAGATTCATGTGAAAATAAAATAACTTATAAAAATAAGTGCAGAAATGAAAATATTTGAACTGGTGATTATGAGAACCAGATGGTCAAGTATTGGCCATATTTACCACAAAAAAAAAGTATTTCATGAAGACCTGGACCTCCCTCCTTCCACATGTAAGTAGGATACATGGAATTGGTTATGGATACATTTATTCCCTGCATAATTCACAATACCTATCTACATTTTGACGTCAATGCTCAAAGTCACAGTTTGTGTTTGTGTTTGTTTGTATGTTTTGTATTGGGCTACAAAAGGTAATAGCTAGGAACTTCAAATTTTGCACACAGGTTTCCTGTGTAACCCACTTGAAATTTATAGAGACCAAAGGTCACGATATATGTGTGTTCACAGCACAACTACCAGGGAAAGATAGCCATTGTCTTTAAATCTTGGCACACTTTGGGTGATCCCAATATGTGTTGTCAGTATGAACATTTAAAAAATCTATTGCAGACTGGCATCACCCCGAGTTGAGAATGCTTATCTAGTTTTATATGTAAATATTAAACGTGTACTTTTTTAGCTCCGCTGTCGACTTTGTCGAGCGGAGCTTATCATATGAGTGATTGTCCGGTGTCGTCCGTCGTCCGTGTCAATGTTTTACTTTTTAGACTTCTTCTTGAAAACTACAAGCCTGAATGCTTTGATACTTGGTGTATATGTACCTTGGGTAGACCTCTCTTAGGTTTGTTCATTTCATGTTGATATCTTCAATTCTCTAATTTTGGTGAATATTTTTGTCATTTTTGGTAAAAAGTGATATTTTCGACTTCTTGTTAAAAACCGCAAGTGCAATTGCTTTGATATTACATATATAGGTACTACATGTGGACCTCTCTCAGATTTGTTCATTTCGTGATGATATCTTCAATTCTCTAATTTTGGTGAATATTTTTGGTAAAAAGTGATATTTTCAACTTCTTGTTAAAAACCGCAAGTCCAATTGCTTTGATATTACATATATAGGTACTACATGTGGACCTCTCTCAGATTTGTTCATTTTGTAATGATATCTTTAATTCTCTAATTTTGGTGAATATTTTTGGTAAAAAGTGATATTTTCGACTTCTTGTTAAAAACCGCAAGTGCAATTGCTTTGATATTACATATATAGGTACTATATGTGGACCTCTCTCAGATTTGTTCATTTTTTAATGATATCTTTAATTCTCTAATTTTGGTGAATATTTTTGTCATTTTTGGTAAAAAGTGATATTTTCGACTTCTTGTTAAAAACCGCAAGTCCAATTGCTTTGATACTACATATATAGGTACTACAAGTGGACCTCTCTCAGATTTGTTCATTTTGTAATGATATCTTTAATTCTCTAATTTTGGTGAATATTTTTGTCATTTTTGGTAAAAAGTGATATTTTCGACTTCTTGTTGAAAACTGTAAGTCCGATTGCTTTGATATTACATATATAGGTACTACATGTGGACCTCTCAGATTTGTTCATTTTGTGATGATATCTTCAATTCTCTAATTTATTTTGGTGAATATTTTTGTAATTTTCGATAAAAAGTGATATTTTCGACTTCTTGTTAAAAACCCTAAGTCCGATTGCTTTGATACTATTCATATTGTTCATTTTCTAATGATGTCTTCAGTTCTTTAATTGAAATGTGCATTGCTAACAGCGGAGCTATCTCAGCCGATAGGCTGCTTGTTTATTTTAATTCACGGTTTACATGTCATGAAATTGTATGTAAGCCATTCAAATGTAGAATGTCTACATTTTTCATATTTGGATTATTTGTATACAAAGACCCTATTGACGTCTGACCTGTAGTATTTATAAACAATTTTGAGACCGTAAAAGGACTATCAAATCGTTATAATTCATGAAAATGTCGCAAAAGTCCAAGGTTTACAGATAAAATTATAATCATATTCGTTCACAATTATTACATATACTTTGATGTCTACGTTCGTTATTTACAATCAATGCGTTTACAATCGATGTTATTTCCAAACATCGTTTAGGAAATATATAATGTACAAATGAGAGCGTTCGTACACTATATTGCATTTGACCGAATGGCGGCGATACTACCGTCAATGTGGGGGATGTCAAGTAAAAGTGAAAATACGCTCTGCCACTTTTCGAACCTTCGTGGTACATACTTGCCGATTATAATGACAATTTGAGTATGAAAGCTAGATGCATGCAGCAGTTATTGTACATTGCGACCTGGGGTACATACGAAGGTCAGCCTGAGTGCGAGGTCGCAGATATCGGGAAGATCACGATTGGTAAAATCATGGGGTTCCATGATACAATCTAATTTTACCTTACTGAAAATTTATGTGGCTACATCGACGGTTATGCTAAAAGTAAATCATAACAACGTGTCTCTTTTGTCACGGTGTTTTGACAGATATTAAATGACAAACAAATATTTAACACTCAACTTCAATGAAGTGCTACACTGGGTCTAAAATAAAACTAGGTTGAAAATATAGATCCAGTGAATAAATATTGTAAATAAAGAACTGCGTGGTTTTTCATGTTATAGATGCACCATTCTGTTGTGGTATCTGACTATTTGTGCCCTGTTCGATTTTTCCCGCATAGTGTTATAGTCAGTTAAATCAGAGTCCAACTGAACACAAAATCACCTTGTTTTTGAAAGGAATATCGCGTTATTAAATTTGGAAGACAAATATCACTAGAGCAACTTATTTAAAGTTCACTTCCTCT
Source organism: Saccoglossus kowalevskii (assembly GCF_978046115.1). NCBI lineage: Eukaryota > Metazoa > Hemichordata > Enteropneusta > Harrimaniidae > Saccoglossus > Saccoglossus kowalevskii. The sequence goes on from NC_140648.1 coordinate 20,207,782, forward strand.
ATAATAAAAAAAAAGTGTAGTAGAGGTTTCCCGGAAGTAAAATACATATTAATTGTAGTCCCAAACGAGGCGTTCTAAACCATTTCAACCTATATATTGTATGAAAGCCCAAACTTTACCCTAAATAAAAGAAAAACAATGTTATATCAAGCGCAACCCTCAGTTAGTCACGCGGTCGTTAAGGTAGAAGCCTACTCATAAATTGAAAAACCAAGAATTTATTCATTTTGTAATAAATTGTACTCCAAGCCAATATAAGGATATTGACCTAAAAAAAGTTGGGATCACCAGCCTTTTTTTCGAGAAATTGATGGTTGTATTTTAGTGGAAAGTCGCCATTTTAACACTATTATAACACTTTTACCACAGGTTCCTATGGCAGAGATGTTATGCAATATCTCAAAATCTAGCCTGGTGACATAGGTGGAAAAAATCATATATTGTTAATGATGGAGTACTTTTTGTTGTTCTGAATTGTTTAAAAATCTGGGTTTTAAAAAGTGTCAAAAAATGCAATTTTTCTTTAACGCTGTGTTCTATGGAATTATTCTAAGATAGTAATTTTCAAAAAATATTAGGACACATTTCTGAAAAAGCTTAACTATAACACACAAAATAATGTTATTTCATTGTACCATAAGACATTAGCTTCATGATTGTACATAATAAACTAATAAAACATTGTCATGCGATTTATGACCAATTTTGTATAAAAAATTATGACTAGGCTTCTACCTTAAGTAAATAAATCCATTGTTGAGACTTTGAATCAGTATTATGAAGAAATTAAAAGGGGTATTGGAAACAGTAGAAATGTAGAAGTTAACTCAATTGTTTTTAACTATTCTGGTTTTCAGACTATCCCGCCATAAACCTAGTATAAGCATACATTTTTATGAAAAAGTAAAAACCTTTACTACATCCTTAATTTACCCCAACAATTCCCTTATGTTGGAATGGCGTTTTTCTGGCCAATCGTTTAATATCAGGTATCAGGGCTTTTAAATTTGTAGTTATTTTTAGTTGCATTGGCGGTACTTATATTTTATTTTACACTATTTTTACATTACTGTATCCACAGCAGATTACAGTTGCGTAATAAACTATTATTATTATTATTATAAAAAAATTACTGCATGTTTACATATAATAAACTTATATAATAAATCCATAAAATACTATATGAATAAATGCACAAACGGCATCCCATATCGTTGACAAGTTTGTATGTTTTGTTCACATCCATTATACTAAAGACATTAGACATTTATTGTCTTTCATTATACTTACATGTGATTTCAACACATGAGAACAACATTTTGATCTTTGTTGTCGTTGTTTGGAGAAATTAACCCAAACACTGAAATCGCTGTCAGTGGAAATCTATTTAGTGGTATGATACCTGAATTTATCCTATTGTAGCTGTCACACGTCACATGGAACACGTCCAAATTTACGAACACTTAGGGATACTTATGACGCCATGACAGGAAGTGAGATTGTTTTTGTTTATCATTAAGGTGTCATTTTATTTCTTCAGATATTTGTCAATTTTGAGTACATCTGTCGCCATACGACAGTTATACATATCATTGGCGTTACCAGGGAAGGCATAGTTACTGGACTGAGTGGATAGACCTTCTTGAATGCAGCGAATAACAATCTGCGGAGAGAGAGAGTAATATTACGCATGGACAGTTCCGAAGGTGAAAGCTGGGTCATCTTCAAATCGTGAAGCCCATTTTCACTTATTTTCTGTGTCATTTATTTGTCCACTGGGTGTTGTAACGTGGTTTTTTACTCTCATTAGTCGCAGTTTGACCTGCCTATGTACCATGCAGCAACCAGTGGCGTCATCACATCAACCAGTAACAGTGCCTCGAAATAATGGGGAAAGAAGTGAGAGAAATACTCTTCGTCGACGGTCCTTCGCCCGACTTAGTATTGTTCAGATCATTGTTGGTTCACTCTCGCTTGTCTTTGGTATAACATCAATTGTAGTCGGCTGTGTGGGTTCATATTCTGGGATTGGTATTTGGTGCGGAATCTTTGTAAGTTTTTTTGAATTGAAAATCCAATTATTTCCGTTTAATATCCCAATATCTGATTACTTAATAAACTTACGAGTTTGGAAAATATTTAGGTTAGAAATTTCCTTAGGGCCCCTTACCCCATAACTCTAACCATGCCCCTCCAGTGCCTCTTCCCCATTTCAATTGTAGGGTAGGATGGAAATGATATTTTATTTGGAACGTACACAAAAACTATGTTTGAGTAAAGTCCAATATAAGAAACATAAAGTAACACAACTAATCTAAAATACTTTTAATTTTTAATACTAAATTAGTTAAAATAATAAACAATTGTATATACTTTATTGTCAACAAACTAATAATATTATCGTTAATGCTGCCTTTGTAGAAAATAGTTTGAGTCAGAATGATGGCTGGGTTAGTATTATTAATAAATTATTGGAAATTACTCAGTTTAGTTCTACTGACCTTAAAACTAAAAAAAAATTCAATGTTTTTTTAAAAGAAAGAATAAGGAACATGTACCAGAACAAGGAGCAAAAAGATATACAGGGCAACAAAACATTTGACTTGTACAAAAAAATTTCAATGATAAATATGTTTTTGAAAAGTATTTAGATGACATTACAAATAAAAATCACAGGATTGCTCTGACAAGTATCGACACATTTCATTCTGGGATTAAGCGAGAAGAAAGACTATGTAAAATCCATGATTGTAACAAGATTGGAGATGTAAAACACTATCTATTCCATTGTCAAAATAGAATTATCAAAGAATGATCTGTTCTAGTATTGATGATCAATTCATTGAAATTCTCTCCAGCACGGTAACCGTGTCTCCAGTTATGACAAGTTTATCTTTTCCAATTTGTTTTTCGTATTTTAGATCTGTTTTAGTCTTGTAGTGATGTGTTTTTTTTCTTGTGGACATTACTTTACTTTTGTTTGTGTACGTGCCAAATAAAATATCATATACCCCTCTTCAGATCACTTATAGTTATTTGGCTGGGGGGGGGGGGCATATTGAATTACATTGGGACTGGAGTGTTAGGGGTGACTAGGCCCTCAAAGGGGCACTTCCAGTTAAGCCTAATCTCACAACAAATTTACTTTCTTGATTAAAATTACAATGGATAACAAAAGATATATTAACTTTTTAAACAACATAAACAATAGTGTCCAATGATTCTTTGGTACAATCCATGGGATTGAGCGGTTTCTCTTTCCAATTTCTTTGGAGAATGTCATATGAAAATCAGGTTTGAAGATTACACACCCACAATTGAGTCGTCACCTGCGCATGCGTCAAATGGCCATAGCGTGTCATTGTCAAGCATCTACCCATGAGCCTTTGCGTTTTAGCGTGTGTTGTTACCGTCGATTGGGACCCAATTCCCCGCGTGTGCGCAGGTGACCACCCTTCCGCTTTAATTTAAATACTCTTGATCCAATTATATGGATTTTCATCCCTCATGTGATGGAGTGACTGACTATATAGATGTCCGTTCCCCATATAATATTGCAATATTTGATTTCCTGTTTTATTGTACTTTCAGTTTATTGTGACAGGCTCCCTGGGATGCATTACATCAATGAAATTTACGAATTGTTGGGTTAGTAAATATTACATCAATAAATATATAATAAAGATGTATCATGAGAATATGACAAAGTAAGCATGAAGGCAGTCTCGCCAACATTTTAGGAATGATTGGCATCATATAACAACCTTTATTTCATCAAGGGATTTTTTGGACTACTTATGTTATATGATGCCAATCATTCCTGAAATGTTGATATGTTGGCGAGACTGCCTTCATGCTTATTGTATCATAATTTGTGTGAGTATAATCAGATTTAATGTTCATATCAACAGAAACATGCTGTTTTGGTCTGAGTAGAACTAGTGTGCTGTTTTTGTTTGCGTGTGCTTCATTATGTAAATATAGTGGCCTTTAAAATGTAGATATTGTTTATATCTACCAAAATCATAAATCATAAAAAGTTATTAAGCAACATAAAAAAGACAAACAAATTATATATAAAAAGTGTAATGAAACATACTTGGGAAATTAAGAATTTCTGGATGTTGTCATTGGAAACGGGGCAGGATCTTGCAGTGCATAGTCTAATTAACAAAATATTTGTTTTATTCGTTTTGTTTATGTTTGTTGATATACAGAGCTTTGTTCATTATTCACTGGATTTTAATTTTCCTATTTTGGCTGATGAGTAAAATATGCTAAATTAAATCCATGTGAATATGTAAAATAACAATAAATCTAATTGTTTTCTTGACAAATTCATGAAATTCACAAATGCTGTTTGTGCATGATACAGAGAATATGCTCAAAACATTGAAATAGTTAAATTAAATGTCAGTGAAAATAAATGTACTCTTTGGGTTGACACATCTGACCTGGATTATTTTTTGGATAGTGTTATTTGTATGTTGACAGATTATTACAAGTATGGTTATGTGTATTGTGGCAGCTACACTAAGTGGTCCAATATTTGTCATATCTGCTGCTGTTACCGTAGCACACGAGAATACATACGTACTTGAAGAGTGTAGCTACAACAAATATGGACATTATGACTGTACATATGGACATGATGTAAGTACCAATTCATACACTAAAATTAAAAGTCCAATGTAGAAAAATTATGAGTATACTTATAATAATGGAATTTTGTGAAAGACAGATTCCCCCAAGTTGTGTAGCAGTGAAAATTTCACTGGGTTTTTTAAGAAAATATTACGTTCAATTGCATGAAGGCATGGTAATTAAAAAAATATTTATAAAACAGTTCCCCCCGAAAGTCCTTGTGCTTTATTTAAATGCAAAGAAGGCTCTTTCATTGGCCGTAGAAGCCATTTGATGAAAGGACGGAAGGCCATGGGGGGTAAGAAAGTTATTTTCATGATGCAGTGTATCCTTAGTCCAAAGCCCACTTTAGAATTATCATCCATCAACAAAAACTTGAAATTAAACCGCATATAATTGATTAATTAGGTTATGTTAACTAATGGAATTAAATAACTAAATTAGGGAAGTAATTAATTTTTATTGTAGCCATTGAAGCACCACATCACACACTGAATGCAGTGATCACACAGCACACACCGAATTTTATGTTCGCACAGCAGTCAGATCAAATTTTAAAAACATATGAAATGTCTTATGGGTCCCATGTCAGACATGTTGCTTAGTGATTACCAGTGTCGTACATGTATATTTGCTGTAGTATGCATAAACGTCTATGAGATGTTGCTTCCACTGAATCTTGAACTATTTTTCATTACCAGTACACATGTACAGGTATAGATGCCGTTCTGCTCGTCATAGCGATCATAGAATTCATCTCTGCGATCATCCAAGCCTCGCTGTGTTGTCAACCACTTTGCTGTTCACAGAGAAACCAACCAATGGTGAGTATTAAATGCTGCAAAAGAACGTGGTAGTAATGGATTGCATAAACAAATAAAACATGGTGCCAAATTATACTCCAATTTAAGATGCCCAAAACACATGATGTTTTTGTTGTTATGGCTGTTGATCATTGGAACATCAATAATAATCGTATTAACAAAACTCAGCAATCATTTGTGTATATTGATTTTGTAGCAATATATATAGAATTATAAATAATACCCTATTTTTGCAAAATTTTAGATGTATTACGTTGCCGGGCAACCATATGGCGTGCCACAACAAGCCACAGTCTATATGATGCCTCCTGGTGCACAAGTTATTACTCAACAAGGTAAGTTTCCATGACGATTGTTTGCAAGATGCATAAATGCTATATATTGTAATTGATTCCAGAAAAGAACAACAACAAAAAAACACTACTTTGAATTTTTCTGAAAGGAAGCATTCTCAATTAACATTTTTGATCAAGACGTGGAGCAAATAAAAAAAATGATTTCCATTTGGTCCTGTTGTGTGATTGGTTTCCATGTGCGTCACACACCACAACCTGATTATGTTCTGTAAAATCATAGGTCTATGGTAAAATACTTTATTTTCGCCCGAATACATTTTTTCGGGTGTTTTGTATAGAATTTATTTTCACTGATTTTTGATGAGTTGATTGTGAAATATAGGAAAAAAGGTATATTCGCTGGATTTTATTTTCACTGAATCAGTCCTTCATCGAAAATAGCGAAAATATATTCCAAGCGGAAATAAAGTATTTTACAGTAGTTGTTATATTTTCATTGGCTGTTACTGATATAATATATATATGTAATATATTATACAGATGTACATGTACTGTATTATAATATTATTTTTTTTTCTTAGGAGGCCAACAATTTCAGTCCATGGCTCCTGTTGTAGTCAATCCTATAGGATCTCCACAACAGTTTGCCTATGCTCAACAACAACCTGGTATGGTGCCAGTTGCCGGGCAACCACTGCAGCAACAGTATACATCTGGCTTCCAAGAGGTCGCAAGTGGTACAAGACGACATACTCCACCTCCTGGATATTCTACCTTAGAACCAGAGCCAGAAACTAAAACTCCTCTAGCCTAATAGAGATGGACTACATTTTAATGTATTTTACCCGACTTGATATTTGGTGGTTCTTCACTTTTAAGTAATACTGTATTTTGCATGGCATATGACTTGTCATTTGGTATTATAGTGCTTCCAATCACCTGTATTGATTACTTATTACCAATACAGCTCATTTACATGTTTTAGATTAATTCTCACATCACAATTTATCAGCAAATTGGTTTATAAATTGACCATGGATAAATACTGAAGGATACACTTCTATTTTAATGTTTACGTTTATATACCAGCGCGGTAAACTGGATTTGAATTAGCATCATGCTGCTTTATTGTACATTTCACATTTATGTAAATATATTTGTCTAGTACATTGTACTACTAATGTACACGTAGTAGAATTATGAAAAAAAAACGCATCACAGAACTCATTTTATCCAAATGTCATATATCAAACTTATTAAACTTCATCTCTGTGTTTCCATGTTAATCCAACCTTTCACACTTGTATCTAAAACATATCTGGACCAATCACATTCAAACTTTACAAATATATCTTGCATCATGTCACATGTATGCACATGAATCTTTTTCACAATCAATTTCAAGATGGTACCCATCAGATTTCTTTTCAAACATACTGCCGGTAACACTTAATGATATCTTGATGCATAACATGTTGTTTTTCAGATCAAATTCAATAATTGCTTGATTTTCACCTGCTTTTATGTTAATGAATACTGTGCATTGACAGAGTGCAATTAAAATTTACGTGTAGGTCATACATGATGTGTCATCAACATATTCTGATTGAGAATTGTTTGGCTCATTTCAATGTGTTTACAATCGCATGACTCGGACTGTTTCATGTTAATAGCATGTTTATATGTACTTCTGATACGTTTCTTATATAATCTACTTCAGAACGATCATTTTAGGTTTTCAGATAAATGTCAAATTTGTCCTGTCAAATAAAAAAAAATTGCTCGATTTTGAGCGAACAGCGCCCTCATGTTTTCATAAAGAATGTTTTTGATTTGTAAAGTAATGCATGTGTGACTCGGCGAATGTTCAATAATCAACATTTGGCAAGTTGCACAGTTTTAGACCTCCCTACATACCTCCATGTGTGTAATGCGAGGCACCCCTCCCCCGCCCTCACTTGCTATGGCCTTGTTGATGGTACCCATATTATAAATTGACATTTGTAAGGAGTGTGCTATAAGTTATTTACGGTCAAACCGCATATCAACGAATGCTCAGCGGTAAAATGCATCAGTTGAAAGATATCCCCTACTTTAACTACTAAAATAAAAAGAGTTAGCAGATTAGCCGCAAAAAGTTGAAGAAATTGGGAGCACAATAACAGGTAATGCGCAAGATGCCATTGAATCTTGTAGACGAGGCGGAGGTACGATTACTGAAATGGAGCTTTATTATCACGTTGGTGAATTTCATAGTCCGAAAATGTGAAAATAGAAAATGAAAATACTTAAAACGTTTAAAAGATAAAGTCGAGTTTCAACTGGTGTTCAAATGATCAAGTAAAACACACCGGTCGCGCAAACATTCATTGAACTTGATGGTGAACGAATTACCAAATGGAAGTAATTTCATTTTTACCGCTAATGGAAGAATCTTGCATAAAAATGACATTCTACTTTAAAATCTTAATAGTATTGACCAAAGCAAGATAAATATAATAGTATTATAGTATCAATGGAAAAATGCTACCTCGTTCTGAACCTATGGCGATGGATGGTCGCAATTTGATTGGGCATACTAGAATCTCGGTGCATGATCCTTCACCCCCCCCCCCCAATCTAGGTTATGATTTGAGCTTGATTTGAAGACAAATTGACTTGGTTTACACTTCTAATTTGTTCATATTTACCACTTGAGAATTCACCTTTGGAAAGAGATGCTACCGGTAATATATTATACACGTTATTTACCAGCTTTATGTGATGGATGTCATCGATACGGGCATTATATGCGGTGATTTTAATGCTCGGTCAGTGAATTTGAGTGTTGATATGTTGGATGACAGGTGATCGATTCTAAGACTAGTCAGCATGGTTACAATTTCTGCGTTTTATGCAAGAACGTACACTTTGCGTTCCGAAAATACGATAATAATAACTTTATTGCCCCCAGTAAAAAGATTTACATAGGCGAAGAATATTGATCACAGTAATTCTACAGCTATCAAAAGTATAGGTATGTCGGTTATTGATTACATAATTCAAGTTCTTCACTCCACTGTTAGAAATACCAATCTGCGATGCACTAGTAAGCACATATTGTGTTTTATAACACATTACACGTTCATATTAGGAACGTGCATAGATCGTCCGCCGTCTTCTTCTCGACGTCTGTCAGCGGTGTCCCGATTTATTCACAAAACGATGTAAAGACGCTTCTAGAAAACCTGATTGCGTCTTTCGTCTTCGGTGTATCTTTATTTTCTACTAGTGTGTCAAGTTCTTCTTCTGAACTGAAGAAGGCACTAGTTGATGGACTATTCTTCCTAGGAAACTAGTAATTTCCCTGGCGCTACTATGGTAATTTAGTCGATAACACGTGATCCTGTTTTGACCAATTACAGTACAGTATTAACGAGTGATGTGTTTATAAACGATATGAGTAAACCCCCGGAGTATTCGCTCTTTCTTTTTTGACTTTCTCCTAGACCTGATTGCGTCATTATAAAACACTTTAGTTACAGTTTTTGTATCCTAAATATGAGGCTAAGTCTATTCAACGAGAAGACGATTTGTAATAAAACGCAGAAAAAAGGCTGGAAAAGACAGATAAACTTTATGTGCCATGTGGTGCACAGTGTTCCGACTCAAAAATTACACACTCTCTCAGAAGCGCTTTGTCGCTAGAGGGCGCAATTTATTGTCCGTGATCTCTTGATATGCCAACCACAGTCTACTGTGAATATGCGGGCACGCATGCTTATACTTACAGTTGTACATCTATCAAACACATATTTGCATATGCGTAATTGATAACTAGCTGCACATTTGTGTAATAATAACACTGAAGATTATTTATAGCTACCGCTTAAAAGCATTGCGCATCATATATTGACGATTATAGTAAGTCTTTATAATTTTATTTATCAGGAAAATCGTTTGTGATATTAAAACTGACTGATAGGGCTCGTGTAAGTTATGTCTTGTGTTGATCCACGACGTTACATTGGGGCATTATGTGTGTGGACTTGTGAGTGTGCAGTGATAATCTGTCGCGTTTGGGGGAGGAGGTAATTATTGATACATGCTGCACGCGAATGTCACGATGATTGATATATAGAAACGTTATATTATTTTGTAAATATAATGTAATTCGAAAAATTAGAAAAATGGGAAACCAGACACGCAGAGTTGTTTTAGTGCTTTAATATACACTATACTATAATATAAGTGCTAATCAATCAATCGATAATCATCAGCTTTACATAATTATTTATCCATACCCAAATTCAGTATTAAACATGGCAACCATTTTATGCATTAATCGTGATTCTATTTTTATACTATTTTGCATTCGTTTTGTATTGCAGGTAATATACACCATGTCGTCGACTGTCATGGTACAGCAGCCAGTACAGACTGAGACTTATCGCCGCGTACGGTCGGGCCATCGAAAGTCTGCTGCTGGGTTTGGTATTACACAGGCTTCCATGGGGGTTTTAGCCATCATTTTTGGAATCACCGCTGCTATTATAAGGTGCAGCCTAGCGTTCCTCGGAACGGGAATTTGGTGTGGAGTTTATGTAAGACCATGATTATTTTTTTTCATATTAACTGCCTACGCTCAGGGGGGGGGGGGTCGTAGATGATGGGCGGTTCCGTTCACATTCCGTCCGCACTCGCCACACAGGTCGCGGCCCATTTGGTTCTTACGTGCACAACACTGAACTGAACTGAACAATACACAGACATATCGCACAGCTTTTATTTGTCCCGGGTACAATTGAACTCCGTGATCATTGCATAACTATAAACTACATATCACGAACACGTGTGTTAGGTATCTGGAATATATATTGATATGTCAATCGTCAATCGACCGCCACGGTGCTGGGTTTACAGCAGGTTGTGACGTGTATTATTCTTTTTTCAGTTCATCGTTACGGGTTGCATGGTGTACGTGTCAGCCGCGCGTACCTCCAGAAGATGGGTAAGTCCAGACAAACCATTTAAAACCAATCTCTTTAACATTTCTATCTGATATATGTTATGTAAATATATAAATGACGTCATTTAATTCCGGACTGCAGATAATCACCTCCATGATCCTGTCGATCATCGCCGCTGCAGTATGTGGACTTGTGTTAATACCAGTCTCGGCAGTAGCTGTGAGTGAGGATTATATCTACACCGAGTGTTACTATTTTGGTCTCAATAATTGCTACAATGAACGTGATGTAAGTATTAAATGCGTTTGTTCATTGGTCGGAGGAGTTATTGAATAATTTGAATTATTATAATACTTTGAATGATACACATCTTTACGTCACAGCAAATACGACACAGTAAAAAAAATTGCAGTTATTCGACCAATCGCCATCTATTCGTCCGTGTATGACACAGCTAGTCTTATTGCTTACAGCCGTTGAAAGCCCGGTATCGTAACATAAAATGTGTCGTTATGTCCTCTATGATTCGTCCTGGTGCTTATATTTTATTTTTCGTATCCAATAATAATGTTATTACAAATATAATCCACTTCATCACCAGATTTGTTTTTTAACAATAATGTTAATAGTAGTCCACAAATTAAAATGTATTGTTTTCCTAGATTTGATGCGGTAATATTTTTTCAAGATGACTATTAGAATCACTTTAATCGATGTAATTTGAATATACATTACCACAATATATACTATGCATACAGCTCAAAGAAAAAAAAAATTCGCAGTTTGCGAAATTAATATTGACCACAAACATTTTGGTTTCCTTGGCAGTATTCCCGCCAAGGGATTGACGCAGTCCTATTGGTGCTTGCAATTGTGGAAGCTATCGTAGCTATCGTATATTCCGCGTTGTGTTGTCATGAGATATGCTGCGGTCGCCGCACGTCAAGACCGGTGAGTCAATAGTGTGAATAAAGTGTATGTGGGCGAATATTGAGTGCAAATACTGTACCCCGGAATTATGGGTAGTTGCAAACTTCAAAATATATTCTTGGACATTGTAATTACACATCAGGCTGGCATAGGCACCTATGACATGCCGTGTGCGTTAAACCTCAGACAACGTTGTCTGAGGCTTCGCATAAAGGACACACATCATCAGTGTTAAAACGAATTACGAAAAATCGGTTGATATTCAGAAATTAAGTAATTTGTTACACCATTTATATTATCAGTTTAATACTCATGGATGTACACACTTTAAGTTTGTAAGAAAAAATAAAATTATTGGCACAACAAGACACATTTCTACGATGAATTGTTTGTTTTTTTCAGACAAATTAAAGCGTTTACTAGTACCTTCATATACCAGTGGGAATTAAATGGATACTAACGACTATTAAATTTTCTAAATTTATGTTGGATGCTGTTTATTGTTCTTTAACAACATTAAAATTGTATCTCAAATCTGGCTATAAACTGTTAAAACGGTATTTGTATAACTAATTATATTCGTCCGTACAGAAATTAAATTAAATTGTGTTGTGATTTATATTTGCATGCGATGGTAATCGAGGGAAACCGGAAAATCAATGTCTGTCCGATCCTACAACGATATTTGTCATCTCCTAAATCTGTTATTTTCGCCTCTTCCTTTTTTAGATCTACTACGTTGAAGGCCATGTGAACAGTCCTTCGCATCACGTCCCATTGACTTCCATGGGAACAAACCAACCGATATATTTTCTCCCACAGCCGGGTGTACACACAGTGGCCCATTCATCCGGTACGTGGATAACTATGCAGTTTACGTATATACCGAATCGTAAACCATTTTTTACGTGAACCATTGCAGAGGAGGTCTGCAGAATATGCGTATAACCCTCTTTAAAAAAAAGAAATAATGTACACCTATTTTGGTACCTACTCACTCAAGGCTCCAATACAATATTCTGTCTTCAGTAGTCTACCACGTGATGATGTACCATTATTCACCTATTATTGAATCGATAGCATTACTAATATCGAAGACATTTTAATTTGTCATCGCTAATCAACGTTATATATTTGTTAATGATTTTATGAATATTCAATTTCAAGTTTGTTGTGATGCTACTTTGTTTAAAAGATACTTAGACTATATCTTTATAGGTACACACGGCGGAAGGACACAGTCACACCAACCGATGGTTGTAACCGGGCATCCACAGCAAGTGGTATACACTTCCCACCATGTGACTGCACCTGTACAGGGACAAAGTGCCAAGAGACGCCAGTCGCCTGAACCGTTGCTGGAGCAGTGAAACGCAAAAAAACCACAAAAAAACAAGCACCGATATTCGTGGGCGTTATTGACTCACATATTGGTTACTGCAACGTTTGTTTGCAATTACAGTGTCTGGAGTCACTCTTTGTTTTGAAGTGACTGTGTAGTTAAACTAATACAGTGGTTATATGCCATTGATATATTTTGTTTTCAAATTATCCACTTTTAATTGTTTTGCATTTTATGTATTTTGGTTAGTTTTGGGGATAACAGCCGCTATCATAATTAGACAAAGATGCATGAAGCATGATACTTTATGTACTCTCATTGAATTGTTAGGGTTCGGGTTGTGTTTCTTGACATGTTCGCTATATCACGTCTTTCCTTTGAAATCCATATCTTCTGAAGGGTTTAAGAATAAAACTATTATGAATATGTCACGAATGTTCCGAGTGTGACGACTGTTCTAAAATCAGTACACGGATGCGTGTACCCCCTCCCCGGGTGTACTTATATTAGAAAGCTGTATACATACATGCTGCCAAATGACGAACTCTTTGAGCAAAAGTGTCAAGGGGTTTACAATTTCAACATTCCCTACTGAAATTATAAATATAAACCTAAAAAATCCTTAAATAGCGTCGGGGGAAAAGGGATACCCCTTTTTCCATTTTGTCTGTCTTGAAAGAAGCACAGGAATGCTACTGGAGGCACATCAATGTACGTGTTCACGTCGTACTGTGCCTTTGTCACAGTCACCTGGCGTGACTTTGTAGTAAGAACGAATGATTACAAAGTAACACTGTAGACAAAACTATGACCACAATACTTGCCACACGGAACATTTTATTATTTGTTGGAAAATCGTTAAGATGTTACTTTTTGTCCGACATTCCGGTAAGCTTGCCCATTTTAGATCCCCATCGTAGATTTAGTTTTTGCGATATATGTATATATACATATATATCTCACCTTAGACGAAATAGCTGAAAACATACCCAAAGCATCGTACGTCCAAATAGAACCAGTATTGTAATTAATGTTCGGCGCTCAGTATGTATATCTGATTGTAGTTTCGGAAACGTACGTACAATATAATGTATCTACAATTTTACGATACACCTGCATGCAGAGTGTGCCACCGAGTATAGTCGATTATATAGTCCTAGGTCAAAGTTTAGATATCATATGATGTAAAATGTGTGTTGGCCTTGTAAATGAATTGCTCCAAAACAAATGCTGTTTAGAATGTGTCTCAGTCAGTATAGCTAGTACAATATTATTAGAACGTGAAGAATCAGATATACAACGCGTTATTTCATATCACGTCTCATACGTCAGAATAAAATACACAGTGAGTTGAGGAGTCCAATGCTGACACATTTAATTATGAAGCGAAAGTGATTAACAATAGGTACGAACATAACAGGTATACCGATGCGCCTCTGCTGATTGATTCTTTGTCACAGAATATAGTAAGTTGAATTTATTTGGCTGCCGTAAGATAAATCTGACTGTGGGTCGCGAGAGAGTGTCAACTTGTTTTTATGCGTGTTTGTCCCAGTATCCATTAGCAACAACGTCTGAAAAGTAAACAAACGCGAATTACAACTACGTTTAGTGTTACTCCTATTCGCTTGTTTGTAGTTAATAGGTGGTGTATGACGATGTCGACTATTAACCAGGGGGTAGGAGAATCTGACTTCTCCCGTGTCTAGTGGACTCGTATTTATTTTTTGAGTAGGCCTGGATATATTCGAGTTACAATGTGTTTTTCGGTGGCACTTTTGTCAATACACAGTGGCTGCCGCTATCATATTACAAAACCAAGATATTCTTACAGGAATGCGGCGTTAAATACAATTCATATGTAAAAATAACAGGCCGCACGTATGTCTGTAAGAATTATCAAATATACGTATATCAACGCAGTCAACAACACATTTAATTACATGCCATATATATATGAGGTCAGACTTTAATCGCGTAAATTTAAATGTCTTACCGCTAACAATATGAACGCATTTAGTGTGTTTGAAATAATACTTGCAGGTCAACGTTTGCAGAATGATTCACCAACAGCACGTATTCGCTATGCAGGCCCCTGTGGTCCAGCAACAACAGCAAATAGTCACTGTACAGTCACCGGTGATCCAGCAACAACAACAACAACAAGTACACACTAATAATAATACAAACCGGCCACGATATAGTCAGAAGACAGCGACGGCGTTGGCTATTTCACAAATAGTACTTGGCGTGTTGGCACTGGTATTTGGGATTGTCGCAATTGAAATAGGGTGCACAAAGAGCCACATTGGTAGTGGCATTTGGTGTGGGTTATTTGTAAGTACAATGTATATACATAATATATACAGTCCACTAGTATATGCATACTCATTAATTATTCACTTTATTATTAGTGGTGGAGTTAAAACCTGTTTACTTGACATTCACAATTATACGATATCTGTCTTGGCCATTGAATGGTTTGGTATGCAACTAAACCACCATGGAAAAGTTTTGTTGTTCGCCTCACTACGTATACCGCATGCTATACGGATATCCGATCGAATAATCCTCGAACACTTTTCACCAGTTTGTAATAATATTATCATCAATTTGTTTCAGTTCCTACTGACTGGATGCATAGGATGTGTGTCTGCTTCGCGAAAGACGCAGTCGTCTTGGGTACGTAAAATCGGACAAGGGTTGCGCGTATAATCAACGCGCAAGGTCGTCACGCAGCGCGAGTTTGAATTTTCTTGAAAACAAGCATTTTTCACGCATTATGCAGTACGTCGCATTGGACTCACATCGTACACAGTGCAGCAATTTAGTTAATATAATACATAGTTATATACCTATAAAAATAATTATATTTATTGGCATTGCTCAGTCTTTCATGCACTTTGTGTTTCAGATAATTGCGTCCATGACGTTGTCAATCATTGCAGCATCCATCTGCGGTTGTGTATTCGTGCTCATATCACTTATTGCAGTTATACAGGAAGAATCTGACGTTAGATATACCAAAGACTGTTTTAGTGGTATAATTTGTTCGACAGTTTATTCGAGGCCAAATGTAAGTTACGTGAAAAGCAATTATGTATATCAGGGGCAGTGACTATATATATATATATATATATATATATATATATATATATATATATATATATATATATATATATATATATATATATATATATATATATCGTTATTATACTATATAAATATCAGTACTATATGCCATGGGCCTTACATGTACACTATTCAATATTCTTGAAAATAAATAAATAAACCCTCCCCCAGTCATTCCATAAGTTTTCGGCATTTCTGTAATAAAAATAACATAAAGTTGCCAAGATTTACTAATGTATTTGAATTACTTGAATTAATTAACGAAATAAATTTCCATTCTGCTGCTGGAGAAAAATGAGAGCATGGGATAAATTTTAGCCTAAGATTGGCATATTGTAGGCAAATTTGAAGCATGTGATATTCATCTTCAATTTGATTACAACACAATATTTAGGTCATGTGTAGAAATTCTAAAACGCGACAGTGCCCTTCTATAAGTAACATTTGAAATACATTCTAAATACGTCTCACAGGTCATATTATGTTTAAATTTACAGTATGTACGCATTTAGGTATACCCTGCAATCCCAGTAAACCGTTCTTGCACAGAAATATCAAAACTTCGCTGTTTAGAAAAAGGTCACCTGTTGTTTTAAATATGTTAAACCTTTGGGAAACCACGATGTTCATGATCAATCTTACTCTGAGGCAATCGATCGACACACTGGGATACTTGCTGTTAACCTACTTGCTGTATTTTGTTTGTAGTACACAAAACAAGCCATAAATGGCGTACTTTTGGTGATTGCCATTATAGAAACTATTGTCGGTGCCGTAAACGCCGTATATAGTGGACGAGTTATCTGCTGCACTCACAAAGAACCTAGACCATCGGTAAAGTTTGCATCTCGTTTTTTTTCTTCGCATGGTTGTACTAATATATAGAGGGTTGGCAAGGGATATTTTTGTAAGCTGTAATTAATTGTTTATATTTACGTAATATTGTAATTTAAATAAATAAAAAACGTAAATTCGTAGACATGGGCAAGGTGTAAAATGTAATCAGCTATTTTATTCGTCCGTAATTTGTACAAAAATCTTATTTTTTGTAAGCATTATAAAGCATTTTCCAAATTAAAATGTCGTGATTCGTACGCAAATTTCTATTTTTGGTTCTTAAACACAAAGTTTCAAATATATTTAAAAATGTAATTAGGAATTTGCTTTATCTGTAAAGTGCAAAAACCTATTTTTTACTGTGAATGAAACTTTCCATTTTATTTCCCGTGAAAACTGTATGCCCCTTGCCACTCCTCTATATACTGAAACATTATGTTAATCAAATTGAATGATAGCATGGAATTTTAGCTAATTTGTATTTTGTCTAATTCAGTAAAATATTTCCAATCAAATTGTAGTCACATTCCATATACTTATGTTTTATTGACCCGTGAATTAAATTCGCTGAAAATTACATACAGGAATTTCGAATTGTTTTACATTGCATTCAATGTATGTCCGATCAGCTGGAGATCTGTATCGGGTATTTCAAACTCCAAGTTTGCGTCGCTCATGACACTCATGTTTTTTGATCATTGATCTAAACGTGCAACAATGTCAAAGTTGTTCAAGACTGGCACTAACATGTGGACAGCCAGTAGGAATGAATGTTTACACGTAATATACGACATGTATAATGTTGGACCACGCCAATAACAATTGGTAATTTACTGTATATGGAGTGCAAGATGATGGGAGTGCTCACACAAAACCTACATAATCAATGGGCGGTGGTCGTCGCGCCACGCATGCGCGAGATGAGGGTCTCATATACATAGATGGTGACTTTGATTGTCCACAGTACAAACTGAGACATTTCCAAGCTTTAATTAAGTAATTGATTTAGTGATTGGAAGGTATCGAAACAGTCACCGGCGGTAATTAGTGCAAGTCGCCCTCAGGTCAAAACTCGTACTTATGACTTCAATTTGCAGCGCGGTTTGAGTTGTGGGAAAATCAGTGTTTTTTATCAACACAAATGTCGCACATGCGCGGCTCGACGACCACCGGCCTTTAAGCTTGGTATCATTTAAATTCGCAATCTTGACAAGACAAGCTGAATCACTTGGTAAAAATTGTCCCTCGTATCGGTAAATCAGGAGCAAACATCTTGCAGTGAAAGTGAACAACGAAAACTTTACGTTAATACTGTTATTTGTTATTATTACTGCGCAAATAAAGAACACTAACGTATAAACAAAAATAAAGCCCAAACTCGGACCTTATTTCAATCATCCTGTGATTTTCTCACTCACAATTTCCTTGGCCCCAGTGCGATACTCATAATTCTTGTCGTAATTCATATTAATCTTGGCTGTTAGGTTTATTATGTAGCGCCTCAAGCGACTAGTCACAACTACCAGACATCACTACAAGTGGGTACGACACACGTCCAGCCGGGCGTATACATGGTTCAACCTGGCGTACAAGTACATACACATACCCCTGGTAAGTAACACGTTATTCACGTAGATCAACGTCTCGCGGGATTTCATTAAGAACTCGTGAATTCTTCATCACGCGATGAATAATGTCATTAACTACGAACGTTGGACGTGTGATATAAATAATGATTTTAATGATGTTTAGTGTATAAGTTAAACTCAATCAGAGATTTTGATATATAACGGTTTGTTGTCACAGTTCGTTTTCCAATTGTCTTATATGTATATGTACATGTAACCAATAGCGCCATCACTAATGCCTATCATGTTGATTATAATAGTGAATCACCAGATACGGATCCAACAACCAGTGGCGAGTTCATCGGTGATTTATACCACGTAATGTGTTTAATCATAGACCCTCTGTTAGAGTAGCCATGGTTTAATATGGATGTACCATCGAGGCCTAAAGCGGAACTGTGAACTACCCACCGAGGCCTAGAACGGAACTCTGCACTACATTGTATATATTACTGTCCAGGCGTTCCCATGTTTAATCCAGAGTATAATCACGAATATAAATGTACTTATATTACCATTTACAAGTGTATATGTGTATAGATTAATTTGCTGTTTGAAATGTATATAAAACTAAGATTTTTCAATAAATAATCGGTGTACAAATGTTAGTTTTTCCATTGTCTGTGCTTACGTTTAATGTTATCTTTAATAGCTCGATTAGGAGACTGCAGTTGAATGCTGTTTTGGAGGAAAATTTAAGATAAATTATGACTAGTTTTTCAACATCACGGTGATGTTTGCACAACATTCCTGACTAAGCCCCACTAACGTTAGTTGCTCAATCATTCAACGTTCGAAGAGCGGCTCGTCTAAATAGAGAATGAGTTGGCAGTTTTCAAGAAGATCGAAACGTAATTGTTCTGAACAATGAACTTCATGGACATACAACGACGGATAATCACCTAAATGAACAGATTCGTTCTGTCATCCATAATGACAATCAAAGAAAGCTTAGAAAGAACTCCCATGTGCTGAGAGTATATTGGAGACACATTAAAAATAATTCGAAATTATTTGTATTTGAGATAATGATGGAAATGCTGGAAACTAATTATGCAAATCAAAAAATTAATATGAACAGATTTGAGTGTAAAACTAATGAGGTCTGCACAATGTAACAGACTATCTAGGTACCAAAGAATTATGAATTATTATGCTAATTAGGGAATTAATATGAACAGATTTTAACCCCAAACTAATCAGATTTGTACATTGTCCTAGAGCATCTTTGTACTAAGTTTCATTGAAATGAAATAGGTAATTAATATGTACAGATTTTAACCACAATTAATCAGGTCTGTCTATTGTTCTACAGCATCCATGTACAAAGTTTCATTGAAATGTGATGATTAGTACTTGAGATATCAGTGGAAAAGTTGAAAATTGATTAATTATGCAGATTAGGTGATTAGTATGCATAAATATTTACCGAAAACTAATTGGGTCTCTACATAGTTCTAGATTAATTGAAATGTAATGATTAGTACTTGAGATATCAGTGGTAAATTAATTATGCAAATCAGGTAATTATTATGCACAATTATGTACCCTAAAACTAATCAATCTCTGCATAGTCCTTGAGTATCTATGTAGCAAGTTTCATTGAAATCCAATGAGCGGTTCTTTAGATATCAGTCGTGGAACAGCTAAAAATTGGCTAATTATCATGCAAATTAGGTAACTAATATGCACGGATTTTTACCAAAAACTAATCAAATCTGCGCATAAGTTCAGAGCATATATGTACCTAGTTTTAGCAAAATCCAATGAGTGGTTCTTTAGATATGAGTGGTTCACGAACAGCTGAAAGTTTGCTAATTATCATGCAAATGAAGACTATTTTCCAGTCAAAAAATTTGAGTGGTGCTGATAGAAGAGGCTCAAAGGGCGGTCTGCTTAGAGCAAACACAGCCGACAAGTTCCAGTTGGGCGGCTCCCTTGTATGGGGTCTTGGCGTCTGGAAAGCAGTAAATAGTCTCCTAATAATAAGACAATCGGCTAGTCTTGTTCCTGTATGTTTTGAGTGGTTGGGGACAAGGCTGACCTGTAGCCAACAATCGCTGCGTAAGACAAACCCACTTCGTCAAACAGGTGTACGAAGGAACCTGCTACCTGGCCAATAGAAGGATGGTATGGATCAATCTCCCTTTCGCTACACCAATCAGTGTATGCTTGCTGCCTAGAAATGTAGGCCACGTTGGAGGAATCCCTGTTCGCCCTGGCCAGGACGTTGGCAGCCCGCTCAGATAAGGCTTTCGTATATACCTGCTGGGCTCGTTGGTAGTGCACCCTCTGGTTGGGACGGCAGGTCCTGTAAGTCCGAAAGCACTGCTGGTGTTTCGACTAGCATTTCCAATAGAAGTGGAAACTAGGCATTGCTTGGCCAATTAGCATTAGAGCAATGATAATATGCAGGTGTGCACCTGTCAAAGTTTTCTCCGGTGCCTGGTGAACTAGCGGGAAGAGAGGAAAGGCGTACACAACTAAGTGGGTCCACAGGGTTAGCAAAGCGACCCTGGCCCAGGCTCCTGGAGTCAGCAGGATTGTTAAGTATGTTGGGAGCTTGGCGTTCCGGGGTGCGGCAAACCGGTCCAACCTTGGACCGTTCCACAACCGAAACAGCCTGGAGGCTACCCACTGGGGTATCAGCCACTCCATGTTCTGGAGACGGAGCCATCCTGAAAGGGCGTCACCAGACTGTTCCTCACCCCTGGAAGGTGGTGTGCGGTTAGCTCCACATTGTATTCCAGGCACCAAAGGAGGATTTGCTCCGCTAGGACTGACAACGATTGGGAATGCGTCCCCCCTCCTTCTTGAAGGAGACCACCGCTGCGTTGCCTGTGCAGAGCAGAACTCTGTGGTCTCGAACTACGGGTAGAAAGCGTGGTAGTGCTAAGTACACTGCTCTCAGTTCGAGCCTGTTGATATGGTAGTCCATATCAACATATCCTTGGGCTTGTTGGTCCAATAGATGCCTGGGGGGAGGCATCTGTTACCAGAGTCATACCTGCGGAGAGCAGGTCCAAGGGCCCCCCTATCCAAGGTTGGCCAGTTACGACCACCGGGACAGGGTTTCCTTCACTTGGTCTGAGATCGAAACCCGCCGATCTAGTTCCCATAGGAGAGCTCAGCGTTATAACAAGCGGTATACTGGGCGGCTGCATAGTGCGGCCTGGGAACGATCCTTTGAACTGAGGTCATCATTCCAATGATTCGCATTAGTTCTCGGAGGGACATTGAGGGAACGCTGATTAGGCATTCTGCTAAGCTGCTTAGCGCTAAGCAACACGCTTGAAATAGCTAAGCCAATCTTACCGCTGTGTCTATACTCCATGCCCAGGGACACCAACTGCGCGTTGGGTCGAGGTGGGACTTGTCGAGGTGGGACTTAAGTCTAGTGGGGCTAGCCAGTCAAAACGGTGGATGGAGAGGAGAACCTGAATGGTTACTCCAAGTTGAACCGATCGAGGAGCACGTACTGATTCAGTCTGCCTAGGTCCAGAACTGGATGCCCGCCACTTGTAGATTTGGTACTACGAACACATTTGGGTAGAAGCCTGGACTTAGTTCCGGCTGATGTACCCTGTGTGTATGGCGTCTTTTCCTAGCAAACTGCTACTTCCTGTCTGATTGAGTCCCCTGGCAGTGCCTAACAGGGGAGACACTGACGGGAGGAAATGGAGATTTCAGCGATATCCTGTAACAGGATGTCACCACCTGGAAAGGTCCAGGGATCGGTCACCCACTGTCTCCAAACTGGACTACACCGGCGCAATCTGTGTACAACAGGAATACATGGCCATGGGGTGGCAGTTGCGAGGGGGGTGCTCCCTTCCCCCATGAGATGAGTTCCCCAAGGCCTGAAGTAGTCACTAAGTTGTGACCTGGCCACTCGCCGAACACATGCCTGTCCTCCCGGTTGCAGAGGTGAGCGTCAAACACGCTTCCTCCACTGCCTGGTAGATGTCCGCCCAGGGAGGGTGAGGAGCCACCACCTGGCTCTTTCCTCCCTGGGGGCACGCCACTACTCTTCCCTCCCATGGAAGGGTATGAGCACTTGCCTCCTGGCTGACTCTGGCTAGCGGTCGACGCCCTAGGGCGTTGTGATTTCTGCGCTTGGGGTACCCTCCGCTTGCCCTTGGCAGGGCCAACTGGCTGGTTCATTGCACTCCGAAGCTCTGAGACTGTACCCACCATTCCCTGAACAAAGAGGGTGGAGGATGTCCAGTCTGCGTCACTGAGGTGGGGACGTACCCCGACTCAGCTTGTTGGTGAAAACACGTGCGTCTAAGGCCACGTCTCGTAGCACAGTAGTGGCCCCGGCCAAGAGAGCCAGGTGACACTAGGGGGTGTCGCACGTAGATGTGCGGTAGCCCACCAGTAAAAATGTCGCCTGGTCTAGGAGGCTGGTGCGTTCTGCCTCCAAGGTCTCCAGAGTCCTGGGCACGCACAATAATGCGCTCAAGCAACTCTGCCCTCAGGGCTGGATGGGTCGTCTTCGATTGGCAAGAACGCCCATGGAACGCGGCTGTCCCCCTTTGCCCGGTTTGCCAAATTTGTGGCACCGGGGTCTGGGGAAGGAGCTATGGGATCCGGTTGGGGGCGTTTTGGTCTCATCCCACGCTATGGGGTCTGATCCCGAAACCACACCGACCGGGTAGCGCTTGGTCCAGTGGTAAGTGTTGCCTAATGTTTTCCCCCATCCGGGGGCCTTAAGCGTTACATCCTCTGCGGCTGACCAACGTCCGCCCATCAACACCGTTTGCGTGTTCTGATAATCTCTTTTCGCAGCAATACAAAGAAAGCTAGCCATATTGTTAAAGAAACTTTCTATATTTTTGCTACTACTTGCATCCTTTCTCAAAATCAAATTGGCAAATCACCCCCCCCCCCCTCCAGGTACCTTACATTAAATACCTCAAAAAATCTCTCTTAAACTTATGAACATTTTTCTGACATGTATCAGTGCTTTAAGTACAAACAAAATAAAACTATCCATCAAAAATATTTACACTGGTGTTCACTAGATTTACACTTTATAAACTTCTCAGTGTTTCAAACTTTCAAAATTTTTACAAAATGACATTTGTTGGAATTGAAGAGGTGAAATTACTTTAGAGTTTATCTAAACTCAAAAATGAACTATGTCGCCACGACTTTCCAACAATAAATTGGATGGTAATCTTACTTGCCAATATGAAATATATCAACTCGAAGTCAATAAAATCCACTAAACAATATAAATACATGATCCTTAGGAGTTCTGTGAATGATCAAATCATTTTGAACTAGTTAACAACTTTTTAAAGGAGTAACCATAGTGAACATCAGTGTGTACAATAACTCCCAATAATAAAGGTAAAACCACTTGGTTGAATGTAAATAATCATTTATGCAAATTAGCTTGTTAGAATATACCATCCCACCTTCATAATATTCAGACCACATATTTCTTTTTCATCTTAAACATAGTGTAACTATTACAACCTTGCCCATTGAGAATCTAGACTAAATAACGAAAGGGTGGATGGATACAAACTAACAGTTAACAAGTCATTGTCATAGACACGTCCCCGTTCCGTTCATATTTGAGTGACATATACATTCAAAGCAGATCATGACCGAAATGTACCTGCATATGTACAACACATTGTACTAAATCCGGTTCCGGAATTGTGAAAATACGTGATTTTGATGCATTTTCGGCCTTAAAATGGCCATCATTCAGCTATTGTTAAGCGGATCATGAAACAAATGCACATATCTATTTGTGACATGATGTACCATGTGTGTGTGAAGTTTGAACTTGATCAATCCAGACATGTCTTGGATACAGATCCAGAACTGAATTCTTTAACAAAATGGCCGCCAGTCGGCCATTTCGAACTTGATCCGAAAAAAAAAAAAAGACGTGCATCAAGGTCCTATTATGTTTAATGTATGTACCAAATTTGAACAAAATCCGTCCATGCATAACTGAGAGCCGGGTCCAGAATGGTGAAAATGTGCGATTTCAATGCATTTTCAGCCTTAAAGCGCTCCATTTGGCTATCGTTAATGAGATCATGAAACAAATGCACATACATATTTATGACATGATGTATCTTGTGTGTGTGAAGTTTGAACTTGATCAATCCAGACATGTCTCGGATATGGATCCAGAACTGAATTCTTTAAAACAAAATGGCCGCCAGTCGGCCATTTGTAACTTGATCCGAAAAAAAAAAAATGATGTGCATCAAGGTCCTATTATGTTTAATGTATATACCAAATTTGAACGAAATCCGTCCATGCATAACTGAGATCTGGGTTCGGAATGGTGAAAATGTGCGATTTCAATGCATTTTCGGCCTTAAAGCGGTCGCCATTCGGCTATCGTTAATCGAATCATGAAAAAAATGCATGTGCATATGTCCCATATAATGTGTGATGTATGAGTGAAGTTTGAACTTAATCGGTCCATGCATGTTTGAGATACAGGTGATCACGCAGGCACGCACGGCAAAACATAAGTCCTCGTTTTCGGACTACGTTCGAACGGAGACTAACAACTACAACAATTTACAAGCAAGCAATGGTTGTGTGATATACTGCTTTTTTCTTGCTTAATACACCTTATAATATATCACAAAAGTTTAATGTTGTTTTCCTGTCTTACCAAATTTTGCTTAGAGACCACCGAGGGCAGTAATTCTTGGTTGTGATACTTTTTACATACAATCTACAATCACTGCATTTATTGAAAAAGTAAAATTTTTGTGTGCTGCCCTCTATGTATTGTAACAGCCTATGCTGCATACTTTTGTTTTAGTCCTGTCAATTATGCCAATAGTTTATAGGGAATATATAGGCAGTTGCAATATCGAGAGCTGGCTGCTCTTATTGTTTACTTTGTTTTGGGTCTGGGCAGATTGGTAGATTTTGGCAGAATAAAAATAAGAAAATGGGAAAAACCCAAACTCATCCCCTTTAAAACCCAGTATATTTTCAGAATTCAGTATATTAAACTGAGAAGAACTGACAAGTAAACACCTAGGTGTATTCCCTTTACTTGGCAAGTTAAGGGACTTATTAAATGCTACTGGGTAATGTTAGTTGTATAGTACTGTAAAATGACTAATTTTCACTGGGTTTAAATTTCGCTGATTTACCATTTCAGGCATATTCAGTAGGTTTTAAATTCACGTTTTTATCATTTAGACAATGTGTTCTATGCTAAATTTTACATGTTCACCGGGTTTTAATTTAGTGCATTTTCCAGTCAGTGAAATAGGCAAAATTAAAACCCAGTGAATAAATCCTCCTTTTACAGTACTGTTTTAGAATGTATAATTATGGTAGTTGGACTAAACATTAGCACACTAGCATTCAGAATATTTACCTACATAGAGTACAGCATTTCATTAACTCATTGCATTAATTCCACTTCCCATACCCCCAATATTAGAGGGGTCTAATTTGTGATGAAGATACACAGAATACTGTCAGTTTTCACATCAGGACTTATTACACCAATAAAGCTAACACAATCCCTGTTGAATACGGTACGGTACAGCATTTTACGCACTTTGAAATTCTATTCTATTCACACCTCCTACGGATGATATTAGGATCACATATACATATATCACAATTGACCATTTTCCGTTCACTGTGAGAATCATGTGTGAAATCAAATGTAAAAACGTCATAGCGTCGTAGTGGCATCAAACATCGCATGGGATTCGACAAACACAAAAGTATTTTGGGGATATTTTCATGCTTAATAATGTGCTGTAGACATTTGATGATGGGCAATTTCGATGAAGTAAGGGTATTCAAAAGCAATATTCCTCTGTCGAAGATCAGCCGGTCGATGTGAGCTACGAAATAAAGAAATTCAAGTTCAAAATCGAATCGTTTGATTTTTGCGGCAGAAGTTCGGCGCGCGTCTTTCATGCAACTCGAGAGATCTCGCAGTTGAACGGAAAATCACCTATTGTGATACATAATTATCAGTATTGCTTCATTTGTCTATCACATTCACATTATGTGGTTATTGCTTTTTCATTTTACATGCATTGCTAATTTGCATCAGACATTTTTATCATTGCATTAAGAAAACATAAAAAAACATTGACTTTCGCAATCGCCCATGTCTGAGAGGCAATTTCTATTATAGAAAGCGGCTAAACAAAAACTGTACTGCTTAGCGGTGGATGATGTCTTAGGCATCAGTCAAATGACTCATTATCCATATGAATCTTAAATTGGTCTAAGTCAGGTGATATTTTGAAAACCAATCAGCTGCAGCATACCTCTATTACCATGAGTAAAACTATTGCCAATATATGCAAGGTAAAAAATGCAGAACAATACAGAAAATGTGGTATGAATTTATATAATCCCCAGATATTTTTACCTAGGTTGAGTCAGCAGACATGAATGATTACTGCCAGAATTTTGTATCCATGCGCAGGTGAGGATTGATGCTATTCTGGCAGTAAGAATGAGTATCTGAAAAAATCCTATATATCCCATATTTATCATATCATGCTCGTTTATGCTTTTTGCTTCATTTAATTAGGATTTCTTTTTAGTTTCAACTGATTTTTTGGAGGGACTGAATTCCGAAAATACACACATGAGCTTGCCAAAATAAATCATTGTTACCACAATTATCAGACCACATATAAACCTGGAAGCTTCGCACAATCTTCAGGCAGCACATATAATGAAAAAAAGTTTGTTAGTATGTGATATGCTTTTTTGATCACATTATGCATGTGATAATGTGAGAATCTTCTTATCTCTCCATGTCATTGCATATAACTTCACAAGAACGTTGATCCAAATTTCCAAACTATCACAAACGGTTTTAGTAGAGGAATACTCAATGTGTCTATTGTCAAAACCTGCAACAAAAGAAAAAAAACATATTACTGGAGAAGGATATATTTTATAATTTCAATTTCAGAGGGTTTTTTTTGAGTAGAGAATGTGAATTCATTGCTTATTATTCAAGCAGTTTATTGATTCTAATTTGGTTTGAAAAATCTTGAAGAAACTTAAGTTTGAAACTCTCTGATTGTAAACTCTGTTTGAGATGATGTCCATTTTAAAACACAAACATGCATATATGCCTTTTGTGTTTTTATTTTCAAATCTTTTTTTATTTTATTAAAGCGGGAGGATCGTGGCACAGGTGCAGGTGGCACACGTGTGGGAATTGAGTCCCAAGCGATGATAACAACACACGCTAAAAACACAAAGCCTCATGGGTAGATGCTTGTTTGTAAACAATGACACGCTATGGCCATCTGACGCATGTGCAGGTGACGACTCCCCCGCTTTAACATTTTTTGCTTGTTGTAGAGTTTTGAAATCTTAATTTGAGTATCAACAAATTAAACCTGCATCTATAACGTAAAAGAAAATTTAGGAACATGTATATATGTATTATTGAACAAGCAGCCTCTCGGCTGAGATAGCTCTGCTGTTAGCAATGCACATTATAAATAAAGAGCTGAAGATATCATTAGAAAATGAACAATATGTATAGTATCAAAGCAATTGGACTTTCTGTTTTCAACAAGAATTTGAAAATATCACTTTTTGCCAAAAATGACGAAAAATATTTGTCAAAATTAGATAATTGAAGATATCATCAAGAAATTCACAAATCTGAGAGAGGTCCACATGTAGTATCCATATATATATATAATATCAAAATAATTGGACTTGCGGTTTACAACAAGAAGTTGAAATTATCACTTTTTACCAAAAATTACATAAATATTCACCAAAATTAGAGAATTAAAGATATCATCACTTAATGAACAAATCTAAGAGAGATCTGCCCAAGGTACATATACACCAAGTATCACAATTCAATAAGAATTGTAGTTTTCAAGAAGAAGTTTAAAAAGAAAAAAGTTCACACGAGCAATGACGACGGACAATCATTTATATGAATAGCTCCGCTCGACAAATTCAACAGCGGAGCTAAAAATCAACTAATCTTTAAACACCGTTTTTTGCTCTATTAGTACCGGGGTAGTGCATGCACTTATGTAAATTATAGAAGTAATTCTATGGTCAAAATAAATAATAGTTCAATGATTCAGTATACTACAAATGTGATTTTTCATTTATATGTGCTCCCATTCTATTGTGCTTCAAATAGAGCAAATACAACAGTGGTGTTCATCACGAAGCACTAATTTGATGTACACAATACAGTCCTTTAAAGTGCCGTGGTTCTTGCGCCACGCTTGTGTGACATTTGTGTTGATAAACATTGATTTTCCCATAATTCAATGCGCTATTCTAATGGAATCATGAGTTAATAGTGTTTTGACCGAGGCACAACGTAGTTAAAGCTTAGTAAGGTTTCAGTTTGTAGTCGTTGGTCTGTGCAACAGTCAAAGTCGCCATCTTTGTTTATATGAGACCCATATCTCGTGCATGTGTGGTGCGATGACAGTCACCCTCGAAACTGTTGTTTCTCTATGATTGATTTAAAATATTAGCTAAGACATTTTTATAAAACACACCTTATTTTCGTAGGAAAACTGAGCTTTAACGCCATTTGCAGATACATAACTTGGTTGCTGTACCACACCAAAGACTTTGACAAGACCAAGATCAGCAGGATCAGAACCAGTGAAACCAAGTTTAACTATCTGTGATGTCACACTAGTATCATTGGCCTGGAAGCGTACATATGCATATAGTCCTTGTTCATAAGCATCTGTAATGAAAACAGCAGCAGAAAATGTTTTAAATAAATTAATATATAAAGGTGATTTTAATAATTTGTTTGCATGGCAACGAATAGATTCTCGCTTGTTGAAACATTCTCGTTGTGCGGAAATCAACTGCTGAAATAGGAACAGACTCAGAAGGGAAAATCTTCTGTGTTTTCTCCTTGGATGACAAAAATATCTTACTACTGCTGCTGGTAGTGGGATTTGAATCCCAACACATTCTGAGTGTAATCACTTCCTAGTCACCCTCAGGTATACATGTATCTTGTAGTCTTTTTGTTCTTGCAGTAAAATATGACCTGATATATTTGATGACTTGTAGAATATTTTTATTGTGTAGCCTATTTATTTGTTATCAGTACACACATTAAAATTCAACCATGATTGTGTTCAAACCTTGTTCTTACTATTTATGACCAGTGATTAACAAATGTACATTTTGTGTATTTGGCATGTTTTAGTTGGCGTTCCATGTTCAACTGAGAATGATAAAATCAAACAGAAACACAGAGCTAGAACATCACATGAGGAATATTATAACATTGTATTCACTTTTACCAAGATATTCCCCTAATCACACAGGTATATCCAAACGACATATTTTGTGGATCAATTTGACACTTTCCAAAAGCGTTAATAAAATAATTTACTACATGTAATAGGCAGTTATGTACAACAAGATTGCATTGCAGCTTTTAGCATAAAAAAAAAAACTTCAACCAAGAATATGAGTTTTTGTGTGGGATTAAGGGCCTTTGCGACTTGTCAAAGTACCAAGATCACTTGTGTAATAAACCTCTAATTATTGCTACAAAATATCATTAAGAATCACAGTCATTTATACAATGTATGTTCAAAATATCATTTTTTTTTACTAAGAAATGCATTTGAAAAACAAAACAAAAACAGTCATATTCAAAGTTCTAATGATATAAGTAATTCTAATTGGTTATTTCTCTCATAAATTTGTAATTCCAAAGTTTTGAAGTTTTGGTTGATTTCAGCAGTGAATTGAAAGAAAGCATACCTAATGAAGTGTACTTTGCATTGAAAAATTATTGATTGATTTATACAGTTATTGGAATTTTAATTAGTTTCTTTATTGAGTAAAAAAATTAAAACAAAAATAATGAAGAATGTATGCTTATAAAGAACTGTTTTTTATTTGGGTGTCTAAACATGTAAATATTTCTTCATGAATATATTGAAAGTAAAAACAGCCATACAGCATTTTACAACTAACCTAGAGTGTCTCCATCATCTAAATACAACTCCCCATCTGCTTCGTTTTTCGTACATAATGCTACAATCAAATGGAATTTCTTTTGTCTGCTTTCCTTAGTGGTTATACCAGGTTCCTGTGCTGGGATAATATTACCTCCTCTAATATGAAGATTGATTTTATCCATAGGAGTCTTTAATGTAAGGTTCTTTCCTGTTTCACCAGGGAGACCTGGTACACGAACACCCTGTATGGAAGAATCAGTACAATAGTTATTGAGGTTCTTTCCTGTTTCACCAGGCAGACCTGGTACACGAACACCCTGTATAGAAGAATTAGTACAATAGTTATTGAGGTTCTTTCCTGTTTCACCAGGGAGACCTGGTACACGGACACCCTGTATGGAAGAATCAGTACAATAGTTATTGCGGTTCTTTCCTGTTTCACCAGAGAAACCTGGTACACGAACACCCTGTATGGAAGAATCAGTACAATAGTTATTGAGGTTCTTTCCTGTTTCACCAGGGAGACCTGGTACACGAACACCCTGTATAGAAGAATTAGTACAATAGTTATTGAGGTTCTTTCCTGTTTCACCAGGGAGACCTGGTACACGGACACCCTGTATGGAAGAATCAGTACAATAGTTATTGCGGTTCTTTCCTGTTTCAACAGAGAAACCTGGTACACGGACACCCTGTATGGAAGAATTAGTACAATAGATATTGAGGTTCTTTCCTGTTTCACCCGGGAGACCTGGTACATGAACACCCTGTATGGAAGAATCAGTACATTAGTTATTGAGGTCCTTTCCTGTTTCACCAGGGAGACCTGGTACACGGACACCCTGTATGGAAGAATTAGTACAATAGATATTGAGGTTCTTTCCCGTTTCATCAGGGAGACCTGGTACACGAACACCCTGTATGGAAGAATCAGTACAATAGATATTGAGGTTCTTTTCTGTTTCACCAGGGACACCTGGTACACGGACACCCTGTATGGAAGAATCAGTTCAATAGTTATTGAGGTTCTTTCCTGTTTCACCAGGGAGACCTGGTACACGGACACCCTGTATGGAAGAATCAGTACAATAGTTATTGCGGTTCTTTCCTGTTTCACCAGAGAAACCTGGTACACGAACACCCTGTATGGAAGAATCAGTACAATAGTTATTGAGGTTCTTTCCTGTTTCACCAGGGAGACCTGGTACACGAACACCCTGTATAGAAGAATTAGTACAATAGATATTGAGGTTCTTTCCTGTTTCACCAGGGAGACCTGGTACACGAACACCCTGTATGGAAGAATCAGTACATTAGTTATTGAGGTCCTTTCCTGTTTCACCAGGGAGACCTGGTACACGGACACCCTGTATGGAAGAATTAGTACAATAGATATTGAGGTTCTTTCCCGTTTCACCAGGGAGACCTGGTACATGAACACCCTGTATGGAAGAATCAGTACAATAGTTATTGAGGTTCTTTCCTGTTTCAACAGGGAGACCTGGTACACGGACACCCTGTATGGAAGAATCAGTACAATAGTTATTGAGGTTCTTTCCTGTTTCACCAGGGAGACCTGGTACACGAACACCCTGTATAGAAGAATCAGTACAATAGTTATTGAGGTTCTTTCCTGTTTCACTAGGGAGACGTGGTACACGGACACCTTGTATGGAAGAATCAGTACAATAGTTATTGAGGTTCTTTCCTGTTTCACCAGAGAGACCTGGTACACAGACACCCTGTATGGAAGAATCAGTACAATAGTTATTGAGGTTCTTTCCTGTTTCACTAGAGAAACCTGGTACACGGACACCCTGTATGGAAGAATCAGTACAATAGTTATTGAGGTTCTTTTCTGTTTCACCAGAGAGACCTGGTACACGAACTCCCTGTATGGAAGAATAAGTACAATAGTTATTGAGGTTCTTTCCTGTTTCACCAGGGAGACCTGGTACACGGACACCCTGTATGGAAGAATCAGTACAATAGTTATTGAGGTTCTTTCCCGTTTCACCAGAGAGACCTGGTACACGAACTCCCTGTATGGAAGAATCAGTACAATAGTTATTGAGGTTCTTTCCTGTTTCACTAGGGAGACGTGGTACATGGACACCTTGTATGGAAGAATCAGTACAATAGTTATTGAGGTTCTTTCCTGTTTCACTAGGGAGACGTGGTACACGGACACCTTGTATGGAAGAATCAGTACAATAGTTATTGAGGTTCTTTCCTGTTTCACTAGGGAGACGTGGTACACGGACACCTTGTATGGAAGAATCAGTACAATAGTTATTGAGGTTCTTTCCTGTTTCACTAGGGAGATGTGGTACACGGACACCTTGTATGGAAGAATCAGTACAATAGTTATTGAGGTTCTTTCCTGTTTCATTAGGGAGACGTGGTACACGGACACCTTGTATGGAAGAATCAGTACAATAGTTATTGAGGTTCTTTCCTGTTTCACCAGAGAGACCTGGTACACAGACACCCTGTATGGAAGAATCAGTACAATAGTTATTGAGGTTCTTTCCTGTTTCACCAGGCAGACCTGGTACACGAACACCCTGTATGGAAGAATCAGTACAATAGTTATTGCGGTTCTTTCCTGTTTCAACAGAGAAACCTGGTACACGGACACCCTGTATGGAAGAATTAGTACAATAGATATTGAGGTTCTTTCCTGTTTCACCCGGGAGACCTGGTACATGAACACCCTGTATGGAAGAATCAGTACATTAGTTATTGAGGTCCTTTCCTGTTTCACCAGGGAGACCTGGTACACGGACACCCTGTATGGAAGAATTAGTACAATAGATATTGAGGTTCTTTCCCGTTTAATCAGGGAGACCTGGTACACGAACACTCTGTATGGAAGAATCAGTACAATAGATATTGAGGTTCTTTTCTGTTTCACCAGGGACACCTGGTACACGGACACCCTGTATGGAAGAATCAGTTCAATAGTTATTGAGGTTCTTTCCTGTTTCACCAGGGAGACCTGGTACACGGACACCCTGTATGGAAGAATCAGTACAATAGTTATTGCGGTTCTTTCCTGTTTCACCAGAGAAATCTGGTACACGAACACCCTGTATGGAAGAATCAGTACAATAGTTATTGAGGTTCTTTCCTGTTTCACCAGGGAGACCTGGTACACGAACACCCTGTATAGAAGAATTAGTACAATAGATATTGAGGTTCTTTCCTGTTTCACCAGGGAGACCTGGTACACGAACACCCTGTATGGAAGAATCAGTACATTAGTTATTGAGGTCCTTTCCTGTTTCACCAGGGAGACCTGGTACACGGACACCCTGTATGGAAGAATTAGTACAATAGATATTGAGGTTCTTTCCCGTTTCACCAGGGAGACCTGGTACATGAACACCCTGTATGGAAGAATCAGTACAATAGTTATTGAGGTTCTTTCCTGTTTCAACAGGGAGACCTGGTACACGGACACCCTGTATGGAAGAATCAGTACAATAGTTATTGAGGTTCTTTCCTGTTTCACCAGGGAGACCTGGTACACGAACACCCTGTATAGAAGAATCAGTACAATAGTTATTGAGGTTCTTTCCTGTTTCACTAGGGAGACGTGGTACACGGACACCTTGTATGGAAGAATCAGTACAATAGTTATTGAGGTTCTT
Source organism: Saccoglossus kowalevskii (assembly GCF_978046115.1). Classification (NCBI taxonomy): domain Eukaryota; kingdom Metazoa; phylum Hemichordata; class Enteropneusta; family Harrimaniidae; genus Saccoglossus; species Saccoglossus kowalevskii. The sequence continues at coordinate 20,241,995 of NC_140648.1, forward strand.
TCCTGTTTCACCAGAGAGACCTGGTACACAGACACCCTGTATGGAAGAATCAGTACAATAGTTATTGAGGTTCTTTCCTGTTTCACTAGAGAAACCTGGTACACGGACACCCTGTATGGAAGAATCAGTACAATAGTTATTGAGGTTCTTTTCTGTTTCACCAGAGAGACCTGGTACACGAACTCCCTGTATGGAAGAATAAGTACAATAGTTATTGAGGTTCTTTCCTGTTTCACCAGGGAGACCTGGTACACGGACACCCTGTATGGAAGAATCAGTACAATAGTTATTGAGGTTCTTTCCCGTTTCACCAGAGAGACCTGGTACACGAACTCCCTGTATGGAAGAATCAGTACAATAGTTATTGAGGTTCTTTCCTGTTTCACTAGGGAGACGTGGTACATGGACACCTTGTATGGAAGAATCAGTACAATAGTTATTGAGGTTCTTTCCTGTTTCACTAGGGAGACGTGGTACACGGACACCTTGTATGGAAGAATCAGTACAATAGTTATTGAGGTTCTTTCCTGTTTCACTAGGGAGACGTGGTACACGGACACCTTGTATGGAAGAATCAGTACAATAGTTATTGAGGTTCTTTCCTGTTTCACTAGGGAGATGTGGTACACGGACACCTTGTATGGAAGAATCAGTACAATAGTTATTGAGGTTCTTTCCTGTTTCATTAGGGAGACGTGGTACACGGACACCTTGTATGGAAGAATCAGTACAATAGTTATTGAGGTTCTTTCCTGTTTCACCAGAGAGACCTGGTACACAGACACCCTGTATGGAAGAATCAGTACAATAGTTATTGAGGTTCTTTCCTGTTTCACTAGAGAAACCTGGTACACGGACACCCTGTATGGAAGAATCAGTACAATAGTTATTGAGGTTCTTTTCTGTTTCACCAGAGAGACCTGGTACACGAACTCCCTGTATGGAAGAATCAGTACAATAGATATTGAGGTTCTTTCCTGTTTCACCAGGGAGACCTGGTACACGGACACCCTGTATGGAAGAATCAGTACAATAGATATTGAGGTTCTTTCCTGTTTCACCAGGGAGACCTGGTACACGGACACCCTGTATGGAAGAATCAGTACAATAGTTATTGAGGTTCTTTCCTGTTTCAACAGGGAGACCTGGTACACGGACACCCTGTATAGAAGAATCAGTACAATAGTTATTGAGGTTCTTTCCTGTTTCACGGACACCCTGTATGAGAGAGTCTTTACTAAGTAGACCTGGTACATGGACACCCTGCGTGGGAAAAAATCACACTCCTTATAAATGCCCTCTCAAGTGAAAATTAATCAGGTGGTATATTGTCCATGATTTAAGAAAAACCAATGATACTGTGGTATTTTCATTCACTGCGTCTATATATGTGCACAGGCCTATACCTAGAAAGTGCACCAGGCTTTGTGAGATTAGCATTTTTATTTTATTAGAAAGTCACAAAATATTTGCAACCACTGTACCTGATATCATCAATGTACTTACAGTGTCAAAGTCATACCATGAGTGATTAGGAAAATATGCAGTGACTGTAACAGCGCCCTCTTGCAGTACAGGACTAATCAATAATGCTTCTCCCCATAGAAACTGTGTATCAACAGTTAGGGCATAGTCATCATGCGGAAATCTGAAATATCAATCAACAAATTTTTACTCAGATGTATACATTTAATCATTAAATTATTACTTTTTTGCAATTTTTTCTGTTAGAGAGTGAGAAAAAAGTAAAATATGCTTTTCTTAGCTAATTTATTCACACAATGCAGCTACAATGATAGTAATTCTGACCATAATTTTTTTTTTTGCGAACATTTATGCAAAATATGACCTTGCTGTACAAATGACGAAAATTCCAGAATACATTTAAATTTAAATGTTGACAAAATAAACACTGTTCTACAGTTTATGTTTGAACAAAAATTCAACTTTCAACTCTTGGTGCAGCTGAATATCACATAAATTAAAGAAACGTTTAGTAATAGCTCAGCTTATTACACTTTAATATGAAAAACAACATAATTGCAGGAATGCTGAAGATTTATATCAGCTTAAAATTTATTCTTAATATTTGTAATTATAATAATTTATACCTATATAAAATATGTTTCTGAAATGCAGTCTCTCACCCTCTTGGCTATTACCGGTATAGCCGATTTTTCATTACCCAAGTGATTTAAATCACAAATGTTGGTTCCCCAGGCATCTCTCATGACATTATATAAAAAAAATCATAGAAGATTTGGACGAAAATCATTCAAACTTTCGACATCAACATGTTTTTTTTGCTCTGGAACACAAGGTTGTATGGGATAGATTTTCAAGGAATGCACATCATTTGGATCAGATTGTTTCTTTTGTTTCAAGTCTAATTGTTTGTCGAGAAACATAGCAACATTGCTCAAATAGAGGAATTTGATATGCCAATCAAAATCAAAGTTAAACTATAAATAGTTCCTGTGTGATCAGAGCATGTATTATAAAGGTATAGGCTTTGCCTAATAAGTGAATGTAATTGCATGTAGGTCAATCAATCATAAAATTGATCAAGATGTCTGAGAATTTATGACATACTGTATATGGAAACACATGATTTTGATATGGGCATTATACCTGTAAACAAAGGGCACTAATGAGGCACTCTATGAATGAGGTATTTCTAGAGGTCAGGGTTTGTCTCGTCTGCAGTTAAATAATTTTTTCTTTGATTTTATTATGGGTTTTTTTCCCAATGCGACTTAATTTCACTTGTTTTTTTTAATTCTTGGTAATTAGTGTCATTAGCGACAGAGTAGTAAAAACCGCAATTAACCTCAGTGCAGCAAATCGGGATAGATCTTCCTGACGCAATGGGCAAATTTCGCTATTTTCGCTGATAAGTAAAATCTGCTAAATTAAACCTACGTGAACATGTAAAGTAACAACAGACTGTTTCCTTGACAGATTCTTGAAATTAAATCATCAAAATAGTACAACTAAAAAGTTTGTACAACATACCTAGAACAGATAAACAAAAACATCGTAGTTTAATGTTTGTCCGAACTTTGAGCCCTTGAAAGTAAGTGATTCAGCCCTTACATACGCCAACGATTGAAATTTGTTTAATTGCTATCAAATTATCGCTCAAAAAAAAATATTTCATTTGTGAGACGTGCTTTTGATACAAACCGAAGATCGCGATCGACCCTACACAAAACTACCGCCATTTTGTCTTCCTTGTCCTCGTTCGGCAAAAACAAAAAACTCGCATATTTACTATTTGTTTAATGAGTGCATTTTTGTTTAAAAATATCAAACAAGAAGAAACACTAAGTAAAATAGGAATCAACTGCTTCGTTTTATTTGAGTAAGATGGAAACCATGCGAAAACAAATGTGAAACATTACTGTCTGCTCGAGGGGAAGACATTGGGAGTCGTGTGAAAAGAGATTGTTTACAAATTAGATCACATTGGAAGTGCTTTCAGTCATGTTGTGTAGCTTCAATGCGTAAAATAGAAAATTTATATCTTGAACAAAACTGACAAACTTCCTTGCTGTTGCTGTCGGGTGTCTGCCTTATACATGAATTAAGTGTAGACGCGGGGATTCAGCTTTCCTTTTCTCTGCTCGTGGCGTCGCAATAGCGGTGAAGGTCAGTACTGGGTTGAACCGACAGCCATGGCCACAATATTTTGAATGATCTTAAATAATTTTTGAACCCAATAGTAGTGATCACTGTGATTATTATATAAATTTCTTGCAAAGTCTGGAACGATACTGAAAAAAAATCGTTGATTTCCTTGATTCCTTGATTCATGCTTGAAAGTAGGCCGAAGTATCCGCAGGTGAATACGAGTATCCAGATAATAAGTTAGGATCGATCAGTTCACATGAATTGTCCTGTTCTGATTCATCATTGCAAAACAATGGCCTGGAAACGGCCCAACTGGAGGGAAACAGTATCTTGGAAAAAAAGAACAGTATCGAATCCGATACCCTTAAAAGACCTGTTGAGAACACGCAGGCGAAACGAAAGTTACACGGCTATTGTCTAAGCGACGCAGGCCTGAGGAGAACACTGTACATGTAACCAGCACATTTACGAATCAAGATTGGCAGAAAGTTGTACGGCATCTGTCTTCGATTTTGTCTATTGATAAATATAAAGCACAAAGTGAAATTGAACTTGCGTTTATGAAAATCGGAAAGGGTACTGCCTTTTTGTCAAACTGAAAAAATGGCTGCGTCACTCTTGTAACTGCCTATGCGTACTCCCCATACTCGCATACATTTGATGTTTTTAGTCGCTGTATCTGCTCAAATAACATCCATCATGATATAATAAATCATTATATACTAAAATTCGCAAATTTGCAGATCTTCCAATGAAATATTACCATTTTTTTTGCGACAGAATACGTTATTGTAAGCTGCAAATTAGGCTACTCAACCTAGTCAAATATTTGTTAAGAAACTTTAAAGACTCTGAGTTATAAATTAACAAGCCATGCATGGCACAGTCCCAGTTAGTTATAAAATTTAAGATAAATAGTTTTGTTTATAATAATATGGCTGGAATATAACCATGTCAGGAATATGATTTTTTAACATTAAAATTGACATATTCAGAGATATTGCTCTGGAATAGCATTCAAAATCAGCCATTTTGAATACATGTATATATAACGTGATGTATAATGAATATTTAAAATTTGAATATAATCAGTCAAAACAAGTCTGAGATATGGGTCTAGAAGCTCATTCATTAAAACAAAATGGCCGCCAGACAGCCATTTTGAATCCGATCAGAAAAATAAATGATGTGCATTAGGAACCCGTAATGTCTAATGTATGTACCAAGTTTGAACGAAATCCATTCATAAATGCTTGATATTTGATGATTTTTTAGCACAAAAATGGCCACCATTTGGCCATTTTGAATAGGATCATCAAACCAATATATCTATCTATCTATGACATGATGTATAATGAATATTTAAAATTTGAACATAATCAGTGAAAGCAAGTCAGAGATATGGCACGAGAACCAAATTCATTAAAACAAAATGCCCGCCAGTCGGCCATTTTGAATCTTATCTGAAAAACAAAATTATTTGCATCAATGTCTAATGTATATACCAAGTTTGAACAAAATCCATCTGTAAATAGCCAAGAAATGCTTGATTTTTAGGATTTGTTAACACAAAAATGGCCGCCATTCTGCCATCTTGAATCAAAATGTAAAACAAAATGATGTGCATCAAGGTCTTATAATGTCTAATGTATATACCAAGTTTGAACAAAATCCATCTGTAAACAGCCGAGAAATGCTTGATTTTGATGATTTTTAGCACAAAAATGGCCGCCATTTGGCTATCTTGAATCAGATCATGAAACAAATTGACGTGCATATGTATAATATCATGTATGATGTACATGTATGTGTGAAGTTTGATTGTGATTGGTCCAGACATTTCTAAGATACAGATGCTGCGTCCGAACGGGGACTAATTAATGCAATAATTGACTAATTAATATGCATGGAATTGCACCAAAATCTAATCAGCGCATCTACTCATCATATATTAGCTGTGTGCCAAATTTCATTTGAATTGAAATTGTAGATCTTGAGTTATAAGTGGAACAAATTTTAGTCACAGAGTCACAGACATCGGTACCACTTAAGCTCCGTTTCACAGGAGCTAAAAATCAGTATTGCAATGTCTCCCGTATAAATAATCATTCTTTGTAATATATTTTTAAATCACTTTTAAATCATTTCCTAAAATACAATTTTAATATCATTATAACTTTAGGTAGGTAATGAAAACGAATCAGAATATGCAGATCATCTCCTTATTCACGATGCATACAGTCAATAGAAAAAAATCAATAGAAATTTTCACATGGTAACAGTACTGTTACAGGTGCATTGATCAACTGAATTACTAAGTAATACTCACTCAAAGAACAATGGTCTTGCTACCGTAGTTCCGTTAACATGACTTTTATGGAATAAAGTATAGAGATATGGCAACAGATAGTATCGTTTTAGTAGCACATCTCTTGTTGATGTTTGCATAGCTTCACTGAATGCTGTAGGGTCCTGATCCTATAAAGTAATAACATAATTTACATGGTTATATCAGTATTTCAATCCTGGTAGTACCCCGGTACATTGTAATGATACACAAGCACAAACTGTCGCCAGCAACATATAATTCCCGATTCCCAAATTACCGTCAGACGTGATACTGAGTAGTAGGCACCATTAAAAACACAATACGACTCACGACTTTAATAGACACTTTAATGAGTGAAGGGCAGTCTGCTATATGATCAGCTGAAAGCAATCTTGTGTATCTGCATTGAAATTATCAGCAAACTGGCTGATTGTTAAAGGGAAACCACACCATGATGTTTTCAATACGGGATCCATAGCTTCTTATACAATGTGTGTAAAATACATAGTTTGTTGACGCCAAATCTGAACATTTGCTGCATGATAACTGTAGCATTTTAACTGAATGATCCACAAAATTGCCGAATACCAGTATGAACCCTAGTCAAATATAAACTAAGGCAAACTGATTTAATTTTATGGATGACATCCTCTGGAGACCCCAAAACTAATGCGAGAGGGCGAAAAAAAAAAATCCTGCCTCCCCCCAAAATGCTGCTAAAACCATAGGACTACGATGCTGGTATTACGAATTGAACCACAGAACACAGTGTATCAAAAAAACAACAAGAAGTCTTTATTTGTAGGAGGCACATGTTGATGTACACATCTCATACTGTATTACTGTCACACGTATCATCACCTTTGATTTTGAAAAGGCAAGAGAATAAGGCAGATGTTAGCTTTGCCAAAGGCATACACATCAACTCAATAATAAAGAAAAACTAACTGTGTTGTATTGAAACAAAAAATTGAATTAAAAATGAACAATAAGTTTGTCAACAGCAACCTGGAAATTAACTTCTTGGACATTCAAACTACAGCTTTTAAAGTGACATTTCAGATAGTCTAAGTGTAGACAAAAATGCTCTAGAACTACTTCAACTAAGTAACAAATTATAAGAGGCTCAATGTTGAAAGAAAACACCAACAGAGAGTCAACAAAAATTTGGATGCAGAAAATTATGTACATGTATCTTGATGAAAATTCGTCATATGATCAAAATATTTCTCACTGTGTGTACAAGCAAATTATCCGAATCAGAAAATTAAAAAAAAAAATAATAAGAAACGCGGGACAGCCACTCTGGACAATATGCCCTTAAAGTTGTCTGGGCGAAACTCACTTGCCGCTACCAATCTCTCGTATAGCTGTGTAAACATCACATCTCCCTGGCCGACATCAATTGCGTACTAGTCTACAACAATCCCTCCATTTTTTTGTAACTTTTATGCTTACGTGTTTTGGTGGCGTGGTCGCCATGTTGGAATTCCCGGCAACGCAATACTCATGTGCAGAAGATCATTTACGACAAAACTTGCACGTTTTGAGGTAGTCCAAAACGAGTTTTATGACAAGCCATTGTTTTGCGACAATATGAGTCAGCAAGTTCCAGGCAGAAAACCGATCTGTGGAGACTTGTCGTTGGAGATTTTTTTTGTTTTTTTGTTGAGAACAGGCGAAAACTAATGCGTGCGCGGATGTCATTCATAAAATTAAGTCGGTGTGGCCTAATCTGGGAAAATACCACCCCAGGTATGAAGAAATGAAAATATGTTTACTTTAACCAAAAATTAAAAAAATAGAGAACAATGTCAGCTTATGATGTCACAATGTCAGCTAATTATGTAGATATCAGCCAATCACAATATCAGCAAGGATGAGTTTCAAATTCAGTTTAATGCAAGGACCAATCAGGGCGAATTTTGAAAGATGCACGGTACAGGGGATGAAGAACAATAACTGCTTACTTTACATTTTTCTGTACTATCGACCATATGTAGTGAATTGTGATTCCTGGAGAATGGATAAAATGCACCTAGCTGGTGCCATCGTTGACAAAGTGCTTCATTTGAGTTATTGTTGAAACCACAGATATCAGCACCAACCAATGGTATACCAAACATATTGAAGTTCAAAATACCTACAAAAACAACACATTCAGTCATAAATAAATCAGTAACATTCCACAATCTTTGACATCATCAAAAATATCAATGACAGCTTGGTCTTTTACGCCATCCATGGAGTGGCCACAAACAGCCAGTTTAATTCTGTAATGATTTCCTGCAAATGTAGAGCACACACATTTATTACAAACACACATTTCATTGGAATGAAATCACACAGAAGTTAAAGCGGGAGAGTCATTACCTGTGCATACGTCAGATGGCCATAGCGTGTCATTGTTTACAAACAAGCTTCTACCCATGTGCCTTTGCGTTTTTAGTGTGTGTTGTTATCGTGGCTTGGGACTCAATTCCTGCGCGTACGCAGGTGACAACCCTCCCACTTTTATTCAGCCATTGAAATAGCTAACAAAATGGTCACCAATATGATTAAGATCTCAAAATTGTTTCTCTGGTCACGAAACCAGTGACTGTTTGAAAGTAACTTGCATTGTTTGTTTACATTTGGCTGGCAAGTCAGTATTCATTTGGTTCACCAAAGTGATGGATTGGTAGCCACAAGACAGAAGTGACAAAATGTGAGTGTCAAGGTCTGTATACATAGTAACAAATAAAGACTTCAATTACATAACAGGTGATCATTTCTAAAAATCAGAATACATTTACTGTTACATCATAACAATATGAACATTTGTGCTTACAACTCTTTCTAGGGGATTTGGATTATAACACGATCTAAATCCAACGTAAAGCCTATAAACGTTCCATTGTTTCTAGTGCCAAACCCCTTTGTTAAGTACAACAACAAATATTTCGTTGGTGTTTGTGAGCTCTTGTGTGATTGGTCAATGCATGGACAGCTCTTCCACTTCTGTGTTTACTCCCTATCAATTTGGGCCCTGTTTAACTTGGGGTTACGTCCAAACGCCACCCTCTTGACTGGAGATCTGTGTTGAAAAAAATAAACCTTCGTTGTTGGGGTGTACACAAGACGATGAACAACTTATGTTTTGTAACATCACTTCACCTATTAACAATTCACCCCTAGACGTGATAATTTCATTTCAGTAGTAAAAATCCGTTCTCAAAAATCCAAATAATCACAACCTCATCAAAATCCATTTTCTATTCTTACCCACAAACCACACCCAGACCATTCATCAACACGAGTGGTCTAGAGTATACTTGTACTCTGACCCATGCCGAGAACTTCCTGTTTGTAATGCTATATGATAAATCAGATTAACTATCACATGAAACCAAATGAAAATCATTCTAAAATAACGTACTTATACCCAATCTTCAGCAAAACGTAGCCGTTAAAACTTGCAAAACGAGTCTGTCTCGATCGATCATCGCTTAAGCAGCATACAATTTTTGTTTTGTTTTGGCTCATTTAAAAAATGCGAACGGTGTCAATATTCAAAACTGCATTTTGTCTGTCTCTGGCATGCTTCAGCTGGCCGATCGTATTTTTTTTTTTACAAAGGACCTGAATGTACAGCACTAATTTCACCCAACCTCCTGTTTGCTTCTGTTTTTTGATAAATTTTTTTCACTTGCTTTCGCAACCGCTTGTTGAATAATTTACGCTTTATTTTTCGACCGTGCGAACCCAGAAATATCGCCCGTCTGCTCGCTCGCATTTTTAATACATGGCAGTGTCATCTTTTTTTTTTTTTTTGGAAAACACATCAATATGTTAGTTGGTTTCTCTGCTCTCGCCCAGGGCAATTTTTCGGCAGTTTTAAAGTTGTTTTTTTTAAATATTTTGGCGTAATTTTTCGGACATTTAAATTTTTCCTGACGCCTAAAATAGTCTATTAAGTTTTTATTCAAGAGTATGGTTATTGTGACTAGCGTGAATAGGTTAGCTTCGTTTTGACAATGCCCTATTATCACTGTGAACAATATTAAATTATTCTTCTAATGCTCAGTTTATCTTTTGAAAACAAATATTTTTTTATTTGAAAAAAAAAAAACATGCCATTTTCCCATCAAAATCCAAGCCAAAAGATTGTACTACAACATCGGCAAATCTCTTCTGGTAATTTGAACACGTTGGCACCATCCAGCATTTTGATTGGTTTATCAGTGATTTGACCTATTAGGTCAACTATGCAAGAGAAAGGACATGGCGGATACTCTACAGCGTCGAGCGTTTATATGCGACCGGAATCATTTGCTTACAATGAAACTAAGTTGAATTTTATTTACATTTCATAACGATTCAACAAATTTATTTTTTGTGCGTTATTATAATCACTACTGAGTAATAATCAACAATTGTGAAGCGCATGACCGGATTGCACAACTGTGATCGTTTGCTACTACGCATTGCAGTTAGTTGGTTTTTGTTTATATTTGAAACGTTTAGAATATACTTTCGTTACAATAAAATAAAAACAAATGTATTTGGAAAATGACACTGGGTGACATTGTAATGAAATTTCAGGTGGTCTACTTTTTAATTCAGCAAGAATTATTAGTTATTTTTAATTCTACAATGATTTCTTTCGTCTTGGGTGGCCCAATTGCCGGCGTTGAAAGTCACGTGGGTGGATTTTTTAATGAAAATAGAAGTACCCCAATGATGATGATTTGATTTGATGGTTATATTTTGAAATTTTGAACCCCAAATAAGCGCCCACTAGCCGTGCAATCACCCAGGGCGATTGGGTGAATTTACTGCAGAATCCGGTACTAGTATACGCGGGGAGGGAGTCCAGAGAGGGAACAGCCAGCACCCCTTTTACGGGGAAAACGTGAAATCTCGACCGATTTGTTTCGTTCTCACATGCAATATTAGGTTTTTGGGGCTTCAGAGTTCAAAAAAAATGACTAAATCAACCAAAAAGCAAGCGTTTAGAGACATATCTATGCAGAAGTTGGTTTGCCAGTACTTAATCCATTTTTAACACCTTGGCTACTCTATTGACATTGACTGTTTATTTCATGGATTTGGCACTTGAGATGGCTGATAAGCCGTGGTGAAAACGTGCACAAAACGACCATTTTGTGCACATTTTCGTCACGGCTTAAAAACCAGTTATTAGCAAAATTTTTCATATGACAGGTGGTTACATTTAACAAATCAGAATACAGTTACTGTTACATCATAACTGGTGGTTATTTTTAACAAATCAGAATACAGTTACTGTTAACATCATAACAGGTGGTTACTTTTAACAAATCAGAATAAAGTTACTGTTACATCATAACTGGTGGTTATTTTTAACAAATCAGAATACAGTTACTGTTACATCATAATAGGTGTTATTTTTAACAAATCAGAATAAAGTTACTGTTACATCATAACATGCATGTGGTTATTTTTAACAAATCAGAATACAGTTACTGTTAACATCATAACAGGTGGTTACTTTTAACAAATCAGAATACAGTTACTGTTAACATCATAACAGGTGGTTACTTTTAACAAATCAGAATACAGTTACTGTTACATCATAATAGGTGGTTATTTTTAACAAATCAGAATAAAGTTACTGTTACATCATAACATGCATGTGGTTATTTTTAACAAATCAGAATACAGTTACTTTTACATCATAACAGGTGTTATTTTTAACAAATCAGAATACATTTACTTTTACATCATAACAGGTGGTTATTTTTAACAAATCAGAATACAGTTACTTTTACATCATAACAGGTGTTATTTTTAACAAATCAGAATACAGTTACTTTTACATCATAACAGGCGGTTATTTTTAACAAATCAGAATAAAGTTACTGTTACATCATAACAGGTGTTATTTTTAACAAATCAGAACACATTTACTTTTACATCATAACAGGTGGTTATTTTTAACAAATCAGAATACAGTTACTTTTACATCATAACAGGTGTTATTTTTAACAAATCAGAATACATTTACTTTTACATCATAACAGGTGGTTATTTTTAACAAATCAGAATACAGTTACTTTTACATCATAACAGGTGTTATTTTTAACAAATCAGAATACAGTTACTTTTACATCATAACAGGTGGTTATTTTTAACAAATCAGAATACAGTTACTTTTACATCATAACAGGTGATTACTTTTAACAAATCAGAATAAAGTTACTGTTACATCATAACATGCATGTGGTTATTTTTAACAAATCAGAATACAGTTACTGTTAACATCATAACAGGTGGTTACTTTTAACAAATCAGAATACAGTTACTGTTAACATCATAACAGGTGGTTACTTTTAACAAATCAGAATACAGTTACTGTTACATCATAATAGGTGGTTATTTTTAACAAATCAGAATAAAGTTACTGTTACATCATAACATGCATGTGGTTATTTTTAACAAATCAGAATACAGTTACTTTTACATCATAACAGGTGTTATTTTTAACAAATCAGAATACATTTACTTTTACATCATAACAGGTGGTTATTTTTAACAAATCAGAATACAGTTACTGTTAACATCATAACAGGTGGTTACTTTTAACAAATCAGAATACAGTTACTGTTAACATCATAACAGGTGGTTACTTTTAACAAATCAGAATACAGTTACTGTTACATCATAATAGGTGGTTATTTTTAACAAATCAGAATAAAGTTACTGTTACATCATAACATGCATGTGGTTATTTTTAACAAATCAGAATACAGTTACTTTTACATCATAACAGGTGTTATTTTTAACAAATCAGAATACATTTACTTTTACATCATAACAGGTGGTTATTTTTAACAAATCAGAATACAGTTACTTTTACATCATAACAGGTGTTATTTTTAACAAATCAGAATACAGTTACTTTTACATCATAACAGGCGGTTATTTTTAACAAATCAGAATAAAGTTACTGTTACATCATAACAGGTGTTATTTTTAACAAATCAGAACACATTTACTTTTACATCATAACAGGTGGTTATTTTTAACAAATCAGAATACAGTTACTTTTACATCATAACAGGTGTTATTTTTAACAAATCAGAATACATTTACTTTTACATCATAACAGGTGGTTATTTTTAACAAATCAGAATACAGTTACTTTTACATCATAACAGGTGTTATTTTTAACAAATCAGAATACAGTTACTTTTACATCATAACAGGTGGTTATTTTTAACAAATCAGAATACAGTTACTTTTACATCATAACAGGTGATTACTTTTAACAAATCAGAATAAAGTTACTGTTACATCATAACATGCATGTGGTTATTTTTAACAAATTGGAATACAGTTACTTACATCATAACCGCTTGTCATGGATGGGGCCCAGGCTGAATAGCCTCCTAGAAACACAGTCACTTGGGGGCTGAAAATCAATAAATACTAATTTTTTTTTAAATCATCCGTTAAACGAATATAAATAAACAAGTTGTGAAACATGGCGCCCAGTAAATCGACACCTTGTCGGTTTGAACATTTTTATTTCTTCCGTTCATGAAATCGTCGGATATCATCAGAAAACGCAGGATTTGTGCAGTTTTGAATAAAAAACCAAGTTAGCGATTATGAAAAATGTTTATTAACGTAACACCCGATCCCCTCTAAACATTTTGTTTTGCATTTTAAGGTAAGAAATCGACATTTGAAATTGACAAGGTGTCGATTTAATAAGTGCCATGTTTCACAGCTTGTTTATTTATATGCGTATAGCGGGTGATTTTTTTTTTTAAAAAATGAGTATTTATTAATTTTCAGCCCCCAAGTGACTGTCCCTAGAAATAATAATTTGTAGCACATGCTGTGAAATAGGTTTGCTAATTTTTATTTTTATAAGTTTTATTTACCTGGTATAGAATACCACATATCCTTCCATTTACTGAAATTATCTCCTAACCAATGACCTCCATATTTACCACTACTTGGGTAGGTAGATCGCGAGATAATGAAGGGCCGTTTTTTTTCTCTGATGTGAGATACAGCCCTGTAAGACAAACAAAATAAATAAAGCAATGTCTCTTAAAAAATATTATTCCACCCCCTCGGACAAAATGGTTAATAGACACAAATCAGGGAGATTTGAGGTTGGAATCATTAGGTCATCAGTTCACTCAGCTGTGTGAATTATGCTAGTTTTGTGACATTCCTATTTGGGAGAACAGCATTCAGTCTCAGAGTAAAGCTATAAAGGCTCTGCAGAAAAAAATTGACGACGTGGACAACAACAGCTTTGTTGCATAACAAATACATATATATTAAATTATATATATACTCACTTGAAGGTTGCTTTCATCTCTGTCATTCCATACAAACTATGTACATCATAATGTTTTGACTTATACTGATCTGCTGAAGCACACAGTGTTTTAACTGATAACCAGCCTGGAAATATGCCTGGAAAAAAAAAGGAAGTACCGGTAGAATCAGATTAAGAAGCATACACTAGAATGAAGATAAAATCCTATTTCAGTTATACATCAAAATCCTTGTTGTGTAAAAATATCATGACAGTAGAAAATTGTGTTGGCACAATACTGCATTCTGATTGGTTAAATTAATAACAGACTTGACCTTTGGGTCAAAGGACTGTGTTGCAAGTCAAATTGTGTGAGAAAACATCATGGCAAAAACTGCTTTACATCCAGAGTTTGCAACAAACAAAAACATTCAATGAAAATACTGATGAATTTTTTAATGTTGACTGTTTTCCCACTGACTTTTGACTGACACTGATTTTAGTAATAAAATGTGCATACTTATGGTGATCATTTCTGTTTCGTCATCATAAAAAGGTTGTAGAAATCAATAATGATGCAACTAATTTTTCAATTTTAATTCTACCAAAAAAGACAATGCTATTCAACCTAATCTGGCACATGGTACACAAATATTGCTTTTCAGCCAATTTTTCAAGTGGGGTGCACGACTAAGTGATCACCCCCCCAAGAAACCAAGGGCGCCAAGTCGGACGATTATGGTATATCTATCAGTTTTACATTTATCATGTATACATCTATCAAACCATTAAAAATTTGTACATGTATCTTAGAAATCTTAGACAGTGACAATGGGATGCAATGTACAAATATGTATGGACAATAGCATGCTAGATAATATGAATACATGTTGTAGTACAGGTATGTTATGGATAACAGACAATATAGTGTGCCCCAGTGTGATTAACTCACCTGGAGTATATGGTGGATACCAAGAAACCAAGGGCGCCAAGTCGGACGATTATGGTATATCTATCAGTTTTACATTTATCATGTATACATCTATCAAACCATTAAAAATTTGTACATGTATCTTAGAAATCTTAGACAGTGACAATGGGATGCAATGTACAAATATGTATGGACAATAGCATGCTAGATAATATGAATACATGTTGTAGTACAGGTATGTTATGGATAACAGACAATATAGTGTGCCCCAGTGTGATTAACTCACCTGGAGTATATGGTGGATCATCATACTTGGTTTGAGGACAGCGAATCAATGATCCATTTGCAAATTGAGCAGGTTCATTCATATCCTACAGGTATATACAGATACTCACAAATTACTTCACTTCAAATTCCATGCTTGTGATAGTGATCAATACAGAGTACAATGAATAGTCAAGTAGGCTATACACCATACATAATGACTAAATTTCAGAAATGCAGAATGTATGCATATTTCTAAAATTTTCTGTTTTAGTGTTTGTTTGAACGCCAAATTTTCGTCAAACCATATAGTCGACATCGGAAATTATATTCATCTGGTTCCAAAGTAAGACATTTCTTGAATTTTGTGCAAAATGCTGCATCATAATCTTGGTTTAAAAATTACAATGTTAATACGATCGAGTAAACTAACATAAACTGCATGTTTTTAATTTTAAGGCAACCGACCTTTGACCAAATGCAGTATCATTTTAGTATACAAAGCAAAGACTCTTTTACTCTTTTGTTTACTCATTTAGGTCCACAAAAATCATTTTGATTCAAAATCACATGGTTTAAAACACAACTCATTAAAAAATTGTCTCAACAACATAGATGAGGTTAGAAAATATGTGCAGTTATCATTATGAATAATGATATTTGGTGGTATTTGACTCACAATCCAGAGTCCATCAAAGTGTACTTTTTTATACCATTCTGATATCATCCGGTACCACCATTCACTAGTTGTAGGGTTTATAAAGTCTGGAAACACGGTAACATTGGTCCAAACCTGGGAAAAAAAATAATTAAAATGGGCATCATGTCAACATATTCTCACAAATACAATTCTACACAAATACAAAACATAATGTATATGAATTTCCTCGCATAGAATACATACCTTCCCTTCTATGTATTTTCCATCGAGTTTAATAAAGATGTCCATTTTTTTACCAAGATCGAATGGTTCATATGTACCAGGGGCACTGTCAGCTGCAATACCAGCATCCTTTAAATCAAGACAAATATATTAATTATATTCATATATTTTTGAAAAGCTTTTTTCTGTCAACAGTGGGTGACAAAGGGATATTGTATCATATTACGCCCCCATCCAGTAACAGTAAGCTTTTATTGCATCTTTAGAAAAATAACATTATTATCAGTTGTTAGCAATAAATATATAAGAAACAAAAATTAAAAAGTAATACATGTATAAGTAATACCAAGGGAAACATGATATAATTTCATTTTGTGTTGTGAAGCATCTGATTACAAAACTTTCAATGCTTTTGATAATTTCCTCATCTCTATTTTTAAATAGATATACAAGATTCTGGAATGAATTAGTGATTTTAGCAGGGAATGCAGTATCTATCATGATTTTTTGTCGGTCGAAATGATATTTTGGAGTAGTAAAAAGTGTAATTTTCTTCAATCTCAATTTGTGACGATTTATTTTCCCTGAAGATATCTTTGGCTTGGTATGTATTCCTTTCTCAATTGCTAAATAGAGGTTACTAAATTTAGACATAATAATTCTTTGTTGAGTATTTAATATTGCAAGGTAAGCTTCAAAACTGTAAAATTATGTCTGTGGATGATGAAAATATAATTAATGTACGAGATATAACCTCTCGAAAAACATGAATGGTAGATGTTTTGGGTGGTGATAATATTGGTTGTCAACATTGGGGAAATTACCAACTTACCACAATATGTATATAGTGCTGGTCATTGTTATGAAGTTCATCAATGAATTTCGGTAAATCCCCAAATACTTTCTCATCTAAAGTGAAATCTTTGTAGTCTATAGCGTAGTCAATGTCATTCCACTGTACGTCCTAGTTCAGAGAATTTAAATATTCATGAGAATTATCTTTGAACATAAACAATTAATAAACATTTTTCAAGTTTGAAAAGTATAAAAATTATTAAAAAAATTATGACACAAGCCATCTACTAATAAAAAGTCTAAAATGACAATACCTGTGGTATTTTGGCATTTCTCATCCTGTCAGTGACTTTTCTTGTACCATTAACAGTTTCATATCCCCATCTACACAGATGGAATCCCAAACCCCAATACGGTGGCATAAATGTTCTTCCAATCACTTCAGTGTATTGCTGTATCACTTGGTCAGGGCTGGGTCCAAGGAAGACATAAAAATCTAAAATACCACCAATAGTTCTCCATGTGATTGATGGAGATGGCTGCAAAATCGCCTCTGAAAGCACAGAAAGATAAATAATTCACGACATTTACATGTACATGTAATATCGTACAATTTAGTTATCCAAAATAATAATTGACCAATTTTCATATTTTTCCTTCTTTGAATGTTATCCACAGTATTCAGCTCACAGGTGAAAGTAAATGCATTTTTAGGCCAGACTTTTATTATCCCTTGTTTCATGAACCCGCCGAATGAACAGGAGCCAAAAATGAAATAAAAATACAATTTTATTTCAGCGTAATTTTTTTGCGCCCGCCGACTTGTAAGTGCAAAAAATTGCCAAAATATACTTATTTTTAACATAACAAACCCAAGTTGCTTTTTCGTAAAGAATTAATTTTATTTTTTTTCCGCCCTTCTCAAAAAAATGCCCTTATAAAAACTCGAGAAAACAAGGAATATAAAAAGTCTGGCCTTAATAGAAATAATTATAACATATCACATACAGAATATTACACTGAAATAAAGTAACAGGAGTAAAATGCTGTAAAAATTGATTTGTAATTCAGACATTCTTTAAAAGCTACTATGCATGTTACTATGACAACCTATAAACCATCTGAAAGCATTGACATATTACGCGAATACTGTAGTGCATGAATTGTACCAATTTTTGTTAAAAGATTACCAGGCATAATTAAAGAATCATAACAAAAATTTGCCTTTTTATCACTATCAAACTATTTTAAATGCTGTTTTTGTTGCTTCCAGTTGTGTTAATGAACTGCGACTCACACAAGTCGTTGATAATGGCTTGATGATTGCATCTCTGTTTTCCTTTACCTGCCTACAAACTACATTTTACCAAAAATATTTTGTCAGTAAAATGTCTGTAGTTATTGGTATTAGTTGGTCATAGCTAGAAAACTGAGACAAGTAAAAGAAAACCAAAGACACACTTTAATCCTCTAGCCTAAGGTGTCATCAACGTTTTGTGCAATTTACAGGTGATTAAGGTGATTACAAATGTTATAAAGCAGTGTTTTCAATAGTAAGAGTGGTAAAAAATGGCACAGTAGTGAAATTAGCCAACAGGTGATCCCTTAGACAAACATTGGTGTGGTTCATGCATTATTCGCCTATATCTAAGCTTTCAGATGATGATAGTATTGTAGTAGTATTAGTTAACTGAACAATTTCTTAGAGAATATACAACTATCATACATACCCATAGCATTGCTGCTGAGTAAGAACACACCATGTGCATTGCCATCATCTTCAATAGACAGATAGAATGGATGTGCACCATACAGATTTATATTTTCCTAGAAAATAAAAAAAAAAATATTAAAAAAAAAAAAATATAGCTTACACAACTAGCAAAATTAAGACATGATATGAAAAAAAACAGAAAAAAAATATTAACATCACCCTTTGTAGTCCACATTACATTTACATGTAGTTGTACTTACAGCGGGAAAATAATCCCTGCTCCAGAAAGCATATTTAGACCAGTTGACATCATGTAGAAAACTACCACGGTGTTCACCAAGTCCATATATGTACTTAGATGCCAGTGAACTTGACAGCTGTATAAACTGATCAGCAAATATTAGTGGACCAATGCCACAATTAAACCTGTGCATATAAACAAAGTAAACAAATAAATCAGATGATAGATGGCACACTTTCTTAAAAATTACATGCCATATCAATATTTTATTTATCATTTTTTTTTTCACTGGTATTTAATTTCACTATTCTTCATAGGATTTCACATATTTTCCAGTGAAACAGTAAGTTGTATTGTAAATTTTACATTCACAATCACTTTTACTTTATTTCACTTTCACTTATTAGTGATAATAGAAAAATTTAAATTCAGCCAATAATTAATGCATTTACAGAAGCCAAAGTTTGCCACTTCACAATGCTTTTAGTATGACAAAAATATATGGCTGTGACAGAAAAGTGGCGGATCGGGGTAAAATACTACAAATATTGATGGACAAAATAGCTCTGTTGTTTCAGCAAAGGCGATTCTTAATAAGGGCGTGCACTAGAGAATTCAAAGGTTGTCATGCAATGTTCAAATCAAATAGAGGTTTGTCCAAGGTAAATGTGTACCAAGCATTAAAACAATCAGAGTAAAGGTTTTCAAAAAAAAATATCATTTTAGACCAAAAATGAAAAAAAATATTAGCTAAAACTACACAATTGAAGACATTTTCATGAAATATTTAAATCAAATAGGAGTTCACCCAAGGTTCACATATACCTAAATTAAATGTTCTCTGGAATGCCATCAGATCATCAAATCACACAATTCCTAGTAATAAAATGTTTTTTTTTTTTTGTAATACATTATACTAAAAATAATTTTATTTTCAAGAATTTTGAGGGTCAGAAAAAAAATCACTTTATTTTGTAAAGTAAATTGCAAAATTTCGTCATCACAAATGCCCTGAAACTCAAACAATTAGTGATGAAAATTTCAGTAAGTGGGCTTTTGAGTGTAATGGTTCAAGTGACTAAGCTTTACAATATAACGGTACACATTGTAATAACAGATGATACGTACATCCACCAGCTGTTATCTATTCCACATTGATGGCATCGCAATAACAGAGAAAACTGACTCATATACATTTTGTACTATACATCAATGCTGGATGATATAGTGACATCCAAACATGGCTTTCTTTCAAAGAACATACAAATTATTCTAACACCAAACTATCTTAAAAACTAACAAACGATAAATCAGCTGAAATATATGTAGCATATTACTGTATTTTTTGAACAATGAGAAAGAAAACCAAGATAATAAGTTTATTGCATATACCGGTATATTGTACATTATGGCATTAACAGGGGATGTGATATAGGTGGACTGTGGTCCAAGCACATTCTATCACCCATGAATTAGCATAGGGTACAAGTAAACTATTAAAGCAGACATAACTAATGGGAAAAAAACTACGCACTACTAAAAAGTGACTAAAAATAAAAAGTACAAAGGTAACCCAAAAATTCCTATTTTCAACACCTTAGACATAAATGGTCAACCATATTTTAGTGAGAGCAAGAAAGTCACATGATGTTTTGTTTGCATCACATATAGTATCCTCTCATGTCATTATGTCTACTGCCCTATCGATTTAACTATGATAATTTGACACTTCATTTTTAGTTTGCCTTCTTGGAAATTTTCCTCAACATTATTTACTGGAAAATATATGCAATCCACTTCTAGACAACAGAATAAGAAAATAAACAGAGTTTTGTGATAAAGAATTCTTACTTACAAAACAGTTTGAGTAGCTTTCCTAATCACAGAAATAGCAAATCTTTCACCTTTTTTGCTGTACAAGAATTCATAATTAGCTCTCTCGGGTAAACACCCATGTTCCACTTTTGGAACATTAATTGGTACTTCATATCGTTCATTATTAGGATCAAAAATCTGAAATAAACAACATACATGAAGTTTAATTAAACAATTAATTTATGCATAATTCCCACTTTGTTTATATTTTCACTGAATATTTAGATTTTGTACAACCAAATCATAAAATCAAATTTAGAAGGTACTCCTAAATAAAGTAAATTGGACTTGGCTGACTAAAATAATGTTCGATTCGATGATTAGACACCATGACTTTCAGTGCAGGAACAGTATTCCAATGTTTCATTTGTTGCCATACCAACAGATTTTATTAATATTCATGGTGATCACAATAATCAGTGAGAGGTGTTTTGCATGTATAATACAAAGTGGGAAAGCAACTTTAATTTGCTCAACTATATAATTATATATTTTATTATATGTCTAGTCAAGTCATAATATCCCATTGGCTACCCCAAAAGACATACATGAGTGATTTCAACCACATTATAGCTGTATTCAAAATATCTCTACTGGTATGTGGCATAGAAGTGTGCATAGTTTATAAGTATCTATATAATTAATCCAGTCAGCACAACAGAAAAAAGTAAATTTGGGAAAGAAAATGGCACGAGAGCTAAAAATGGCTCTCCTGAACATAGTAGCATGAGTGATTAGGGAAGCTGTGCTATCTCTTCAAAATGAAAATCTCTTCAGAAAGTGGGATCTGAAAGCTGTATACTTACCGGGTATAATAATTGTAAAGTGGTCATTATTTTTTTAAGTCCATAGCTTTGAAAACACCCAATTACAAATACATTTGTAAGTAAAAGAGAAATTATGATAAAATTTATCACACCAAAATCTTGAAGGTGGCTGTTATGCCAATTAAAGTCAGTATTTATATACATGATATTTTCTCTCAAGTGGATGTGAGCAGACATGAGCGGTTACCACCAGAGTTTTGTATCAGAGCACAGGCAAAGATTGATGCTACTCTGGTGGTAATCACAAGGGCCTGCTGAAGTCAACGTAAGAGAAAATATTGTAGGAATATATATTTATCGCATAAATACTTTGACAGTTCATAAAAAAAGTTGAAAGTGGAACTATTACTGAATTAACACTGAATAAAATCTTATTATGCATGTGATAAAAAGGCGTTAAATAGTTAAATAATATCATTAACTCTTTCACCACCCAAATTTCTCACCCAAATTTTTCCAAACTTTTTTTCTATATTCCTCAATATTTCTGGAAATGAACCCTAATTTTGGAGGCAAGAGACACAATTTGAGACAGTTATTAGATTTTACTCAAAAACAAATTCGGATATTTTTCCCTAATCTTCTGAAGGAAATATATTCACTAAAAGATATTATTGTCACAAAATAAACAGCACCCACTCCTCAAAGATACAGGTAGCTACGCTACATATCAAAAGCAATCAGACTAGTAGTCAAAAATAACAGTTTAGGCCAAAAATCAAAGTCCACCTAAGCTACAAATTTAGTCTTACATTAGTACCTACCAAGTATCAGAGCAACTGGGCAGGTACAATTTAAGAAGAAATATTTTCGTTAAAAATAGAGAATCAACAAATTGGAGTGAGCAAGGTCACTAATAGCCACCTGCATACAAAATATGGTAGAAATTTCAATACATTTGTACTAGTTTTAACCTTTGAGCACCAAAGTAAACCATGCATCTACTTTTCTACTCCTTAATAAAAATGAAAATTTTCAAATCTTTTGATCAAAAACAACAATGTCATTTTTAGCCTCTTCGATCCAAAATCAAGACTGAAAATGAAAAACACAGAAAATTGAAACAAAGTTACTCCAATTTTGAGCACTCAAAGGGTGAAACAAGAAGTGTTATTTATGAAAAGTTGAAGATGAAGGACGAACAATTAATATGCAGACAGGAGCGAATAAAGTTATATTCTATATTTGTTGCCATTTTCTTTTCTGTATTTTATACTTTTCAGTCATAAATACTTTGAAAAATGTTAAAATTTTCATGCAACAGCAATAAGCCAAAACACACAAGCCCCCCCAAAATTATTATAAGACTTTGCAGACACAGAGCCTTAAAATACAACTTTACAAAATACATATTAAATGAACATGTTAAAAAGAGACTAGAGATTTCAATTTTTATAAACTGTGAATATACCTAGGTACGACAAACCTGCATGGCAACATTGTAAGGGGATATTTGTTTTATCAACAGCTGTGGTAGCAGTAAATACATAAAATGTAAATGTTAATTATCATTTTTAAATTTTACGGATATATAATCATTCAATCAATATTCTTGACAGTCCCTGTTCTATCATTTCAATAGTCAAAGTTGCTGTTTATCGGAAATCTAATTAACTGACCAGGCAGCCCAAATATTTAGTGGATTTAGGTAACAAACACACATGTACATGCTAGATGTTTGACTCAAAAACTGTATAAATCAAAGGAAGCCAATAGTATAAATGATAATGACCTAATTTGCACATATTTTGAAGTACTGGAGGTTCTGATCCCATAGAAAAAAATACCTACAATAACTGACATTCAAGGTAGAAGCTTCCTCATAATTAATATTATTATACATCTGTCAGCGTAACGCCATAAGTTACAGCGTGCTGTAATTTTGGGGTATTTTACGGGGTATGTTCATCCTATCATATAAGGAAAAATACCCCACCATTTAACAATGTATAACCAGCCTACAATTTAACATATGACATAATATCTCTGCTATAGGAACCTATGAAAAAATCAATATTAATACTGCCAAAATGGCCACTATCCACTAAAATAAATGCATCATGTTCTCAATTTTTTTAATTCAATATCCTTATATTGACCGGAAGTAAAATTTATTGGAAAATGAATAAATTCTGGGTATTTGAAATCATGAATAGGTTTCTGCCTTAAGAGGAAAACAAAGCCTCCTAACTCCTTATTATGTACAAATCAAATTTAATTCAAGAGATCCACTTGAATTTATTATCTGCAGTTAGTTTTTCATTACCCATCCACAATCTAAGCATTTTATGATGTATGCGTATATATTGGGTAGGGGATTGTACTAATTTCTTTTATAATCAGTTTTTTTTTCAGAAATTTTGGCCTTGAAATGAACTGAAATGTATCGAAGTTGAAACCCTGGAACATTTACGTATATATCAACATATGATATACATACCTTGAATCTGATTCGGTTGTCAGTTTCGAAATACACATCTAGCTGTAACTCCATGATGTCATCAGGATAGGGTGTTGCGACGTCTCGACGCAACTCTGCGGTTATTCCAAATGGCATTTGTCTGAGAATATCCACATGATAAGATTCAAAATTATTCGGATAATAGCACGATGATGGACCTGTAAATAATTCAACTTCCTGTTGTACATATGGTTTGTACTTACTCCTCAATCGTTTCTCACGCCAACAACACCCCCTCTTTTCACAGTTTTCCTCACTCACACCGGGTTCCGGATAACAATCCAATGTCTCTGCTTCAGGAATCTGACATTCTATACTCGAAGTTGACAATATGTCATCTTTTTCATCCTTTGATTTTATTTCTTGTCCAACATTCAGTAATTCAGGATGAATGTCAACATTTAACAATGATTGTTCAATATCTGGGTTCCCGGGATCTTCAATCACATTTGACATGGTTTTCCCAATTGTTTCTAATAACTCGGCATCACCATTGAGAGCTTTTTCTTTCTTTTCGGGTGTTTTTTTTTTGTCTTGTATAATGTTTTGGGTAATTTCATCAGGAATCTTGTTTGTGTCACCAATTGTATTTTGAATTTGGGGATTTTTCTCTATGTCTTCTTTTTCATTCAATAGCTGATTTTTACCAACAGGGGAGCGTTTATTATACTCCAGTTGAAAAGGCTGATTCAGTTGAGAGGCTGACCTAGAATTATTAAATTCTAATTTATTGTTTTCATATCGGTTCCGTTCAGACGGTGATTGCTGATTACTCTCTTCTAGACCTGGTTTTGCATTCTCATATTGGTTCCGTTCAGACGGTGATTGCTGATTACTCCCTTCTAGACCTGGTTTTGCATTTTGATATTGGTTCTGATCAGATTGTGCTTGTGGAATACTCCCTTCTTGATCTGGTTTTGCATTATGATATTGGTTCTGATCAGATGGTGCTTGTGGAATACTCCCTTCTTGATCTGGTTTTGCATTTTGATATTGGTTCTGGTCAGATGGTACTTGTGGAATACTCCCTTCTTGATCTGGTTTTGCATTATGATATTGGTTCTGATCAGATGGTGCTTGTGGAATACTCCCTTCTTGATCTGGTTTTGCATTATGATATTGGTTCTGATCAGATGGTGCTTGTGGAATACTCCCTTCTTGATATGGTTTTGCATTTTGATACTGGTTCTGGTCAGATAGTGCTTGTGGAATACTCCCTTCTTGATCTGGTTTTGCATTTTGATATTGGTTCTGGTCAGATGGTACTTGTGGAATACTCCCTTCTTGATCTGGTTTTGCATTATGATATTGGTTCTGATCAGATGGTGCTTGTAGAATACTCCCTTCTTGATATGGTTTTGCATTTTGATACTGGTTCTGATCAGATGGTGCTTGTGGAATACTCCCTTCTTGATCTGGTTTTGCATTTTGATATTGGTTCTGGTCAGATGGTACTTGTGGAATACTCCCTTCTTGATCTGGTTTTGCATTTTGATATTTGCTCTGGTCAGATGATGCTTGCGGAATAATTCCTTCTTGAACTGGTTTTGCATTTTGATATTGGTTCTGGTCAGATGGTACTTGTGGAATACTCTCTATTGGACCTGGTTTTGCATTTTGATATTGGTTCTGGTCAGATGGTGCTTGTGGAATACTCCCTTCTTGATCTGGTTTTGCATTTTGATATTGGTTCTGATCAGATGGTGCTTGTGGAATACTCCCTTCTTGATCTGGTTTTGCATTTTGATATTGGTTCTGGTCAGATGGTGCTTGTGGAATACTCCCTTCTCGAACTGGTTTTGCATTTTGATATTGGTTCTGGTCAGATGGTGCTTGTGGAATACTCCCTTCTTGATCTGGTTTTGCATTTTGATACTGGTTCTGGTCAGATGGTACTTGTGGAATACTCCCTTCTTGATCTGGTTTTGCATTATGATATTGGTTCTGATCAGATGGTGCTTGTGGAATACTCCCTTCTTGATATGGTTTTGCATTTTGATACTGGTTCTGATCAGATGGTGCTTGTAGAATACTCCCTTCTTGATCTGGTTTTGCATTTTGATATTGGTTCTGGTCAGATGGTGCTTGTGGAATACTCCCTTCTTGATCTGGTTTTGCATTTTGATATTTGCTCTGGTCAGATGATGCTTGTGGAATACTCCCTTCTTGATCTGGTTTTGCATTTTTATATTGGCTCTGGTCAGATGGTGCTTGTGGAATACTCCCTTCTTGATCTTGTTTTGCATTTTGATATTGGTTCTGATCAGATGGTGCTTGTGGAATAATTCCTTCTTGAACTGGTTTTGCATTTTGATATTGGTTCTTGTCAGATGGTGCTTGTGGAATACTCCCTTCTTGATCTGGTTTTGCATTTTGATATTGGTTCTGATCAGATGGTGCTTGTGGAATACTCCCTTCTTGATCTGGTTTTGCATTTTGATATTGGTTCTGATTAGATGGTGCTTGTGGAATACTCCCTTCTTGATCTGGTTTTGCATTTTGATACTGGTTCTGGTCAGATGGTGCTTGTGGAATACTCCCTTCTTGATTTGGTTTTGCATTTTGATATTGGTTCTGATCAGATGGTGCTTGTGGAATACTCCCTTCTTGATCTTGTTTTGCATTTTGATATTGGTTCTGATCAGATGGTGCTTGTGGAATACTCCCTTCTTGATCTGGTTTTGCATTTTGATATTGGTTCTGATCAGATGGTGCTTGTGGAATACTCCCTTCTTGATCTTGTTTTGTATTTTGATATTGGTTCTGGTCAGATGGTGCTTGTGGAATACTCCCTTCTTGATCTGGTTTTGCATTTTGATATTGGTTCTGGTCAGATGATGCTTGCGGAATAATTCCTTCATGAACTGGTTTTGCATTTTGATATTGGTTCTGATCAGATGGTGCTTGTGGAATACTCCCTTCTTGATCTGGTTTTGCATTTTGATACTGGTTCTGGTCAGATGGTGCTTGTGGAATACTCCCTTCTTGATCTGGTTTTGCATTTTGATACTGGTTCTGGTCAGATGGTGCTTGTGGAATACTCCCTTCTCGAACTGGTTTTGCATTTTGATATTGGTTCTGATCAGATGGTGCTTGTGGAATACTCCCTTCTTGATCTGGTTTTGCATTTTGATATTGGTTCTGGTCAGATGGTGCTTGTGGAATACTCCCTTCTTGGTCTGGTTTTGCATTTTGATATTGGCTCTGGTCAGATGATGCTTGCGGAATAATTCCTTCATGAACTGGTTTTGCATTTTGATATTGGATCTGGTCAGATGGTGCTTGTGGAATACTCTCTTCTTGATCTGGTTTTGCATTTTGATATTGGTTCTGATCAGATGGTGCTTGTGGAATACTCCCTTCTTGATCTGGTTTTGCATTTTGATATTGGTCCTGATCAGATGGTGCTTGTAGAATACTCCCATCTTGATCTGGTTCAGCATCTTGATACTGGTTCTGTTCATATGCTGCTTGTGGATTACTCCCTTCTGGACCTGGTTCAGCATTTTGATACTGGTTCTGTTCTGCTTGTGAATCCTCAAAATTCTCGGCATCATTCCACCCATAGGTATTACTTTCAGTTTCATATTCAACGACCTGGTTTTGATAATTCAACCTATGAGCTTCCTGACTATTCTGAACACTTTCAAAATTATTTTTATCCTTTTCATGATTCTGTGAAGGTCTAGTATCCTGCGAGCTGATAAGCACAACAGAATGGGACATTGACCGGTGATGAGCAAGAAGTGCAAATGTTAGAATGACCAATATGAATAGTATCAAAACTTTGAATTTGTGGCGGCGAATGACAAACTTGTGTCCACGTTTCAGCTCTCCTCTGCTGGTAGTTCCATTTGGCGCCATGAAGGTAAATGATAAAGGGATCCACTCAGCCAATAACTGCAGGTTAAAAAATATAAAACTTGAATATCATGTAACATAATTAATAAATAAAAAGTAATTTTGAACATGTCAGTCACAACAAATATGGATCCAGAACTGCATTTATTAAAACAAAGTGAATCAAAACTGAAAAGCAAAATGACATGCATCAAAGTCTGATAATGCACAATGCATGACCCAAGTTTGAACAAAATCTGACCATACATGATTGAGATCCGGCCCCAGAATTGCAGAAATGCTCAATTTAGATGATTTGTCAACATAATAATGGTCACCATTCAGCCATCTAGATTCGGATCATAAATATCAATATAAAATAAATATCATATGTGATATTTACAACAATGACAATTATTTTTGCTTTGGTGATTGGACACTACAATTTTTAGTGCAGACTAGTTTCAGTGCTTCACAATTTCAGGATTTCATTTTAATAACTGATGTCTAATGGTGATAGCAATGATCAGTGGAAGGTGTTCTGCATACAATATACAATGTTGGAATGAAACTTTAACGATGAGATTACAAATGTACACTTTCTATGTGCATGTTTTAATTCTCCTAGTGCTCATCAAAAACATCATTAAGTATGACATAGTTCCATCAATAATTTAAGCTGTGCCTTGATTTTTAAAAATCAGAGGGCAGTGGTCTTCTAGATGCACGTGTTCGAATTTCATGTAAACAATGTATTTAACACGCATTGTGTATGTCGCTATAAGTCTCATATCAAACAGGACGCAGCGTACAAGTAAGGGTTTGAAACAATAACATTGAAACAGGTGAAAACACAGGCAGCCAGCCGTCTGTCTGCCTGTCACTTTAGACAGGCACATATTTTAGACAGACACAAAATCTCATTTGACAGACAAAATCTTTACAAATCTAACCATTTTTGATTGAAAATTTCCTGTGAATTACAAAATAACCGGAAATAATCAACAAAATTTAGACTATAAGTCTATAGCTACAAAGTAGCAACTGCTATTTTTCATTTTGATAAAGTTTTTGGACAGACACTATCAATTTTCTGGCGATAACCCTGCATGGATATGATAAAAAAACAAGCCATGCATGGCACAGCTCCTGTTAGTTATCAAATTTAAGATATAGTTTTGTTTATAGTTACTGTAATAGAGTTGGAACATAAACATGTCAGAAGTATAGATCCAGAAGATGATGCTTGAAGTTGATTATGATGATTTTTTAACATTAAATTGATTGACATCTTGTATCGGATCGTCAAACGAGTACTTGTCCATAATGAGAAATATTGCTCTGGAACAGCATTAATTAAAACAAATGGCCACCAGTGGGCCATTTTGAATACATCTATATATCTATAACATGATGTAAAATGAATATATAAAATTTGAGCATAATCAGTCAAAGAATATCAGAGATATGGCTCTAGAAGCGCAATCATTTAAACAAAATGGCCGCCAGTCAACCATTTTGAATCTGATCTGAAAAATAAAATTACGTGCATCAGGAACACAAAATCTTTAATGTATGTCCAAGTTTGAACGAAATCCATCCATAAACGCCGAGATCCAGTTCTGGAATGCCAGAAATACCTAATTTTTGGTGATTTTTTAGCATAATCAGACAAAGCATTGCGGAGATATGGCACTAGAGCTGCATTCATTAAAACAAAATGGTCACCGGTCGGCCATTTTAAATTGGATATGAAAAATAAAATGATGTGCATCAAGGTCCCATAATGTCCAATGTATGTACCAAGTTTGAACAAAATCCATCCATAAATGCCAAGATCCAGTTCTGGAATGCCAGAAATGCTTGATTTTTGATAATTTTTAGCACAAAATCAGCTGCCATTTGGTCATTTTGAATCAGATAGTCAAACCAATATATTTAAGTCATGATGTATAATGAATATATAAAATTTTATCATAATCAGTCAAAGCATGGCAGAGATATGGCACTAGAACTGCGTTCATTAAAACAAAATGGCCGCCAGTCAGCCATTTCAAATTGGATCTGAAAAATAAAATGATGTGCATCAAGGTCCCATAATGTCCAACAAATGTACCAAGTTTGAACAACATTCAACCATTTTGAATCAGATCGTGAAACAAATTGATGTGCATATGTTTAATAATAATAAGTATGATGTATGTGTGAAGTTTGATTATGATTGGTCAAGGCATGTCTAAGATACAGGTCCGGACGCACGCACACACAAAGGTCAAAACATAAATCATTTTTGGACTGATTATTTTCATTTATACATCAAGTAGATTAGAAAACCTATGTACAAACAATCCATGTGATGTCAATACATTTATAAATGTATCAAATTTTGTTCAGTTTCAATCACAAGAAAATGAAGGATAATTGGTTTGATTGGGGCAGTGCCACTCAGTAAAGAGCTCTGTACTGCATGTGCATTAATAGGACAGACTAGAACGATACAAACATCACTTTGCCACTTCATAGTGATCTACTGTACTGTAAATAATCCGCCAGATCTATAGTGGGAACACATGCACAAGCTGCAAAGTTAAACGCCAACTCATAAATTATTTAAAATGTACATGCTTTTAAGCTTTCCATTGTATAATCTACAACTCTAGGCTCTGGATAAAAACAAATCTGTATAATTTGATAAATATTTAACTGTTGTAATAAAAGACATTCAAATATAATAAATTTGAACACTAAAACTGATACGGTTGTCGTGCATTGCTCGTGCATACAACAATTTTTTTTTACGTGTTTTGTACATATGAAGTTGCTACGTCTGTGACGTCTTAAATCAAGGTTTCTAGACGTTGACCAGGACTCAATACATGTGACTGTGATACATACTGTAACTGTTTAATTTTCGCTGCTAGTTGTTTTCATTGTTACAGGATTTTATGGTACTTAAGAAGACAAAATTATACGAAAGTCACCGGCACATGAGAAAATTTAACTACAATTATGTATGATGAAATTTCACAATGACTCATGAAATTCAGGAAAATCTCCTGCAAAATTAAATTTATGGATTTAGTGTTACCATGAAGACATGTGATATGCTAAAAATATGTAGCAATGTATACATACATGTACATATATATTGCTTAATTAAAATTATATATAGAGCTGCATGTAGTAAAAATAAAAAAACACCATTGCATTTCATGTTAAATGTTCCAGATGAAATAACAACTCTAATATTATAAACATTTTTATGTGAATGTTTATATTTATTATTCAAATTCTCCCCAACACCCTTGTTTAACCTTTTCGCCACCAGTTCCCTCTTTTCATCATAAATTCACAAAACAGTCCCGTTTATATAGTCTTCACTTTCCTTCAAAAGACTGGAACAAAAATAGCCAATTTTTTTAAGTAAAAACTGAATATTGACACAAATGTTGTCTGTTGGCTTTATAATTGGGGTTCATTTTCAAAAATACTGAAGAATATAAGAAAAAAAATGCAGACAAATTTGGACAAGAAAGTCTGGTGGTGGTCCATGACCATGATTGATCGTCATCATGCTAGGTTGAAATAATTAGAACTAGGAAATTTAACGGAGGTACCAATGCAGATGCGAATATAACAACATCCAAATAAAATGGCGCCACATTTCATAGAAATAGTTCAAGGTTCAGTCATCTGCACTGGTAGACCTGTAGTATAATAGTATACTGACGTCAAAATTTACAACCGGTATAATTTTTACCGTCTATTTTTACCTCCATGGTTTAACTTACCTACTGTAAAAATCAGCACATTAGGGATATAATATCGAACAGCAATGTACAAGCAGTATTCAATATTACAACGTAAACAACCAATGTTTCGCAGATATAACTGTAGATTGAACCCTGCTCGTTCGCGTCAGACGACAATCATCGATGCAAAACTTGTACTTCCGCAAATACTACGCCCCCAATTGACTGCTTTATTGATGCTTTTGTTTTTGATTCATTATCGCATTTTAATAACGAAGTAGAATGCTATTTCACATTTTTACGTGAAACTACAAATATGTGATCATTAAAGACAAAATGCAATTTGCTATCTGTGTGACCTTTAACCCGGGTCAAATAACTTAACTTTGACCCGATCCAAGCGATCTGGTTGATAATACGTAAAATCTGCACAACATATAACCAGTCTTGTATTATTGGTGGATACTTGTTGTGCTTATGTTGTTTTATTAGACCGTTTTAATGGTTCACCGAGCACTGACGGACCTGACCCTTCAACTTATAGCAACATGTCCTCCAACTTCAATCTTCTTCGCACGTGTCTTGTTTTAGTAGTATTGTTACTGCTACAGTCAACAGCAACTTCTGCTCTGCAGTGCATCATCGAAGACAGTCTTCGCTTTGATTGCTATCCCGAATCTGGAGCCACCAAAGATGCCTGCCAGGCCCGTGGATGTTGTTGGCGACAACCAAACCTTGCACTGGAACAGAAGAAGTATTTCAAAGACAAGTTGGCCACAAATTCTGTCCCAACGTGCTTCTACCCAAAAGATTTCCCCAGCTACTCTATAACAAGTCTTACCGAGACTGACTTTGGGTACACAGCTCATTTGTCAAGAACCACGAAGACGTATTATCCAAAAGATTTGCTAAAACTCAAAATGGACGTTATTTTGGAAACAGACACGAGACTGCATTTCAAGGTATTGTTGTTGTATATTGATGTTTAAAGGGGGCGTTTCCCGTATCGAAACTATTTTACCTGAAGTACGCACCTCTGAAAAAATAAATATGCTTATAAATTAGTATTAAACAAAAATGTTAGAATGTTTAAGTATATATGTTTTACATCTCTAAACTGTTTGTAGTGTTTGCATTTAATTTATTACTATATGGACGTCATAAAATTGCCACAACAGTTTCAGTGGCGGACCTGGGGGGGGGGGGGAGGGGGAGGTGTCTCTCCCCCCCCCCGTTGAAAAAAATATTCAATTCGTTTTGTATATTATAAAAAATCATTAACTTAGTTTATATTTCATTTTAAAGTTTGGACCGCCCCCCCCCCATAAAAGAATCCTGTATCCGCCCATGAGTTTACAATTAAATATGCAAATAAGAAACAAGGGACGTTCAACTTCAGCTTCGAAACAGGGTTTTTTGTTTTTCAGTCCAAACAAAAACGATTATTAACAAATAAATACGCAAATGAGAAGCAAGGGAACATAAGTTTTGAAACAGGCTTATAATTTTCAGACAGCTTAATTAATTACTAGGCATTGGATATCGAATTAATGTACATACCGAATTACATTGAAAAACAAGATTGGGTGTGAATAAGAAGTTAATAAACAATACATTAGCTTTATCGTGAGTAATAAACACTTATTATTTGTACACTTGTCTAGATTCAGTTATAATTTGAGGATTGTTAACAAAAATTGGAGAGAAATCTAACACTCAACTATTACATTTCAAAATTTTGGTATCAACACAAATAAGAAACTTTTTGATACTTTATCCCCAGTGCACCTCTTTGATTTGTTGATTGAAAGTGTGAGATGAGCATTACAAAAATGGAAAGCATAATCAAGCAATAGACCATTTTCCGTTCACTGCGAGAATCATGCGTTATGCGTGAAATCGAACGTAAAAACAGGACAAACAAAGGTCATAGCGTCGTAGTCGCGTCAAACATCGCGTGGGATTCGACAAACGCGAAAGTATTTCGGGGACATTTCCATGCTTAATAATGTGCTGTCCACATTTGATGATAGGCAATTTCGATTAAGTAAGGGTATTCGGAGGCAATATTCCTCTGTCGAAGATCGGCCGGTCAATGTAAGCTGCGAAATAAAGAAATTCTAGTTCAAAATCAAATCGTTTGATTTTTGCGGCAGACATTCGACGCGCGTCTTTCATGCATCTCGCGAGATCTCGCAATTGTACAGAAAATCACCTATTAGAAGTCTTGTTGCGGAAATTTTTTGACACGTATAGGATAGAGGCACATACTACTTAATATAAGACAATAGGATTCATAATTTCACTCATGTTAGTCATTGATTGGTTTATATAGTTATTAGGTCATGATACTGTATGTATAATACTGCTGTGTTACATGTTATTCAACTGTCTATTGCAGTCATAATCTAAATAAAGGCATGGATCACTTATAATGCAGTCAATTGTGAACACACCTCCAACAAAAATACAGCAGCTCAATCAGTAAGAGTGTGCTTTACTAAAACAGGCTTTATCACTCAAGAAAGTGGCTTGTAACATGATTGGTCGCATGTAGTTAGAGAGGTGAACACCAGCAGCCATATAACCTACGTTGGTGGCCGTGTATAGAAACCAGTACCCCTTACTACTATTAATCTGATTTTTATTGGTGCAGTCTGTGCATAAATACAGAATAGACATGGATGGGCATTTTCATTGCATGCTTATGTTCATTTTAATTGTTCTTTGACAACCAGCAGTGACCCTCTTATGAACCTAGAATGCAATGAATTGGGGAGGTCAGCAACCAGTCAGACAATTATAGCATTGAGACACGACTGTCATATATACAGTATGCTACAATTGTAGATGCAACTAAAACATGTGATTTCCAATATCTTATTCATATTTGCATAGCCTTAAAAACTAATTCAGCATAATTTAGTTTTCACGTTTTTTTCCCCAAAGATCTAGTGCCATTTCTTTTTCAAGTTATGACATAAACGGATCCGTTGCCTGGCGACAAACATGTAGTTACCCACCATGTCTTCATGCACATCTCAAAAATCCTATTTATATGGTGAAAATAAAAGTCAAATATAGAAAAAATAAATCGTTTATTTACATGATTAGTGCAAGTGAGTTTTTGATTGCTGTGTTTTAGAAAGTGCATTGTGTTGTTGCATATAAGGGGAAGGAGGGTCATGACGTTTAGCACATGCAGGGCTAAGTGCCCTCCGTGGTGATCTTTGGGTGTGAATATTATGCACATGATCAAATATATGCAATCTTCTCATTTTCAAAATGGCAGCTCAGTGTGTACGAAACTTCGTTCCCTTGTGAAAACTTGAGCGACGAAGAGACAAAAGCTTTACTGAGTATATGGAAAGACAGCGAAATCTTGAGACAATTGGACTTCTCGTCGAGGAACAGAAAAAATGCTTACCAGAAGCTAAATTTGAAAGATTTTTCGTAAACAGCAGCTTAACAAAGGTCACCGACTGATGGCGCCCCTTAGCCCGTGTTAAGGACTGGCCCTCCCAGTGCATGGACACAATTGAGTCTAGCCGAAATGCAAATATGTGAGATAAGCCTAAATCAGCTTAAATCGTAGCCCGTACTTCATGTAGCGTGAACACTACTAATATAATAATATTGTTCATATATATTGAAATTGATTATTTTATTATAAATGACGTTTTATTATTTTATTTGTTGACATCATCACAGATTTACGACCCAGATAATGACAGATACGAAGTACCAATTGATACACCAGCATTTACTAATAAATCTACTTCACCATCCTACTCTGTGGAATTTGGACATCGACCATTCAGCTTTGGTGTAAAGAGAAATAGTACAGGAGTTAATGTGTAAGTGTTTCTAATCTACTTTGGTGCATCAATAATACAGCTACATGTAAAGGGTGAAGTGTACTTACTCAGCGAAGCAGAGAAACAGAATACCTAGCGTATGGTAAAGCCTACTCTGTACTCATAATTTTTGAGAAAGTTGGTCATACTTGTGAATCGCATGACAATGTTCATTGATTTATTATGTACAATCATGGAGCTAATGTCTCATGGCACAATGAATTTGAAATAGCACTGTTGTGTGTTGCAGTGACATTTTTTCTGAAACTTGTCCTAATATTTGTCAAAAATCCTTTTTTTCAGCCTATGTCACCAGGCTGCAATTTGAGATTTGGCATAATGATATCTCTGCCATACGAACCTGTGGTGAAAATGTTATAATATTGCAAAATGGAAATTACCCAATAAAATACAACCATCATTTTGTTAAAAAATTAAGTTGGTGACCACAACATTTTTTTAAGTCAATATCAGTATATTGCCTTGGAGTACAATTTATTGCAAAATAAATAAATTCTGAGTATTTTCATATGCGTGTTGGCTTCTACCTTAAATCAATAAATAACATCTTTAAAAAAAAACAATGAATGAATATTGAATGTCAATATTGTTTCCCCTGATAAATTTTTTGTTATGTATTTCGTTATGAACAAATTGCAAGAATGAATGGTAGATAATGCCACAGAATCCTTATTTCTTATGACCATCATTCTTCATATCATAAAGGCAATTCGATGCATTATCAGACAACCAGGATTTTCCCCAAAGTGCATCAATTATTGAATAAATTACTGGTATTGGCAAAATGCCTTAATTGTGACTGCAAGCAGACCATGCAACATCTTTCAAAATATACCAGCTTTGTTTTACCAATTTCAGATTTGATACAAGTGTCAGTCCCCTCATATACGCTGATCAGTTTCTCCATATTTCAACAAATCTACCTTCCGTGCATATTTACGGAATTGGAGAACATTTTCATCCATTACAACTAGATATCTATTGGCAAACGTTTGTGTCTTGGACTAGAGGTCAGGTTCCATCGGTAAGGTCTACTTCATCCTTGTTTTAATTTTTTTTTACTGTAGATGGAGTATTAGCAAGTTTGCAGGTACCAATATATGGATTTGAGAACTTTGATAGTACTCACAATTTTAAAAAATTCTTTGAAATTCAGATCCATCATCTAAGGCAATATTTAACCTTTCTTAGCAAGCTGACACCAGCTTTACTGATGTTTCATCAGCCCCCCCCCCCCCCCAATAGATTTGTTTGACCTTTGTACTGTGAATGGCAGCCAATTACTAACCACCAGTAGACATGCTTGCCATGAACAGCTAATCACAAAGTGCCAGCAAATATGCATGGCACTTACAACTGTCATGTATGTAGTATATTGGTGAATCAATTGGAAGATGTTAAGTTCAAGTTCAATGTACATGTAGCTATATCTACAATTTCTGTATGTTTGATATTCATTTTACTCATTTCAGTTTTTGAAACCCTTTTGGCGATTTTGAATTTCACTTTTCAACTGACAAGATGTCTGATTATGATGAAGTGAATAATCAGACATTATTTAGCCCTTATTTGGCAAATTTTACTATTCAGAATGTCTTGTGCTATATATTGTTGCCTCTGTCTTATTTCAAAAGTATGGGCACATTCATTGACACTAAATTCATCAATAATTATTTTTCATGAATACAGGACAATGTGTAGCAATCTAGCTGGAGTCAGTGTCGCTAACAGCTGTCACTCTGACCTGAATTTCTTGGATATCATTAGTTGTGCAATTGAAATTTGTCTGATTCCTGGTGTGTACTGCCATCTTGCTTTCATTCCATAATATGTACGAATATGATCATCGGACAATGTGCTTTTTTTTATACAGGTTTGACACAAGGGTCAGCAATTTAATCTTTGCTGACCAGTTTCTTCAGATCTCAACGCTTCTACCAAGTTCATACATTTATGGCCTTGGAGAACACTTGGATTCGTTGGTTCATAGTACCGATTGGAAAACACTTGCGCTATGGACTAGAGATCATGGCCCGATGGTATGTATGAAATGAGAATCAGACTGGCCAACACTTACACTGTATACTAGAGATTGTGGTCCTATGGTATGTATGAGATGAGAATGAGACTGGCCAACACTTACACTGTGTACTAGAGATTGCGGTCCTATGGTGTGTATGAGATGAGAATCAGACTGGCCAACACTTACACTGTGTACTAGAGATTGTGGTCCTATGGTATGTATGAGATGAGAATCAGACTGGCCAACACTTACACTGTGTACTAGAGATTGTGGTCCTATGGTATGTATGAGAAGAGAATCAGACTGGCCAACACTTACACTGTGTACTAGAGATTGTAGTCCTATGGTATATATGAGATGAGAATCAGACTGGCCAACACTTACACTGTGTACTAGAGATTGTGGTCCTATGGTATGTATGAGATGAGAATCAGACTGGCCAACACTTACACAGTGTACTAGAGATTGTGGTCCTATGGTATGTATGAGATGAGAATCAGACTGGCCAACACTTACACTGTGGACTAGAAATTGTGGTCCTATGGTATGTATGAGATGAGAATCAGACTGGCCAACACTTACACTGTGGACTAGAGATTGTGGTCCTATGGTATGTATGAGATGAGAATCAGACTGGCCAACACTTACACAGTGGACTAGAGATTGTGGTCCTATGGTATGTATGAGATTAGAATCAGACTGGCCAACACTTACACTGTGTACTAGAAATTGTGGTCCTATGGTATGTATGAGATGAGAATCAGACTGGCCAACACTTACACTGTGTACTAGAGATTGTGGTCTTATGGTATGTATGAGATGAGAATCAGACTGGCCAACACTTACACTGTACTAGAGATTGTGGTCCTATGGTATGTATGAGAAGAGAATCAGACTGGTCAACACTTACACTGTGGACTAGAGATTGTGGTCCTATGGTATATACGAGATGAGAATCAGTCTGACCAACACTTACACTGTGGACTGAAGATTGTGGTCTTATGCTATGTATGAGATGAGAATCAGACTGACCAACATTTACACTGTGGACTAGAGATTGTGGTCCTATGGTATGTATGAGAAGAGAATCAGACTGGTCAACACTTACACTGTGTACTAGAGATTGTGGTCCTATGATATATATGAGATGAGAATCAGACTGGCCAATACTTACACTGTGGACTAGAGATTGTGGTCCTTTGGTATGTATGTATGAGATGAGAATCAGACTGAACAACACTTACACTGTGTACTAGAGATTATGGTCCTATGGTATGTATGAGAAGAGAATCAGACTGGCCAACACTTACACTGTGGACTAGAGATTGTGGTCATATGGTATGTATGAGATGAGAATCAGACTGAACAACACTTACACTGTGTACTAGAGATTGTGGTCCTATGGTATGTATGAGAAGAGAATCAGACTGGCCAACACTTACACTGTGGACTAGAGATTGTGGTCTTATGGTATGTATGAGAAGAGAATCAGACTGGCCAACACTTACACTGTACTAGAGATTGTGGTCCTATGGTGTATATGAGAAGAGAATCAGACTGACCAACATTTACACTGTGGACTAGAGATTGTGGTCCTATGGTATGTATGAGAAGAGAATCAGACTGGTCAACACTTACACTGTGGACAAGAGATTGTGGTCCTATGGTATGTATGAGATGAGAATCAGACTGGCCAACACAGAGATTGTGGTCCTATGGTATGTATGAGAAGAGAATCAGACTGGCCAACATTTACACTGTGGACTAGAGATTGTGGTGCTATGGTATGTATGAGCTGAGAATCAGACTGGTCAATACTTACACTGTGTACTAGAGATTGTGGTCCTATGGTATGTGTGAGATGAAAATCAGACTGACCAACATTTACACTGTGGACTAGAGATTGTGGTCCTATGGTATGTATGAGATGAGAATCAGACTGGCCAACACAGATTGTGGTCCTATGGTATGTATGAGAAGAGAATCAGACTGGCCAAGATT
Organism: Saccoglossus kowalevskii; assembly: GCF_978046115.1. NCBI lineage: Eukaryota > Metazoa > Hemichordata > Enteropneusta > Harrimaniidae > Saccoglossus > Saccoglossus kowalevskii. The sequence continues at coordinate 20,281,744 of NC_140648.1, forward strand.
TACACTGTGGACTAGAGATTGTGGTCCTATGGTATGTATGAGCTGAGAATCAGACTGGTCAACACTTACACTGTGGACTAGATTGTGGTCATATGGTATGTATGAGATGAGAATCAGACTGGCCAACACTTACACTGTGAACTAGAGATTGCGGTCCTATGGTATGTATGAGATGAGAATCAGACTGGCCAACACTTACACTGTGGACTAGAGATTGTGGTCCTATGGTATGTATGAGATGAGAATCAGACTGGCCAACACTTACACTGTGGACTAGAGATTGTGGTCCTATGGTATGTATGAGATGAGAATCAGACTGGCCAACACTTACACTGTGTACTAGAGATTGTGGTCTTATGGTGTGTATGAGATGAGAATCAGACTGGCCAACACTTACACTGTACTAGAGATTGTGGTCCTATGGTATATATGAGATGAGAATCAGACTGGCCAACACTTACACTGTGTACTAGAGATTGTGGTCCTATGGTATGTATGAGATGAGAATCAGACTGGCCAACACTTACACAGTGTACTAGAGATTGTGGTCCTATGGTATGTATGAGATGAGAATCAGACTGGCCAACACTTACACTGTGGACTAGAAATTGTGGTCCTATGGTATGTATGAGATGAGAATCAGACTGGCCAACACTTACACAGTGGACTAGAGATTGTGGTCCTATGGTATGTATGAGATTAGAATCAGACTGGCCAACACTTACACTGTGTACTAGAAATTGTGGTCCTATGGTATGTATGAGATGAGAATCAGACTGGCCAACACTTACACTGTGTACTAGAGATTGTGGTCTTATGGTATGTATGAGATGAGAATCAGACTGGCCAACACTTACACTGTACTAGAGATTGTGGTCCTATGGTATGTATGAGAAGAGAATCATACTGGTCAACACTTACACTGTGGACTAGAGATTGTGGTCCTATGGTATATACGAGATGAGAATCAGTCTGACCAACACTTACACTGTGGACTGAAGATTGTGGTCTTATGCTATGTATGAGATGAGAATCAGACTGACCAACATTTACACTGTGGACTAGAGATTGTGGTCCTATGGTATGTATGAGAAGAGAATCAGACTGGTCAACACTTACACTGTGTACTAGAGATTGTGGTCCTATGATATATATGAGATGAGAATCAGACTGGCCAATACTTACACTGTGGACTAGAGATTGTGGTCCTTTGGTATGTATGAGATGAGAATCAGACTGAACAACACTTACACTGTGTACTAGAGATTATGGTCCTATGGTATGTATGAGAAGAGATTCAGACTGGCCAACACTTACACTGTGGACTAGAGATTGTGGTCCTATGGTATGTATGAGATGAGAATCAGACTGAACAACACTTACACTGTGTACTAGAGATTGTGGTCCTATGGTATGTATGAGAAGAGAATCAGACTGGCCAACACTTACACTGTGGACTAGAGATTGTGGTCTTATGGTATGTATGAGAAGAGAATCAGACTGGCCAACATTTACACTGTGGACTAGAGATTGTGGTCCTATGGTATGTATGAGAAGAGAATCAGACTGGTCAACACTTACACTGTGGACAAGAGATTGTGGTCCTATGGTATGTATGAGATGAGAATCAGACTGGCCAACACAGAGATTGTGGTCCTATGGTATGTATGAGAAGAGAATCAGACTGGCCAACATTTACACTGTGGACTAGAGATTGTGGTGCTATGGTATGTATGAGCTGAGAATCAGACTGGTCAATACTTGCACTGTGTACTAGAGATTGTGGTCCTATGGTATGTATGAGAAGAGAATCAGACTGGCCAACATTTACACTGTGGACTAGAGATTGTGGTCCTATGGTATGTATGAGATGAGAATCAGACTGGCCAACACTTACACTGTGTACTAGAGATTGTGGTCCTATGGTATGTATGAGATGAGAATCAGACTGGCCAACATTTACACAGTGTACTAGAGATTGTGGTCCTATGGTATGTATGAGATGAGAATCAGACTGGCCAACACTTACACTGTGGACTAGATTGTGGTCATATGGTATGTATGAGATGAGAATCAGACTGGCCAACACTTACACTGTGGACTAGAGATTGCGGTCCTATGGTATGTATGAGATGAGAATCAGACTGGCCAACACTTACACTGTGGACTAGAGATTGTGGTCCTATGGTATGTATGAGATGAGAATCAGACTGGCCAACACTTACACTGTGGACTAGAGATTGTGGTCCTATGGTATGTATGAGATGAGAATCAGACTGGCCAACACTTACACTGTGAACTAGAGATTGCGGTCCTATGGTATGTATGAGATGAGAATCAGACTGGCCAACACTTACACTGTGGACTAGAGATTGTGGTCCTATGGTATGTATGAGATGAGAATCAGACTGGCCAACACTTACACTGTGTACTAGAGATTGTGGTCTTATGGTGTGTATGAGATGAGAATCAGACTGGCCAACACTTACACTGTACTAGAGATTGTGGTCCTATGGTATATATGAGATGAGAATCAGACTGGCCAACACTTACACTGTGTACTAGAGATTGTGGTCCTATGGTATGTATGAGATGAGAATCAGACTGGCCAACACTTACACAGTGTACTAGAGATTGTGGTCCTATGGTATGTATGAGATGAGAATCAGACTGGCCAACACTTACACTGTGGACTAGAAATTGTGGTCCTATGGTATGTATGAGATGAGAATCAGACTGGCCAACACTTACACAGTGGACTAGAGATTGTGGTCCTATGGTATGTATGAGATTAGAATCAGACTGGCCAACACTTACACTGTGTACTAGAAATTGTGGTCCTATGGTATGTATGAGATGAGAATCAGACTGGCCAACACTTACACTGTGTACTAGAGATTGTGGTCTTATGGTATGTATGAGATGAGAATCAGACTGGCCAACACTTACACTGTACTAGAGATTGTGGTCCTATGGTATGTATGAGAAGAGAATCATACTGGTCAACACTTACACTGTGGACTAGAGATTGTGGTCCTATGGTATATACGAGATGAGAATCAGTCTGACCAACACTTACACTGTGGACTGAAGATTGTGGTCTTATGCTATGTATGAGATGAGAATCAGACTGACCAACATTTACACTGTGGACTAGAGATTGTGGTCCTATGGTATGTATGAGAAGAGAATCAGACTGGTCAACACTTACACTGTGTACTAGAGATTGTGGTCCTATGATATATATGAGATGAGAATCAGACTGGCCAATACTTACACTGTGGACTAGAGATTGTGGTCCTTTGGTATGTATGAGATGAGAATCAGACTGAACAACACTTACACTGTGTACTAGAGATTATGGTCCTATGGTATGTATGAGAAGAGATTCAGACTGGCCAACACTTACACTGTGGACTAGAGATTGTGGTCCTATGGTATGTATGAGATGAGAATCAGACTGAACAACACTTACACTGTGTACTAGAGATTGTGGTCCTATGGTATGTATGAGAAGAGAATCAGACTGGCCAACACTTACACTGTGGACTAGAGATTGTGGTCTTATGGTATGTATGAGAAGAGAATCAGACTGGCCAACATTTACACTGTGGACTAGAGATTGTGGTCCTATGGTATGTATGAGAAGAGAATCAGACTGGTCAACACTTACACTGTGGACAAGAGATTGTGGTCCTATGGTATGTATGAGATGAGAATCAGACTGGCCAACACAGAGATTGTGGTCCTATGGTATGTATGAGAAGAGAATCAGACTGGCCAACATTTACACTGTGGACTAGAGATTGTGGTGCTATGGTATGTATGAGCTGAGAATCAGACTGGTCAATACTTGCACTGTGTACTAGAGATTGTGGTCCTATGGTATGTATGAGAAGAGAATCAGACTGGCCAACATTTACACTGTGGACTAGAGATTGTGGTCCTATGGTATGTATGAGATGAGAATCAGACTGGCCAACACTTACACTGTGTACTAGAGATTGTGGTCCTATGGTATGTATGAGATGAGAATCAGACTGGCCAACATTTACACAGTGTACTAGAGATTGTGGTCCTATGGTATGTATGAGATGAGAATCAGACTGGCCAACACTTACACTGTGGACTAGATTGTGGTCATATGGTATGTATGAGATGAGAATCAGACTGGCCAACACTTACACTGTGGACTAGAGATTGCGGTCCTATGGTATGTATGAGATGAGAATCAGACTGGCCAACACTTACACTGTGGACTAGAGATTGTGGTCCTATGGTATGTATGAGATGAGAATCAGACTGGCCAACACTTACACTGTGGACTAGAGATTGTGGTCCTATGGTATGTATGAGATGAGAATCAGACTGGCCAACACTTACACTGTGAACTAGAGATTGCGGTCCTATGGTATGTATGAGATGAGAATCAGACTGGCCAACACTTACACTGTGGACTAGAGATTGTGGTCCTATGGTATGTATGAGATGAGAATCAGACTGGCCAACACTTACACTGTGGACTAGAGATTGTGGTCCTATGGTATGTATGAGATGAGAATCAGACTGGCCAACACTTACACTGTGTACTAGAGATTGTGGTCTTATGGTGTGTATGAGATGAGAATCAGACTGGCCAACAATTACACTGTACTAGAGATTGTGGTCCTATGGTATATATGAGATGAGAATCAGACTGGCCAACACTTACATTGTGTACTAGAGATTGTGGTCCTATGGTATGTATGAGATGAGAATCAGACTGGCCAACACTTACACAGTGTACTAGAGATTGTGGTCCTATGGTATGTATGAGATGAGAATCAGACTGGCCAACACTTACACTGTGGACTAGAAATTGTGGTCCTATGGTATGTATGAGATGAGAATCAGACTGGCCAACACTTACACTGTGGACTAGAGATTGTGGTCCTATGGTATGTATGAGATGAGAATCAGACTGGCCAACACTTACACAGTGGACTAGAGATTGTGGTCCTATGGTATGTATGAGATTAGAATCAGACTGGCCAACACTTACACTGTGTACTAGAAATTGTGGTCCTATGGTATGTATGAGATGAGAATCAGACTGGCCAACACTTACACTGTGTACTAGAGATTGTGGTCTTATGCTATGTATGAGATGAGAATCAGACTGACCAACATTTACACTGTGGACTAGAGATTGTGGTCCTATGGTATGTATGAGAAGAGAATCAGACTGGTCAACACTTACACTGTGTACTAGAGATTGTGGTCCTATGATATATATGAGATGAGAATCAGACTGGCCAATACTTACACTGTGGACTAGAGATTGTGGTCCTTTGGTATGTTTGAGATGAGAATCAGACTGAACAACACTTACACTGTGGACTAGAGATTGTGGTCCTATGGTATGTATGAGATGAGAATCAGACTGAACAACACTTACACTGTGTACTAGAGATTGTGGTCCTATGGTATGTATGAAAAGAGAATCAGACTGGCCAACACTTACACTGTGGACTAGAGATTGTGGTCTTATGGTATGTATGAGAAGAGTATCAGACTGGCCAACACTTACACTGTGGACTAGAGATTGTGGTCTTATGGTATGTATGAGAAGAGAATCAGACTGGCCAACATTTACACTGTGGACTAGAGATTGTGGTCCTATGGTATGTATGAGAAGAGAATCAGACTGGTCAACACTTACACTGTGGACAAGAGATTGTGGTCCTATGGTATGTATGAGATGAGAATCAGACTGGCCAACACAGAGATTGTGGTCCTATGGTATGTATGAGAAGAGAATCAGACTGGCCAACATTTACACTGTGGACTAGAGATTGTGGTGCTATGGTATGTATGAGCTGAGAATCAGACTGGTCAATACTTGCACTGTGTACTAGAGATTGTGGTCCTATGGTATGTATGAGAAGAGAATCAGACTGGCCAACATTTACACTGTGGACTAGAGATTGTGGTCCTATGGTATGTATGAGATGAGAATCAGACTGGCCAACACTTACACTGTGTACTAGAGATTGTGGTCCTATGGTATGTATGAGATGAGAATCAGACTGGCCAACATTTACACAGTGTACTAGAGATTGTGGTCCTATGGTATGTATGAGATGAGAATCAGACTGGCCAACACTTACACTGTGGACTAGATTGTGGTCATATGGTATGTATGAGATGAGAATCAGACTGGCCAACACTTACACTGTGGACTAGAGATTGCGGTCCTATGGTATGTATGAGATGAGAATCAGACTGGCCAACACTTACACTGTGGACTAGAGATTGTGGTCCTATGGTATGTATGAGATGAGAATCAGACTGGCCAACACTTACACTGTGGACTAGAGATTGTGGTCCTATGGTATGTATGAGATGAGAATCAGACTGGCCAACACTTACACTGTGAACTAGAGATTGCGGTCCTATGGTATGTATGAGATGAGAATCAGACTGGCCAACACTTACACTGTGGACTAGAGATTGTGGTCCTATGGTATGTATGAGATGAGAATCAGACTGGCCAACACTTACACTGTGGACTAGAGATTGTGGTCCTATGGTATGTATGAGATGAGAATCAGACTGGCCAACACTTACACTGTGTACTAGAGATTGTGGTCTTATGGTGTGTATGAGATGAGAATCAGACTGGCCAACAATTACACTGTACTAGAGATTGTGGTCCTATGGTATATATGAGATGAGAATCAGACTGGCCAACACTTACATTGTGTACTAGAGATTGTGGTCCTATGGTATGTATGAGATGAGAATCAGACTGGCCAACACTTACACAGTGTACTAGAGATTGTGGTCCTATGGTATGTATGAGATGAGAATCAGACTGGCCAACACTTACACTGTGGACTAGAAATTGTGGTCCTATGGTATGTATGAGATGAGAATCAGACTGGCCAACACTTACACTGTGGACTAGAGATTGTGGTCCTATGGTATGTATGAGATGAGAATCAGACTGGCCAACACTTACACAGTGGACTAGAGATTGTGGTCCTATGGTATGTATGAGATTAGAATCAGACTGGCCAACACTTACACTGTGTACTAGAAATTGTGGTCCTATGGTATGTATGAGATGAGAATCAGACTGGCCAACACTTACACTGTGTACTAGAGATTGTGGTCTTATGCTATGTATGAGATGAGAATCAGACTGACCAACATTTACACTGTGGACTAGAGATTGTGGTCCTATGGTATGTATGAGAAGAGAATCAGACTGGTCAACACTTACACTGTGTACTAGAGATTGTGGTCCTATGATATATATGAGATGAGAATCAGACTGGCCAATACTTACACTGTGGACTAGAGATTGTGGTCCTTTGGTATGTATGAGATGAGAATCAGACTGAACAACACTTACACTGTGTACTAGAGATTATGGTCCTATGGTATGTATGAGAAGAGATTCAGACTGGCCAACACTTACACTGTGGACTAGAGATTGTGGTCCTATGGTATGTATGAGATGAGAATCAGACTGAACAACACTTACACTGTGTACTAGAGATTGTGGTCCTATGGTATGTATGAGAAGAGAATCAGACTGGCCAACACTTACACTGTGGACTAGAGATTGTGGTCTTATGGTATGTATGAGAAGAGAATCAGACTGGCCAACATTTACACTGTGGACTAGAGATTGTGGTCCTATGGTATGTATGAGAAGAGAATCAGACTGGTCAACACTTACACTGTGGACAAGAGATTGTGGTCCTATGGTATGTATGAGATGAGAATCAGACTGGCCAACACAGAGATTGTGGTCCTATGGTATGTATGAGAAGAGAATCAGACTGGCCAACATTTACACTGTGGACTAGAGATTGTGGTGCTATGGTATGTATGAGCTGAGAATCAGACTGGTCAATACTTGCACTGTGTACTAGAGATTGTGGTCCTATGGTATGTATGAGAAGAGAATCAGACTGGCCAACATTTACACTGTGGACTAGAGATTGTGGTCCTATGGTATGTATGAGATGAGAATCAGACTGGCCAACACTTACACTGTGTACTAGAGATTGTGGTCCTATGGTATGTATGAGATGAGAATCAGACTGGCCAACATTTACACAGTGTACTAGAGATTGTGGTCCTATGGTATGTATGAGATGAGAATCAGACTGGCCAACACTTACACTGTGGACTAGATTGTGGTCATATGGTATGTATGAGATGAGAATCAGACTGGCCAACACTTACACTGTGGACTAGAGATTGCGGTCCTATGGTATGTATGAGATGAGAATCAGACTGGCCAACACTTACACTGTGGACTAGAGATTGTGGTCCTATGGTATGTATGAGATGAGAATCAGACTGGCCAACACTTACACTGTGGACTAGAGATTGTGGTCCTATGGTATGTATGAGATGAGAATCAGACTGGCCAACACTTACACTGTGAACTAGAGATTGCGGTCCTATGGTATGTATGAGATGAGAATCAGACTGGCCAACACTTACACTGTGGACTAGAGATTGTGGTCCTATGGTATGTATGAGATGAGAATCAGACTGGCCAACACTTACACTGTGGACTAGAGATTGTGGTCCTATGGTATGTATGAGATGAGAATCAGACTGGCCAACACTTACACTGTGTACTAGAGATTGTGGTCTTATGGTGTGTATGAGATGAGAATCAGACTGGCCAACAATTACACTGTACTAGAGATTGTGGTCCTATGGTATATATGAGATGAGAATCAGACTGGCCAACACTTACATTGTGTACTAGAGATTGTGGTCCTATGGTATGTATGAGATGAGAATCAGACTGGCCAACACTTACACAGTGTACTAGAGATTGTGGTCCTATGGTATGTATGGGATGAGAATCAGACTGGCCAACACTTACACTGTGGACTAGAAATTGTGGTCCTATGGTATGTATGAGATGAGAATCAGACTGGCCAACACTTACACTGTGGACTAGAGATTGTGGTCCTATGGTATGTATGAGATGAGAATCAGACTGGCCAACACTTACACAGTGGACTAGAGATTGTGGTCCTATGGTATGTATGAGATTAGAATCAGACTGGCCAACACTTACACTGTGTACTAGAAATTGTGGTCCTATGGTATGTATGAGATGAGAATCAGACTGGCCAACACTTACACTGTGTACTAGAGATTGTGGTCTTATGCTATGTATGAGATGAGAATCAGACTGACCAACATTTACACTGTGGACTAGAGATTGTGGTCCTATGGTATGTATGAGAAGAGAATCAGACTGGTCAACACTTACACTGTGTACTAGAGATTGTGGTCCTATGATATATATGAGATGAGAATCAGACTGGCCAATACTTACACTGTGGACTAGAGATTGTGGTCCTTTGGTATGTTTGAGATGAGAATCAGACTGAACAACACTTACACTGTGGACTAGAGATTGTGGTCCTATGGTATGTATGAGATGAGAATCAGACTGAACAACACTTACACTGTGTACTAGAGATTGTGGTCCTATGGTATGTATGAAAAGAGAATCAGACTGGCCAACACTTACACTGTGGACTAGAGATTGTGGTCTTATGGTATGTATGAGAAGAGTATCAGACTGGCCAACACTTACACTGTACTAGAGATTGTGGTCCTATGGTGTATATGAGAAGAGAATCAGACTGACCAACATTTACACTGTGGACTAGAGATTGTGGTCCTATGGTATGTATGAGAAGAGAATCAGACTGGTCAACACTTACACTGTGGACAAGAGATTGTGGTCCTATGGTATGTATGAGATGAGAATCAGACTGGCCAACACAGAGATTGTGGTCCTATGGTATGTATGAGAAGAGAATCAGACTGGCCAACATTTACACTGTGGACTAGAGATTGTGGTGCTATGGTATGTATGAGCTGAGAATCAGACTGGTCAATACTTACACTGTGTACTAGAGATTGTGGTCCTATGGTATGTATGAGATGAAAATCAGACTGACCAACATTTACACTGTGGACTAGAGATTGTGGTCCTATGGTATGTATGAATATAGAATCAGACTGGTCAACACTTACACTGTGGACTAGAGATTGTGGTCCTATGGTATGTATGAGATGAGAATCAGACTGGCCAACACAGATTGTGGTCCTATGGTATGTATGAGAAGAGAATCAGACTGGCCAAGATTTACACTGTGGACTAGAGATTGTGGTCCTATGGTATGTATGAGCTGAGAATCAGACTGGTCAACACTTACACTGTGTACTAGAGATTGTGGTCCTATGGTATGTATGAGATGAGAATCAGACTGGCCAACATTTACACAGTGTACTAGAGATTGTGGTCCTATGGTATGTATGAGATGAGAATCAGACTGGCCAACACTTACACTGTGGACTAGATTGTGGTCATATGGTATGTATGAGATGAGAATCAGACTGGCCAACACTTACACTGTGGACTAGAGATTGCGGTCCTATGGTATGTATGAGATGAGAATCAGACTGGCCAACACTTACACTGTGGACTAGAGATTGTGGTCCTATGGTATGTATGAGCTGAGAATCAGACTGGTCAACACTTACACTGTGTACTAGAGATAAACTGTGGTCCTTTGGTGTGTATGAGATGAGAATCAGACTGGCCAACACTTACACTGTACTAGAGATTGTGGTCCTATGGTATATATGAGATGAGAATCAGTCTGACCAACACTTACACTGTGGACTAGAGATTGTGGTCCTATGGTATGTATGAGAAGAGAATCAGACTGAAGAACACTTACACTGTGTACTAGAGATTGTGGTCCAATGGTATGTATGAGAAGAGAATCAGACTGGCCAACACTTACACTGTGGACTAGAGATTGTGGTCTTATGGTATGTATGAGAGGAGAATCAGACTGGCGAACATTTACACTGTACTAGAGATTGTGGTCCTATGGTGTATATGAGAAGAGAATCAGACTGACCAACATTTACACTGTGGACTAGAGATTGTGGTCCTATTGTATGTATGAGAAGAGAATCAGACTGGCCAACATTTACACTGTGGTCTAGAGATTGTGGTCCTATGGTATGTATGAGAAGAGAATCAGACTGGTCAACACTTACACTGTGGACTAGAGATTGTGGTCGTACGGTATGTATGAGATGAGAATCAGACTGGCCAACACAGAGATTGTGGTCCTATGGTATGTATGAGAAGAGAATCAGACTGGCCAACATTTACACTGTGGACTAGAGATTGTGGTCCTATGGTATGTATGAGCTGAGAATCAGACTGGTCAACACTTACACTGTGTACTAGAGATAAACTGGTCCTTTGGTGTGTATGAGATGAGAATCAGACTGGCCAACACTTACACTGTACTAGAGATTGTGGTCCTATGGTATATATGAGATGAGAATCAGTCTGACCAACACTTACACTGTGGACTAGAGATTGTGGTCCTATGGTATGTATGAGATGAGAATCAGACTGGCCAACACTTACACTGTGTATTAGAGATTGTGGTCTTATGGTATGTATGAAATGAGAATCAGTCTGGCCAACACTTACACTGTGGACGAGAGATTGTGGTCATATGGTATGTATGAGATGAGAATCAGACTGGCCAACACTTACACTGTACTAGAGATTGTGGTCCTATTGTATATATGAGATGAGAATCAGACTGGCCAACACAGAGATTGTGGTCCTATGGTATGTATGAGAAGAGAATCAGACTGGCCAACACTTACACTGTGGACGAGAGATTGTGGTCATATGGTATGTATGAGATGAGAATCAGACTGGCCAACACTTACACTGTACTAGAGATTGTGGTCCTATTGTATATATGAGATGAGAATCAGTCTGACCAACACTTACACTGTGGACTAGAGATTGTGTTCCTATGGTATGTATGAGATGAGAATCAGACTGGCCAACACTTACACTGTGTACTAGAGATTGTGGTCCTATGGTATATATGAGATGAGAATCAGTCTGACCAACACTTACACTGTGGACTAGAGATTGTGGTCCTATGGTATGTATGAGAAGAGAATCAGACTGGCCAACATTTACACTGTGTACTAGAGATTGTGGTCTTATGGTATGTATGAAATGAGAATCAGACTGGCCAACACTTACACTGTGGACGAGAGATTGTGGTCATATGGTATGTATGAGATGAGAATCAGACTGGCCAACACTTACACTGTACTAGAGATTGTGGTCCTATTGTATATATGAGATGAGAATCAGTCTGACCAACACTTACACTGTGGACTAGAGATTGTGGTCCTATGGTATGTATGAGATGAGAATCAGACTGGCCAACACTTACACTGTGTACTAGAGATTGTGGTCCTATGGGATATATGAGATGAGAATCAGTCTGACCAACACTTACACTGTGCACTAGAGATTGTGGTCCTATGGTATGTATGAGATGAGAATCAGACTGAAGAACACTTACACTGTGTACTAGAGATAAACTGTGGTCCTTTGGTGTGTATGAGATGAGAATCAGACTGCCCAACATTTACACTGTGGTCTAGAGATTGTGGTTCTATGGTATGTATGAGATGAGAATCAGACTGGCCAACACTTACACTGTGTACTAGAAAATTGTGGTCCTATGGTATGTATGAGATGAGAATCAGACTGGCCAACATTTACACTGTGGACTAGAGATTGTGGTCCTATGGTATGTATGAGCTGAGAATCAGACTGGCCAACATTTACACTGTGGTCTAGAGATTGTGGTTCTATGGTATGTATGAGATGAGAATCAAACTGGCCAACACTTACACTGTGTACTAGAGATAAACTGTGGTCCTTTGGTGTGTATGAGATGAGAATCAGACTGGCCAACACTTGCACTGTACTAGAGATTGTGGTCCTATGGTATATATGAGATGAGAATCAGTCTGACCAACACTTACACTGTGGACTAGAGATTGTGGTCCTATGGTATGTATGAGATGAGAATCAGACTGGCCAACACTTACACTGTGTACTAGAGATTGTGGTCTTATGGTGTGTATGAGATGAGAATCAGACTGGCCAACACTTACACTGTACTAGAGATTGTGGTCCTATGGTATATATGAGATGAGAATCAGACTGGCCAACACTTACATTGTGTACTAGAGATTGTGGTCCTATGGTATGTATGAGATGAGAATCAGACTGGCCAACACTTACACAGTGTACTAGAGATTGTGGTCCTATGGTATGTATGAGATGAGAATCAGACTGGCCAACACTTACACTGTGGACTAGAAATTGTGGTCCTATGGTATGTATGAGATGAGAATCAGACTGGCCAACACTTACACTGTGGACTAGAGATTGTGGTCCTATGGTATGTATGAGATGAGAATCAGACTGGCCAACACTTACACAGTGGACTAGAGATTGTGGTCCTATGGTATGTATGAGATTAGAATCAGACTGGCCAACACTTACACTGTGTACTAGAAATTGTGGTCCTATGGTATGTATGAGATGAGAATCAGACTGGCCAACACTTACACTGTGTACTAGAGATTGTGGTCTTATGGTATGTATGAGATGAGAATCAGACTGGCCAACACTTACACTGTACTAGAGATTGTGGTCCTATGGTATGTATGAGAAGAGAATCAGACTGGTCAACACTTACACTGTGGACTAGAGATTGTGGTCCTATGGTATATACAAGATGAGAATCAGTCTGACCAACACTTACACTGTGGACTGAAGATTGTGGTCTTATGCTATGTATGAGATGAGAATCAGACTGACCAACATTTACACTGTGGACTAGAGATTGTGGTCCTATGGTATGTATGAGAAGAGAATCAGACTGGTCAACACTTACACTGTGTACTAGAGATTGTGGTCCTATGATATATATGAGATGAGAATCAGACTGGCCAATACTTACACTGTGGACTAGAGATTGTGGTCCTTTGGTATGTTTGAGATGAGAATCAGACTGAACAACACTTACACTGTGTACTAGAGATTATGGTCCTATGGTATGTATGAGAAGAGATTCAGACTGGCCAACACTTACACTGTGGACTAGAGATTGTGGTCCTATGGTATGTATGAGATGAGAATCAGACTGAAGAACACTTACACTGTGTACTAGAGATTGTGGTCCTATGGTATGTATGAAAAGAGAATCAGACTGGCCAACACTTACACTGTGGACTAGAGATTGTGGTCTTATGGTATGTATGAGAAGAGAATCAGACTGGCCAACACTTACACTGTACTAGAGATTGTGGTCCTATGGTGTATATGAGAAGAGAATCAGACTGACCAACATTTACACTGTGGACTAGAGATTGTGGTCCTATGGTATGTATGAGAAGAGAATCAGACTGGTCAACACTTACACTGTGGACAAGAGATTGTGGTCCTATGGTATGTATGAGATGAGAATCAGACTGGCCAACACAGAGATTGTGGTCCTATGGTATGTATGAGAAGAGAATCAGACTGGCCAACATTTACACTGTGGACTAGAGATTGTGGTGCTATGGTATGTATGAGCTGAGAATCAGACTGGTCAATACTTACACTGTGTACTAGAGATTGTGGTCCTATGGTATGTATGAGATGAAAATCAGACTGACCAACATTTACACTGTGGACTAGAGATTGTGGTCCTATGGTATGTATGAATAGAGAATCAGACTGGTCAACACTTACACTGTGGACTAGAGATTGTGGTCCTATGGTATGTATGAGATGAGAATCAGACTGGCCAACACAGATTGTGGTCCTATGGTATGTATGAGAAGAGAATCAGACTGGCCAAGATTTACACTGTGGACTAGAGATTGTGGTCCTATGGTATGTATGAGCTGAGAATCAGACTGGTCAACACTTACACTGTGTACTAGAGATTGTGGTCCTATGGTATGTATGAGATGAGAATCAGACTGGCCAACATTTACACAGTGTACTAGAGATTGTGGTCCTATGGTATGTATGAGATGAGAATCAGACTGGCCAACACTTACACTGTGGACTAGATTGTGGTCATATGGTATGTATGAGATGAGAATCAGACTGGCCAACACTTACACTGTGGACTAGAGATTGCGGTCCTATGGTATGTATGAGATGAGAATCAGACTGGCCAACACTTACACTGTGGACTAGAGATTGTGGTCCTATGGTATGTATGAGATGAGAATCAGACTGGCCAACACTTACACTGTGGACTAGAGATTGTGGTCCTATGGTATGTATGAGATGAGAATCAGACTGGCCAACACTTACACTGTGTACTAGAGATTGTGGTCTTATGGTATGTATGAAATGAGAATCAGACTGGCCAACACTTACACTGTGGACGAGAGATTGTGGTCCTATGGTATGTATGAGATGAGAATCAGACTGGCCAACACTTACACTGTACTAGAGATTGTGGTCCTATTGTATATATGAGATGAGAATCAGTCTGACCAACACTTACACTGTGGACTAGAGATTGTGGTCCTATGGTATGTATGAGATGAGAATCAGACTGGCCAACACTTACACTGTGTACTAGAAAATTGTGGTCCTATGGTATGTATGAGATGAGAATCAGACTGGCCAACATTTACACTGTGGTCTAGAGATTGTGGTTCTATGGTATGTATGAGATGAGAATCAGACTGGCCAACACTTACACTGTGGACTATAAATTGTGGTCCTATGGTATGTATGAGCTGAGAATCAGACTGGTCAACACTTACACTGTGTACTAGAGATAAACTGTGGTCCTTTGGTGTGTATGAGATGAGAATCAGACTGGCCAACACTTACACTGTACTAGAGATTGTGGTCCTATGGTATATATGAGATGAGAATCAGTCTGACCAACACTTACACTGTGGACTAGAGATTGTGGTCCTATGGTATGTATGAGAAGAGAATCAGACTGAAGAACACTTACACTGTGTACTAGAGATTGTGGTCCAATGGTATGTATGAGAAGAGAATCAGACTGGCCAACACTTACACTGTGGACTAGAGATTGTGGTCTTATGGTATGTATGAGAGGAGAATCAGACTGGCGAACATTTACACTGTACTAGAGATTGTGGTCCTATTGTATGTATGAGAAGAGAATCAGACTGGCCAACATTTACACTGTGGTCTAGAGATTGTGGTCCTATGGTATGTATGAGAAGAGAATCAGACTGGTCAACACTTACACTGTGGACTAGAGATTGTGGTCGTACGGTATGTATGAGATGAGAATCAGACTGGCCAACACAGAGATTGTGGTCCTATGGTATGTATGAGAAGAGAATCAGACTGGCCAACATTTACACTGTGGACTAGAGATTGTGGTCCTATGGTATGTATGAGCTGAGAATCAGACTGGTCAACACTTACACTGTGTACTAGAGATAAACTGGTCCTTTGGTGTGTATGAGATGAGAATCAGACTGGCCAACACTTACACTGTACTAGAGATTGTGGTCCTATTGTATATATGAGATGAGAATCAGTCTGACCAACACTTACACTGTGGACTAGAGATTGTGGTCCTATGGTATGTATGAGATGAGAATCAGACTGGCCAACACTTACACTGTACTAGAGATTGTGGTCCTATTGTATATATGAGATGAGAATCAGTCTGACCAACACTTACACTGTGGACTAGAGATTGTGGTCCTATGGTTTGTATGAGAAGAGAATCAGACTGGCCAACATTTACACTGTGTACTAGAGATTGTGGTCTTATGGTATGTATGAAATGAGAATCAGACTGGCCAACACTTACACTGTGGACGAGAGATTGTGGTCATATGGTATGTATGAGATGAGAATCAGACTGGCCAACACTTACACTGTACTAGAGATTGTGGTTCTATTGTATATATGAGATGAGAATCAGTCTGACCAACACTTACACTGTGGACTAGAGATTGTGGTCCTATGGTATGTATGAGATGAGAATCAGACTGGCCAACACTTACACTGTGTACTAGAGATTGTGGTCCTATGGTATATATGAGATGAGAATCAGTCTGACCAACACTTACACTGTGGACTAGAGATTGTGGTCCTATGGTATGTATGAGATGAGAATCAGACTGAAGAACACTTACACTGTGTACTAGAGATAAACTGTGGTCCTTTGGTGTGTATGAGATGAGAATCAGACTGCCCAACATTTACACTGTGGTCTAGAGATTGTGGTTCTATGGTATGTATGAGATGAGAATCAGACTGGCCAACACTTACACTGTGTACTAGAAAATTGTGGTCCTATGGTATGTATGAGATGAGAATCAGACTGGCCAACATTTACACTGTGGACTAGAGATTGTGGTCCTATGGTATGTATGAGCTGAGAATCAGACTGGCCAACATTTACACTGTGGTCTAGAGATTGTGGTTCTATGGTATGTATGAGATGAGAATCAGACTGGCCAACACTTACACTGTACTAGAGATTGTGGTCCTATGGTATATATGAGATGAGAATCAGTCTGACCAACACTTACACTGTGGACTAGAGATTGTGGTCCTATGGTATGTATGAGAAGAGAATCAGACTGGCCAACATTTACACTGTGGTCTAGAGATTGTGGTTCTATGGTATGTATGAGATGAGAATCAGACTGGCCAACACTTACACTGTGTACTAGAAAATTGTGGTCCTATGGTATGTATGAGATGAGAATCAGACTGAACAACACTTACACTGTGTACTAGAGATTGTGGTCCTGTGGTGTATATGAGAAGAGAATCAGACTGACCAACATTTACACTGTGGACTAGAGATTGTGGTCCTATGGTGTGTATGAGATGAGAATCAGACTGGCCAACACTTACACTGTGTACTAGAGATTGTGGTCCTATGGTATGTATGAGATGAGAATCAGACTGGCCAACACTTACACTGTGTACTAGAGATTGTGGTCCTATGGTATGTATGAGAAGAGAATCAGACTGGCCAACACTTACACTGTGTACTAGAGATTGTAGTCCTATGGTATATATGAGATGAGAATCAGACTGGCCAACACTTACACTGTGTACTAGAGATTGTGGTCCTATGGTATGTATGAGATGAGAATCAGACTGGCCAACACTTACACAGTGTACTAGAGATTGTGGTCCTATGGTATGTATGAGATGAGAATCAGACTGGCCAACACTTACACTGTGGACTAGAAATTGTGGTCCTATGGTATGTATGAGATGAGAATCAGACTGGCCAACACTTACACTGTGGACTAGAGATTGTGGTCCTATGGTATGTATGAGATGAGAATCAGACTGGCCAACACTTACACAGTGGACTAGAGATTGTGGTCCTATGGTATGTATGAGATTAGAATCAGACTGGCCAACACTTACACTGTGTACTAGAAATTGTGGTCCTATGGTATGTATGAGATGAGAATCAGACTGGCCAACACTTACACTGTGTACTAGAGATTGTGGTCTTATGGTATGTATGAGATGAGAATCAGACTGGCCAACACTTACACTGTACTAGAGATTGTGGTCCTATGGTATGTATGAGAAGAGAATCAGACTGGTCAACACTTACACTGTGGACTAGAGATTGTGGTCCTATGGTATATACGAGATGAGAATCAGTCTGACCAACACTTACACTGTGGACTGAAGATTGTGGTCTTATGCTATGTATGAGATGAGAATCAGACTGACCAACATTTACACTGTGGACTAGAGATTGTGGTCCTATGGTATGTATGAGAAGAGAATCAGACTGGTCAACACTTACACTGTGTACTAGAGATTGTGGTCCTATGATATATATGAGATGAGAATCAGACTGGCCAATACTTACACTGTGGACTAGAGATTGTGGTCCTTTGGTATGTATGTATGAGATGAGAATCAGACTGAACAACACTTACACTGTGTACTAGAGATTATGGTCCTATGGTATGTATGAGAAGAGAATCAGACTGGCCAACACTTACACTGTGGACTAGAGATTGTGGTCATATGGTATGTATGAGATGAGAATCAGACTGAACAACACTTACACTGTGTACTAGAGATTGTGGTCCTATGGTATGTATGAGAAGAGAATCAGACTGGCCAACACTTACACTGTGGACTAGAGATTGTGGTCTTATGGTATGTATGAGAAGAGAATCAGACTGGCCAACACTTACACTGTACTAGAGATTGTGGTCCTATGGTGTATATGAGAAGAGAATCAGACTGACCAACATTTACACTGTGGACTAGAGATTGTGGTCCTATGGTATGTATGAGAAGAGAATCAGACTGGTCAACACTTACACTGTGGACAAGAGATTGTGGTCCTATGGTATGTATGAGATGAGAATCAGACTGGCCAACACAGAGATTGTGGTCCTATGGTATGTATGAGAAGAGAATCAGACTGGCCAACATTTACACTGTGGACTAGAGATTGTGGTGCTATGGTATGTATGAGCTGAGAATCAGACTGGTCAATACTTACACTGTGTACTAGAGATTGTGGTCCTATGGTATGTATGAGATGAAAATCAGACTGACCAACATTTACACTGTGGACTAGAGATTGTGGTCCTATGGTATGTATGAATAGAGAATCAGACTGGTCAACACTTACACTGTGGACTAGAGATTGTGGTCCTATGGTATGTATGAGATGAGAATCAGACTGGCCAACACAGATTGTGGTCCTATGGTATGTATGAGAAGAGAATCAGACTGGCCAAGATTTACACTGTGGACTAGAGATTGTGGTCCTATGGTATGTATGAGCTGAGAATCAGACTGGTCAACACTTACACTGTGGACTAGATTGTGGTCATATGGTATGTATGAGATGAGAATCAGACTGGCCAACACTTACACTGTGAACTAGAGATTGCGGTCCTATGGTATGTATGAGATGAGAATCAGACTGGCCAACACTTACACTGTGGACTAGAGATTGTGGTCCTATGGTATGTATGAGATGAGAATCAGACTGGCCAACACTTACACTGTGGACTAGAGATTGTGGTCCTATGGTATGTATGAGATGAGAATCAGACTGGCCAACACTTACACTGTGTACTAGAGATTGTGGTCTTATGGTGTGTATGAAATGAGAATCAGACTGGCCAACACTTACACTGTACTAGAGATTGTGGTCCTATGGTATATATGAGATGAGAATCAGACTGGCCAACACTTACACTGTGTACTAGAGATTGTGGTCCTATGGTATGTATGAGATGAGAATCAGACTGGCCAACACTTACACAGTGTACTAGAGATTGTGGTCCTATGGTATGTATGAGATGAGAATCAGACTGGCCAACACTTACACTGTGGACTAGAAATTGTGGTCCTATGGTATGTATGAGATGAGAATCAGACTGGCCAACACTTACACAGTGGACTAGAGATTGTGGTCCTATGGTATGTATGAGATTAGAATCAGACTGGCCAACACTTACACTGTGTACTAGAAATTGTGGTCCTATGGTATGTATGAGATGAGAATCAGACTGGCCAACACTTACACTGTGTACTAGAGATTGTGGTCTTATGGTATGTATGAGATGAGAATCAGACTGGCCAACACTTACACTGTACTAGAGATTGTGGTCCTATGGTATGTATGAGAAGAGAATCATACTGGTCAACACTTACACTGTGGACTAGAGATTGTGGTCCTATGGTATATACGAGATGAGAATCAGTCTGACCAACACTTACACTGTGGACTGAAGATTGTGGTCTTATGCTATGTATGAGATGAGAATCAGACTGACCAACATTTACACTGTGGACTAGAGATTGTGGTCCTATGGTATGTATGAGAAGAGAATCAGACTGGTCAACACTTACACTGTGTACTAGAGATTGTGGTCCTATGATATATATGAGATGAGAATCAGACTGGCCAATACTTACACTGTGGACTAGAGATTGTGGTCCTTTGGTATGTATGAGATGAGAATCAGACTGAACAACACTTACACTGTGTACTAGAGATTATGGTCCTATGGTATGTATGAGAAGAGATTCAGACTGGCCAACACTTACACTGTGGACTAGAGATTGTGGTCCTATGGTATGTATGAGATGAGAATCAGACTGAACAACACTTACACTGTGTACTAGAGATTGTGGTCCTATGGTATGTATGAGAAGAGAATCAGACTGGCCAACACTTACACTGTGGACTAGAGATTGTGGTCTTATGGTATGTATGAGAAGAGAATCAGACTGGCCAACATTTACACTGTGGACTAGAGATTGTGGTCCTATGGTATGTATGAGAAGAGAATCAGACTGGTCAACACTTACACTGTGTACTAGAGATTGTGGTCCTATGGTGTATATGAGAAGAGAATCAGACTGACCAACATTTACACTGTGGACTAGAGATTGTGGTCCTATGGTATGTATGAGAAGAGAATCAGACTGGTCAACACTTACACTGTGGACTAGAGATTGTGGTCCTATGGTATGTATGAGATGAGAATCAGACTGGCCAACACTTACACTGTGTACTAGAAATTGTGGTCATATGGTATGTATAAGATGAGAATCAGACTGGCCAACATTTACACTGTGGACTAGAGATTGTGGTCCTATGGTATGTATGAGAAGAGAATCAGACTGGTCAACACTTACACTGTGGACTAGAGATTGTGGTCCTATGGTATGTATGAGAAGAGAATCAGACTGGCCAACATTCACACTGTGGACTAGAGATTGTGGTCCTATGGTATGTATGAGCTGAGAATCAGACTGGTCAACACTTGCACTGTGTACTAGAGATTGTGGTCCTATGGTATGTATAAGATGAGAATCAGACTGGCCAACACTTACACAGTGTACTAGAGATTGTAGTCCTATGGTATGTATGAGATGAGAATCAGACTGGCCAACACTTACACTGTTTACTAGAGATTGTGGTCCTATGATATGTATGAGATGAGAATCAGACTGGCCAACACTTGCACAGTGTACTACAGATTGTGGTCCTATGGTATGTATGAGATGAGAATCAGACTGGCCAACACTTACACTGTGGACTAGAGATTGTGGTCCTATGGTATGTATGAGATGAGAATCAGACTGGCCAACACCTTACACTGTATATTAGAGATTGTGGTCCTATGGTATGTATGAGATGAGAATCAGGCTGGCCAACACTTACCAAAGGACCACATTCTCTAGTCCACAGTGTAAGGTGTTGGCCAGTCTGATTCTCATCTCATACATACCATAGGACCACAATCTCTAGTCCACAGTGTAAGTGTTGGCCAGTCTGATTCTCATCTCATACATACCATAGGACCATAATCTCTAGTACACTGTGCAAGTGTTTTCCAGTCTGATTCTCATCTCATACATACCATAGGACCACAATCTCTAGTACACTGTGTAAGTGTTGGCCAGTCTGATTCTCATCTCATACATACCATAGGACCACAATCTCTAGTCCACAGTGTAAGTGTTGGCCAGTCTGATTCTCATCTCATATACACCATAGGACTACAATCTCTAGTACACAGTGTAAGTGTTGGCCAGTCTGATTCTCATCTCATACTTACCATAGGACCACAATCTCTAGTACACAGTGTAAGTGTTGACCAGTCTGATTCTCAGCTCATGCATACCATAGGACCACAATCTCTAGTCCACAGTGTAAATGTTGGCCAGTCTGATTCTCATCTCATACATACCAAAGGACCACAATCTCTAGTCCACAGTGTATGTATGAGATGAGAATCAGACTGAACAATACTTACACTGTGTACTAGAGATTATGGTCCTATGGTATGTATGAGAAGAGAATCAGACTGGCCAACACTTACACTGTGGACTAGAGATTGTGGTCTTATGGTATGTATGAGAAGAGAATCAAACTGAAGAACACTTACACTGTGTACTAGAGATTGTGGTCCTATGGTATGTATGAGAAGAGAATCAGACTGGCCAACACTTACACTGTGGACTAGAGATTGTGGTCCTATGATATGTATGAGATGAGAATCAGACTGGCCTACACTTGCACAGTGTACTAGAGATTGTGGTCCTATGGTATGTATGAGATGAGAATCAGACTGGCCAACACTTACACTGTGGACTAGAGATTGTGGTCCTATGGTATGTATGAGATGAGAATCAGACTGGCCAACACCTTACACTGTATATTAGAGATCGTGGTCCTATGGTATGTATGAGATGAGAATCAGGCTGGCCAACACTTACCAAAGGACCACATTCTCTAGTCCACAGTGTAAGGTGTTGGCCAGTCTGATTCTCATCTCATACATACCATAGGACCATAATCTCTAGTACAGTGTAAGTGTTGGCCAGTCTGATTCTCTTCTCATACATACCATAAGACCACAATCTCTAGTCCACAGTGTAAGTGTTGGCCAGTCTGATTCTCATCTCATATATACCATAGGACTACAATCTCTAGTACACAGTGTAAGTGTTGGCCAGTCTGATTCTCATCTCATACTTACCATAGGACCACAATCCTTAGTACACAGTGTAAGTGTTGACCAGTCTGATTCTCAGCTCATGCATACCATAGGACCACAATCTCTAGTCCACAGTGTAAATGTTGGCCAGTCTGATTCTCATCTCATACATACCAAAGGACCACAATCTCTAGTCCACAGTGTATGTATGAGATGAGAATCAGACTGAACAACACTTACACTGTGGACTAGAGATTATGGTCCTATGGTATGTATGAGAAGAGAATCAGACTGGCCAACACTTACACTGTGGACTAGAGATTGTCGTCTTATGGTATGTATGAGAAGAGAATCAGACTGAAGAACACTTACACTGTGTACTAGAGATTGTGGTCCTATGGTATGTATGAGAAGAGAATCAGACTGGCCAACACTTACACTGTGGACTAGAGATTGTGGTCTTATGGTATGTATGAGAAGAGAATCAGACTGGCCAACACTTACACTGTACTAGAGATTGTGGTCCTATGGTGTATATGAGAAGAGAATCAGACTGACCAACATTTACACTGTGGACTAGAGATTGTGGTCCTATGGTATGTATGAGAAGAGAATCAGACTGGTCAACACTTACACTGTGGACTAGAGATTGTGGTCCTATGGTATGTATGAGATGAGAATCAGACTGGCCAACACAGAGATTGTGGTCCTATGGTATGTATGAGAAGAGAATCAGACTGGCCAACATTTACACTGTGGACTAGAGATTGTGGTTCTATGGTATGTATGAGCTGAGAATCAGACTGGTCAATACTTACACTGTGTATTAGAGATTGTGGTTCTATGGTATGTATGAGCTGAGAATCAGACTGGTCAACACTTACACTGTGTACTAGAGATTGTGGTCCTATGGTATGTATGAGATGAGAATCAGACTGGCCAACACTTACACTGTGGACTAGAGATTGTAGTCCTATGGTATGTATGAGATGAGAATCAGACTGGCCAACACTTACACTGTGGACTAGAGATTGTAGTCCTATGGTATGTATGAGATGGGAATCAGACTGGCCAACACTTACACTGTGTACTAGAGATTGTGGTCCTATGGTATGTATGAGATGAGAATCAGACTGGCCAACACTTACACTGTGTACTAGAGATTGTGGTCCTATGGTATGTATGAGATGAGAATCAGACTGACCAACACTTACACTGTGTACTAGAGATTGTGGTCCTATGGTATGTATGAGATGAGAATCAGACTGGCCAACACTTACACTGTGTACTAGAAATTGTGGTCCTATGGTGTGTATGAGAAGAGAATCAGACTGGCCAACACTTACACTGTGTACTAGAGATTGTGGTCCTATGGTGTGTATGAGATGAGAATCAGACTGGCCAACACTTACACTGTGTACTAGAGATAAACTGTGGTCTTATGGTATGTATGAGATGCGAATCAGACTGGCCAACACTTACACTGTGTACTAGAGATTGTGGTCCTATGGTGTGTATGAGAAGAGAATCAGACTGGCCAACACTTACACTGTGTACTAGAGATAAACTGTGGTCTTATGGTATGTATGAGATGAGAATCAGACTGGCCAACACTTACACTGTGTACTAGAGATAAACTGTGGTCTTATGGTATGTATGAGATGAGAATCAGACTGGCCAACACTTGCACTGTGTACTAGAGATTGAGGTCCTATGGTGTGTATGAGAAGAGAATCAGACTGGCCAATACTTGCACTGTGTACTAGAAATTGTGGTCCTATGGTATGTATGAGATGGGAATCAGACTGGCCAACACTTACACTGTGGACTAGAGATTGTAGTCCTATGGTATGTATGAGATGGGAATCAGACTGGCCAACACTTACACTGTGTACTAGAGATTGTGGTCCTATGGTATGTATGAGATGAGAATCAGACTGACCAACACTTACACTGTGTACTAGAGATTGTGGTTCTATGGTATGTATGAGATGAGAATCAGACTGGACAACACTTTCACTGTGTACTAGAGATAAACTGTGGTCTTATGGTATGTATGAGATGAGAATCAGACTGGCCAACACTTACACTGTGTACTAGAGATTGTGGTCCTATGGTATGTATGAGATGAGAATCAGACTGGCCAACACTTTCACTGTGTACTAGAGATTGTGGTCTTATGGTATGTATGAGATGAGAATCAGACTGGCCAACACTTACACTGTGTACTAGAGATAAACTGTGGTCTTATGGTATGTATGAGATGAGAATCAGACTGGCCAACACTTACACTGTGTACTAGAGATTGAGGTCCTATGGTGTGTATGAGAAGAGAATCAGACTGGCCAATACTTGCACTGTGTACTAGAAATTGTGGTCCTATGGTATGTATGAGATGAGAATCAGACTGACCAACACTTACACTGTGTACTAGAGATTGTGGTCCTATGGTATGTATGAGATGGAAATCAGACTGGCCAACACTTGCACTGTGTACTAGAGATTGAGGTCCTATGGTGTGTATGAGAAGAGAATCAGACTGGCCAATACTTGCACTGTGTACTAGAAATTGTGGTCCTATGGTATGTATGAGATGAGAATCAGACTGGACAACACTTACACTGTGTACTAGAGATAAACTGTGGTCCTATGGTATGTATGAGATGAGAATCAGACTGGACAACACTTACACTGTGTACTAGAGATAAACTGTGGTCCTATGGTATGTATGAGATGAGAATCAGACTGGCCAACACTTACACTGTGTACTAGAGATAAACTGTGGTCCTATGGTATGTATGAGATGAGAATCAGACTGGACAACACTTACTCTGTGTACTAGAGATAATCTGTGGTCCTATGGTATGTATGAGAAGAGAATCAGACTGGCCAACACTTACACTGTGTACTAGAGATAAACTGTGGTCCTATGGTATGTATGAGATGAGAATCAGACTGGACAACACTTACACTGTGTACTAGAGATAAACTGTGGTCCTATGGTATGTATGAGAAGAGAATCAGACTGGCCAACACTTACACTGTGTACTAGAGATAAACTGTGGTCTTATGGTTACTCAAGTTCAATAATGGCCAATACTTACATGCATGTGTACCATAGTGTCATGATCCAAAGTTTAATAGTCTGGCATTGCAATTCTCATCATATAATACTGTATTGCATATGTTCATGATCTCCATTCCAAAAGTATCAGTGTTTGCAGTTTTAATCCTCAAAATATTTATATTAAATCCATTCTTCTTTTCCTGAATAATCAGTGACCATTCACGTACATTGCTTAAGTCACAGATAATTAAGGTCGAATATAGCATAACACATTCTTCGCCTCTTTGACCGTTTTTAAAAATCAAATCTAGTCACAATCGACTTATACTTGTGTATCTATCGCTTTAAAACCCCAAAATATAGTAAGCTGACCAAAATTTCATCACTGTCCATACCCTCCCCTGGATGCGCATTGTCCTTCCCTTAATATCAAATATATGCAGTCCCATCTAATTGAATTTCCCTTCTCAGTTTCACTTTCAAACCTGGCATTGATACCTCCCTGCAGCAGACAATAAATGTTTTAAAAGCCGGAATGTTAAACAGATAAATGAGCGTGTATCGCTGTATCATTGTTGAACGCCATAATGTCATAATGTCAAAGGGTGTCCTGTGATATGTAATATTGCGTACTTGTGGTTAACATTTCATGGCAGTTATTTTTCAAGCATTAAATCGGATTGCTACACATGTCCATGCAAAAAAACGATTGTTAAGTGAACACTATGCTACGCTGTAAGTGAATAAGATATAAAGGGGTGTAATCATGTTTGTATTGGTAAAACCAGAACATCCAATGGGGTAAGGACTGTGTTATGCAATATGTGATATTGATTATTCTTCATCATTATGTGATGGCCGTGATTGGTCACAGATTCTGAATCAGATCTCAGGCTTACATGGATGGATATCTTTCGTTGTTCTCAATGCTAATTATTTTGTTTTTTAAATGTTTTTTTTTTTAAATGCTGACATGCCTGGACTGATTACATTTAAAACATTGTATATACCGGCACAAATTTTCATTGTTAATATCACAATTCTGCCATTTTACAACTTCATGTTCAATGGATTCACTCACTACCAAAGTCTAGTCTCACAACCCTTTCTTTGATAACTCCCTTCACAACATTGTTTCCTTCCTCAACACAAATAATGCACAATCAATTCCTTAACCTTTTCCCCCATCAGTTTCCTATTCACATAATCCTGTTGTTAGTCCACACTTTGATTCCTTCAGAAGTTTGGGGCAAATTGTTTGAGATAAAACTGCAAATTTGACCCAAATTCTGTCTGTTGACTCCAAAATGAGGGTTAATTTACAGAAATATTGAAAAATATAAGAAAAAAGTGCAGAAAAATTCGGGCGAGAAAATCTGGTGGTGAAAAGGTTAAAGCAATCAATAGGTATTAAATAATTCACGTCTACTTCAGTGAACTGTCATAACTTAGACAGTATGTGGTCGCATCAACCTCCGATGTGTGCCGGTTGATACTCCACCTGAACAGTCTTCGTGCACACTTTGAGGTATTCTCATAATAATCTCATATAATCATACAATTTATTTTACAGCCACATACCAATCTTTACAGTGACCATCCTTTCTATATCGTGATGGAAAACAGTGGTCATTCACATGGTGTCTTTCTTAAGAACAGTAATGCCATGGGTGAGTTTCCATTCCAAACAAATTGAGTAAAATATAAATAATTGCTTTTTATTTCATTTTTCATATCAAGTCTTGCAAAAAAAAATATTGATTCACCAAGAGATCCTGGAGCAGATGCAAAGAGGATAAAATGTAAACATAGAAAAAAAAATCAAAAAAGAGAGCAATTGATAGCACAATTAAATTCAATTTTTTTTAACATCCAAATTAAGATATAAAACTAATAATAAAATAATATATTTATACTGTTTTTTAGATTGTCTGTCGTCTCTCTCAGATTTGTTCAATTTGTAATGATATCTTTAATTCTCTAAATTTGGTGAATATTTTTTTAATTTTTGGTAAAAAGTGATATTTTCGACTTCTTGTTAAAAAACGCAAGTCCAATTACTTTGATATTACATATATAGGTACTACATGTGGACCTCTCTGAGATTTGTTCATTTCGTGATGATATCTTCAATTATCTAATTTTGATGATTGTTTTTGGTGAAAAGTGATATTTTTGAATTCTTGTTGAAAACAGCAAGTCCCATTGCTTTGATACTGTACATATTGTTCATTTTCTAATGTCTTCAGTTCTTTAATTGAAATGTGCATCGCTAACAGCGGAGTTATCTCAGCTGATAGACTGCTTGTTTATATGTGTTATAGACTCCAATTTAGTTCTTTTAATTGACTCCTTGTCCCCTGCAGATATTGTTTTGCAGCCAGCGCCAGCATTAACCTATCGTACTATTGGTGGTATTCTCGACTTCTACATATTCCTGGGACCGACTCCAGATTTAGTGATACAACAGTATACTGAAGTTATTGGACGTCCATTCATGCCGCCCTACTGGAGTCTAGGGTTCCATCTTTGTAAATATGGATATGGAACAGCAGACGCTACCTTCTCGATTGTGGAAAAGATGAGAGAGTTGGCAATCCCTCAAGTATGTTAATATCACTTGTATGAAATAAAAATTTATATGTGTATACTTTACTCAAAAGAACAGATATCAAAATCTCATTTAGTATTTCAAATGTAATTCTTGTTTAACAATTGGATTGTAACTGCATGTACGAACTTGTGTATAGTATTTTAATACCCAAACTTAAGGGGTGGTGGTCGTCGCACTGCGCATGTGCAACATTTCTGTTGATAAACTTTGATTTTCCTTCAATCCAATGTGCTCTTCTAATGGAAATCACGAGTATGAAGTTTGACCTGGGCACGACTTGCACTAATAACTGCTGGTCACTCCTTCTATACCTTCCAATCACTTAAAAATACCCCATTTAAGCTTGCGTAACGTCTCAGTTTGTACTCATTGATCTGCGCAACAGTCAAAGTCGCCATCTTTTTTCTCCATGGGAAGCTGCCTGGTTTGCTTTCAGAGCCCAAGGTTGCTGATCTTATCCGGCCAATGAATTTTTAGGATTGTCCACAGGCATCTGTTTACAAAGGTCTGTACTTTGTGGGTTGTTACCTTTGTGGTACGCCAGGTTTCTGCTCCATATAACAGGACAGACTTTACATTTGTATACACTATACAGAGTATACACTATATTTGTTTGAACTGCCCTCTGGTGTCTAGAAACATCAAGTGGCTATATATTTCTAGAAGAGTTGTACAGCCCACCACTGATAAATTCAAATTTTCTAGGTAGAGTGTAAACGATTTTGGGGCTGTTACATCAAAAATGGTACATCTTAGCACAGTCCTTCTATATATAGAGGAACTGTGATCTGAATTAAGTGGCAACACAATAGACAGGGAGGCGAAAAAAAGATTATAGATTAAACTCGCCCGCAACGCCACAAAAATTTACCATAAGATCAATGGCGGAGCATTTTTTTTATTTGAAACCAAAGTTGTAAGTGATTATCGAACCTCCCATTGAACAAGCCAGGGCTCTGTGCATGGCTGATGTATAACGTATTTTAAAATGTAATTAATGCAAACATTGTTGCATTATAATTGTAATCATCTGTCTTTATTTGTAGGATGTTCAATGGAATGATATTGATAGCATGGATAAATTCAAGGATTTCACGATTGATTTGGATAATTTTGCACTATTGCCAGATATGATTGATAACATTCATAGAAATGGTCAGCATTATGTTATCATGTTGGTGAGTATTTATTTAATATAATCAGCCATTCCATATTGTGTGCTCCAACGGAAGTGATATTTTGTTGAAAGTGATTTGTAACTTGGGTAAGATCAAATCTGATAGGAATTAGACTTATAATGTTGTTATACACTTAGTTATTATCTTCACTACAATCAATCATGTAATGCATTGCTTTGTGTGCAAAACACAACTAATTCACAGTACAGTCGAGGTGTAACTCAATCAACTTCCAAGATGGCTGTCAGCTGGTTTTGCCACTTTTCAAAAAAACTTTCTAAAGGAAGTACAAGGGGGGTGGCGAGAATTACGTACGTTCGCTACACGACACCCCTGTTGACACCTTGAGCAAGGCTTTCATCACCCATTGTATCTCAGTAATTGATGGACAGTACGTGTTAAGTTGTCTCTTTAACGATTTGTTAAAAAACACTATGCAACGAAACATTAGTCTTTGTACTTAAAAACTGCCGTCAAGACACAATAGAAATTTTGGGCGCCATCCCAAGTACCCGCGACTTAGCCGAATCGTGACTTACCAAGGTGCGATTTAGCGAGGGGTCACTGTATCTGCATTGCCATCAATGGTTGCAACTTATTCATTAAAAAGTATTCATTACTAATATGAGATGTATATTTAGACAGATTAGCCTTCATAATTTAGATATGTGACAGTTTTAAAACCAAGCTAAATATTATGCTCAGACCATGCCATGGAAATCATGTAATGTACAAAGAAATTAAAATAAATTCTGAAGATGACAATCTGATGGTTGTATATACATGTAGAAAGCTAATAAAAAATCTGGTTTGCATTGTCAATCAATCTTAATTGGAAATGCTTCACCACACAGATGGTTTTTTTGCTCAGTAATATTTTCAGATATATTTTTTATACTGTAGGATCCTGCCATTAGCAGTTCACAGCCTAAGTTCACATATGCACCATTTGATGACGGCATGGCAATGGACGTGTTCATTAAGAATGCTACCGATCAATTACTTATCGGAAAGGTATAATATAATCTTCTACCTTAGTTTTGTAAATACAGTTCTTTCCAAGGAGTCCAATATTCTCAATTTTGATGTGGCACAAATGAGCTCATCAACACCGTGAATCAGGACTAGTTTAGATTTCCATTATCAAATATAAAATTTTGAACTTGGTAAATTAGCATATGATGAGAGTTATATTTAGAAATCCTACTCTGTATGGTGGCACAATGGAACTCATCAACACCATAAGTAGGAACTATAGTTTTGGATTTCCATTACTGTATGGTGAATGGTGATTTGGAAATAAATTAAGGAGTTCAATATTCTCAATTTTGATGTTAGTCATAAAAATAAATAAATTGCATAATGAAATTCCCAATCTCTGTTTTAAAAAATTTGAAATATTATTATATATTTTCATCTTTGAAAATAAACATTGCATATACCAGTTCGGATGATGTTGATTGAGGGTGTCTTCTATTGGCAGAAAATGGAAGGATGGAATTTTTCACTTATCATGGACCCTGTTTCACTGTGGATGCCATGCATATTGTTCCTAACTTGAACGTTTGTGTTTCTAGGTGTGGCCTGGCAACACAGCTTTCCCCGACTTCACAAATCCTGTGACTCATGAGTGGTGGGCTAAACAGATTAGTAAATTTCACAAACTAATTAAATTTGACGGCATATGGAATGTAAGTAATAATAATGACTGTATTGCATCTACACGGTTCTATATTCAACAAAAAGAATATTAATTATAAAATAAACAAAAAAGATAAGACTTTGTTGCACACTATTCTACTGTCTTAAAATGATGAATTCCTGATAGTGCCCCAAAACGTTGTTATTCACTGTCCATAAGTACGCACTGTAACAAAATGTCATCGTTTTCCCACAAAGTATTAAAGACATAATCACACCAAAATGTAGTTTTTAGCAGAAATAAATTATTCCACTCCACCATCATCAGTTGTAACTTATAACAAATACTGGTACTTTTAACACAGGCTTCATTATTAATATTGGTTGATAAATATTACTGTGAAATACTTTATGTTCGTTTGGAATTAATTTTTGCTATTTTCGCTGAAGTAATGATTAAGTGAAAATAAAATCCAGCGAAAATACCTTTTTTTTCTATATTCTACATTCAACTTTTAAAAAATCACTGAGAATAAATTCCATACAAAACATCCAAAAGTCTTTTCAGCAAAAATTAATTCTAGCTAAAATAAAGTATTTTACAGTGTATGTTGATAAAAATGTTTTGTTTTTTGCACAGGACATGAATGAACCATCTAATTTTGTGTTTGGTTCCATTGATGGTTGTCCTGGTAACAATACTTATGAGAATCCACCCTATCTACCTTGTAAGTGTTCTTAATCTAACAATTCCTGCACTTGGAAAATTATAACACATTGACACCAACTAGTACTGTATGCTAGCCATAGTATGCATGGTATTTATTTCACCTGCAATGTGTTAAATGACAGTGGTCGCTGTGTCTGTCTGTGTGTGTGTGTGTTTGCATGTGCATGCATGTAAATGCATTTGAATTTTGCTTGAGTAAGCAACGTATTTAACCCAGATGCATTCAAAAGCATAGTACATTGTATATGGGACATTTATTATTGAACTGCAGCTATGAAGGTCTTTCTACAATTACAATGCCCAATATTGTACATTGAACTGTTTTTGATTTCCAGCTGTTGAAGGCGGTGCCTTGGCGTCTAATTCCATTTGTGTCAGTGCAAAACAGAACTGGTCGGTTCACTACAATGTACATAATTTATATGGATATTCTGAAACTATGGCAACACATAAGTAAGTCACTGCATCTCTTTATTTCATGATCTAATTATGCATAAGCCTAAAACCAAATGTTTTCTTCACTGTGTGAATAGTAGTTTATTAACTGTAGAGGGCGGTGTTCAGATAAATAAGACTGTGATATGAAAATTGGAATTTAATTTGATGAAGGAATGAATCTATGAAAATAAAATCCGGTACACCCTTTTTCCTATATTTTACATTCAACTTGTTACAAATCAGTGATAATAAACTTTATACAAAACAGACAAAAAGTTTTTTTCAGCGAAAGTTAATTCCAGCTAAAATAAAGTATTTGACAATGATCATTGCTAAGGAATTGATTGAAATATACATGTTTGAACTAAGAGGGCGCTGTCAATGCACAGTCCATGTTCCAATTTCATGTAAACGCATGTTTTTTACATGTATTGTGTAGTACATTTCTATCAATAATGATGTGGCATCACAATTCACGGATTAATAATCCTTGTTTTCGTGACATGCGACATTTACATAGGAAGTGTACACTTAAATAAAAACTTTTACTTTTTTTTTTGTATTTAAATTTTGTCACAAATGCTATTTGCTTTTCTACTTTCTGGATTCTGGAGAATAACAAAACATGGCCATAGAGGAAATGGTTTCGAGAAATTGAGTCTGTGGAACGATTTGTTTGACCATCTTAAAATGCCTAAAACATCCTAGTATTAGAAAATATTATGTAAATGGTAATTGATATGGTTTTATAATAAAAATCACACAGGTGTGATTCGAATCTTATAAACCATCAAAAGGCTATCATGACTTATACCATTACAAACTGTACACATGAAAACACAACATTTCGGCTAAACAACTAATTTTAAAGCATGCATGGCGAGATTCATTCACTCATGAATGCGACTTTGTGGGAACCTTGGTAAAGGTCCGCAGGTGCTTGTGTTCGACCAAACCTGGTTGACGCCAGGATAGCGCATTAAAATTGCCATTTGATAGAGAGATGGCCACATAGCCCTGTCATGTAGTCCCAAACATAAATATGACTTCTGTGGCAAAATGCATTATATGTCAGCACTAGCACTTGCAATTGCACTTACAAAAAAAAGGTAAGGAGAGACAACAGTGAGACTCAATGTACAAAACTGTCACGTGGCACAAAAACATTGAAAAAAAAAGCATGCAATTAATTTGCATAAATATAAATGGGTTCATCGAACACTTCGTCATAAGCTCATTTATAATTTAAAACCTTTCTATCTCTTGCATAGTTTGTTCAACCAAATCCACAATAAAATTATTTAAAAAGCATTTGCATAAAATGTTTAATGGGCAAGCTAAATACGTGCATTATTAATTGATATACAATTTCATAGATTTAATCATTTAAAGTGAGAACATGTATCATAATTTTATTAAGTTAAGTTTCAGCATGATAAACACTATAGTTCTATATGCATGCCCTTGCCCTTGGAGTGTACATGTGTAAGCAGCTACATCCATCAGCCGTGTGTGATATGTCAAAGTCAGTTTAAAAAAAATACTAGTGATGTAAATTTTCAATAATTCATGAGAAAAACCTTCATGGAGAAAAAAAACACATTTTAAATGTGTAATAGTGTACCTACTTTAAGCCATTGGAAAGCAAATTTAAAAGAAAATGAGTTGAATAAATATTAGAGTGGCAAATCGGAAAAAGAATTAGTTAATTTGGATGTGTATTAATTCAGGAGTGTTCTTCTCAGACATTTCGAGGAGCTGTATACTAAAAGTAATCTCAGTCTGCCTTCAATTATTCCTATGCAAGTACTCTCTGTAAAGGTGTATCGTTAACCTGATAACGTGTGATGAAGATCGTTTTGAGCATGCTATTCTCCATTTGTTGACATGGCAACAAGGGTGGGAAAATGTGAGGGGAAAAAAATTCTGTGAAGCTCTGTCGTGACATGAGCTGTCTGAATAACTCATTTCCTTGTCAGCAGCAGTGTTGATTTATAATTATTGTTATCTAGGATACAAAAGAGCCATTTTATGGATTACCCTTATATCAAATCATTGCTTGTAATATATCAGAATATATACATGTATGTAATTACAACAATTTATATTCTGTTTTTTTTATACTATTAAATCTTAAATATGTTGTGTTTAGGTTGTCATGGCAACTAACATGTTCTCCCAAAGTAGTGGTTTTACTTCATCCTGGGGGAGTTTGAAGAAATGTTCATGGGCAATTTTTTTTTTTTTTTTTAAAAGTATGTTTACTATGGAAATCAATGCAAAAACATACTCAAGAATAAAATGATTTTTTCAGCATCCAAATGACTTGTATCTATTTATAATGAAAAAGAGTTTTCAATTTGGTCGGAACCTCCTTAAAGTGGAATGTGAAACCTTTTCAAGGCATTTCTGGGAATATTACTCTGCCTGAGTGGTTTTCCCAATTTTGAAATTCACTCTGTGAAACTGAAGATTTCATTTACATTTACATTGTATATTAGGTAGCCTATACAGTTTGTACATGACTCACCATTTTCTAGAAAACACTCCTCTTCAGCTTCTTAGCCATAACATGGATAATATACAATCATTATCTTGAGAATTTATCAAAATAATCTTTAATTTGATGTTGTCAGTGCACTGATTCAAGTTAGAAGCAAAAGACCTTTTGTGTTATCAAGATCCACATTCCCTGGCAGTGGTCAGCATACAGCGCATTGGACTGGGGACATTACAAGTACTTGGGACCAGATGTACCATACAATACCTGGTAAGTTATGTGCCAGTACAATACCTGGTAACTTATTGTCCCATAACTATACTAGGTAAGTTATAAGTGAATGATAAACCTGGTAAGTTATGTGCCAGTACACATTCTGGTTAGTTATGTGCCAATACAACACTTGGTAATTTATGTTCCAGTGCCATACCTAGTAAGTTTTGTGCCAATGCAACACCTGGTAACTTATGTGGTGTCAGTACAATACCTGGTATGTTGTGTGCCAATACCGCATCTGGTAACCTATGTGCCATTACAATACCTGGTAAGTTAACTTATGTGCCAGTACAACACCTGGTAAGTTATGTGCCAGTACAACACCTGGTAAGTTATGTACCAGTACAACACCTGGTACGTGAAGGTATGAGTGAATGTAAAATCTTGTAAATTATGTGCCATGACAATACTAGGTAAGGTATGAGTGAATGAAAAACCTGGTAAATTATGTGCCAGTACCTGGTAAGTTATGTGCCAGTACAGCACCTGGTAAGTTGTGTGCCAGTACAATACCTGGTAACTTATGTGCCAGTACACATTCTGGTTAGTTATGTGCCAATACAACACTTGGTAACTTATGTTCCAGTGCCATACCTAGTAAGTTTTGTGCCAATGCAACACCTGGTAACTTATGTGGTGTCAGTACAATACCTGGTATGTTGTGTGCCAATACCGCATCTGGTAACCTATGTGCCATTACAATACCTGGTAAGTTATGTGCCAGTACAACACCTGGTAATTTATGTGCCAGTACAACACCTGGTAATTTATGTGCCAGTACAACACCTGGTAAGTTATGTGCCAGTACAACACCTGGTAAGTTATGTGCCAGTACAACTACTGGTAAGTTATGTGCCAGTACAACACCTGGTAACTTATGTGCCAGTACAATACCTGGTAAGTTATGTACCAGTACAACACCTGGTAAGTTATGTACCAGTACAACACCTGGTAAGTTATGTGCAGTACAACACCTGGTATGTGAAGGTATGAGTGAATGAAAAACCTGGTAAATTATGTGCCATGACAATACTAGGTAAGGTATGAGTGAATGAAAAACCTGGTAAATTATGTGCCAGGACCTGGTTAGTTATGTGCCAGTACCTGGTTAGTTATGTGCCAGTACAATACCTGGTAAGTTGTGTGCCAGTACAATACCTGGTAACTTATGTGCCAGTACAATACCTGGTAACTTATGTGCCAGTACACATTCTGGTTAGTTATGTGCCAATACAACACTTGGTAATTTATGTTCCAGTGCCATACCTAGTAAGTTTTGTGCCAATGCAACACCTGGTAACTTATGTGGTGTCAGTACAATACCTGGTATGTTGTGTGCCAATACCGCATCTGGTAACCTATGTGCCATTACAATACCTGGTAAGTTAACTTATGTGCCAGTACAACACCTGGTAAGTTATGTGCCAGTACAACACCTGGTAAGTTATGTACCAGTACAACACCTGGTACGTGAAGGTATGAGTGAATGTAAAATCTTGTAAATTATGTGCCATGACAATACTAGGTAAGGTATGAGTGAATGAAAAACCTGGTAAATTATGTGCCAGTACCTGGTAAGTTATGTGCCAGTACAGCACCTGGTAAGTTGTGTGCCAGTACAATACCTGGTAACTTATGTGCCAGTACACATTCTGGTTAGTTATGTGCCAATACAACACTTGGTAACTTATGTTCCAGTGCCATACCTAGTAAGTTTTGTGCCAATGCAACACCTGGTAACTTATGTGGTGTCAGTACAATACCTGGTATGTTGTGTGCCAATACCGCATCTGGTAACCTATGTGCCATTACAATACCTGGTAAGTTATGTGCCAGTACAACACCTGGTAAGTTATGTGCCAGTACAACACCTGGTAATTTATGTGCCAGTACAACACCTGGTAATTTATGTGCCAGTACAACACCTGGTAAGTTATGTGCCAGTACAACACCTGGTAAGTTATGTGCCAGTACAACTACTGGTAAGTTATGTGCCAGTACAACACCTGGTAACTTATGTGCCAGTACAATACCTGGTAAGTTATGTACCAGTACAACACCTGGTAAGTTATGTACCAGTACAACACCTGGTAAGTTATGTGCAGTACAACACCTGGTATGTGAAGGTATGAGTGAATGAAAAACCTGGTAAATTATGTGCCATGACAATACTAGGTAAGGTATGAGTGAATGAAAAACCTGGTAAATTATGTGCCAGGACCTGGTTAGTTATGTGCCAGTACCTGGTTAGTTATGTGCCAGTACAATACCTGGTAAGTTGTGTGCCAGTACAATACCTGGTAACTTATGTGCCAGTACAATACCTGGTAAGTTATGTACCAGTACAATACCTGGTAAGTTGTGTGCCAGTACAATACCTGGTAAGTTATGTGCCAGTACAACACCTGGTACGTTATGTGCCAGTACAACACCTGGTACGTTATGTGCCAATACAGCACCTGGTAAGTTATGTACCAATACAGCACTTGGTTATATACCAACAAAATACAACTTACTGACCCAAAATGAGTGATTGTAGTGACACAATGAATGGAGCCTATTTTATTTTGAAGGTTTTGGAGGTTGTAGTATTTCCCAGGGGACGTGACCAGAATGTATCAACATCAATTGTGACATTTATGCAAATATATTTTCACACACACCTGAACCTAAAGGCATTTCCCATTAGATATCTGAAAATAATCTAATCGAACACATCAGATTAGTATTTGTACTTACCAGGTATCTTCTGTGGCACCATCAGATTATAAAATTAATGGACATGTCAGATTTTGGGAAAGTTTTACTAGACATTTGATTTTGCTGTTTACACTGTTTTTGTCGGATAAGATTATTGTAACACTGAATACATTGTCACTTGTTATGGTTGATGCAAGCCATTAACTTAATTGAATCCCCTCTTTACAGCAAGATTGGCAACTTGGCTCTAGTAGTTTATCCATAAATTGTAGGATGTTTTATCCATCAGATAATAAAGTTACAATTTCACATTATATCTGTATATTTTTAAATATACGGTTAAATTTTTATTCTTCAAAAATGCCTTCTTTTATATTTTCAGCAATGTTGAACTTCAATATGTTTGGTATACCATTGGTTGGAGCTGATATCTGTGGTTTCGGTGGTAACACAACTGAGCCACTTTGTCAGCGATGGCAGCAGTTAGGAGCATTTTATCCATTTGCTCGAAATCATGCCTCAATTGCCTCTATGGTAAATATGATCATTAATTTATTATTCACAATTTATTGGTAATCTGCCACTTTCTAATCTTTGTATTGAAGCAGGTGGGTAGTCACCTGCACACGTGCTTGAATTGAGTCCCAAGTGACAATAACAACACATGGGTAGATGCTTGTTTGTAAACAACGCCAGACTATGGACATCTGCTGCATTGTGTCCTGTTCGATATAGGACTCATAGTAACATATACAACATGTGTAAAATACATTGTTTACATGAAATTCGAACATGTGCTGTGCGACGACCAACGCCCTTTAATTTGGATAATGATGGTTTTGATAATATGGTTATAATTTTGGTGTTGCATCATAATAAAACTGACTACAACATTATAGTTGCTTACGCCTTACTTGATATATTTTTTTTCTGCAGCCTCAAGATCCTACTGTCTTTAGTAAAGCTATGCAAGATTCTACCAGAAAGGTTCTATTAACTCGTTATCGATTGCTACCCTATCTTTATACACTCTTCCATAGAGCTAATAGACATGGCAGTACAGTGGCCAGACCAGTATTCTTTGAGTAAGTAAATAAAATAATTAGCTCACACTATTGATGTGTATATACACTTCTTCCAAGAAAACAGTGAATTCAAAGTAAAAAATACCTTTTTGAAAACTTGCAGCAAAAGCAATATAATTCATCCATTTATAAAATGACGTACGGGCATGTTCGTAAGTGCTTCGGTCATGTTCAAATTTCTCCCTTATTTGGAGCATGTCTAGAATAGAATGCTACTGATGAACTCAAATGATCACACTTTCATAAATACTTTACCCTGACATTTGAGGTTTTTATGTCTTAAACCATTATGATTACAAGTAGGAAAAGATTACCGGGAGAATAACGTAAAGTATGCACAACGACTGCAGTACATGAATGCATCAACCTCAGCTATGTGTCAGCTGATACGATCATCATACTGGCTTTATGCATACTTTGCGGTATTCTCTTGATTACCTCATATTATTATACATCTGTCACCGTAACGCCATAAGTTACAGCGTGCTATAATTTTGCGATGAACTGGGTAATTTCATCCTACCATATTAGGAAATGTGAATTGCAAATATGGAACGATTACGTACGTCAGCGTCCAATAATAATAAAAACAATCGGATTCTATACAAAGTAGTTCGCTCAATCTGTGCTCTAAACATTTTGTATTTCGTCATTCCCATGATGTATCCTTGGGAGGAAAAGATGTATAATAATAAAGTTATTACAAGGATACTGAAAAGTATGCACTCAGACTGTACACAGTTGCATAGACTGCGCATCAATATATACTCCCGCTGTACTGTCATCATGCATACTTTCAGTATCCTCGTAATAACCTCATATTATTTCAGTATTTTAAATATACAGTTTTGCTTCAAACAAGATGTTTAAAACATCAGCCATCACTAAAATTTGCCTGGATTTTGTTAACCATGATTATTACAGTAAACTTCACGTACATCA
Organism: Saccoglossus kowalevskii; assembly: GCF_978046115.1. Lineage (NCBI taxonomy): Eukaryota > Metazoa > Hemichordata > Enteropneusta > Harrimaniidae > Saccoglossus > Saccoglossus kowalevskii. The sequence goes on from NC_140648.1 coordinate 20,322,342, forward strand.
CCTGCATGGCTTGTCTATTGGAGCCGGAATATGGGCATTTATGCAGTTGCAATGAGAATATATGTCCTAGTAAACTCAGGCAAATGATTTTCTGTGGATGGGCACAAGCTTCCATATTTGATCAGTAATAATAGTATATTAGAAACGTAGTACGTCAATGTGTATTACATCCTACAAACTGAAAACCAAACTTCTCTGTATTGTCGCCATGTAGATATCCATCTGATGTGATGACATATGCTCTTGATACGCAATTCATGTGGGGTGAAGCATTGATGATTACACCAGTATTAAATGAAAATGCTACGTCAGTCACTGCCTACTTTCCACAGGATATCTGGTATGATTATTACACTGTAAGTATTAGGTTCACTAGTAGTGTTCTTTATGTAGGATGTACCATTTTCTGATGCATGTAGTATTTTGATCAAATATGTTGATCAATAAACAATTGTTGCCCAGTTTGAAATATTGGTTGTTTTCATTAAGCCAAGTATGCATATCAATTTTGAAACTTAACATATTAAAATGTAAACTTTTCGAAATGCAAAAGATTTTCCAAAATTATTCCATACAGTTATTGTAATCAATTAATTATAACACTTACAATGCAATATTTCAAAGTATATATAGAAAGTAATATGACCCATAGCAGTTTTTTTTTAGGTTCTTTGATTGATAAACATTTTTTGATCATGCATATGTTTCTATTTGTGAGTCCCAATTTATGCCAGCTAGAGTACAATTTACATCCTATTTCACATTTACTATACAATTCATTTTGCTTTTTAGGGTTCTGTCGTCAAATCTGGTTTACAAAAACTAGATGCTCCAATGGATACAATAAATTTACATGTTCGTGGAGGATACATCATACCAATGCAATACCCCGAAACAACCACAACCGAAAGTAGGAAAAATAAATTCTTATTGTTAGCAGCTTTGTCATTAACAGGGGAAGCTCATGGCATGTTGTTCTGGGATGATGGCGATAGCTTAGGTAAGAACATGACATAAGTTGTTTCGGGGCACTTTGAATTAAAATGGCATTGCAACCTTTTGAAACTTTGTTTTTTGGTATTTTATTTTCACTATATGTGACTGTCAATATGTTAAACACATTTAAAGGTGTTCTAAAATTATGAAAATATATTGATAAATTACTATTCAGATTTTATTCTCAAATTTTATGTTTATCATATAAAATATGAGTTAATTTTGGAGATAAAGATTAAGAGCTTAGTTTTAATAATAAATTAATATTTTATATTTATTTGAAATACTTATTTTGTTTATACATTTTTTTTACTTTCAAGATACTTTTCAAAATAAGGAATATGAAGCAATGAAATTCACTGCGAGTAACAACACTATTGTGTCCGAGATTGAAAATGATGGTTACCCTGGAGCAAGTACTATGATGTTGGGTCAAGCATTTGTGTATGGAGTCAAGAGTAAACCGAACCAAGTAATCGCCAATGGTGTTATAGTGCAGTATAGATATGATGTCATCAATAAGGTAAGCTATGCAGGAATTTGGGTCTTCAAAATATACCACTTTTTGTCACATGTGGTTTCTTTTGGGAGTTACTTATATAAAGTTACTCATTCATAAACACATTATTTCTGTGAATGGTATAGCCATGTTTTGCAAGTATTGTATGGTGCATTATACTTTGACTTGTACTAATGACACAAATTCGCTGAGTGATCAATATTAATGGCAACTTATTTGACCTATTCTGTAGGTTGATCTTTTACCAGATCCATTTGAGGCATTGACTTTTTAAGTAAAATAAATTGTGGAACCTGCATACACTTATTGTTAAACTTCAGGTTTATCAAATAACTTTGGAATTTATTTTAGATATTTTTGTCTGTTTGGGGCAGAAGTGCCATGGTAATACTGACCGAGGGTTAATGAGAATGAAATGGATTTCACTCTCAATATGAAGAGAATGTTTTGAAATGTTTGATAGGCCTTTTCCTATATACAATGTTGACTGCATTGACCGTCATTTTTCTTGTCTACCAGAACTGATATAATGAACTGATGTATTGATTGTTTCACATTTGTTTTATGTATTTGGATCTGTAAATTTCCATTTGATTATGGATTTGAATATTGTGTTGGTATGTTTTTATTTCTTGTACCCAAACAAAATTCATAATTTCCATGGAATTGTACATTCAAGAAAATGACTGACAAACAACCCACATGTACAAAACCTCCAACAACTATGAACATAAAAGCATATTATAAATTATAGTCAGTTTTTCCCACTATATATTTTCTTAAAGAAATGCATTATTCGTAATGTAATCCTGCAATGCTTAATCTTAACCTCATTTTTCGTATTTCTAATGTGTTATAAAACAGACTGACATTCAATGTTCTACTTTCAACAGTGTTTGAACATTTCGGGGATGGCACTACCAATGAATGCATCATTCAACATCGCATGGAGTCCCTGAAGATAGCATGACGTCATTTGAGCATTGCCAACATGGTTATATTATATGCATACTCAGCTATACAAAAGTTGTGAAATATATTTCAAAAGAAAAAAAAAAGTTGATATTGAAATGCTAATCTTGTACATGTACTCCAGTACTAATTTTACTACATAATGATTTGTATATTAATTCGCACAAATTAATTAATAGCTATTTTACTATTGTAATATTCATGACGTATTGATAAGATTAATTTTACAAATCATATTTGCATTTGTATCTTTATGCATTCCATGTACCATAATACTGAATATCTATTTTTTAACCACCAATTGTCAGAGGCTCTCGAATTTTATGCAGAAATAAAAATAGAAAGGTTTACATATGTTATGTGTGAGTCATCGGTTTGTTTACTGATTCAATGATTACAAAATAATTATTCATTCATTGATATATATTATCACACCTAGATGAAGAAAACACATAATAAATCAGCCTGAGATCATTTGGAATCGGATCAGATACACCAGCACTTGTGATCATTTAGAGTTGCTCTACTAAGAAATTGTAAAACGTAATTAGATTATATATAAATCGAGTTTAGTCTGTTATGTGCTGTTGTGTATTTTTATCAAAAATTCTAGGAGCTATAACACAAATTGGGGAAAATTGTATAAAACTTTTAACATGCTTAGTAGATACCCGAAAGCCTGAACACTATTCGAAATAGCAAGTATACACAAAACCGTATACAACAAGCATGTTTCATTACATGATTCAGTCATAACCAACAATTTCCTTTTGCATCTTATTTCCTGTGTCAGAAAATTGACTTGATATGCTGAATTAACTTTCTGGCCACCTAATATATATTTGCGAATATTGTAATGACGAGGAGACGGGGTTGTGTTATCATCATCTATTTATCATGACATATACTACCAGCCATGTACGTTTGAGTAGGTAACATGAAAACCTGTACCTATACATGGTGCTTCACGGTCATACCACCCCACCCCCCAATTGGTGGTCATAAGCTGTGAACTACTATTGATTGACAATAACAGTAATCACGCAGTTTGTATATTACCTATTCGTGCCGTTGACTGCCTATGCCACATACCATTTGGTCTGGATAGACATTTAATCTGCCTATAATGCATTCCACAACCAAGCAGGTCGGGGTAAGGCAGCACGATGATGACAGCCTACTTGATGTCATTGATAGCAGATACACATTCCCCTTGCTACTACTGAATATGGCTTAATTATTTGCTCGTATCTACATACGCGATATTAAACCCCTGTTGATATACGATATGTTATTTCCTTTACAAAATAGTGATTTGAAAACCCAGTGAATATCTCTGCAACGTCAAATCAGAGTATAACAATTACAGTTACTGTTGCATGTTCAGCTCAAACGCCTTCTATGCAGTATTCCTGTACTACTTTGGTTCCTGACGGGATTCATGACAGTTTGATGGTATTCCAAATATAAAACAATAGGGCTGGAATGAGTGTGGACTAGAGGCGTAATTTAGTGTAGGCTATCCTTAAGATCCAAATTTGTTTCAATTCAAGCCAATACAAGACACGGCTCCATCCAATGATTCACTTGCTAAATTAAATAACACAAGACATTTACGTTTTTAATTAATACAGTGTATCTTTTCACTCTTTATATTTATTCTTAGTAATATTAAATTTACTGTGCCAAATTGGATATAGTAAGTAGGTTACGATCCCATATAATTTACTTAACCTCAATGACGCAAGCTATGTTATTATTTTGTTTGACCGCCTAAAGCATTGCTGACTGAAAAGTGCCAGTCTTCTTCTCCAAAAACTAGGACACTTCTGGGGTCATAGACGTAACCTCTCCACACACAAACAATAACGCACCCGTTAGTGTATTACATGTACTTGTCGAATAACATTTAGCCAGGCTGTACATGTGCATCCTTGTAAAATCTTCATCTATTTATTATGTTGGCAAAGTGTGAACAAATGAATGAATGCATAAATGAGAGAATGGCCCACAAGTGATTCCAAGGCAATTTATACCTTGATTTTATTTTATTACGACGCACAATCATTAATAATTATCTGCACATTCAAACATTGTGTAATTCCACATAATTGGTATCTATAATTGGTAATCCATCACTTTAATGAAAAATATCTATATGTGTCAGAATTTTATTTTTGAAGAAGACTAGTAGTGTTGAGATTAAAGGTATGCACGTGCACGTGAACTGGAAGAGTAATAATTGTAGAACCAAATGAATGATTATGCTATGTAAACGATTTTAACTGTAACATGGTTTGAAGCATGTATATGGAAAATCACATTTGAATTTGCCGCCCGGTATGTGACTGGTTGTTATGGTAAACATCAATGAGTAGATAGCTAAGGTTGTAAATTTACAGTGTGTACAGGGCACTGTTATACTAAAAAAGAACATATTGTATAGCGGCCAAGGCTGTGAATTTACAGCGTGGCTCAAGTACTGTAAGTTATACAAAGGGACGTGAACGCATGGAATGTTAAGGCTGTAAACATACATTGTGCGGCTGGTACTGTTATACAATGGCATAAAAACAAAGCATACTCTCGTTTTGGTGCATTATTTTAAAACCAGAAAGTGTTTTCATTTGTTTCGATCGTCAATATCTCATCCATATTTCCTGTCTCAAATAAAAGAATTACGTGTTCTTGGCAAAGTATAAATATAAAACGTACATATTGACAAGGGCCTCGGATTGTTGGAAACTATAATTACAACTGGTTATGTCTATGCTCTAATTCTATCATACACTTTGTGAAATTTAATTTCTTCATATCCTAAACATTTATTCTTCATTTTCATCAAACATTAATTATGCTCATTGTAAACGTTACCAAAATAAAAAATATCATCATACCTCAAAAAATAATGAATAATATTTTTTTCACACACACTGAATGTAATTTTCATACCTTCTGCAAAATGTATTCAGCAATTATAGGGACCTATCTTTATATAGAATGATATGCAATGAGGAAATCCTCAATGAACCTTATATCGAGGTGAGAGGTGACATTTTAAATTATACCGTCTTCAACGCGCCAGGGTAAGGTCTCTAAAGATTCTTCCTCGCCAAGTACTAAAACCACTCACGTTCAAACGATCGAGACTTCAATACTAAACATGCTTGCTGGCGTGTATTGAATACTGGAGTTTTAAATTGTATGTTCTCGGTATTACAAATCCTATTTGTATCGCTAAAGCCATAAATATACTGTTATAGTCACAGCAATCGTGTATTGTAGGACTAGATCATAAAACATTCACGACTCGGTAACACAATTACTCTGCTTTTCACAATGTGGATTACTATTATATTTCAAATAACCTGAGGCCATGTACATCCGGGTATTTAAATATATATATATATATATATATATATATATATATATATATATATATATATATATATATATATATATATATATATATATATATATATATATATATATATATATATATATATATATATATTCATTCGTGTGGGTCATTGATTGAATCGTTCAAATTATCAATTAATATGTAGATTGCTTGACTAATATGGGCAAGTCGATTTCCAAAGGTTTATCTTCACATATATTCTATTGATCCGTCGTGTCAAGGTGCATGCGTTTAATATACGTACGATAATATAATGGAACAGGATTAATTTGCAAGCCAAACTGCTCGTTTTTTTCTTCTCCGTCTATTAAATCTCAGCCTCTGCTTCTATTTCTTTCAAAGCGACGTATATATACGTGTACAGAGAATCCGAACGTTTGGTCTGTTAATATGAATTATATATGGGAATGATCCTGCGCATTTTATGTCACATTATAAAATTATAATAATAATTAAGTATTAAGATCTTTGACCATTTTACAGAAGATTGATACAAAGAAAATGCTACAATATGAAATGTATAAACATTATAAACTGTATTTTGTGAGCTCGTTATAAAAATAAACTTTCGACATTGGCTCATGATAAAACGTCACTCCAAGTGTAGAGGGAGAGAACAAAAACATGTCTTTTTTATTACAGTTAAGTTGTTTTTTAGGCAAAATGTAAATAATGTATTATTCATGTCTGTCCCATCTCATTTGAAATTGAAAGACTGTTACTAGTTCTAGTTAGTTACTTCGATTTATATTAAGTAAAATGTGTTTTTTTTTATTCACGCCACTGAGTCATTGTTGTTTCTAAATACAAACTGAGGAATATCTTCAAGCCCTCGGCAAAACCAAATGAGAACAAAATGTGCCTCATATGTAATTCTCGTTGTTTAAACCTTGGCATTTGTAAACAGAAATTGCTCGTAGTTCCTTAATAAAATGCTACCTTGTTCGATGTCTGCTAGTGTGTGTGCAATAATGCCCTACAAAGTCATCAAGGATGGTAATTATACCACGCGTTAGTACTGATATTTATACTCGAATAAACATTTAGTTATTGTACAGTCATTTTCACAAAGGTAAAAACATAGCTGACATTGTTTATCGCTTTCAAAACTTCTTGTAATATGTTGATAAAAGACATAAGCATACATTAGTACAACGGAATTACATGTAAACATGTAGATTACACATTTAACGGGAAAAGGTCAATTTAGTTCGAACAAAATGGGAGGAAAATTCCAAAATAGCCTCTGCCCTATCCACCTGCAACTGTCGGTTAATGCGTGTAACGCTAAGAGCTGGATCAAAGCACTTCTTGATTAATGAACCAGCCAAGATGTCTGTTACGTCACTTCTACTAAAAGCTACCATCTGCCCCGTAACACACGCTAGACTAGACTACTGTGATGTACACAATAAACCGCTTTTAGTGAAAGTGTTATCCAAAGTGCTTACTACTATACAGGAGAATGTTTCCTCGCCTGTCTGAAACATTTCACGATGTGAATTGCCTGGTTGTCATAATAACGGAACTATGAGATCTGTATATTTGACTGTGCATAATATATATGTGGTCTGAGCATATCCTTGAGGACGAATTAAGCAAAGGATTATTAAATTATACAATAATGTTAGTGCCAATGATATAATGCACAAATATGACCATAGAAATGCGGGCTTTTTTTAAACATATCAGTATGCTTTAAGGGTACTTCCGACTAAATAAATAAGATCATGGGGTTCCATTGCAGTGCAACTGCTTGAAGTATGTTCCAAATTAACTAGTTACAGTTGTGTCAACAAAACTTGGCGACGCCGCCGTAAAGATCATATCCACGTTAGCTATATACATGTAGCTTTAAATAGGCAGAGTTGATATACATATATCACTACTAGTGTACCATGTGTACACAGAATTAAATGCAGTAGGCATTCGTATTAAGTTTCCCAAACGGTGTGCGCTAAAGTTCTATGGGTCTTTGAACGAAGCAAATACAAAAGGAATACAATCATACCATCATTCTATATTTTGTACATGACCCAGGCGCATGTCATCGCTATTTCAGGTAAATTTGATCGTCAATACTGTATGAATCTCTGAAATTCAACACTGTGTAATTGCGCGAAGTTATAATAAGCCACTTTGTTGTTGAACATGCCAATGTTGTTGAATGCACGTATGTATAAATACGCTGCATAGGGTGTACCATTATGTATAGGTATGCTATCACGGGTGTGTGTACATGCGCATTTGAGATTCAGCAAACATTCACACTGCGTACGTCGTTGCGAAGCCAGGTAGATGGGATTTTGCGTAGTACGAGGTTGAATACCAGATGATGCAGTTAGCTCGTCGATTGGCGAAGAGATGTGATATACATATTGATACTAAAACGGCGTAGCGGTGAGCCGAGCAGCGCGTCACCATAGAAACGCTAGCAGGTCTTATTGGCTCAAATTTGAAATATGTCAATTGTTTTGTATATCAAGTATGTGGCAGGTATCCGCTGACTCGTAGTTTCGGAAAGTGTCATTGATTGCGTGCTGCGGTTTTTCGGCGGGGAAAATCCGGTTGTGCTCCACTGGGTGCTTGAGAACGCGTGGACAATACGACATTTATTGGGAATCACGGTTGTTTGATATACTAAGTTACGCGCAAGCCGTAATACTAAAACAGTGTTTCCTTCACGTACAAGGGACGTTTTTCATTCTGAGTAAAAAAAAAGTGTCCATCAATTGAATCACTGACCTACTTGAAGATATATATACGCTGTTCATTTATATGTTGCCCGTGCCTGCGACGACAACAATAATGATGAGGACTGAGCCAACAGAAGATGAGTTAGCAGCGAACATTGACCGAAAAAGGCGATTCTACGTGTATTTGACGCTTCATATATTCGGCGATGCTATCACAGTGATAGGCCTCGGTCTTTCATTTTTACCGCATACAATTCCAAACATAGTTTTCGGAGCTCTGTTGCTGATAGTGGGTGTAATGCTGGTGCTTTTCACTTTATGCAAATTGCCTAATCTGTTGAACAGGAAGAGCTCTTCTTCGCACGTGGGAAATCGGAAAAGTGACAGGAACACGTGCGTCATGTACGATATTAATACGGGGTGCGTCAGGACTGATTTAAACACTGACTGTGGCGGCGGAATCATAATGGCGAGAAACGGCTGTGATGGTGGGAATCAAAGCGACGGTAGACGAAACGATTCGACATTTATGATAAAATCTAGCCCGAGTCTCACATCCACGTCTTGTAGGTGAGTATACTCAGAATCGTGGTGGATTTGCCAGTATTTCTCACTATTTCCAATGTTTCTTGAACTCCCTATCATCATTAAAAAAAAACGCCCAGTTGCGCTTTAACAAATCAGACGTGAAGAATATACAGTTTATATTCGCTATATTGACGTGCTAATTGCGACATTTTTGTGTTCTAACGAGTTTTTTTTTTGTTTTTTTTTGGTTCATGAACATTTGGTCTGATTTTATCTCTCGTCTGCAATGTTGTCAAGACATAATAAGAGATTTGTCGGCGACAAGGGTATTAAATAACCGTTTAGTGTTTCGCGTAGTACGGTGTGGGTTTCTTCTTGTCAAATCTGTCAATCATAAGATGACTCCGGTTTGTTTTGATGCATTAGCTACTGATTTCTACAGTAAGTCACTAGCAGTCTATAAATTCAACCCACGCAGCAGACTGATAGAGCTGAGATTCATCCTTGCGTAGTATAAGTGGCCCAGTCAGTCTGAACGAGAATAAAAACTTTTTTTTCTAGTAGATGTAACAACTTCAGCTACACACATTGTTCATTAGTCAGCGGCGGCAAGATACATGCACGGACGATCGGTATCGATCGGATTACGGTGTCATTATAAGCTTATAAGTTCGACCGACTTCAATGGATTTGTAGGCACATTATTACGTGACGAGATTTTAATCGGCGGTAGTGATGATATCCTATTCTATACCGTCTGACAATCAATATCACGATCAACCGTTCTACCTGTCAGGCAGTTTCGCCCACCGCCAGCTACTATGAGCTCTATAATTATTGTATGGACGTGTCCCTCAACACGGGGACGGTGATAGACGGTAACATTCCCGCTGATTTATTCTTTAGTTTTTTGGCTTCATTTGATAAATTAGTGAGCTTGTAACAACATTTGTGAACAACACAACCTGACAGGCCCGAATAATCACGTCATAGTCTAATAATGTCCCATTTGCACCACGTGAACATATTCTGCTGTAGACAGGCAAATGATAGATTCCACTCGCTTATAGGAAATAATAAAACTATCACAGATTACGCACATCCCATAATATACTTCAACAATACTCTCCTTATGGTCTTTTGATTCACTTAAAAACTAATTTAATTCCAGAACGTGGGATTCATTCTGTATTTACCTTCTGGCATGAAATATCGCATTCTGTCTCCCACTCCCGTTAAGAGCTCAGGTCATGGGTCAACGTAGCTCAATAAATCCAAGCCCAGTACTCATTCCACTATTCCAAGGTAATATGTAGTAATTTATCTCTTGGGGGTTACCCTATTGCAGTCACATGTTTCGAATCTCATTCCATTCTTGGTCTGTAATCAAGTTAATTATACTCAGGTGAGTTCGATTCCTTTAATAGGGTTCACTCGATGAGGCGTCCATCATATAACTGGTCATTTAGTCTAATCTCTTCCGTGCGTCTCCATGCGACCCCCCATTGATCATTCTTGTAATTACGTTAATTTGAATACTGTCTTGTTAACAATTTTACATTATCAAAGATATTACTTAATATAAAGTACTAATTCAATATACTGTCCAATGCCATTATCTCGAAACCTGTGTACTTTGTCTGCGGTTTCTTTAGAATAATACAATGCCACATTTCATAGTCGCGTATACCCAGAAAAGTGTGACTTTGAAACATATTAATGTTGAATGAATAAATTGATTAATGTATCCATTGACAAAACACGTTCAAGTTCAATGAATTCTCATGTTTAATACCATCTATTACAAGGCGATGTTAAATAAAGCGTATATCAAAATAATTGCATGTGTAGATACAGGTATATTATTATATTTAGTTAAGTAGCTGTGATTTGAATCCGAGACATTGTCGATGGTCACGGGGTAGGGATGATTCTGGCGGTATCGTTGATAAAACCCATATGAAGCCGTACTAGGGAATAAAAGGTCGTGGAGTATCCCATTCCAAGGTGCACACACCGTGCTGATACCACATCCATACTGAGTAAGGAGATACTGACCAGCCTATATATACTGTTTCATATTAAAGTATCAGTTGCTCTGAACTTGCCAACGTATTTCCGCGATAGTTATTTAATTATTCTGACAATGATTCACGACAGCTGATTATCGCTTTCACGGAGGTAAAGGATGACCTGATTAAGTGCAGGCTTCGTTCAGTAACAATATATGACTGTAAAGGAATGTATTTAGTCATTGATTGGTATATACATACCTATACCAGTGGGTTAGATTTCGCTATTACACTGTACAGTCATGACTTGTGATACAGGATTCGTTACACGTGTAATGCTAATCCAATTTTATAAACCCCGGTGGTATGTTTTGAATAATTATAGTAGTCAACTGTGATAAATCAGAAATTCCATTTTAATTATAGTGATGGCCTCTGCTTTGATGAACCGGCTGTTGGATATTATTTGAACACGACTCTTCAAATCGAACAAATATGTACTAGAAAGTGTATACGTATAACCAGAATGTTAATTAGTTACGTTTAATTAGTTAATTAGTACTGGTAAGTTGTCAGTAGAGAATCAGCAAGACTAGTAGTTCAAAATAAAATAAAATAGTGAAACATTACGAAGCTATGTCAAAGTTTAATAAGATGAGGGTATGCAACTGGTGTAATGTATTATGAGGATATGTGAATTACCTGATAAGTTTTCCTGTGGATTTTTTTTACCCGATACCTTTGCTTATTTACACTGCGTGTAATATGTGCATTTTACTAAAAATATACGGAGCGTAAATCGCAGAGAAGCTATGTGTAATCCAGATGATATGAATGATCGTTTTTTGGGGGCATGGCCCCCTGGCCCCCTCTGGATCCGCCACTGAACACAGAGGACGTTTGGAAAAGTTCAATTTCGTAACCAGAAATGGACGAGATATTCATATCATCCGGATTACGCATAGCTTCTCTGCGATTTACGCTCCGTAAATTTTAAGCGAAGCTTGGACCCCCCAATACATTTTGCTGGAACCGCCCCTGCCTGTGTTATGTGACGACGCTATTGGATAGAACTGCGTCTTGGTTGACGCCATGTCGCCAAACATGAATCTCTGAGCTGCATATCCTTATCTTAGAAATCTACCCTTTACAGGTTCAATTAGTCGGATCTAGTCTTTCAGCAGATGTTATCAACCACAGCATTTTACGGATTTTTAAAAATATTCTTGAGACAGATGACAGGCCCGAATAACTAGTGTCACTGTTGTCTCACCATTATTTTTTCAAGTGATAACCATATAATTAGTGCATTTTTGACACAAACTGTTATTGCGCTATGATTATGATTTCAACCAGAACCCACTCGAACACCAACAACTGCGGACTTTGTCCAAAGTCGCATTTGTGAATGAACGAATCTTAAAGTATGCGATGTATTGACTGCGTGACTGGCTGTCAGCAGTGTAATTCAGAACTACATCATATACGGTAAGAAGTTAATTCTAGCGTGTGTTAAACACCCCATCAAGTGTTGTCTTAATTATCATTCAACCTTGTATCGTGTATTAAATTCAATGAAGCGTACCTTACCGATTGTAGAAGTTATTGAGGTACCTGTGTTGTAGATCCATTAATCTGTCCAAGTTCTGAGTAGAACATTGTAGAACGATGGATCATCGAGGAAATTCACAATTGTCGCAATATTTTACATTAGACATAAGGAGAATGAGTTTCGTGTTGCGGAGTGAGCAGGACGATTTCATCGGCTTCATCTTACATGTAGCCCCCAGCAATGATATGCTATCTTCTCTGAGCCATTTTATTATGCAGCCTCGTACCGCGTTTTAAAATCGACCATGCGCGATTTATCGATTATACGATGCACATAGGTTAAAAAGTATCTGTGGTTTTAAGCAACTAATCCGTCTAAGCTGTCAGTTGAATATTGGCGGCTGATGGGGAATAAATTCTCAAACGGTGTATGTTCAATACTTCTTTGGGTGTGGTTAGGGAGTATTGAGAATGGGTAAGAATTGGCGGAGTTTTAAGTCCTTGATTTAATGTTCCGGCTAACTTCAAGACATTCGATGCACTTGTCATTAAAAAATATATATATGTGAATTTATAAATAAAATGTGTTTTTTTTGAAAATCTATAGCGACAGGGTCAGATAGGTTTCGCTAACTGTACCCCGGGTTTCTTATATGCATATTATGCCACGGGTATAATTGTCCGTGCAATCCATACTAATGAGCTCGTACGTGACTGTATAGTGATTAAATTCCATGTATTGCACCCTTTATCGGGGAGTCCCGGTGTGAGTTGGTTTGAGGCGTTTTGAACATAAGACAATTCTAAAAACTATAAATTATACAGAAGTTATTTACCGAAACACCCGAAATTGTGACCACATCATACGCATGGTATGAGAGGTATTGCCCAGCGAAAGGACACGACATCTTTACTCACGCTTCTCATGGAGAGTGACAATGTCACTATATCCCGGCACATTGCGTATGTGTAGTTCAAACGAAATTTAAAAAAACTATCTTCACTTCCATAGAAAGTCTAATATGGCCACTCCTGTTACAGCAATTCTGTACCCCTGATGCTCAAATTGACGGAAGACTAATCACGAACAACAATTACAACTGTTTTAAAACTCTGGAATTGTTATTTTTGATATATATTCAAATATGAAGAATTGAAAAAAATTTATAAAATTGTCAAAATGGCTGCCATCGTCATGACGATTTAACTTCGCCACATTTTCTAACTTACTATATAGCTGTGTACAGGTGCCCAAAGTAATTGTTCCGCCATCATTCTTATATTGTCTGCAACTTATTGGCGAGCCGAGGGGAAGGGGTTACAATCTGGGTATTTCATTTGAGACGTGTAGGTCGCTGCTTACATGTCGTAGACGATGTTCGTGTTTGTCCCAATGCTTTATGGGTAAACAAGCCGTTTGTTTGATTGTTTGGAACAGCATTACGTGTGTAGTCTATATAGTCGCAGCCACGTATAGTTCAAATTTCAAATGGCTCAACAATGATTCCATTTATTTTCCGATGTATGTTATATACTGGTAAAAAATTAATAAGATATTGATGATGTTGACATTGGTCAATGAAATCTGTTGTATTTACCCTACAGTTATGCAGCAAATTGACCGATATCAAAGCGCCTCAACGAGATTTCAACTAGTTTCAGTTCTTAGACGTAATATGTGCATGCTGATTTTTTTTTCTTTCTTTTTTTTTGTTAAAGATGTACGTTCTTATATATTTGTTTCCATTTACAGTTCTCTTACTTCAAGCAACCACAGTAGTGCATGAACGCCGTGGAAACCGAGACCACCTGCCAGCGACGTCATTTGCCTCGCCAAACATGGTATTGGAATGCTTTTCTTCAGAAGTGTACCATCACACCGAATGATATATTGGATTTTCATTTGGTCACGTTACGCAATGTTCTCCCCGTACGTGACTGCTATTTGCATTGCGTTGATTATTTTTTCAGCTGACAGGCGTGGTCGTTCTCTTTCTAAATAGATATATTGTGCGATATTTTGGAAGATCATATCACACACTATCGTCAGACATCTTGGTAAACGTCCATTCCAATTTGATCTGGAGTTGTAAGTTGTCAAAATGCGTTTCCTATTAAAGGCAGCCATATTTTTTTTTATCCTGGCAAGAAGACGTTTTACTAAATAGTCGATACAAACTCATAACTGCGCCACAGTCTGTTATGCAAGAGCTATAAACGTCCGCAGCAGAAACACGAGTGTTCGATATAGACGACGTGGTTTGCTTGTATTCGTGTGTGAATATTAATGCTTCTCAATGTCACCAATTCTTAAATAAATCGAACTCCAAATTGGAGACAATCTGCTACGAAGAGGGGATTTGGTGGTTGCCATGATAGTGATTTGTGTGTATCATTAATGATTGTGTCGGAGCAGCTATACTCAGCAACCTTACTGCTTATCTGCAAATATGACTGTGTTTTATATAGCCAGTTGGTGAAAAGTTAGAAATATATAAACGCATAACACACCCTTTCGCGCCCGCTGGTGGTAAAGCGCTTCTGTGACGTAGAACCGACGTAATTAGGTGTGCACGACCACCGATCAAATGTACTGTTCAAAAGCGCTTCTCCACTGGAAGTCGCGCTTATAAGGACGCTGTATTTTCTGTAGGGTACTTACTTTTGTCAGTCACATTACGTGATTTGCACATAATTCAGAAATTAAATATGTACACAGTACACGCGTATATATAGTTCACAGTCAGCTGGCGCATAAGTGATAATAAAATAAATGCGATATATACTTATATGGAGGCCGCCATCTTGAAAGCGACATAAATAAATAGAGACAAGTTGTGAAACGCGTTTTTCAGATTCCTACAAATCAGGAAAAAATACCAATCCTTCACAGCCAAACGATCCGTTAGGGTAATATTAAGAAAACCTCTAACAAAATTCGGCCGAATTCGTCGTTTTTGTGTGGAAAAATCCTTTGCGTACGAACACCTAATTACAGAAAGAACATATAGAACACTTTCTTGGGATATTTGAAACCAAAAATTGTCATTCCAACTCAGCAGCCAATCAGCGATGAACTTACAGTTAGATGACAATTACGGTTAGCAGGAAAGTGTTCTATGTTTCACAACCTGTCTCTTTATTTAGTTTCATGCCGTATTCAAGTATCACTTGTGTGCCAGCTGACTGTGATATAGTTGTAGTCTGAAATGACATGGTTAACCAAAAAATAACCGTGGAATGGGAAGTTGTATTTATGTTCTGTGTCATTGAATGCATGTGGGAGGAGTTAATTTAAAGTCGTCACCAAGACAAGACATGGTGTACATATAAATATCAGTTTGTTTTTCGATTTGTTGATTTTTGACTTGCGGCAATTTTTCCCCAAAACCCTCCAAAAACAACATTTAACATATCGTCAACCGTTTTAAAGGCATAACTGACTATGTGCTAATTTCATTCACAACGGTGTAACAATTGATTGACTGATTGACATATTTATATATTCTCTAACATACTTCTACCTAATTGATATTGTCTAAATTAACACAAATGCATGTAGACATAATATAGACATTAATATTGTTTTTGATTTCGATGAAGTATAACTGGCTACCAAGCATATCGACTTAAAAATCCCAGAATTTAAACATGTCGTCAACCATTCGTCATGCATGCTTATAAGCCGATTTCATTCAAATTGGTGCAATATACACCCGGTATATTTTAAAATATTTTGAGGAAAACATTTGATGATTTTTCGAAACTAAAAATGCTGCTTTTGCAGCATACTGCATAGTACTTGCTGAAAGAAGAGAGGGTGTGCATGTGCCAAAACAATCAGCACGTGTGAGTAAGCACGTCTGAATTTTTCTTTCGGTTTAATACAACTTAACGCCATTGTTGTCATTACAAAACACAAACTGTCAATATCACGATGACATAAAGCGATCGTAGGCATGCAGCCCGAATTCATCCAAACTTGGTACACGGTGCACGTGGAATATGCGCATTGTTTTATTTTATAATTATTTTATGACTCCTAGTCTTGCCATGTTTGGCATAACATATTTGATTGATTTTAATGAAATTCAGTATTTTAACATACATACCGGGTTGCAGGTGCACTTTATTTATTTGTGTAATCTAATTTAATGTCACTGACATACACTTACATTATAGACAGGGAATAGTTCATTTACTATGACTTGTTAACCTTTAAAAGGCATCATTTTTTTTCAAGAACTCGTATAAATATCGATTAAGAACTGCGTTGAATATAATTTCAAGACACTTTTACGCGAGAATTCGTATTAATATACTCGAAACGTCCTTTAACATCACGTCGATAGCTGAAAATGACAAAACTGAAAAACAAATATGAATACATAAATCCCACATAATTTAGTTAAGGTAACTCGTCTCCCTACTAACAATTCGGCATGCATTAATCAATCCACCAAGGAACAATTCAGAAAACTGAAAAAAAATACAGTAAGTTAACGAATATCTAAGTTTAATCACGTGAACGGTAATTTGCCTGTTTTTATAGTCGTAAAACGTGAATAATTGGGTATTTATTTTCACGTGAACTGTGATTTCATTCATTTCAAGTGGTGAATTCTGATTTGCTAGGCACGACAGATGAGTTACATTTTTAGCATAATTGAATATTTGGTTTATTTTTGCCGTATTCACCCTCGTACTTTGGGAATCAATTACCTCTAGCTACAATATATTCTGCTGCACATATCAAAGCATAATGCATTTCATCACCTGGGTTAACCATGCACAAAGGGATTGTTTAAGAGAGTTGGTTATTTTAAAATCTACTTCCATATATGAGTAATCTATAATAACCGCGGCGAAATCTTGTCAAACTATTACGTTGTGCCGCACTCAAGACTGATATATATTTTTACATGCTACGCTCTCACTTTTTTTTCAAATTAAACTCGAATAGTTTATTCACTCAAAGAATGTTACAATTATTATTTGAAGAATGCTTCAAAATGTACTGTCTACCTGAAACATAATCGCAAAATTTATGATTGAAGGACAACATCACCTAAACAAAACGTCTTTACCTGTTTTTGTCATCTGACAATGAACAACCTTTCTTGAAAACATATTATGATAATCTAACCATAATATGGTTATAAATAAAAAAAAAAACATTCTAAAAATCTTCCCATGCCAATCAGATCTACATTCTTACCAAAATCCACCAATTGGTTCCAGGCCTGGTTAGGCTCTCACTTAATAATCCAATAATTTGTAAATCTATAAAATGAAGATCACATTCTGTTTTTTTAAGCCAAATTTTGTTAACATTTTTTTAAAATCGTGCCACATGTTCGAGTATAGATTTAATTTAATTTATTTTACACTCACTATTATTATTAATTTTCTTTTTGTAGCCTGAACATTATGCTAGATAGTTTTAGATGCATCCAGAAATGTATCATTCGCTTCTTTACTAAACTAAACTAAACAGTGGAAACCTTCCCATCGTACTAATAACTATGCAGTGTGTGCTATTTTTATATTCCTTCATTAAACATTTCACAAATTTTCTATAGAAACCCCGATTGTTGACTAATTTTCGAATTCCCATATGCCATAACAGTACGGACATACAGCTGGCCAAACTAGTCACTTTGAATCATAATTGACAAATTAAGCATGGCTTATGTACAATCTCATGTGAGTCGTGCTCTCCGTCTCGTCACTGAATGTTTGATGTGATGGAAGGTAGAAAATGTTATCCAGTCACTAGTCAAACCATTTCCCTTTTCACCATCCCCGTGGTCCCGAATTCAAACAAAATAATTTGCTTTGAGCATAATATCATGACATTTTCACACTTTCACTGATGTATACCACCAGTTAACAGCGATGATAAACAGATGACACAATCTCATCAACGTTTCCAGACTATGTTCTAATTTCAATTTCGATTTCAATACAAAAATACAAGGCGAACGAGGTTGAACGTTGAGATTCCTTTTCTGAAATGTGATTAGATCGTTTCCCGCTGGCAACCAGGTTAATGTAGATTTTGACCAGTTTTTCATTTAAAAGTGACCTCTAATATAAATCCAATGATTGTTTCCATGGTAACAACCCTGGGCTAGATATACGTTAGGGTATATCTGAATACGGTAATATGTAGAATATAGTAACCCATAGCAACTACTATGAGTCTCCTCCCCCCCTTCCATAGCCAGTAGCTTAGTCTTCCTGGGAGTTATCTTGGCGCCGCAATGTCGCGTGGTGCTGAAATAGATTGAGAACAATAAAACAGTATTGAATTCTATATTTGAAATAAATCACATGTCAACAAGTCATAAGGTGTGCCACCGATACCCTCGTAAATATGTGTTAGACCCGATGCCTCACAGGTGTATATGAAGTACGTTATTGTACAAATCAGAACATACAACGCGCAAACGTATACGTTTTTTTTTCATTGTTTCGATAGGTGCCAGTTTTAGTTCACGATAAATCCAATCAGATTTAAAGGGCGGTATGTAGTTGTCGCGCTGCGCATGTGCGACATTTGTGTTGATAAACATTGATTTTCCCACAATCCATTGCGCTCTTCTAATGGAAAGCACAAGTATGAGGTTTGACCTGGACACGACTTACGCTAATTACCGTCAGTGACTCCTTCGATACCTTCCCAATCACCTGCTTGGTAACGTCTCAGTTTTTACTCGGTGATCTGCGCAACAGTCAAAGTCGCCTTGTTTGTTTATATGAGACCCATATATCTGGCGCATGCGTCGCGCGACGACTGTGGCCCTTTAAATCCGATGTAAGTATAGGCGCTGCTTTTTCAAATTAATGGTGTTTTAATTTCCATATTTTATTTTTTCTCCTTATTCATTTTTTTTAACGACTACCACCGTATAAAAGCTTGGTATCTGCTTCAAACTTCACTTCACTGCATATTAAAAATAATTTATTACAGTTTTTTAAGCATTTAGTTACGAAATTTGGCAACTGTGTCGTTAGCATCATCTAATCATCTCCACATGGAGCAGCATTCGATAAAAAGTGTGACAGCTAAGGTATGTGTTTTTCAAGATGGCTAAAGAGCGACCTGAGATCCTCGTAAATATCGCATCAGAATCGTAACAATCAATCATGGTGGAGTTAATGGTCACTCAATTATCATCAAACGTTGAGATGAGGCTGAACTGCGTCACCTTTTGGCGGTTTGATCAGGAGTTCGGCATTAAAGTAAATGTTACTGTGTATGACGTCGCTGAGGGCGTACCTAGTTATACCTGTGAGGAAATTGCCGATAGCGATGTCTTTACTTCGCGCATTTTCAATTTCCTGCTTAAATATGTGAAAGTAAATACATTGCATCGCAATGTATATGATGTTATTTTAACTTATCAAACGGAATTGTTAAAAGGCGGTAGTCATCGCGCCACGCATGCGCAGATCAACAAGTACAAACCGAGACGTTACAAAGTTTTAATTAGGTATTTTAGGTGATTGGAAGGTATCTAAAGAATCACCGGCGGTAATTAGTGCAAGTCGCGCCTAGGTCAGAACTTATACTTGTGATTTCCATTAGAAGAGCGCATTGGATTGTGGGAAAATCAATGTTTATAAACACAAATGTCGCATATGCTCAGCGGCGACTGCCTTTAAATACGGTGATAATCGAACAGGACACGGCGCGACGATCACGGTCATTTGTATATTCAGTCCGGAAGTTGAGAAGAATGCAGTTTTGTTTTGAAACAATAATTAGAAACTTGTTAAAGGCGTAGAGGGTAATATTGTATCCAGAGGAAACTGTCGTCAAACTGGTGACGCGTGTTTATCAACACCGAGAGCGCTGACGAGTGCATTGTGACTTCTTGCACTTTTTTGCAGGGTAACAAGGTAGGTTTCAAAAGCAAAATTGATTTTTAATTCTCTGTATGTTCTTAATTTATTTTTTCATTTGTTTTGAACGATTGTCGTTATGTAATTCACTTTTCCCTTGAAGTTGATATGAATGTTGTTTAATAGGTGTATTTTGTAGTTTGGGTAGATCGTTTATGAAAATATTGAATAGGTTACAGCCCTGTTTTACTCCCACCCTTGAAGTGAAGTGTTCAGTTAATCCTTCTTCGCTCTTAACTTTATATTTTACATTACTATACATATTTTTGATAATTTTATAGATTTTGCCCGATATTCCAAGCTTTAACAATTTAATATACAATCCCTGATACCAGGCACTGTCAATGGCCCCTTTAAAGTCAATAAAGCATGCTTATATTTTATTTGTATTTTTACTATGATTCTTTTGTATTTTATTATTTTCTTTGTTATTGAAAGTGCTGCTATGATAAAGAAGATATTTGTTAATTATTGTCTTAAGAATGAATATATTATCTGTTGTGCGTCGATCTTTTCGGAATCCGAATTGCTTGTTTGAAAGTATGTTTTTTCTCTCTAGGAATGTGGTTAATCTAATGTTTAGAATGCTTGTAAATAATTTGCCAAGACAAGTTGAAATGGCAGTACGTTTATGCATGGACGTACTCTCTAGTACGTCCATGTCTATGGTAGTACGTCCATGTCTATGGTAGTACGTCCATGATCAAACTGAATTAATCATTAATTTAGGGGCAATATTTACTCCAAATGGGAAATTTAAAACAAACTTATCTATGTTAAAAAATAAATCAATGAAGGCTCGTTTCAGCATCAGACAAACAGTCTTAAACCACAAAATAATCTCACCAGCACTTAGTTTGAAAATTTTCGACCAATTAATTTCATCTATACTCATGTATGGTGCAGAAATCTGGGCCAATGAAATCACAACTGACAGTAACAGTTTAGAGCAAGTTTGCAGTCATTTTTACAGGTTTATCCTAGGAGTGAGTAAAATGACGCCAATTAGTGGTTTGAAAGCAAAACTTGGTAGGTTACCAGTAAAATTAAAAATTAATTTGGCTCAAATTAAATACTGGCATAGACTATATAGTCTGCCTGATAATCACATTTTAAAATTAGCCCTGGATGAAATGATAGAAATTAATTCAAACTGGGTAAGGAATATTAATGCTACACTGGGACATGATCTAATTAAAATAAAAAATGATCCCAATATGGAAAATTGGAATCAAATACTAAAAAAAGTAAAACTCAGACTATCTGAGATATATATTCAAAGATGGAGAGAAGAACTAAATTTCAGTGAAACCAATGAAAATAGGGTAACAAAACTGAGAACATACAAACTACTTATATTCTAAGTAAGTTATAATATGGAAAATTATTTGCAAAACATTTCAAATTTCTGCCTCAGGAAAATGCTTTCAAAATTCCGTCTGAGTGACCACAACTTAGAAATAGAATTAGGTAGAAGAACAAAGCCCAAAATAGAATTAGAAAATAGACACTGTAATAAATGTAACACTAAAGCATTAGGAGATGAAAAACATTTCCTGCTATTTTGTACTGGCTATATAGAACAAAGAAAAAAACTGTTTGATGAGTGTGCAATAAATATTTACACAATGGATGTGAATTTCATATTTAAAAAGATTATAGAGAATAATATAGCCTTAGCCAAATACTTAAATAGCACAATTTTTAAAACCACAGAAAGTAATTAATTTTTTCTTTTTTTCTTTTACTAACATTTTATTTTTATCTCTTATGTATTGTATGTTTTTATTTCTTTGTATTTATGTTCCTTACCATACAAAAACCCTCTGAAGGTTTTTAGTAGTGTAATTAAGTTATTATTATTATTATTATTGTTATTATTATTGAATACAGTATTTTGAAATCAGTTTTCAAATTTATCAATTAATTAATGATTCCATAGTTCTGCTGTGTTTATTCTCTTCTTTAAAAACGATTCACCCATCAGTAAATAACACATCATACTGCATTTAATATCTGGCATATTCTATCAAATCAGCGATGGGACGAAACAACGCTATGACGAAAAAGCGTTGGTACGAAACAGCATTGAGAAGAAACAGATTGGGACAAAACAGCTTTGGGGTCGGAATATTGGATTTTAACTCAATATCGTTGAGGGCGCTAAACAGAGTTAATAAATCATTTCTGTCCGGTCAGTTGATATATACTCAGGTCTGTCTTGCATTTCATATGTCGTAGAGCACCGGTCCAAGCATAGAGCGATTGTGAAATAATTGCCAGTTATTGCTAAAAACACGAACCAGGAGTGTTGACGAGCCTTTGTGATTGTACCCGAGCATTCATGACAAGCCGTATTTCAGGTAATTTTACTACAGTCCGGTCCTGTAGGCTGTACTACATTAGCCCTGACACAGTCCCGAGGGACTGTAGCCCTGAGTACAGTCCTGTAGGTTGGCCTCTTTCCGCTAATCTCGGTCCCCACAAACCTCATACATGTGGGGACCGAATAATCAGCGGAAGGAGGCCAACCTACAGGACTGTACTCAGGGCTAGTACTACATGTACTCCGAAGCACGCAGGTCACACAGCTCACACCCACTCTAACTGTCACTGTCTCTTCAACATCACTTATATTCGTGGATTTTATCAATTTAAATGGGTCTATCTCGGGTGTATTGTCCAGTGTTGACACATACGCGCTGACTGTGTTTGAAGATGGAGGTTAAACTCGTGATTGATCTTGACTTTGAACTCTACTTGCCCTCACTCTGTCTTTCTTCGTTGTTCTAGCTGAAATTAAATTTCAATACATCACATGTTTCTTCTTGAGCATTTGAAGCGTGGTGACTGATGTACAGCGCTTGTTCGATTTTAGTTTAAAAAAAAAATATTTTAGCATGCTTTGTAAAAAATACATTGCTTTATGGGTATCGAAAGACGCAGCGTGATGACCACTGCCCTTTATATGTATTAATTAAATGTATTTAATTTAAAATCTATGATTTTTTTCACACGGATGGAATATCAATAACTATAGTTTTGAGAAAATATCACTTTGACTCATTGATGTGGTTTTTATGTGTGATATTATCATAGTCATGTGAAAGCAGTGTACATAATGGGTCAAAGGTCGTACATATACTTATATAATTATTTTTTAATTCAAAAATAAACTGACACCAAAAATAATGGGAAAGAGACAGAATTATACACAGTTCTTAATTTATTCAAATAGCACATGTACAGTAAATGCATTGTTTAATCACAAGGTTTAAATTTGGCTATTTTCCCTGATGGGTGAACTCTGCTATAAAAATCAATCATGTTAAATTACAATTAGTGAGTCACAAAAATATTCACTGGTACCCCCCTCAAAAGGTTTTGCTCATCGTAATCACATGCGTCAGTTTTCACTTCACAACATTTTTTTTTTCAATAATATATGGTTATGTGCTACATACCATAGAAATATTTGTTTTCTGTTTGTGAGAATGTTTTCGTTGATCCAAATCAACTATTATGCATGTAATTCAAAAGCATTGTTCGATAAATGTTTAATTTCCATATTTTCGCTGAATAGTAAAGTCCACTAAATTAAATCCACTAAAACCTGTAAAAAAATAAATAATAGGACTCATTGTTTCAGTGGCAAATTCATGAACTCAGTGAATATATTTGAAACATTATTGAAAATAAATGCTTTTAGAATACATGTATATTTTTAGCCCCGGTGTCGACTTTTTCGAGCGGAGCTTATCATATGAGTGATTGTCCGTCATCGTCGTCGTCGTCGTCGTCGTCCGTCGTCGTCCGTGTCAATGTTTTACTTTTTCGACTTCTTCTTGAAAACTACAAGCCTGAATGCTTTGATACTTTGTGTATATGTACCTTGGGTAGACCTCTCTTAGTTTTGTTCATTTCATGTTGATATCTTCAATTCTCTAATTTTGGTGAATATTTTTGTCATTTTTGGTAAAAAGTGATATTTGCGACTTCTTGTTAAAAACCAATAGTTCAATTGCTTTGATATTACATATATAGATACTACATGTAGACCTTTCTCAGATTTGTTCATTTCGTGATGATATCTTCAATTCTCTAATTTTGGTGAATATTTTTGTCATTTTTGGTAAAAAGTGATATTTTCGACTTCTTGTTAAAAACCGCAAGTCCAATTGCTTTGATACTACATATATAGGTACTACATGTGGACCTCTCTCAGATTTGTTCATTTTGTGATGATATCTTCAATTCTCTAATTTTGGTGAATATTTTTGTCATTTTTTGTAAAAAGTGATATTTTCGACTTCTTGTTAAAAACCAATAGTTCAATTGCTTTGATATTACATATATAGATACTACATGTAGACCTTTCTCAGATTTATTCATTTCGTGATGATATCTTCAATTCTCTAATTTTGGTGAATATTTTTGTCATTTTTGGTAAAAAGTGATATTTTTGACTTCTTGTTAAAAACTGCAAGTCCGATTGCTTTGATATTACATATATAGGTACTACATGTGGACCTCTCTCAGATTTGTTCATTTTGTGATGATACATTGTATCTTCAATTCTCTAATTTTGGTGAATATTTTTGTAATTTTTGGTAAAAAGTGATATTTTCGACTTCTTGTTAAAAACCAAAAGTTCAATTGCTTTGATATTACATATATAGATACTACATGTAGACCTTTCTCAGATTTGTACATTTCGTGATGATATCTTCAATTCTCTAATTTTGGTGAATATTTTTGTCATTTTTGGTAGAAAGTGATATTTTCGACTTCTTGTTAAAAACTGTCCGATTGCTTTGATACTATACATATTGTTCATTTTCTAATGATGTCTTCAGTTCTTTAATTGAAATGTGCATCGCTAACAGCGGAGCTATCTCAGCCGATAGGCTGCTTGTTTCTGTTGTGGTATAAGTGAATTCTTCTGACTAAAAAAATTAAAACCACATAATTTTTCATCATTGAGAGGAGAAGAAAACCATTTGCGGGGTTGTGGCGACTGAATATGTATCTAAGTCAATGTATAATATTTTCAGGCGGGTTCAGGATAATATAACTGAACAGATTTCATGTATCAAAGGATTACTTTATCTTATGAAACATCCCAACAGAATTTGTTCAGTCTGTGTTAGTGCAGGGTGTTTAGTGATGCTATCTGATTTGTATTAAAAGGTCAGTTGAAGAGCTACTATATAGGGTATATATTTCGCAATATTTGTCTTTGAGGTAAGATGACAAAATAATAAACACGTTCACTTTACTAGGCTATGATTTATGATCGGCTGAGTGACAAAGCTGAGACACTATTTGTCTGTTCAATTCCTTCCAAAATATACGACTGAAAATAAGTTTTTGTTTTTTTTCAAAATTGTTTGCACTTTGTTCGGTAATTTAATCTTGCTATTGGCTAAACAATGACTCAGTAATGCACACAGTCCCATTCTGCATCACTGCAGCTTTCAGAAAATGTATATGTTGCCATTTCATGTTACATGTTCAATAAGTTGTATGGACTGTCATAATTCTACTAAATGAAGTCACTCTGTAAATTACCGTAAGTTTACCACAAAAATTAGTTTGCAAACTAATGAAATTGGGGAATTTGGTTTGGAGATAGTTCAGTACATTTGGAATTATCTAACAAAGACATTTTTCTGTCAATACTGACAGCACATAGCGAGTATGGTTGTTTGCCGTTGAATTTCTCCATTATGGACGTTGATATGTTCCTGAGCTGAGAAATGTTTTAAAGTTGATCTATCTACAAATTTAGTTGAAATCCTGTTAAAGTGTGAATAACTTGGCCAAAAATCACATCATTATTATTGCTAAACAAATGAATGTAGAATACAAACTGTTAGATGCTCATTTGTCAATTGAATCAAATGAAATCTCACAAGGCACTGAAAATGGTCTATTATCATTTGAGTACTAGTACTTTACACGTCACCTCCATAAAACTTTGTTTTGATGAATACCTTAAAATAATCTATTGCAGAAATTTGTTGATGAAGGAAAAAAATTATAATATAAAATAATTTACAAAACCAAATTTGTTATGTCTTTAGTATCATGGTGAGCTGAAATCTACGTTCCTTGTTGAGTATGGCGAAGAAAAAAAAACAGTCCTCGGAAGAAACATCAACCATGAATGAAGATGAATTCAGAAGAAAAAACCTGAGTAAATTGTACAATATGAACGACAAAGTCATGGGCCTCATGTTTATGATGATATTCACTGCCCCACTTTTGTTAGTTGCATTTGTAACCATGGGAACGAAGCATGATTTGGCATTGACTATACCTCTGCTGATTGGTGGTTTGGTGGTTCTTATTGCGATATCAGTATGTGTTGCTAAATTCTGCCTAAGGCCGCGGATGTTGAACGAATTGGATAAAACAAATCGAGGAAGTGGTGATGCAGGCGTTAACGTGGAAACACCGGAAATTACAGGAGTGTGTGTACAACCAGAGAAAGAAAAGTTGTTAAAGTAGGTATACAAATTGACAAATATTGTTTTTGTTTTTTTGCTGAAACATTCCACATTTTGAATTCATGTTTTGTTTTTCACATTTTTTACATTCTTGATTTTCATGTTATGCTCATTTTGGATTTCTGATTACCCATGGATGCTATTAATTACACTTTGCACTTATGTGAAACATCACTCCTAGATCCAGGTTAAACATGAAATATGTAAAAATATAAAAAGTAGATATCCTGCGCTGACCTTTTCACACATTTCATTCTGAGAGTGCTGGAGGTTCTTTTTCCAAGCATACAAACAAATCTAACTTAACCTCACCAGTTCCCTCTTTTCATAACAAATTCACAAAATAGTCTCGTTTATAGTCTGCACTTTCCTTCGGAAGATTGAGAAAGAAATAGCCAAATTTTCTGGGTAAAAACTGAAACTTGACTCAAATTTTGTACGTTGGCTCTAAAAATAGCATTCTTTTCCAGAATTATTGAAGAATATGAGAAAAAAGTGCTGGGTAATTTGGGTAGTTTATTTTTTGCCTATTCAAAATCTCATCATTTTATATTGTATATCTGGTCAGTGGATGGTGTCTCACATCCACTGCAATTTACAAAGTGTTAATTAATTTGTGTAAATATTTATAATTGTGGATTTACATGTACTTTTACAAATGACAGGTTGTGATTCATCATTGGGATGCTTTTTTGTACCGCCCTCTATGGCAAAACTGGTTCTTATCATATGACACCCAGATCATTTCAAAATTGTATTAATCTGCACTAGTGATGTCTGTCTACAGTCACTGTTGCTGTGATTAGTCAATTTTCTACAACCATTTTGAGTTTCTAAGTGATCATCATTTTTTTTTTTTTTTAATTTAACGTAAACCACATCTATGGATATCCCAAAATGACATTCATCACAAATGGCAAAACTCACTTGAGACATAAAGTGTCATCTTTCTTTCCATTTAATTCTTTCACAGTTGAGGAACATTTTGGACATTCATGTTTACATTTTTTTCGTTATTAATTAATGAAGTGTCAGCGAAATATGAATATAAAAGATAAAGTAAAGATTCAAGGCTTTCAAATTCAGGTCTGGAAAAATCAAAAGCGAAACATGCAAGTAAAAAATGTTGGCTGATGAGTATGTTTCTTTTACGTTTTTGACTTACACATTACACAGATGATGATCTCTATATTACTTTATATATTTATTATATTATGATTATAATCTAAGTTAATGGCTTTCTTTGGTATACCGGTAAATCGTACTGCATACTCCATTATTAAAATTACAGTAGAAACAAAAAACATTGTTGTGTCCCATAATCCAAGGGATGAATGGATACATTTTTTGTACTGTGAAATACTTGATTTTAGCTGAAATTAATTTTCACTGAAAATACTTTTTGTGTGTTGTATGGGATTTATTTTCCTGGTTTTTGACAAGTTGAATGTAAAATTTGGGGAAAAAAATATACTCGCTGGATTTTATTTTCAATGAATCTTTCCTTTTAGCAAAAATAGCGAATATTTCAAGCAAGAATAAAGTATTTTACAGTATACATTTTTTCTATCTTTTTTGTTTTTCAGACAACTGAATGATGACCACTCAACTGATATCACAGAGACCTTAAATCATTCACCAAACCGTATAAGTGAGGTTTTGATTACGGTTGAGAACCTGAACAATGATGTACTGGAAGATTTAGATGTAACTATGGAAACTGAGTATGGAAGCAGCAACAAAACTGACCTAATACGGTCTAAGTTTCATCATGACGTGCAACAAAGTGTTGATATCCAATGTACTGGCATTCCAAATGAACAAGATATATCGGTAATCAAAGTAAAATAATGTATTCTTCTTTAATCAATGGTAGCATTATTGTATTTGTCCGATACACCACCCATCCAAAACCACGCCCATGTATCTTTCAGCAGGTTGGTTATTTTTGATTTAAAAAAAAATGATGTCAGTTATTTAATGAGTCTCATTCATTTACTTCAGATCAAAGTTTCAGAAATCTGCTGTAAGTATCGGTTTTCTAATTTACGAGTCATTTTAGACTATTTAAGAATATGATGGTGAAATTTTGACTTGTGTGAATGGGTAAACTCCATTTGACAATGATACGGCAGCACTTATATATCACTTCCATATTGTGGTCTGTTTGCTATCCGAAGCTATTCAAAATTTGTTTGGCTGGCACCATGCACCCAGCATTGTGATTAGTTATCAAACTCAAAAATACGACCCAACCTTCAAAACTTTACTGAGGGCGGTGTTTCGGACAAATACAGTACAGAGTTTTATTAAAATTACATTTATTTATTCACAAAACAGTGACACAGGAATATAATGATTTATATTATAAATTGGTCCTGGAATTGGATTTCACCAATGGTCTTTATGCAACATTCATTTGAATTCTGTGAAAAAAATTACGCAACTACCCGGTACCCTGTTTTATTTTCATTTCATTTTAATAATAGAAGTTTAGGGTGCCCTCTATTGCTAAAAATCTGCATCATTTTCAGTGAAAAAAATGACTAGAAATATACTGTAAAATACTTTATTTTTGCTTGGAATTTATTTTCGCTATTTCCGTTGAAGTAATGATTCAGTGAAAATAAAATCCAGCGAATATACCTTTTTTCCTATATTTTACATACAACTTATCAACAATCAGTGAAAATAAATCCCATACAAAATGTCTTTTCAGCAGCGAAAATTAATCGCAGCTAAAATAAAGTATTTTACAGTAATTAGATTAGTGCGGAGAGGGGGGGGGGGTCTTACCCAGGCCAAACTAGAACCCTGACCTTATTATCTTTCAACACATTCTGGATCACAGATTCATCATTTCATAGAAATACAGTGCATGTTTTCTTATCCTGAGATCTATGCTGACTTCATTCAAAGAATAGTGAATACATTAATTGAGATTGGTTTTGCAAGCATGTGGATATCAGTTGATAACCTGAAATGGACTACAGTTGATCAAACACAAAGGGTGGTAGCCTGAAATATCTGAATAGTGCTATCCTCTGCTATACACATAAGGAACACATGTTCATACTGACCAATATAGGTCTTTTAACGTAGTACGTGATTGCTCATACAATTTTCTAGATATACTGCAGCCATTGTCAGCCTGTCGCTGTTTACAATACTGTAAAATACTTTATATTCGCTTTGAAATCATTTTCACTATTCTCACTGAAGGAATGATTCAGTGAAAAAAAATCCAGCGAGTATACCCTTTTTACCTATATTTTACCGGGTACATTCAACTCATCAAAAATCAGTGAACATAAATTTCATATAAATAATGTCATTTCAGCAAAAATTAATTCCAGCTAAAATAAAGTATTTTACAATATGCACACATGTACCGGGTATACATTTTGTTTTCATTGGATAATTGTAATTATGTGTTGTACCAAGGATTTATATGATAAGGATATAACACTGTATGGTGACGTGTGATGAGCAAACTCTTGTGCTTTGCGAGCATATGTAAACAATCCCAATTTGGCATGTAATTTGAACATATAGTTTGATAACATCACAGGATGCATGGAAAATTTATCACACACTTTGCAAATAAACACTGACACTATCAAAAAAGGTCAGAGATGAAGACAGACAAGTTCTTTCACAGACTCAATATGTGAAATATAGGTTTTTCTTGCAATTTTGTGATCAAATCACAGTTTGCGTGACTTCTTTAATTGGCATGTAATCTGCATCACATATCACCCACTTTATATACACTCGTATTATAAATCTTTGGCAATACATAATATGTAACTAATACAGGACTTGTTCACTTTTCTCTCATTAAATTTACATATTAAATTGCAATATGAATATTCATGATCAAACTTTGAACATAGCAATCAGATAGCCGATATTGACACTGAATTTCTGGAGCAAGAGTAATTATCAGTGAATTAAATCAGGGGGTTATTTCTAAAATATGTAAATTTACTTTAAAAGTAGCAGACTTGGCAGATAGGCAATATCTGTATGCTGACAATTAATGTCAAGATAATGTACTACACTATGTGATTAGTATTCAGAGACAGTCCTGCAAGAACTAGTAGTTAAATCAGTTTTGTAAGATTGACTCACACCCACCCATCCATCTATCCATTCAAGTATGTATCATACAAATTGATCTTGTTTAAAACAGTAAACAGTGTTTCCACAATCTTTTCCTAGATCAACTGAATGCATATACTGTAAGCCATAGTGTGATTACTCTGTCTGTAGTGTCTTTGTATGAATGATTCAGTAAGTAGTGCGCCCTCTAGTGACAATGTACATATACATGTCTGTAATTTATCATTCATTCACAAAATTTTGTGAAAGTTGCTGTTACTCTCCGTATTAACGTTACTTCAACAAAATGTTGCAAGGAATTCGTGAATATTTGTCTTCGGCAAAATTATAGTGGTTAATTATTACAGTGTGCAAAATATGAAATTTTGTTTTTCCTTTAAAAAAGTCACACAACATCCAAAGCGCAGTGGTTGTCGGATTTCATGTAAATAAACAATGTATTTTACACGCATTGTATACATCGCTATGAGTCCCATATTGAACAGGACGCAGCACGACGACTGCCGCCCTTTAAGAAGATGTACTTTTGTAACATATAAAGGGCAACGGTCATCGTGCATGTCGTCAGATTTCATGTATCGAACATACAATGTATATTCTTGTCATATTGACGATGCATCGCAACAACTGTCGCATTTTTTACAACAGAGTTTCAGGTTGAAGCCTACTCATAAAGAAAATACTCTGAAATTATTCGTCTTTCAATAAATTTCATACAGCCTGTTTTTTCAAAAAAAAATTGTGGTCAGTATTTGAACCTTTTTACAATTAGTTCCTAATGTGGAGATATCAAATTATAGGCTGGTACTTTTTGTCTTTCTGAATTTATTTCCAATATCTGGGTTTTAAAGAGCGACAGAAAATGCAATGTTGCTTTAACATTATGTGATATGGAACTGTTCAAAAAATACAATTTTTAAATAATATTTGGACAGTTTTCTCAAAACGCATCACAACAGAATACTGTTTCATGTAACCACGGAGCTATACGAACTTTATTCTTGTAACCGAGTAAACGTTGTCATGTAATTTATGCGCATGCGCCCTGAACTTCAAAATTATGAGTAGTCTTCAACCTTTCAGGGAATTATAGCGTTGAATGTAAATACCAAACAAGTATAAGGTGTAAATGGATATATACGAGGGCTGGTGAATAACAAATATCAGGCGGCCATCTTGAAGTGACACTCGGTGATGTGATACAAAATCTACACGTGTACAGATTAAGGGCAAAAACAGGTTTTGCTTCTTGTTGTGTCACTCGTCAGTTTATAACCTAAACCTCACATTTATTGCAATTTGGCGTATCAGTGAACTTTGCCATGTGCAAAAGAATAGGGAAATGTTTGTTTTCTATTTCAGAGGGTGTTTTGTCAATTTCAATTTAGCTTTAATACATGTACTGTAAAATACTTTATTTTAGCTGGAATTAATTTTCGCTGAAAAGACATTTCTGATGCCTTGTATGGAATTAATTTTAACTGATTTTTGACAAATTTAATGTAAAATATAGAAAAAAAGGTATATTCGCTGGATTTTATTTTCACTGAATCATTCCTTCAGCGAAAATAGCGATTAATTCCAAGCGAAAATAAAGTATTCTACAGTATTTTAAAGCATTAATTAAAAAAAATGTTGAATAAAATTGAATCTTGAAGAATAATTTTAGTAAAATAAAAAAATTAAAACATCATTTTCCAGGGCGAGAATCAAAATAATTTTTTGTCCCAACTATTATTTATTACATACTTAATGTGTTGTGTCTGTATGTATGAAGTAAAATTTGGAAATAAATTATATTAAAGTAAATAATCTGATTAA
Organism: Saccoglossus kowalevskii; assembly: GCF_978046115.1. NCBI lineage: Eukaryota > Metazoa > Hemichordata > Enteropneusta > Harrimaniidae > Saccoglossus > Saccoglossus kowalevskii. Next base: position 20,355,407 of record NC_140648.1, read on the forward strand.
TAGCACAGCTGTTATTAGTCATTTCATCTACTTTAATATCAGAATATGACTGGTTGTATCCTACTAAAAATAGAAGTACAATATTTGATCTAATAATAGCACAGGTAATTATGGAAATGGTTTAGTGGTGTGTCCATGGTCAAAATAGGTTGTATTTTACATTGTAATGATTCGGGAATACATTAAATGCTTGCTTCTAGTTGAGATGTGTTTCTAACCAAGCTAATATCATACTAGAGGTTTTACACACTGAATAAATATTTGTTTGTCTACCCCCCCGCCCCTTCCCCCCTTGAAGATACAATAAACTTATTTTATTATTTTGAGTCGAATATTTTATTCAAATATTTCTGTTTTTATTACCCACTGGTATGGTCTAACACAGTTAAATCTTCAATGGAAATGCAAAATAAAGTACGTCCTTGGGCAATATTGGTTCCTAAGTTGTACCATCTGCTCCTATACCCACCCACATCTCAATAAAGGAGAACAATAGAGACACATAGTTTCTTTCAATCAGTGTCATTGTTATAAACCATCACATTAACATCTCTCTTTGTTTTCACTCACTGGTTGTAAAATACTTCTTCCTGTATTAGATCAACAAGTAATACAAACACTTTACATTGTGTTGTCTTTTTTTCAGTAAATTCAGTGTATTGTCCTTTATAGGACACCTGTTTCAAAAAGTTTGTGTAAATGTATATAAACTTTATTTGTATAACACAGATGTGTATTATTTAAAAATAAATGTTGATAAAATATAATTCAAATCGTTTACTTGTTTTCTGCTTATTATTGAGTCAATGTACTGTATTCACTGGGTTTTAATTACACCATTTTTGCTAATAAGAAGAATTTGCTAAATTAACTCAATGTGAATTCTAACTATAGAGCTTAATGTTTCACAGAAAAATCCAATGAAAATTTAAAAGTACCGAAAACATTGAAATTAAATTCCTGTTATATTCATATTTAAAGAATATATTCTTTAATCATTAAAAAAAGAATTTTTTGGCATTTTGTGTCATAATTTGTTTTGCTTTGATATTTGCATACCAGATCGAATTGCATGTTTTTGTTTGATTCCGGACCAATGAACTTTAAAAATATCAGTAGCAGCTGTTAGCCTATTTGAATGTAAATAGTTATTTACTATCAAAGTAAGTCGAGAGTGTTTAATAATGACCCATTGTCCCGAAATTCTAACTTTTACGTGTGACAAAGAAAGTGTCCTTCTATATTATGAGATGAAACATAATTTTATTGAAATGTTGAGGATAATTGGAAAAAAACGCATAATTTAGTCACATAATTAACACAAGTTTGTTAGAACGATGCTTGTGTTTCGAAATTCGTAACCTCAAACCCGACAAACCGCAACTTGGCACAAAGGGTAAAAGCTCAACACGGGGCTCAACAAAGCCACGGCGAAGAGCGCCCTCAAATGGACAGCTTGTGATCTTTGTCCTCGCGTATGCAAATATTACTGTGCCGTGACGTCACAAAGCAAGGGTGACGAGAGAAAGCGATATACGAGTAAAGCTCAATGAGAAAGTGAGATAGGACTGGAGAGCATCGATCATTAACAATGAGCAGGAGAAATGCATTACATTGTATCAGCTGTTTGTGGATTTGAACTTGATGTACGTGAGTATTTCATCTTATTGCGTGATTTACTTTCTCTCTTGTAAATATTCAGTAGTATTTCCGGAGACGATGTAAATGGTGTATGGATGATGATCTTCCTTAACCCAAGTGTAACAATATAATTATAATTTATCGTCTTTGTATGAGGTGGCATACCGTGGGTACGACTTCCAATATGAACTGGTGTACAAACAAAAACAAAAAAATCGGCGTCGTGGCGGATTAAATTAAATTACGAAACGTGTGAGCGAGGATTATTCAAGACCTGGCTGTGAATTGGACAAAGAAATACCTTTTCGGCTCGACGAATATTAACATAGACGATTCAATCGATTTGCATCCCTGCGTGTGTGTGTGTTTGTGTGGAGTACAATTCTATTTCGAGCTCACAGCTCATGCATGTCTCAGTATAACGGACCTTTACATGCAATGTCGGAGTCCACATAGTGTGAGGAAAAAAACAAACAAGAAAAAACACCCACATATGTGCCTCACTACGTCGTCTGCTGCTGTTATGTCGGTGTACGGCTTTCACGATCAGCTGTGGTACAGCTTTCATAACGTGAATCACGTTGTAGTATTTATGCCAAACACTATTTAGCGCTTATCGACGGCGACAGGAATTTGATTGACTGTAGTAAGCACACATTTTTATATATCTATGTACTATTTTTGGCGCTTTTCATAAAATATAAAATACAAATTTTCAGCTATACGGCAGGCGGCATTTGGTGCAAACGCACTCGCGTAAGTATATCGTACACTGTACATTCTTTATGATATGTAATTGGTTTATATGGCTGTAAATCAGGCGGCTGTCGTGTCTTTCACCGCATTAATTAACAAAAAAAAAACTAAGGGTCACCGCGACCAAATCGAGACGGATCAATTTATATACCCGTGCATAACAATAAATATGTGCGATATGTCGTTGTATCGTGATATGTTTTGATAACAGTGTCGCGTACAATAAATTGTAAATTCCAACCACGTATACTACGACGAAATAATCATCGCTACGAGTATTCCATCTCAGTGAGCCGCGAAATCAAGTTTCTTTTTTGAAAAAAAAAAAGAAAAATTAAATCGCTAACTAACTAACACTGATGGTTTTTCGGATAGCGGTAGATTCAAATCTCAATCGCTATGTTGCCGCAGTAACGACATTTCAGTCGTATATCCAATATGAGACGTAAGTGAGACCCATATACCAGCAATGTATCGGCAGGTATTATTGAACACTAACATATAGTCACGTGAGAGCGCGTGACCGTAATTTTACATCAACCAATTGCCGTAGTTTACTAGAGCACTGATAGTAAGAATAATGGTCCATGTAATGCATGAATGCCCAGGAGATTTACTTGATTCAGAAACCATTAATTTCCATGTGACACTTTAAACCTCCGTTATAGTATTTGTTTATTTATATTTATTTACATGTATATACACTCACATATAATGCGTTTGCATGTAGGTATTTCCCTTTTTTTTAGAACAAAGTATCTCAAAACAAAAATGCTGGCTTCTATATTATTACGTCAATTTTGAACCACAATGGCTACCCAATCCAATCCAAGCAGGTACATTGTAATTTTAAAACGACGTCAGCAATTGCCTCCGATTGTTCTTGTTATGACCTCGGACAACTAATAGTTGTCTGAGTTATGGCATAGATTAGGTAACGTGTTTTACGAACACGTGGGTAGGTGTATTTCGTGTATGGGCTTGATTTTTGTTTATAGCTTCCGGTCTACCGTACGTTGATTTGTCTAATTTACATCATTGCGTCGTGATACCGGCTTATAAATATAGAACATGTCCGCAATGAAAATGGCGAATAAAACAAAGGACAGACGGATTGTGCCTTGTTAGTAACCAAATTGGCACCGTTTACTTTGTCAGAGCGTCCAGTCGTCTAATAATGTACGTGCAGAAGACCGTTGTCATAATAACCCCCACCGGGCGGTCACGGGATGTAAACGGAAACGGCATCGTGACCGGGGGACAATGCAGTTTTGTACGCTCCTGCATACAACGGGAAATTAAATCAGGTCTTTTTCTCGGGCAAATCCCGAGACATTGTAATAACCATGTACTTCAGCCCCCCCCCCGTAAGGATTGTGTAGCAGTTGTATGTACCGGCTTCAGGATCGCATAGCGGACAGGCGCGTAAACAACGCTCTCAAACAGCACAGCGGATATTAAGAATGTGAGACAATTTGGGTCCATTGAAGTATGTTTAATAATTGTGTTAGATAATGCATGGTGATACATGCATAGTATTATGACTTATTATAAACAAAAAATGTTGTTTTGGTCGCGCGCCGTCAAACTAAAGTAAGTTGACTAAATACTAATAACCAACTTAAATGCGCATGCGTATTGAATAAAGTTCGCGAAATCAAAATATTGGTCGGTGACATATGGTTCAAAAATTATTTAAAGTGTCTAGACAGTTTCCCCTGAAATACTGATGAACAGTGAATTAAAAGAGTCCACATACTGTTCACTAATACAAAAATAATCAATTACAAGAGAACTGGTGATGGTTGTAGAACCATAACTGCCTCAGCTCAAAGATTGTTATGTAATACAGGGGAATGTGAAGGGAAATGTATTGTAATGTTACCTCTGTGTAATTTACAATATAGCTGCATTAACCTTCACTGTGAAGGACAATATGGGAGTTGACTTAAGGTAGAGATACAGTTTACTTGACAGGTATTTTAATTAGTTAATTAGGAAACCAAGATGACCTCCCTTGTTCACAAAACTAGATATTTTCGGAAAGCTTATGACTGATAGAAGCAAGGCTGGTACAATTTTGCGAAACAGTAGTTTCCAGATACGCAATCGACACATTGTAGGATATCAAAATATGGATGATAAACAGTGAGTGATATTTCCCGAGATGTATAATGTAGCTGGAATTGAAGTAAAGGAGTGACCTATTAATCCATGAAACATACTCGCACATATCCGTACATATCAGCATGTCTTATTGTGTGTGGGCAAAGCTGTCATGCACACAATCGGAAAAATATGTTATTACTGTAAATAATTATGAACAATAAAAACTGAAATTTAGAAAAACTATGAACAATTAATAAGGAAAATATGTGATTTGCTGTACAGTTTCCATAAAATTATTACAAGTCCCAGAAGTGCATACAAGTCGTCAAAACGTACAGTTTGGTGACAGTTGGGAATGATACCAAGATTTAACAATTCCATGAGAATATCGGAACGTTTTTTAACACATGAAACAACTGTGCATTGGTCGAAGTTTGTATGGTTTCAATAGGCATACAATCAACTGTATATATTTTGACAATAAACCCCTCATTTACATTGTGCAAATACAAACAAGATATTAAACCTTCTTGATAGTAACAAGTAAGTGTTGTATAAACTCAAATGAAAAGTCTGGAGTCACGGCGAATACTTCTAGCGAGTCACCCCTCTAAAAACGTCATTACTGTGCCAATGACATTGAACTTTGCTCTTCCATAAAGCAGCAGTTTCCATCTTCAAATAATCAAAATAACCTTGATACCCTGGCGAAGCATGTCCATTGTTTCACAACGACTGTTCCAAGGGATTTTCGTCTTCTCAATTTCTCAAGATAAACGTCCCATGGTTGTTTTGTTTACTAGAAGGACACGTCTTTTGGCAGCATTGCACAAAAAAGTAGCAAATACTGTTACTGAAGCACAGAGTTTGCATGAATTTTTCTCCATGGCCATTCACGCAAACTGCAAGCGAAGTCTTTTATCTCATCCATAGTTGTTGACACTTTGCAACCGCCTTGATGGATGTATTGTGACGTATTTTGACCCCGGATTCTGACCTTGCATTCTAGCTAAATTTACTGCCCTTTCAAACCAGCTCAATTTCCTTTAATTATTACATCCAAATTTAATTTTATTTAAAACCAACATTTATTTCACAGTCACTTTAGTTGTCACTTTTCTAAAATTATTTCACAGATCAAAAGAATTTTCACTCCCATCATGCAATCTCCCATAGTACTTCCGCAGACACAGTGGCGATCGCCAACATATCTACAAATAACCTCGCTCTCAGGAGCTGAGGAATAATTGACACGTTTTGGCGCGACAGAAATATTGTGTTCTGCAGAAATAACGATTATAATACCATTAGTTCACTATAAACTACAGAACGAAATATACATGATACCAACATTCGGTATCGAATTAATATGTTGAACGGAAGACTAATTAATCATAATGGCTTTCATTTAAAGAACGGTTATCGATGTCAATTTCAATGGCAAAATATTTCCGGAGACTCGATAAATCAGGTACCAGGGCATTAAACACACCAAGTTATGATTTCTCCATAAACCTGTACCTCAAAAGTTGAATAGCTCTTCGGAGGCTGATAAACACCGAAGCGTCAAAAAACTATTACAGTGTATATACAAAGCATACAATTTCTCTTCGACTCCAGCAATACAACGACTGAACTACAAACAACTAATTGGCATACTATTTAAATATATATACAATCCACGTTTGAGGTGTATTCGGTCTGAAGTTTTTTTGGAGGTACACATGAGTAAATGTGACTAAATAGTTAGTAGTAGTTTGACAGAAAAATACAATGACTATTATGTTTTTGTAATGATAAAAATGTAATATTCGCTCACAGAAGCAGAGCAATAAAAACTAGCGATTAATTGAAAGACAAATTACTGAGAAATTAACACCTTACGGGAGAGCTTACAACAATAGTGTTATTATATTAATATCGTTGTTATACAATAAAACACTTTTGTTTTGTTGGCACCATAGTACCGTAACGGTTAAATGGTCGTCGTGGTTATGCAACGTACGACCCGGTTTCGAGTTTAAACAAATAATGTCACCTTCCCAATGCATGAACTCTAAAGCTATATAAAATCACCAAGTAAAATGCCATTGCGCATGTTAAAACAATTGTTTTTGGTGTAAGGCACATGTGCATTTGCCATGTTAATATAATTTTACCACACAACCTAATCAGAATTTTGCAGTATAGAACGAGGCTACCCTGTCTGCATATAATGAAAATGACGGTTACATAAATTGAAACACGTTCACATGCTTTTTCTTATTATATTATAAATATTTTTAGCTAGTTTGGTCCGTATTTTATAAAACTATATAGTTAGCCTTTTTTTCAGAATATTATTTTTATTAATATAAATGATTATGAATAATTTAACAATAGTTTAATTTCCTCTGTGAATTCACGTCACGATTGCCGCTAAGTGTCAGTAGTTCTTTTGATACGCACACGAATACCGTCTTTATTACAATCCATTGCGCTACGATACCATAAAATCGTCACTCTTGTTCATGATATTCGCATTTGTATTATTTGGTGAAATAAACAAATAAAAACAATATTGCGTTAGGCGGCTTAGTATTATATTGCTTATATCCATACATGTGTCCGTATGTGGCCAGAATGCAATATCCGCTGCCAGGATCCAGCTTTGTGTTCATGTACGCAGCCTCTTGCTATTTATGTAATTGATTTATGTTCGATGTACGGTGTCAGGTGTACGGTGTACAGGGTTACACATACGATGCACTGTGTCAAACGTTCCACCGTCAGCGGAGTTTTGATTGTAAACAGTTTCTCAGGGGAGGAGCGTATTTAAATCGGCCCCAGAGACTACCACTACTTTCCAAAAAGGATGATCAATCGATAGATCAGTATCTAGATAGTGTAGCAATGATTTGAACACATTTGTGTCTTCGTCGACATTGCTGTTCATCACATACTAATGGACAGCGACCCGCTGTGACTAATCGCGTAAATTTAAACAACACATTTGAAAAGATGACTTTAGTGTGTACTGCGTTTAAATTTCATGATGAAAGCAATGTTTCTTTCACGTTTTGCACTCTGTATCCAACATGGCGCGTCGCGTTTTAATTCAAAATATAACCTTATTAAATTCGACACAGTTTCTATTTTCTCTGTGTTGTGGCACAGCCGTACACGATATATGTGTCCAATTCGATCACTCATCATACTAATACAACTGTTATAATTGTATGGGGTAGTTTCTACCAGCTGGCAACATTATTTCAAGTTTGTTAAAGCGGGGGAGTCGTCACCTGCGCATGCGTTAGATGGGCATAGCGTTTCAGTGTTTAAAAACAAACGTCTACCCATGAGCCTTTGCGTTTTTAGCATGTGTTGTTATCGTCGCTTGGGACTCAATTCCCGCGCGTGCGCAGGTGACGACCCTATAAATGAGCCAGAAATTATATGTTGTCTTTGTAGTCACCTTTCAAGCTAAGTTCTAAATAATCTATAAAACAACCCCATATGCTACTGTAATATTATTTTGGTACATTTGGACTAACTTATATATGTATCGTTCAACGTGGTATTATTAAGGACATATCTTATACATTAATTTGCATAACTATTAGTGGAAACCAGCATACAAATTCCCACCACGCATGCGCGTTTTCGATCTTCTAGCAAATAACCATCAACGAACATATATATTGAAATTGACTTTTTGAACGCCGTTCCCCTCATTAGTTGGTTGTTGCTAATTTGTCTGTAATTTATTTATTAATACTGGAGCAAATGGACATAATAACAGATCTTGGTCAACATTGTTACTACGAAGATAAAGAAAAAAAAGGTTATGTGTATTGATTTTGTGAAAGTTCTCACGAGTTAATGTTGGCATTCAGGGTAAAGGTAAAACAGATCTACTCACAATATTCGAGAAAATTCGTTAAACATTACTGAATGAACACATTTCGCGAATACACCCACATCAAATTGTTGTTCAGTCTACGCTAGCTGAATTATTCACCCAATCACCATTGAATGTGTAACTATTGCGTAATGCACTTAACATGCAAAAGAAGTCCACTAGATACAGTACACGTAATTCGCGCTACTTGATATCGGAGAAACCGTATGAAGAAACAACGTTCTCATTACCTCCCAAAAATTTGACAATGTCATGGAAACGGAAAGATTATTTATCACAAAACACGATTACGCGAACCAATTACAGGAAATATACCATTTACGGGTTTCTGGTACGCACGATATTCTGTCTGATTACATCAGCAACTTGCAGGCCCGTTCGTAGCCGGTTCATGACGCGCACTACCCGTTTCGTGTGTGCAAACCAAATGAATGTAACTCTTTGCGGAAGTCGCGGCGATGTTTCCTATCGAACATTTACCTTCCTTGTTGTGGTATGATGGATATATGTTTGGAGGACGATTTCAGAGATTACAATGTGACTGGTTACGAACTAAACGGAAACTTATTACAATGTGTACAGTATATAGATATATCTCTAATGCATTTTAATTTTTTTTTTCAATTCTGTTTCAGACTCCTCAAAATAGTGAATCTGAACGTATCTGAAAAAAGACATAGTTTGCGTTAAATCAGATTGTACTATGAGCTAGGCTTATCTTTATCATCGTGTTTATTTGAGTGTTGTCATGGATACTAGTGAACAGTAGTTATGCAATCTAGACGCTGTTGATTGATGTTGCCATGGAGACAGAACGATGGCAAGGAATAAGAAAGATGAAAACCACTGCGATCAAAGCGACCAAAGAACAACACAATCAACGAACAATGATAAACAGGAGACGCGCGAGGAGCAAACACCGGGGGAAATCACGCGTCTGCGGGAGGATGAGCCAGCGGGCGACCCCAACCGTGATGACACAGTCACGACGGTGAACACTCATAGTAGGATTCCTGACTTTACGCAGAATAACGAGATTCGCCAGTTGGCCATGTTTCTTGTAGCGTTCTCTGTAGCAATTGTGGGTATAGCGTTACTCGTTCTACGAGATAACGTTGCTATGCTCGTCTGCGGTATTCTGTTCCTCTCGACGGCCGTACTGTCATTTCTGATTGCCGCGGTGTGGCGCTGTTGTGACGTCAAACGTTTTACCACTATCGGGACGGAATACACAGTTGCACCACCGGCCATTTCTGAGACGGAGGACGCAGTCCCCGAACAAACAGATCAGATATCTCCGGTTTGATCACAGTGTTGTATCACCTATGTATATTTGCTTTTTTTATCGGTACTGTTGCGACGTTGGTGGCGCTGTTTATTTGACTGCCATTTTACAAGTCTGCAACCGAAAATGGTTTTGAAAAGTGTACGAATTGTTTCCATCGCCGGATACATTTTAATCGTTAATCGTCTTCTTAGCATATCGCTTAGCGTCACTGTATGTAATATAATCACCTATTGGACGACGATCTAAATAGGATCTTTTCTGCTATCTCTACCGAGTGCAATCATTTATATATAAACACATTTATGTCAATCTCTCGCTACGTAAACTTATCCTACTATGGAGTTCTACACTTATATCTTCAATACTTTTATTTCTAACTATACTTTTGTTTTCACTGAATTTTTTTAGTGAAGTAAAATCTATGTTATCTGTGGTACACATTTTGTTGCTTTAATGCGCAATTTATCTGCGCATTGTGTGGCTGTTCCATGTTAAACGTGACGTAGTTCGTATTAGAAATACGATATCGAACCATTTTACCGGCTCTGTTGTAATAAGTACACAGCACAGAAAAACTTTACGGTTATGGACGATCGTCTTACCCCGCGCTGACTGCTACATGAACCTGGTCAGAAGGGCCGCTGGGACAAAACATAGCTGTCTAATCTTGCAAACAAACCCCATACTAAGCGTTATATGTTACGACCAGTCACGTGACCTGAACATTTTTTAACTTCTCAATCTGCATTCAAGTATCCCTATAGGTGTGCACACTTTTGAACACAACATCTAAAGCCATCACTTGTTAAAGTTTTTCAGTTGCCAAAAAAACTGAACGCCCTCCCTGCATGCTATTGAGTAACATGTATAGATGTAACTTGCCATACGAGAACTATGCCTATCGAAAAAAAACACACTTTCAAAGTCAAGGATTCGATGATTACCTGAGTGACATTCAGAAAATTGGATAAATATTCATACAGACAGGGTAACATTATATTAGTATATATTACCAGCCCAATAACATTATACTAATGTGTGGTAAAATGTACTAGTATATACTAACAACCAACTAACAAACTACTAACAACCAACTAACAAAATACTAATATACTTATGTGTGCTAACCATATACTAGTATATACTAACAACCAACTAACAAAATACTAATATACTTATGTGTGCTAACCATATACCAGTATTACTAACAACCTACTAACAAATACTAATATACTAATGTGTGGTAACAATATACTAGTATATACCACCAACCAACTAACAAAATACTAATATACTAATATGTGATAATATTTTAGTACATACTAACAACCGACTAACACAATACTAAAGTGTCGTAACAATATACTAGTATATTCTAACAACCTACTAACACAATACTAGTCTGTGGTAACAATATACTAGTATATATTAACAACCTACTACCAAATACTAATATACTAATGTGTGATAACAATATACTAGTATATACTAACAACATACTAACAAAATACTAATGTGTGGTAACAAAATACTAGTATATACTACCAACTGACTAACAAATACTGATATACTAATGTGTGATAACAATATACTAGTATATACTAACAACCTATTAACAAAATACTAATGTGTGGTAACAATATACTAGTATATACTACCAACCGACTAATAAATACTCATATACTAATGTTTGAAAACAATATACTAGTATAGACTAACAACCTACTAACAAAATTCTAAGGTGTGGTAACAATATATTAGTATATACTAACACAATACAAAAGAGTAATAACAATATACTAGTATATACTAACTTCTAACAACATGCTAACCACATACCAGTATTACTAACAACCTACTAACAAATACTAATATACTAATGTGTGGTAACAATATACTAGTATATACTACCAACCAACTAACTAATAAAATACTAATATACTAATATGTGATAATATTTTAGTACATACTAACAACCAACAAACACAATACTAAAGTGTCGTAACAATATACTAGTATATTCTAACAACCTACTAACACAATACTAATGTGTTAACAATATACTAGTATATACTAACAACCTTCTAACAAAATACTAAAATACTAATGTGTGGTAACAATATACTAGTATATACTACAAACCGACTAACAATATACTAGTATATACAAACAACATACTAACAAAATACTAATATACTAATGTGTGAAAACAATATACTAGTATATACTAACAACCTGCTCACAAACTACTAACAACCTACTAACAAAATACTAATATACTAATGTTTGAAAACAGTATACTAGTATTTACTAACAATCTACTAACAAAATAATAATGTGTGGTAAAAATATACTAGTATATACTACCAACCGACTAACAAACTACTAACAACCAGCTAACAAAATGATAGTATACTAAAGTGTGATAACAATATACTAGTATGTACTAACAACCTACTAACAACATACTAACATATTATTGTTTGAAAACAATATACTAGTATATACTACCAACAGACTAACAAATACTAATATACTAATGTGCGATAACAAGATACTAGTATATACTACCAACTGACTAACAAATACTGATATACTAATGTGTGATAACAATATACTTGGTATATACTACCAACTGACTAACAAAATACTAATGTGTGATAACAATATACTAGTATATACTACCAACTGACTAACAAATACTGATATACGAATGTGTGATAACAATATACTAGTATATACTAACAATTACTCACAAACTACTAACAACCTACTAACAAAATACTAATATACTAATGTGTGAAAACAATATACTAGTATATACTATCATTCTACTAACAAAATACTAATGTGTGGTAACAATATACTAGTATATACTACCAACTGACTGACAAAATACTAATATACTAATGTGTGGTAGCAATATACTAGTATATACTAACAACCTACTAACACAATACTAAAGTGTGATAACAATATACTAGTATATACTAACAACATACTAACAAAATACTAATGTGTGATATCAATATACAAGCATATACTACCAACTAACTAACAAAATACTAATATACTAATGTGTGAAAACAATATACTAGTATGTACTAACAACCTACTCACAAACTACTAACAACCTACTAACAAAATACTAATATACTAATGTTTGAAAACAGTATACTAGTATTTACTAACAATCTACTAACAAAATACTGATGTGTGGTAAAAATATACTAGTATATACTACCAACCGACTAACAAATACTAATATACTAATGTGTGAAAACAATATACTAATATATACTAACAACCTACTAACAAACTACTAACAACCAGCTAACAAAATGATAGTATACTAAAGTGTGATAACAATATACTAGTATATACTAACAACATACTAACACAATACTAGTATACTAATGTGTGAAAACAATATACTAGTATATACTAACAACCTACTAACAAATACTAATATACTAATGTGTGAAAACAATATACTTAAATATACTAACAACCTACTAACAAACTACTAACAACCAGCTAACAAAATGATAGTATACTAAGTGTGTTAACAATATACTAGTATATACTAACAACATACTAACACTATACTAGTATACTAATGTGTGATAACAATATACTAGTATATACCACCAACCGACTAACAAATCACTAATATACTAATGTGGGATAACAATATACTAGTATATACTAATAATCTGCTAACAAACTACTAATGTGTGATAACATTATACTAGTATATACTAACAACATACTAAAGTGTGACAACAATATACTAGTATATACCAACTACTAACAACATACTAACATATGCTAAGGTGTGGTAAAAATAAACTAGTATATACTACCTACGGACTAACAAAATACTGATATACGAATGTGGGCAAACAATATACTAGTATATACCAACAATCTACTAACAAAATACTAACGTGTGGTAACACAATACGAGTATATACGACCAACAGACTAACACAATACTAATATACTTATGTGTGCTAACAATATACTAGTATATACTAGCAACCTACTAACAAAATACTAATATACTAATGTGTGGTAACAATATACTAGTATGTCCTAACAACCTACTTACAAAATACCAAAGTGTGGTAAGAATATATCGGTATCATACTAAGACTCCACTAACAAAATACTAGTATCTACTAACATCCGACTAACATGTTACTATTTTGTGTGTTAGCAAAATACTAGTATATATTAAAAAGTGACCAACAAAATACTAATATACTAATGTGTGTTAAAAATATACTAGTATATACTAACAACTAACTAACAAACTAGTGCTGCGTGTTAACAATACACTATTATCTGCCAACTTCCGGCTAACACAACACTATTGTGTGGTAAAAATATACTGGCATATGCTAGTAACCAACTAACAAAAAACTGTATGTATCAATATACTAGACTTTTTATACCAACATCCTACTAACGGAATACTAATGTGTGTGACAATATACTAGTATATACTACCAACCTACTAACAAATTACTAATGTTTGGTAACAATATACTAGTATATACTGAAATCCGACTATGACAATATTATTTTGCATGGTACCAAAATACTAGGGAATACTAACAACCTACTAACAAATACTAATATACTAATGTGTGGTAACAATATACTAGTATATACTACCAACCAACTAACTAATAAAATACTAATATACTAATATGTGATAATATTTTAGTACATACTAACAAAAAATACTAAAATACTAATGTGTGGTAACAATATACTATTACATACTACAAACCGACTAACAATATACTAGTATATACAAACAACATACTAACAAAATACTAATATACTAATGTGTGAAAACAATATAGTAGTATATACTAACAACCTACTAAGAAAATACTAATATACTAATGTTTGAAAACAGTATACTAGTATTTACTAACAATCCACTAACAAAATAATAATGTGTGGTAAAAATATACTAGTATATACTACCAACCGACTAACAAATTCTACTATACTAATGTGTGAAAACATTATACTAATATATACTAACAACCTACTAATAAACTACTAACAACCAGCTAACAAAATGATAGTATACCAAACTAAAGTGTGACAACAATATACTAGTATGTACTAACAACCTACTAACAACATACTAACATACTATTGTTTGAAAACAATATACTAGTATATACTAACAACCTACTAACAACCTACTAACAAAATACTAATGTGTGATAACAATATACTAGTATATACTACCAACTGACTAACAAATACTGATATACAAATGTGTGATAAACATATACTAGTATATACTAACAACCTACTAACAAAATACTAAGGTGTGGTGACAATATACTAGTATATACTAACAACCTACTAACAAAATACTAAGGTGTGGTAACAATATACTAGTATATACTAACAACCTACTAACAAAATACTAAGGTGTGGTAACAATATACTAGTATATACTAACAACCTACTAACAAAATACTAAGGTGTGGTGACAATATACTAGTATATACTACCAACAGACTAACAAATACCAATATACTAATGTGTGATAACAATATACTAGTATATACTAACAACATACTAACAAAATACTAATGTGTTGTAACAGAACATTAGTATATACTACCTACCGACTAACAAAATACTGTTATACTAATCTGTGAAAACAATATACTAGTATATACCAACAATCTACTAACACAATACTAATGTGTGATAACAATATACTAGTATATACTACCGACTGACTAACAAAATACCAAAGTGTTAACAATATACTAGTATATATTAAAAACATACTAACAAAATACTAATGTGTGATAACAATATACTAGTATATACTACCAACTGACTAACAAATACTGATATACTAATGTGTGATAACAATATACTAGTATATACTAACAACCTACTAACAAAATACTAAGGTGTGGTGACAATATACTAGTATATACTACCAACAGACTAACAAATACTAATATACTAATGTGTGATAACAATATACTAGTATATACTACCAACTGACTAACAAATACTGATATACTAATGTGTGATAACAATATACTAGTATATACTAACAATTACTCACAAACTACTAACAACCTACTAACAAAATACTAATATACTAATGTGTGAAAACAATATACTAGTATATACTATCATTCTACTAATAAAATACTAATATGTGGTAGCAATATACTCGTATATACTACCAACTGACTGACAAAATACCAAAGTGTTAACAATATACTAGTATATATTAACAACATACTAACAAGATGCTTATGTGTGATATCAATATACAAGCATATACTACCAACTATCTAACAAAATACTAAAATACTAATGTGTGGTAACAATATACTAGTATATACTAACAACCTACTCACAAACTACTAGCAACCTACTAACAAAATACTAACATACTATTGTTTGAAAACAATATACCAGTATATACTAACAAACTACTAACAAGATGCTGATGTGTGGTAAAATTATACTAGTATATACTACCAACCGACTAACAAATACTAATATACTAATGTGTGAAAACAATATACTAATATATACTAACAACCTACTAACAAACTACTAACAACCAGCTAACAAAATGATAGTATACCAAAGTGTGATAACAATATACTAGTATATACTACCAACTGACTAACAAAATACTAATATACTAATATGTGATAACAAGATACTAGTATATACTAACAACCTACTAACACAATACTAATGTGTGATAACAATATACTAGTATATACTAACAACATACTAACAAAATCCTAATGTGTTGTAACAGTACACTAGTATATACCACCTACCGACTAACAAAATACTGTTATACTAATATGTGAAAACAATATACTAGTATATACCAACAACCTACTAACACAATACTAATGTGTGATAACAATATACTAGTATATACTACCGACTGACTAACAAAATACCAAAGTGTTAACAATATACTAGTATATATTAACAACTTACTAACAAGATGCATATGTGTGGTAACAATATACTAGTATATACTAACAGCCTACTAACAAAATACTAATGTGTGATATCAATATACTAGTATGTACTAACAACCTACTAACAACATACTAACATACTATTGTTTGAAAACAATATACTAGTATATACTAACAACCTACTAACAAAATACTAATGTGTAATAACAATATACTAGTATATACTACCAACTGACTAACAAATACTGATATACTAATGTGTGATAACAATATACTAGTATATACTAACAACCTACTAACAAAATACTAATGTGTGATAACATTGTACTAGTATATACTAACAACCTACTAACAAAATACTAAGGTGTGGTGACAATATACTAGTATATACTACCAACAGACTAACAAATATTAATATACTAATGTGTGATAACAATATACTAGTATATACTACCAACTGACTAACAAAATACTAATATACTAATATGTGATAACAAGATACTAGTATATACTAACAACCTACTAACACAATACTAATGTGTGATAACAATATACTAGTATATACTAACAACATACTAACAAAATCCTAATGTGTTGTAACAGTACACTAGTATATACTACCTACCGACTAACAAAATACTGTTATACTAATATGTGAAAACAATATACTAGTATATACCAACAACCTACTAACACAATACTAATGTGTGATAACAATAAACTAGTATATACTAACGACTGACTAACAAAATACCAAAGTGTTAACAATATACTAGTATATATTAACAACATACTAACAAGATGCTTATGTGTGGTAACAATATACTAGTATATACTAACAGCCTACTAACAAAATACTAATGTGTGATATCAATATACAAGCATATACTACCAACTAACTAACAAAATACTAAAATACTAATGTGTGATAACAATATACTAGTATATACTAACAACCTACTCACAAACTACTAGCAACCTACTAACAAAATACTAATATACTATTGTTTGAAAACAATATACCAGTATATACTAACAAACTACTAACAAAATACTGATGTGTGATAACATTGTACTAGTATATACTAACAACCTACTAACAAAATACTAAGGTGTGGTGACAATATACTAGTATATACTACCAACAGACTAACAAATATTAATATACTAATGTGTGATAACAATATACTAGTATATACTACCAACTGACTAACAAAATACTAATATACTAATATGTGATAACAAGATACTAGTATATACTAACAACCTACTAACACAATACTAATGTGTGATAACAATATACTAGTATATACTAACAACATACTAACAAAATCCTAATGTGTTGTAACAGTACACTAGTATATACTACCTACCGACTAACAAAATACTGTTATACTAATATGTGAAAACAATATACTAGTATATACCAACAACCTACTAACACAATACTAATGTGTGATAACAATAAACTAGTATATACTAACGACTGACTAACAAAATACCAAAGTGTTAACAATATACTAGTATATATTAACAACATACTAACAAGATGCTTATGTGTGGTAACAATATACTAGTATATACTAACAGCCTACTAACAAAATACTAATGTGTGATATCAATATACAAGCATATACTACCAACTAACTAACAAAATACTAAAATACTAATGTGTGATAACAATATACTAGTATATACTAACAACCTACTCACAAACTACTAGCAACCTACTAACAAAATACTAATATACTATTGTTTGAAAACAATATACCAGTATATACTAACAAACTACTAACAAAATACTGATATGTGGTAAAAATATACGAGTATATACTACCAACCGACTAACAAATACTAATATACTAATGTGTGAAAACAATATACTAATATATACTAACAATCTACTAACAAACTACTAACAACCAGCTAAAAAAATGATAGTGTACCAAAGTGTGAAAACAATATACTAGTATGTACTAACAACCTACTAACAACATACTAACATACTATTGTTTGAAAACAATATACTAGTATATACTAACAACCTACTAACAACCTACTAACAAAATACTAATGTGTGATAACAGTATACTAGTATATACTACCAACTGACTAACAAATACTGATATACTAATGTGTGATAACAATATACTTGTATATACTAACAACCTACTAACAAAATACTAATGTGTGATAACATTGTACTAGTATATACTAACAACCTACTAACAAAATACTAAGGTGTGGTAACAATATACTAGTATATACTACCAACAGACTAACAAATACTAATATACTAATGTGTGATAACAATATACTAGTATATACTAACAACCTACTAACACAATACTAATGTGTGATAACAACATACTAGTATATACTAACAACATACTAACAAAATCCTAATGTGTTGTAACAGTACACTAGTATATACTACCTACCGACTAACAAAATACTGTTATACTAATCTGTGAAAACAATATACTAGTATATACCAAAAACCTACTAACACAATACTAATGTGTGATAACAATATACTAGTATATACTACCGACTGACTAACAAAATACCAAAGTGTTAACAATATACTAGTATATATTAACAACATACTAACAAGATGCTTATGTGTGGTAAAAATATACTAGTATATACTACCAACCGACTAACAAATACTAATATACTAATGTGTGAAAACAATATACTAATATATACTAACAACCTACTAACAAACTACTAACAACCAGCTAACAAAATGATAGTATACCAAAGTGTGATAACAATAAACTAGTATGTACTAACAACCTACTAACAACATACTAACATACTATTGTTTGAAAACAATATACTAGTATATACTAACAACCTACTAACAACCTACTGACAAAATACTAATGTGTGATAACAATATACTAGTATATACTACCAACTGACTAACAAATACTGATATACTAATGTGTGATAACAATATACTAGTATATACTAACAACCTACTAACAAAATACTAATGTGTGATAACATTGTACTAGTATATACTAACAACCTACTAACAACCTACTAACAAAATACTAATGTGTGATAACAATATACTAGTATATACTACCAACTGACTAACAAATACTGATATACTAATGTGTGGTAACAATATACTAGTATATACTAACAACCTACTCACAAACTACTAGCAACCTACTAACAAAATACTAACATACTATTGTTTGAAAACAATATACCAGTATATACTAACAAACTACTAACAAGATGCTGATGTGTGGTAAAAATATACTAGTATATACTACCAACCGACTAACAAATACTAATATACTAATGTGTGAAAACAATATACTAATATATACTAACAACCTACTAACAAACTACTAACAACCAGCTAACAAAATGATAGTATACCAAAGTGTGATAACAATATACTAGTATATACTACCAACTGACTAACAAAATACTAATATACTAATATGTGATAACAAGATACTAGTATATACTAACAACCTACTAACACAATACTAATGTGTGATAACAATATACTAGTATATACTAACAACATACTAACAAAATCCTAATGTGTTGTAACAGTACACTAGTATATACTACCTACCGACTAACAAAATACTGTTATACTAATATGTGAAAACAATATACTAGTATATACCAACAACCTACTAACACAATACTAATGTGTGATAACAATATACTAGTATATACTACCGACTGACTAACAAAATACCAAAGTGTTAACAATATACTAGTATATATTAACAACTTACTAACAAGATGTATATGTGTGGTAACAATATACTAGTATATACTAACAGCCTACTAACAAAATACTAATGTGTGATATCAATATACTAGTATGTACTAACAACCTACTAACAACATACTAACATACTATTGTTTGAAAACAATATACTAGTATATACTAACAACCTACTAACAAAATACTAATGTGTAATAACAATATACTAGTATATACTACCAACTGACTAACAAATACTGATATACTAATGTGTGATAACAATATACTAGTATATACTAACAACCTACTAACAAAATACTAATGTGTGATAACATTGTACTAGTATATACTAACAACCTACTAACAAAATACTAAGGTGTGGTGACAATATACTAGTATATACTACCAACAGACTAACAAATATTAATATACTAATGTGTGATAACAATATACTAGTATATACTACCAACTGACTAACAAAATACTAATATACTAATATGTGATAACAAGATACTAGTATATACTAACAACCTACTAACACAATACTAATGTGTGATAACAATATACTAGTATATACTAACAACATACTAACAAAATCCTAATGTGTTGTAACAGTACACTAGTATATACTACCTACCGACTAACAAAATACTGTTATACTAATATGTGAAAACAATATACTAGTATATACCAACAACCTACTAACACAATACTAATGTGTGATAACAATAAACTAGTATATACTAACGACTGACTAACAAAATACCAAAGTGTTAACAATATACTAGTATATATTAACAACATACTAACAAGATGCTTATGTGTGGTAACAATATACTAGTATATACTAACAGCCTACTAACAAAATACTAATGTGTGATATCAATATACAAGCATATACTACCAACTAACTAACAAAATACTAAAATACTAATGTGTGATAACAATATACTAGTATATACTAACAACCTACTCACAAACTACTAGCAACCTACTAACAAAATACTAATATACTATTGTTTGAAAACAATATACCAGTATATACTAACAAACTACTAACAAAATACTGATATGTGGTAAAAATATACGAGTATATACTACCAACCGACTAACAAATACTAATATACTAATGTGTGAAAACAATATACTAATATATACTAACAATCTACTAACAAACTACTAACAACCAGCTAAAAAAATGATAGTGTACCAAAGTGTGAAAACAATATACTAGTATGTACTAACAACCTACTAACAACATACTAACATACTATTGTTTGAAAACAATATACTAGTATATACTAACAACCTACTAACAACCTACTAACAAAATACTAATGTGTGATAACAGTATACTAGTATATACTACCAACTGACTAACAAATACTGATATACTAATGTGTGATAACAATATACTTGTATATACTAACAACCTACTAACAAAATACTAATGTGTGATAACATTGTACTAGTATATACTAACAACCTACTAACAAAATACTAAGGTGTGGTAACAATATACTAGTATATACTACCAACAGACTAACACATACTGATATACTAATGTGTGATAGCAATATACTAGTATATACTAACAACCTACTAACACAATACTTATGTGTGATAACATTGTACTAGTATATACCAACAACCTACTAACAAAATACTAAGGTGTGGTGACAATATACTAGTATATACTACCAACAGACTAACAAATACTAATATACTAATGTGTGATAACAATATACTAGTATATACTAACAACCTACTAACACAATACTAATGTGTGATAACAACATACTAGTATATACTAACAACATACTAACAAAATCCTAATGTGTTGTAACAGTACACTAGTATATACTACCTACCGACTAACAAAATACTGTTATACTAATCTGTGAAAACAATATACTAGTATATACCAAAAACCTACTAACACAATACTAATGTGTGATAACAATATACTAGTATATACTACCGACTGACTAACAAAATACCAAAGTGTTAACAATATACTAGTATATATTAACAACATACTAACAAGATGCTTATGTGTGGTAAAAATATACTAGTATATACTACCAACCGACTAACAAATACTAATATACTAATGTGTGAAAACAATATACTAATATATACTAACAACCTACTAACAAACTACTAACAACCAGCTAACAAAATGATAGTATACCAAAGTGTGATAACAATAAACTAGTATGTACTAACAACCTACTAACAACATACTAACATACTATTGTTTGAAAACAATATACTAGTATATACTAACAACCTACTAACAACCTACTGACAAAATACTAATGTGTGATAACAATATACTAGTATATACTACCAACTGACTAACAAATACTGATATACTAATGTGTGATAACAATATACTAGTATATACTAACAACCTACTAACAAAATACTAATGTGTGATAACATTGTACTAGTATATACTAACAACCTACTAACAACCTACTAACAAAATACTAATGTGTGATAACAATATACTAGTATATACTACCAACTGACTAACAAATACTGATATACTAATGTGTGGTAACAATATACTAGTATATACTAACAACCTACTCACAAACTACTAGCAACCTACTAACAAAATACTAACATACTATTGTTTGAAAACAATATACCAGTATATACTAACAAACTACTAACAAGATGCTGATGTGTGGTAAAAATATACTAGTATATACTACCAACCGACTAACAAATACTAATATACTAATGTGTGAAAACAATATACTAATATATACTAACAACCTACTAACAAACTACTAACAACCAGCTAACAAAATGATAGTATACCAAAGTGTGATAACAATATACTAGTATATACTACCAACTGACTAACAAAATACTAATATACTAATATGTGATAACAAGATACTAGTATATACTAACAACCTACTAACACAATACTAATGTGTGATAACAATATACTAGTATATACTAACAACATACTAACAAAATCCTAATGTGTTGTAACAGTACACTAGTATATACTACCTACCGACTAACAAAATACTGTTATACTAATATGTGAAAACAATATACTAGTATATACCAACAACCTACTAACACAATACTAATGTGTGATAACAATATACTAGTATATACTACCGACTGACTAACAAAATACCAAAGTGTTAACAATATACTAGTATATATTAACAACTTACTAACAAGATGTATATGTGTGGTAACAATATACTAGTATATACTAACAGCCTACTAACAAAATACTAATGTGTGATATCAATATACTAGTATGTACTAACAACCTACTAACAACATACTAACATACTATTGTTTGAAAACAATATACTAGTATATACTAACAACCTACTAACAAAATACTAATGTGTAATAACAATATACTAGTATATACTACCAACTGACTAACAAATACTGATATACTAATGTGTGATAACAATATACTAGTATATACTAACAACCTACTAACAAAATACTAATGTGTGATAACATTGTACTAGTATATACTAACAACCTACTAACAAAATACTAAGGTGTGGTGACAATATACTAGTATATACTACCAACAGACTAACAAATATTAATATACTAATGTGTGATAACAATATACTAGTATATACTACCAACTGACTAACAAAATACTAATATACTAATATGTGATAACAAGATACTAGTATATACTAACAACCTACTAACACAATACTAATGTGTGATAACAATATACTAGTATATACTAACAACATACTAACAAAATCCTAATGTGTTGTAACAGTACACTAGTATATACTACCTACCGACTAACAAAATACTGTTATACTAATATGTGAAAACAATATACTAGTATATACCAACAACCTACTAACACAACACTAATGTGTGATAACAATAAACTAGTATATACTAACGACTGACTAACAAAATACCAAAGTGTTAACAATATACTAGTATATATTAACAACATACTAACAAGATGCTTATGTGTGGTAACAATATACTAGTATATACTAACAGCCTACTAACAAAATACTAATGTGTGATATCAATATACAAGCATATACTACCAACTAACTAACAAAATACTAAAATACTAATGTGTGATAACAATATACTAGTATATACTAACAACCTACTCACAAACTACTAGCAACCTACTAACAAAATACTAATATACTATTGTTTGAAAACAATATACCAGTATATACTAACAAACTACTAACAAAATACTGATATATGGTAAAAATATACGAGTATATACTACCAACCGACTAACAAATACTAATATACTAATGTGTGAAAACAATATACTAATATATACTAACAATCTACTAACAAACTACTAACAACCAGCTAACAAAATGATAGTGTACCAAAGTGTGAAAACAATATACTAGTATGTACTAACAACCTACTAACAACATACTAACATACTATTGTTTGAAAACAATATACTAGTATATACTAACAACCTACTAACAACCTACTAACAAAATACTAATGTGTGATAACAGTATACTAGTATATACTACCAACTGACTAACAAATACTGATATACTAATGTGTGATAACAATATACTTGTATATACTAACAACCTACTAACAAAATACTAATGTGTGATAACATTGTACTAGTATATACTAACAACCTACTAACAAAATACTAAGGTGTGGTAACAATATACTAGTATATACTACCAACAGACTAACACATACTGATATACTAACGTGTGATAGCAATATACTAGTATATACTAACAACCTACTAACACAATACTTATGTGTGATAACATTGTACTAGTATATACCAACAACCTACTAACAAAATACTAAGGTGTGGTGGCAATATACTAGTATATACTACCAACAGACTAACAAATACTAATATACTAATGTGTGATAACAATATACTAGTATATACTACCAACCTACTAACACAATACTAATGTGTGATAACAACATACTAGTATATACTAACAACATACTAACAAAATCCTAATGTGTTGTAACAGTACACTAGTATATACTACCTACCGACTAACAAAATACTGTTATACTAATCTGTGAAAACAATATACTAGTATATACCAACAACCTACTAACACAATACTAATGTGTGATAACAATATACTAGTATATACTACCGACTGACTAACAAAATACCAAAGTGTTAACAATATACTAGTATATATTAACAACATACTAACAAGATGCTTATGTGTGGTAAAAATATACTAGTATATACTACCAACCGACTAACAAATACTAATATACTAATGTGTGAAAACAATATACTAATATATACTAACAACCTACTAACAAACTACTAACAACCAGCTAACAAAATGATAGTATACCAAAGTGTGATAACAATAAACTAGTATGTACTAACAACCTACTAACAACATACTAACATACTATTGTTTGAAAACAATATACTAGTATATACTAACAACCTACTAACAACCTACTGACAAAATACTAATGTGTGATAACAATATACTAGTATATACTACCAACTGACTAACAAATACCAATATACTAATGTGTGATAACAATATACTAGTATATACTAACAACATACTAACAAAATACTAATGTGTTGTAACAGAACATTAGTATATACTACCTACCGACTAACAAAATACTGTTATACTAATCTGTGAAAACAATATACTAGTATATACCAACAATCTACTAACACAATACTAATGTGTGATAACAATATACTAGTATATACTACCGACTGACTAACAAAATACCAAAGTGTTAACAATATACTAGTATATATTAAAAACATACTAACAAAATACTAATGTGTGATAACAATATACTAGTATATACTACCAACTGACTAACAAATACTGATATACTAATGTGTGATAACAATATACTAGTATATACTAACAACCTACTAACAAAATACTAAGGTGTGGTGACAATATACTAGTATATACTACCAACAGACTAACAAATACTAATATACTAATGTGTGATAACAATATACTAGTATATACTACCAACTGACTAACAAATACTGATATACTAATGTGTGATAACAATATACTAGTATATACTAACAATTACTCACAAACTACTAACAACCTACTAACAAAATACTAATATACTAATGTGTGAAAACAATATACTAGTATATACTATCATTCTACTAATAAAATACTAATATGTGGTAGCAATATACTCGTATATACTACCAACTGACTGACAAAATACCAAAGTGTTAACAATATACTAGTATATATTAACAACATACTAACAAGATGCTTATGTGTGATATCAATATACAAGCATATACTACCAACTATCTAACAAAATACTAAAATACTAATGTGTGGTAACAATATACTAGTATATACTAACAACCTACTCACAAACTACTAGCAACCTACTAACAAAATACTAACATACTATTGTTTGAAAACAATATACCAGTATATACTAACAAACTACTAACAAGATGCTGATGTGTGGTAAAATTATACTAGTATATACTACCAACCGACTAACAAATACTAATATACTAATGTGTGAAAACAATATACTAATATATACTAACAACCTACTAACAAACTACTAACAACCAGCTAACAAAATGATAGTATACCAAAGTGTGATAACAATATACTAGTATATACTACCAACTGACTAACAAAATACTAATATACTAATATGTGATAACAAGATACTAGTATATACTAACAACCTACTAACACAATACTAATGTGTGATAACAATATACTAGTATATACTAACAACATACTAACAAAATCCTAATGTGTTGTAACAGTACACTAGTATATACCACCTACCGACTAACAAAATACTGTTATACTAATATGTGAAAACAATATACTAGTATATACCAACAACCTACTAACACAATACTAATGTGTGATAACAATATACTAGTATATACTACCGACTGACTAACAAAATACCAAAGTGTTAACAATATACTAGTATATATTAACAACTTACTAACAAGATGCATATGTGTGGTAACAATATACTAGTATATACTAACAGCCTACTAACAAAATACTAATGTGTGATATCAATATACTAGTATGTACTAACAACCTACTAACAACATACTAACATACTATTGTTTGAAAACAATATACTAGTATATACTAACAACCTACTAACAAAATACTAATGTGTAATAACAATATACTAGTATATACTACCAACTGACTAACAAATACTGATATACTAATGTGTGATAACAATATACTAGTATATACTAACAACCTACTAACAAAATACTAATGTGTGATAACATTGTACTAGTATATACTAACAACCTACTAACAAAATACTAAGGTGTGGTGACAATATACTAGTATATACTACCAACAGACTAACAAATATTAATATACTAATGTGTGATAACAATATACTAGTATATACTACCAACTGACTAACAAAATACTAATATACTAATATGTGATAACAAGATACTAGTATATACTAACAACCTACTAACACAATACTAATGTGTGATAACAATATACTAGTATATACTAACAACATACTAACAAAATCCTAATGTGTTGTAACAGTACACTAGTATATACTACCTACCGACTAACAAAATACTGTTATACTAATATGTGAAAACAATATACTAGTATATACCAACAACCTACTAACACAATACTAATGTGTGATAACAATAAACTAGTATATACTAACGACTGACTAACAAAATACCAAAGTGTTAACAATATACTAGTATATATTAACAACATACTAACAAGATGCTTATGTGTGGTAACAATATACTAGTATATACTAACAGCCTACTAACAAAATACTAATGTGTGATATCAATATACAAGCATATACTACCAACTAACTAACAAAATACTAAAATACTAATGTGTGATAACAATATACTAGTATATACTAACAACCTACTCACAAACTACTAGCAACCTACTAACAAAATACTAATATACTATTGTTTGAAAACAATATACCAGTATATACTAACAAACTACTAACAAAATACTGATATGTGGTAAAAATATACGAGTATATACTACCAACCGACTAACAAATACTAATATACTAATGTGTGAAAACAATATACTAATATATACTAACAATCTACTAACAAACTACTAACAACCAGCTAAAAAAATGATAGTGTACCAAAGTGTGAAAACAATATACTAGTATGTACTAACAACCTACTAACAACATACTAACATACTATTGTTTGAAAACAATATACTAGTATATACTAACAACCTACTAACAACCTACTAACAAAATACTAATGTGTGATAACAGTATACTAGTATATACTACCAACTGACTAACAAATACTGATATACTAATGTGTGATAACAATATACTTGTATATACTAACAACCTACTAACAAAATACTAATGTGTGATAACATTGTACTAGTATATACTAACAACCTACTAACAAAATACTAAGGTGTGGTAACAATATACTAGTATATACTACCAACAGACTAACAAATACTAATATACTAATGTGTGATAACAATATACTAGTATATACTAACAACCTACTAACACAATACTAATGTGTGATAACAACATACTAGTATATACTAACAACATACTAACAAAATCCTAATGTGTTGTAACAGTACACTAGTATATACTACCTACCGACTAACAAAATACTGTTATACTAATCTGTGAAAACAATATACTAGTATATACCAAAAACCTACTAACACAATACTAATGTGTGATAACAATATACTAGTATATACTACCGACTGACTAACAAAATACCAAAGTGTTAACAATATACTAGTATATATTAACAACATACTAACAAGATGCTTATGTGTGGTAAAAATATACTAGTATATACTACCAACCGACTAACAAATACTAATATACTAATGTGTGAAAACAATATACTAATATATACTAACAACCTACTAACAAACTACTAACAACCAGCTAACAAAATGATAGTATACCAAAGTGTGATAACAATAAACTAGTATGTACTAACAACCTACTAACAACATACTAACATACTATTGTTTGAAAACAATATACTAGTATATACTAACAACCTACTAACAACCTACTGACAAAATACTAATGTGTGATAACAATATACTAGTATATACTACCAACTGACTAACAAATACTGATATACTAATGTGT
Source organism: Saccoglossus kowalevskii (assembly GCF_978046115.1). Classification (NCBI taxonomy): domain Eukaryota; kingdom Metazoa; phylum Hemichordata; class Enteropneusta; family Harrimaniidae; genus Saccoglossus; species Saccoglossus kowalevskii. Next base: position 20,385,079 of record NC_140648.1, read on the forward strand.
GATAACAATATACTAGTATATACTAACAACCTACTAACAAAATACTAATGTGTGATAACATTGTACTAGTATATACTAACAACCTACTAACAACCTACTAACAAAATACTAATGTGTGATAACAATATACTAGTATATACTACCAACTGACTAACAAATACTGATATACTAATGTGTGGTAACAATATACTAGTATATACTAACAACCTACTCACAAACTACTAGCAACCTACTAACAAAATACTAACATACTATTGTTTGAAAACAATATACCAGTATATACTAACAAACTACTAACAAGATGCTGATGTGTGGTAAAAATATACTAGTATATACTACCAACCGACTAACAAATACTAATATACTAATGTGTGAAAACAATATACTAATATATACTAACAACCTACTAACAAACTACTAACAACCAGCTAACAAAATGATAGTATACCAAAGTGTGATAACAATATACTAGTATATACTACCAACTGACTAACAAAATACTAATATACTAATATGTGATAACAAGATACTAGTATATACTAACAACCTACTAACACAATACTAATGTGTGATAACAATATACTAGTATATACTAACAACATACTAACAAAATCCTAATGTGTTGTAACAGTACACTAGTATATACTACCTACCGACTAACAAAATACTGTTATACTAATATGTGAAAACAATATACTAGTATATACCAACAACCTACTAACACAATACTAATGTGTGATAACAATATACTAGTATATACTACCGACTGACTAACAAAATACCAAAGTGTTAACAATATACTAGTATATATTAACAACTTACTAACAAGATGTATATGTGTGGTAACAATATACTAGTATATACTAACAGCCTACTAACAAAATACTAATGTGTGATATCAATATACTAGTATGTACTAACAACCTACTAACAACATACTAACATACTATTGTTTGAAAACAATATACTAGTATATACTAACAACCTACTAACAAAATACTAATGTGTAATAACAATATACTAGTATATACTACCAACTGACTAACAAATACTGATATACTAATGTGTGATAACAATATACTAGTATATACTAACAACCTACTAACAAAATACTAATGTGTGATAACATTGTACTAGTATATACTAACAACCTACTAACAAAATACTAAGGTGTGGTGACAATATACTAGTATATACTACCAACAGACTAACAAATATTAATATACTAATGTGTGATAACAATATACTAGTATATACTACCAACTGACTAACAAAATACTAATATACTAATATGTGATAACAAGATACTAGTATATACTAACAACCTACTAACACAATACTAATGTGTGATAACAATATACTAGTATATACTAACAACATACTAACAAAATCCTAATGTGTTGTAACAGTACACTAGTATATACTACCTACCGACTAACAAAATACTGTTATACTAATATGTGAAAACAATATACTAGTATATACCAACAACCTACTAACACAATACTAATGTGTGATAACAATAAACTAGTATATACTAACGACTGACTAACAAAATACCAAAGTGTTAACAATATACTAGTATATATTAACAACATACTAACAAGATGCTTATGTGTGGTAACAATATACTAGTATATACTAACAGCCTACTAACAAAATACTAATGTGTGATATCAATATACAAGCATATACTACCAACTAACTAACAAAATACTAAAATACTAATGTGTGATAACAATATACTAGTATATACTAACAACCTACTCACAAACTACTAGCAACCTACTAACAAAATACTAATATACTATTGTTTGAAAACAATATACCAGTATATACTAACAAACTACTAACAAAATACTGATATGTGGTAAAAATATACGAGTATATACTACCAACCGACTAACAAATACTAATATACTAATGTGTGAAAACAATATACTAATATATACTAACAATCTACTAACAAACTACTAACAACCAGCTAAAAAAATGATAGTGTACCAAAGTGTGAAAACAATATACTAGTATGTACTAACAACCTACTAACAACATACTAACATACTATTGTTTGAAAACAATATACTAGTATATACTAACAACCTACTAACAACCTACTAACAAAATACTAATGTGTGATAACAGTATACTAGTATATACTACCAACTGACTAACAAATACTGATATACTAATGTGTGATAACAATATACTTGTATATACTAACAACCTACTAACAAAATACTAATGTGTGATAACATTGTACTAGTATATACTAACAACCTACTAACAAAATACTAAGGTGTGGTAACAATATACTAGTATATACTACCAACAGACTAACACATACTGATATACTAATGTGTGATAGCAATATACTAGTATATACTAACAACCTACTAACACAATACTTATGTGTGATAACATTGTACTAGTATATACCAACAACCTACTAACAAAATACTAAGGTGTGGTGACAATATACTAGTATATACTACCAACAGACTAACAAATACTAATATACTAATGTGTGATAACAATATACTAGTATATACTAACAACCTACTAACACAATACTAATGTGTGATAACAACATACTAGTATATACTAACAACATACTAACAAAATCCTAATGTGTTGTAACAGTACACTAGTATATACTACCTACCGACTAACAAAATACTGTTATACTAATCTGTGAAAACAATATACTAGTATATACCAAAAACCTACTAACACAATACTAATGTGTGATAACAATATACTAGTATATACTACCGACTGACTAACAAAATACCAAAGTGTTAACAATATACTAGTATATATTAACAACATACTAACAAGATGCTTATGTGTGGTAAAAATATACTAGTATATACTACCAACCGACTAACAAATACTAATATACTAATGTGTGAAAACAATATACTAATATATACTAACAACCTACTAACAAACTACTAACAACCAGCTAACAAAATGATAGTATACCAAAGTGTGATAACAATAAACTAGTATGTACTAACAACCTACTAACAACATACTAACATACTATTGTTTGAAAACAATATACTAGTATATACTAACAACCTACTAACAACCTACTGACAAAATACTAATGTGTGATAACAATATACTAGTATATACTACCAACTGACTAACAAATACTGATATACTAATGTGTGATAACAATATACTAGTATATACTAACAACCTACTAACAAAATACTAATGTGTGATAACATTGTACTAGTATATACTAACAACCTACTAACAACCTACTAACAAAATACTAATGTGTGATAACAATATACTAGTATATACTACCAACTGACTAACAAATACTGATATACTAATGTGTGGTAACAATATACTAGTATATACTAACAACCTACTCACAAACTACTAGCAACCTACTAACAAAATACTAACATACTATTGTTTGAAAACAATATACCAGTATATACTAACAAACTACTAACAAGATGCTGATGTGTGGTAAAAATATACTAGTATATACTACCAACCGACTAACAAATACTAATATACTAATGTGTGAAAACAATATACTAATATATACTAACAACCTACTAACAAACTACTAACAACCAGCTAACAAAATGATAGTATACCAAAGTGTGATAACAATATACTAGTATATACTACCAACTGACTAACAAAATACTAATATACTAATATGTGATAACAAGATACTAGTATATACTAACAACCTACTAACACAATACTAATGTGTGATAACAATATACTAGTATATACTAACAACATACTAACAAAATCCTAATGTGTTGTAACAGTACACTAGTATATACTACCTACCGACTAACAAAATACTGTTATACTAATATGTGAAAACAATATACTAGTATATACCAACAACCTACTAACACAATACTAATGTGTGATAACAATATACTAGTATATACTACCGACTGACTAACAAAATACCAAAGTGTTAACAATATACTAGTATATATTAACAACTTACTAACAAGATGTATATGTGTGGTAACAATATACTAGTATATACTAACAGCCTACTAACAAAATACTAATGTGTGATATCAATATACTAGTATGTACTAACAACCTACTAACAACATACTAACATACTATTGTTTGAAAACAATATACTAGTATATACTAACAACCTACTAACAAAATACTAATGTGTAATAACAATATACTAGTATATACTACCAACTGACTAACAAATACTGATATACTAATGTGTGATAACAATATACTAGTATATACTAACAACCTACTAACAAAATACTAATGTGTGATAACATTGTACTAGTATATACTAACAACCTACTAACAAAATACTAAGGTGTGGTGACAATATACTAGTATATACTACCAACAGACTAACAAATATTAATATACTAATGTGTGATAACAATATACTAGTATATACTACCAACTGACTAACAAAATACTAATATACTAATATGTGATAACAAGATACTAGTATATACTAACAACCTACTAACACAATACTAATGTGTGATAACAATATACTAGTATATACTAACAACATACTAACAAAATCCTAATGTGTTGTAACAGTACACTAGTATATACTACCTACCGACTAACAAAATACTGTTATACTAATATGTGAAAACAATATACTAGTATATACCAACAACCTACTAACACAACACTAATGTGTGATAACAATAAACTAGTATATACTAACGACTGACTAACAAAATACCAAAGTGTTAACAATATACTAGTATATATTAACAACATACTAACAAGATGCTTATGTGTGGTAACAATATACTAGTATATACTAACAGCCTACTAACAAAATACTAATGTGTGATATCAATATACAAGCATATACTACCAACTAACTAACAAAATACTAAAATACTAATGTGTGATAACAATATACTAGTATATACTAACAACCTACTCACAAACTACTAGCAACCTACTAACAAAATACTAATATACTATTGTTTGAAAACAATATACCAGTATATACTAACAAACTACTAACAAAATACTGATATATGGTAAAAATATACGAGTATATACTACCAACCGACTAACAAATACTAATATACTAATGTGTGAAAACAATATACTAATATATACTAACAATCTACTAACAAACTACTAACAACCAGCTAACAAAATGATAGTGTACCAAAGTGTGAAAACAATATACTAGTATGTACTAACAACCTACTAACAACATACTAACATACTATTGTTTGAAAACAATATACTAGTATATACTAACAACCTACTAACAACCTACTAACAAAATACTAATGTGTGATAACAGTATACTAGTATATACTACCAACTGACTAACAAATACTGATATACTAATGTGTGATAACAATATACTTGTATATACTAACAACCTACTAACAAAATACTAATGTGTGATAACATTGTACTAGTATATACTAACAACCTACTAACAAAATACTAAGGTGTGGTAACAATATACTAGTATATACTACCAACAGACTAACACATACTGATATACTAACGTGTGATAGCAATATACTAGTATATACTAACAACCTACTAACACAATACTTATGTGTGATAACATTGTACTAGTATATACCAACAACCTACTAACAAAATACTAAGGTGTGGTGGCAATATACTAGTATATACTACCAACAGACTAACAAATACTAATATACTAATGTGTGATAACAATATACTAGTATATACTACCAACCTACTAACACAATACTAATGTGTGATAACAACATACTAGTATATACTAACAACATACTAACAAAATCCTAATGTGTTGTAACAGTACACTAGTATATACTACCTACCGACTAACAAAATACTGTTATACTAATCTGTGAAAACAATATACTAGTATATACCAACAACCTACTAACACAATACTAATGTGTGATAACAATATACTAGTATATACTACCGACTGACTAACAAAATACCAAAGTGTTAACAATATACTAGTATATATTAACAACATACTAACAAGATGCTTATGTGTGGTAAAAATATACTAGTATATACTACCAACCGACTAACAAATACTAATATACTAATGTGTGAAAACAATATACTAATATATACTAACAACCTACTAACAAACTACTAACAACCAGCTAACAAAATGATAGTATACCAAAGTGTGATAACAATAAACTAGTATGTACTAACAACCTACTAACAACATACTAACATACTATTGTTTGAAAACAATATACTAGTATATACTAACAACCTACTAACAACCTACTGACAAAATACTAATGTGTGATAACAATATACTAGTATATACTACCAACTGACTAACAAATACTGATATACTAATGTGTGATAACAATATACTAGTATATACTAACAACCTACTAACAAAATACTAATGTGTGATAACATTGTACTAGTATATACTAACAACCTACTAACAACCTACTAACAAAATACTAATGTGTGATAACAATATACTAGTATATACTACCAACTGACTAACAAATACTGATATACTAATGTGTGATAACAATATACTAGTATATACTAACAACCTACTTACAAAATACTAATGTGTGATAACATTGTACTAGTATATACTAACAACCTACTAACAAAATACTAAGGTGTGATAACAATATACTAGTATATACTACCAACAGACTAACAAATACTGATATACTAATGTGTGATAGCAATATACTAGTATATACTAACAACCTACTAACACAATACTAATGTGTGATAACAATATACTAGCATATACTACCAACTGACTAACAAATACTGATATACTAATGTGTGATAACAAGATACTAGTATATACTAACAACCTACTAACAAAATACTAATGTGTGATAACATTATACTAGTATATACTACCAACTGACTAACAAATACTGATATACTAATGTGCGATAACAAGATACTAGTATATACTAACATCCTACTAACACAATACTAATGTGTGATAACAATATACTAGTGTATACTACCAACAGACTAACAAATACTGATATACTAATGTGCGATAACAAGATACTAGTATATACTAACAACATACTAAAGTGTGATAACAATATACTAGTAAATACTAACTACTAACAACATACTAACAGATGCTAAGGTGTGGTAAAAACAAACTAGTATATACTACCTACGGACTAACAAAATACTGATATACAAATGTGGGCAAACAATATACTAGTATATACCAACAATCTACTAACAAAATACTAACGTGTGGTAACACAATACGAGTATATACCACCAACAGTCAAACACAATACTAATATCCTTATGTGTGCTAACAATATACTAGTATATACTAGCAACCTACTAACAAAATACTAATATACTAATGTGTGTTAAAAATATACTAGTATATACTAACAACTGACTAACAAACTAGTGCTGCGTGTTAACAATACACTAGTATCTGCCAACTTCCGGCTAACACAACACTATTGTGTGGTAAAAATATACTGGCATATGCTAGTAACCAACTAACAAAAAACTGTATGTATCAATATACTAAACGTTTTATACCAACATCCTACTAACGGAATACTAATGTGTGTGACAATATACTAGTATATACTACCAACCTACTAACACAATACTAATGTGTGATAACAATATACTAGTATGTACTACCGACCGACTAACAAAATACTAATATACTTGTGTGATAACAATATACTAGTATATACTAACAACATACTAACAAAATACTAATGTGTGGTAAAAAATACTAGTATATTCTACCAACTGACTAACAAATACTGATATACTAATGTGTGATAACAATATACTAGTATATACTAACAACCTATTAACAAAATACTAATGTGTGATAACAATATACTATTATATACTAACAACCTACTAACAAAATACTAATGTGTGATAACATTATACTAGTATAGACTAACAACCTACTAACAAAATTCTAAGGTGTGGTAACAATATACTAGTATATACTAACAACATACTAAAGTGTGATAACAATATACTAGTATATACTAACAACATACTAACAAATGCTAAGGTGTGGTAAAAATAAACTAGTATATACTACCTACGGACAAACAAAATACTGATATACGAATGTGGGCAAACAATATACTAGTATATACCAACAATCTACTAACAAAATACTAACGTGTGGTAACACAATACGAGTATATACCACCAACAGACTAACAAAATACTTATATACTAATGTGTGCTAACCATATACCAGTATTACTAACAACCTACTAACAAATACTAATATACTAATGTGTGATAACAATATCCTAGTATATACTAACAACCCACTAACAAGCTACTAACAACCAGCTAACAAAATACTAAAATACTAGTGTGTGATAACAATATACTAACAACCTACTAACAAAATACTAAAGTGGGATAACAATATACTAGTATCTACTAACAACAGACTAACAAAATACTAGTATACTAATGTGTGAAAACAAGATACTAGTATATACTAACAACCTACTAACACAATACTAATGTGTGGTAACAATATACTAGTATATACTACCAACAGACTAACAAATACCAATATACTAATGTGTGATAACAATATCCTAGTATATACTAACAACCCACTAACAAGCTACTAACAACCAGCTAACAAAATACTAAAATACTAGTGTGTGATAACAATATACTAACAACCTACTAACAAAATACTAAAGTGGGATAACAATATACTAGTATCTACTAACAACAGACTAACAAAATACTAGTATACTAATGTGTGAAAACAAGATACTAGTATATACTAACAACCTACTAACACAATACTAATGTGTGGTAACAATATACTAGTATATACTACCAACTGACTAACAAAATACTAATATACTAATGTGTGATAACAAGATACTAGTATATACTAACAACCTACTAACACAATACTAATGTGTGATAACAATATACTAGTATATACTACCAACTGACTAACAAATACTGATATACTAATGTGTGATAACAATATATTAGTATATACTAACAATTACTCACAAACTACTAACAACCTACTAACAAAATACTAGTATACTAATGTTTGAAAACAACATACCAGTATATACTAACAACCTACTAACAAACTACTAACAACCTACTAACAGAATGCTAATATACTAAAGGGTGATAACAATATACTAGTATATACTAACAACCTAATAACCACAAAATAACAAAATACTAGTATACTAATGTGTGATAACAATATACTAGTATGTACCACTAACCGACTAACAAATCACTAATATACTTGTGTGTGAAAACAATATACTAGTATACACTAACAACTTACTAACATAATACTAATATACTAATGTGTGATAACAATATACTAGTATATACTAGCACCTACTAACAAAATACTAATATACTAATGTGTGATAACAATATACTAGTATATACTAGCAACCTACTAACAAAATACTAATATACTAATGTGTGGTAACAATATACTAATATGTACTAACAACCTACTTACAAAATACCAAAGTGTGGTAAGAATATATCAGTATCATACTAAGACTCCACTAACAAAATACTAGTATCTACTAACATCCGACTAACATGATACTATTTTGTGTGTTAGCAAAATACTAGTATATATTAAAAAGTGACCAACACAATACTAATATACTAATGTGTGTTAAAAATATACTAGTATATACTAACAACTGACTAACAAACTAGTACTGCGTGTTAACAATACACTAGTATCTACCAACTTCCGGCTAACACAACACTATTGTGTGGGGAAAGTATACTGGCATATGCTAATAACCAACTAACAAAAAACTGTATGTATCAATATACTAGACTTTTTATACCAACATCCGGCTACCTATATACCAATGTGTGGTAACAACATACTAGTATTTACCAACAACCAACTAACAAAATACTGGTGCGTGGTAACAATATACTAGTATATACAATCTACAAAATACTATCACCCATTCATCAAAATGCTAGTGTGATTTAAAAATACATTGGCATATATTATGAGGTTTCTAGTCAAATACTAATGTGTGGCAAAGCTATACTCCATGTACTAACAATATACTGAGAACAAAATACTATTGTGTTGTCAGAAAATAAAAAAAATTATTGGGCAAATTCGTATATTAATTAAAATTGTATAATACTTTTGATAATGTATTGGCTGCGTTGTCGTTAGACTTTGTAACTCATTATTGTATGAACATTTGTATAAAAACTTTAACTTGAAAGCGCCACCTACAGTCAACAATGTAAATAAGTGCGTTTTTATATTGCACTATTTGGATCGTGACACTGATAGCTGTTTTATATTACTGTAATACTTATCATCTTATTTACACTGTATAATGGTGTGTCTTGATGAAATTGTCAAATTAACTAGATTTATATTGCGTGTTGAACCAACCTACAAACCATTTACGCTCTGTGGAATTTCAGTTTTTGTCCATTAAATGATTTTATCTTGTGGTATACCTCATTTAAATAAGCATTTGTAAAAAAAAAACAATTTGGCAAATTCTCCCTTTAATGAAGCAATACAGATACTTTACAACATTTAATTTAGAAAAACTAACAGAGTAATGTTTTGAAACGTTATTGCACAACCAATGGTATTCACATGTTTCTGATTAAATAGTCCGTATCATGCGCATGCGCAACTGTTTCGATTCATAATCAACTCACCACACCACAATCAACCGCTAACGTATGGTAATCAAATAACCATACACTTATGTATGTTAAGCAAATGAATATATACCAGTCAGTGCTAATCAACTAACAATATATTAATGTGGGGTGTTATACTAACCCATACTAACCCATACTAATCAACTAACCAAATACCAGTGTATGCCAATCAACCAGCCAACTAGTGCACCATTCAGTTAAAAAGAAGGTAAACCAACCAATCAGCCAGTAATCCGGTCAGTGAACCAGCCAACCAAGCAATCAACCAGCCAGCCAGTGCACCATTTTAATCAGTGAACTGGACAAATTCTACCGACCAACCGATTACCCAGCTAGACAATGGATCGACCAGTGAACTATCTAAACTATCAAACTATCTAATTATCAAAACCAACTAAACAACCGGTGAACCAACCAACCCAGCATCCAACCAACTAGCCAGTTAAAAAATCAGTCAGTCATCCAAAGAACCAGTCCACCAGCTAGTTAACCAACCAACCAACCAACCAACTAACTCACCAACCAGTCAGTCAACCAGCCAGCTAACTTGCTAGCCAACCAACCAGTTTGCTATCCAACGAACCAACAACCAACCTACATCGCGTATACAATAAACAAGCATGCAAGCACTCACCGATTGACCGAGCATTCACCCGTTTGTACCAACTTATCAAATTCCCACTATTGAGTCGGTGGAATATCAAATCATGTAAATGCCGTACGTTCTTATCACACATAATTCTTGATAAACAACACAACAAAAAGTCAAAAAAGTGCATTAAATAATAATAAACCAAGATGAGTTACTAGATAAAGATTTTACTTATTATGTTGCATTTTTAGACATGAAAGAAACGGCATTGTCATTATATGAATTCGACTTTCACTGTGCAATGCATGATATCTTTTCGGAATGTTGTTTATCCGGACCAACGAAGACCCATTTTATTTGCTCTAATGGTTCTCATGAACCATTGCAAATTCCTAATTTCCGAGTTACTATTTTTCTCACGAAATTCGATAGAGGGCGTTCTCAAAGTACCCGGATGACAGTCCGTTCAACGTTCGTGGTGGGGTTGAAATTTGAGCGGCGTCTGCTGTAAGCAATATACTAGTAGTTACTGTTGCCGAAGTCTTATTTTTTACAAACGTTTTGCAAGAATTGGTCAAAATGGTTAACTGGCATTGTAATGCCCCAGACTATTCCTTGGGTTCGATTAAAAAGAAAAAAACAGCGAAATATCCTGAGATGAAAGGCGTAACTTTTCATACATTTCTTTCGTCCAAGAAATCAACACTTCAACGCCAGTGGATTCGAATGTGTCGTCGGGAATCTGAGTGGACGCCAAACTATATTCCCGGGTTTGTTCACGGCATTTTCCATCCTGCGCCAGTATTTTTTTAGTTCAATAACTGGAGACAGCCGTCTTTCAACCGCAGTTATACATCGATTGAAAAACGAAGACTCTGTCAGCTTCCCGAGACGAGCGCAAACAAAAACATTGAGCCGGATTTGATGAAAAATTCGCTCGTTGCCGATTCCCACATCGATCTTCTTGTTCAGAATCCTTATGATGGCATTTTTTGCGAAGTTGAAGTTAAAATAACTACGGAAGGAAAAAAACGTGTGTCCATTTATGATAACTGCATTTGCTGATCGCCTGGTGAATAAAATATTAAATCAAACTTACACTACACAGTTACAAACACCAGAAACTATTTTAGAGTTTGATTTAATAATAAACTATGGCTTGTAAGGATTTTCCTTCATGGATCATTGCCGAATACACTCTGCCATAATGAAATTAAATTCTGTATTCTGCACATGATGAAGCTTTACGGAAATTATGAAGTAAGTAACCATTAATAAGTCGATATTCTTTCAGTCTGGCTGTTGTCCAGTCACTTCGATGCAACAAATATGCGAACATATCAGCTATTTAACACAAAGGCAAAGTATAAAGTTTTTTTTGCCAAGTTTTTACGTTACACGGATCTACCAGAGTTATCGTCGACTCGTGTTTTACAGTACGACGACGATTGTTTGACTCTTGGCGAACATTTAACTCGTTTGCTAACTCAACAAGTTCAAACAGTTTAGCTTTACGAACATTGCTGCAAGTTATACCACGATTCTGAAGAAATTTGCGGAGTTCTGGGACTTTTTTGCTTTTCTAATCTATTGATTTACGCATGTAAGAATACAGAACTTCAATAAAAACAACCCCACTCAGGCTCGTCATCCGGGTATTTTGGATGCGCCCTCTAGCGGAATTCCGTAGAAAACTAACAATTCGAAAATTAGGAATTAGTTCGCTATATGGAATAAAAGTATGAATTTTGTTAACGCTTTCTTTAAAATACATACATTTGTAAATGACATTTCACAAATACTTATTAAAATTAATATATATGTTATTTTTAGAAACAAATTATGATAACAACAAATACACTGGCATATATATATTGATATATTTATAGCAAAGTACAGATAACCGCAACATGCCATTTTTATAAAGTGCGCCCTCTAGCGGCGAAATGTTTCTGTGACGGGCAATAAATAACGTAGATGAACCAATAGTGATAAAATAGAAAACTATGTTTAGTTGTGTAGTCGTTCATTATTTACAAAAACAGTATAAAAGTGTTTTTTTTTATTGATGGATGACCACACATCAAAACAATATAATCTCTATGAATACCGCCCCTTACGTCACATAAGCGGTTCGTCGCTAGAGGGCTACTTCTAGAGGTTCGTCGCTGAGTCCTTTAGGAACGCCGGTCTTAAAGCGGGTGTCGTCACCTGCGCATGCGTCAGATGGCCATAGCGTGTCACTGTTTACAAACAAGCGTCTAACCATGAGCCTTTGCGTTTTTAACGTGTGTTGTTATCGTTACTTGGGACTCAATTCCCGCGCGTGCGCAGGCGACGACCCTCCCGCTTTAATCAACAAATCTATGTCATGCATGTATCAATAAAAAGCATGTTCCCGTATTTGTGATAATTGTGTTTTCAATCGACGTCCCCAGTTTAACACTTCCTGGGGCGAATATTTGCAATCAGATTGGATTCAACACGATACGATTAATAGTAGTACTTTTCTGTCTATCTCTACTTTCTGAGTGTAATGAAACCTACAAAGTAATTGATTATATAGTCTTGGGGCAACAACACAAGCACACAGACCACTGTCGATTCAGGCACGTGTTAAACATGAGTTCATGACATATCACACAATAAAGTAGAAACGACCCGTCGCAATCGCAAAAAAAAAAACAAAAAAAAAAAAAACTTCATTTGTACAGTAATTTTCGAAATCGTTTCAAAAGATGTATTTCAGACTGGTCCACTGTTTAAAAAATGGTTTAACAACAACTCAGTCCAAATCACATATGTGTAGATTAATTAATTAACGAAAGTAAAGAAATATTATTATAAAATATATGCTTTGATTGTTACTATTAAATATGATTTTATAGGCGTGAGTATGCTAACGTGTTAACAACGCAACTGATTCCGATTGGCACACTTTGAATCCTTCACTAAGGAAACATTCCCGTTTCAGTTCGGGGGTGAATACCCAATATGTTCCAAAAATATTCCCCGAGTATCGGCTCAATTATTTGTTTAACCGATTTGTAAATTCAGTTCTTCCAGCCAATATACTCTATGTTAGACCAGTCGCTTTGCATTAAAGCGAGGGAGTCGCCACAAAGAAGCGTCTACCCATGAGCCTTTGCGTTTTTAGCGTGTGTTGTTACCGTCGCTTGGGACTCAATTCCCGCGCGTGCGCAGGTGACGACCCTCCCGCTTTAAGATCTTTATTATGAAAACACACAACAGTCATACAATTTGTGATGAATGCTTTCTGATAATTGACCCCAGCATACTCCAGGGTATAGCGCGCTTATACATTCGAATATATATTTCGATTTTCTTACTTACTCAAGCTTAGCTTCTACTACTGGTAATTAAATTCACTACTAATAATTCCTGCAACAGTGTACGTGGTCTCTGCTCTTACACGATTAGTTTCATTACTGGTGTCCACCGCCGTTCTAGGTACTAACAATATATTGAAAATAGGTAATAACTGCCAGGACCATAAATTGTAAGTTGGAGTTATTGAATTATTCTAAACAACACGACATCCCAGACAATGTGTTTATCTTTTACCATTATATGACTGTTCAGGAATGACAGACGAGGTGATGTTTACTGTAATCATAGACCCTCTAAAAGAGGGATGGGAAACTGCCGGCAAAGATCAAAGTAAGCGCGAGGGGTGGATGTACGATGTATCTTGGTACGGAGAACTGTTTATTTATTTTAACTAAGTTGCTTATCGGCTGTAGTACATCCGCCTGACGTCACACTGTCAACAAAGAAGCGCCACCACAGTGATGTTATCGACACTTTCACTTGGAAGCGTT
Source organism: Saccoglossus kowalevskii (assembly GCF_978046115.1). Lineage (NCBI taxonomy): Eukaryota > Metazoa > Hemichordata > Enteropneusta > Harrimaniidae > Saccoglossus > Saccoglossus kowalevskii. The sequence goes on from NC_140648.1 coordinate 20,400,256, forward strand.
ATTCCTGTTACTTAGCTACTTTTAGAGGGTCTATGCTGTAATCCACTTTGAAATAGCTACGTGCTATTTTTAGCAAATTTAAATAAACAGAATGTTAATTTTGCTAAAGTTCCAACAATCATATTGTGAGAATTGCTTTTAAACTAACTATATTCTGAATTAACTAAAGGGAGCATGGTTTACAGTATTTAGAATAACAGACCATTTGCGGATTTTCCAATATTTTTGATCGAGAACATCATTAAATCCGCCATTTTAGTTTATCCTCGTTCGTAAGTAGTCGTGCATTGCTCACTAAAATAGCCCACCAGAATTACCTGAAATCCTCAAACAAATATTACGATTAGCAACAGCCACTTTCAATAAATCAGTTTTAGATAATGTGTACGTATTTATCACTATTTCTGTTTCGGCGCAATGTTTCTACTTGAAGGTACGTTGACACGTGACGAAATAACTGTAAAACGTGCATATACAGTGATGTCTGGAGGAGGAACGGCATAGAGCACTAACATGAATGGAGTCCATAGAAAGGCGCCACAATCGTTTACTCGGATAAATAAATTGTACTAGTCTCGTTTCCATGGCAATGTTACCGAGATCACAGAATCCACCTTATCCCCTTGGGGAAATGAGAACATTTTTTTTAACAATCGAAGACGAAAATCGAATAGGCGTTTATCGTTTATCTGCAGAACCACGTGATGATCGAGGTAGTATCAAATAAACTGTTATTTCTAAAGCGTTGAAAGGAAGTGTTATCCAAATGCAGACTATTTCCTATGGAAGTGACGAGCTTTATGTGTGAACGCGTATTATCGGAACCACACGCATTGCGCAATCTCAGTAAAGGTTTGATACAACGTTACCCTTCTAAATGAGATACGAATCAATGTCAATTTCGTTCAATCGTAGTTATATAGTACGACTGAATTATACATGTACATGGATCAGCTAGGTTTGACCTTCACACTTTTGTTGTCGTTGCCAATACAGTGTAACGTTTTCATTTCTAGCCTATGTGTGAGTGGGATTTCTATACATATAGAATACTAATATGGGGTCGCCCTACCAGTGAAAAGTAGATATATCATTCTCATCTCACAATTGATGTTTAGGTATTCATAAATAACGGGTTTTAGGGATGGAATATGCCTTTTTGTGGTCTATAAAAATCGCGTCTGAACATAAAAATGCACATACTTTTGACAGATACTAAAATTATATCAATCTTATAAGGATTTTATCCTGGGTGAGAAATATAATTGTGTCAGTTTTGAAGTCGGTCAAGGTCTCGGTGTCTTCTTCACATTTTTTAGTATCTATCTGTTTTGTTTATTCCGCTCTCTGTCATCTTAATTTGTTATTCCAATATATAAGATGGTCTCTCGAATTTAATAAAAGAAATTTGGGATATTATCTTATTACTTCCAATTTTAATATTAATATTCAATATTAATATGAAAAAATGTATTTGTATATGTTGTTTGTTCCTTGTTGAACGTCAACATTATATTCATAAGTGTTAGAGTCGTAACACGAGACATATACATTTAGCCACTGAACTCTTACATAGTGTTATCACAAACCAGGGTACATATCTAGGCCGGTCCAATCTAATGGTTACTTGTTAGTGGTGCGTGGTAAATGCATCTATACTGATGAATAGCAAGTAATTGCTGTTTCTTTCAGGAGATTTCTTTGGAACTCCTCATTTTGTATATTCGTTGACTCTCCGATAGTTTCACGAAGTATATATTTCGTTGTATTGCCAATAATTTATAAGTCGAGTCTATGAAAATGTTGCCATATGCGATGAAGATCTCACGAGAACTGAAAAAAAGTGAGATTGTGAAATGATCACAGAATCGCCTGACAGACATACATTTTTAGAAATACTAATGCAAATGAGCGAGTCTATGAAAAGAACTGCTTTATGTTTATCTTCGACTTTTTTTACTAGTGTCTTTGTTTATACCCAAAACGTGTATTGTGCAAGTATTGCGTTGTTTTGTGTGTGTGGATGATGGCGATAATCGAGCCTGGATATACCGTCTATGAGACTACGAATAATAGACACGCGAGTCGGTCTAGAGTGTTCTGGGTGGGCCCTATCTATGGTTAGTCTGCGCGTGCGCTCTGGGATGTCATAAGTCAGAAATGATTTCGATTGACGCGCACAAGTACATAGATCCTTATCTTATAAATCTTTGGCATTACGTAATCAACATGACAATCATAATTTCTATCATATAACTATAATTACATATGACTACAAAAGAAAATCCACGACACACAACCGGCGCCTGTATCATGATAAACATATAAATTGTAAATTTGTTTTTCGTATGAGAAATTAGTCAAATAATAGAGATTGTTCGACTATAATAGACAAATATTCGAGTGTAAGTAATTTGTAAAATGTATTTATGGTGCATAGAACCCATGATAGGAATAGCATACAAATAAGAAAAAAGGAAAGAAGCTGAAGCAGTTGGAAACTGCTCATGAATGCATAACAAATACGGCGTCCACTGAGCTTCTCAGAATTGCTATAGGTTTGAATAAAATCCGATGTAAGGCAGACTCCCCTGTGCACCGGTAACATCGCATCGCCTCTAACTACCCAGCGCCTCACATCGTCTGACGAACTAGCTATGCAAGCCGCGTTCTGATTTAGAACAGAACGCGTGTTAAATTCCGTGATCTATTTCAGGTTTCCCTGTCAGAGAGAGTGGTTACCTAAACAGGATTTGAATATTCACGTTATTTTGTACTATACACCTTGACATTTAATTATTATCTCCAAAAGATTTTAAATATTGTACGGAGTGTTTTTTTTCTTCAAATTTTATATGTTTTACTTCATTTTTACTATACTATCATCATACGAGCAACTGTGATATCTGCGGTTTCCAAATGTTTTATCTGCGATAATTTTGCTGTATTCGATCCACACCAAACGATATGTTTTAACCCCTGTGTTATTGACTGACCTGGGTACAGCAAATACCAACAACACACATGCTTCTTATAACAACACTTTTCTGCAACCTGCCAGAGTTGACCACTTTGTAGTAAGGTGTAGTTTTTTTCCTCTATGTTTTTTTGAGGACGTCAGAGATGACTTTAGAATGTTCTATAACTTACAACAGTCCCGGACGATTCTATTCGTCAATATGTGCCCATTCAAAATTGTTTGCAAATTTAACATATACATTCAAATTTACTCAATACTTTGCCAGTATCTCGAGAGCATTTAACATTCGCTGGTTTGAAATTTATTTGGAGACATTAATTTGACAATACAAATCATATTATGTTCAACAGTAATCTCCACATTATATTCCGCAATAATAACGAAGTACACGCACTGTCAGTTCTCTCACTTCTCGCTCGTCCACTTTCGCATGGCTATTGGCAGTTTCAGTTTTTGTTTTTCTGGCTAATGCAGTTGTATGATAACGAGAACATTTCACGGCTAATATTAGCTAAAAACCTGCAATTATATATGTCTTTGCAGGCTTCTGTGATTACCAAAACATACTACCAGAAAATAAACAATTATATACATATACTAAAAAAAAACAGGATCTTATTTAACCAAATTAACATTCAAATAAAAATCGCAAACCAAGATATTAATTTAATTAGGTTGTACGATTTAGAAAATGATTTATTCAATCAGTGAATCTCTATTGACGCAGTAATTAATACCGATAACAGAAATGTACTATGTATTCCAAAAATGCCACGCGGTTCACGTAGAGTAATTGTACACGTATCGGTGTGTCTAGTCGTGCTATTAAACAACAAGAGTTCAGTGAACCGTAACTGAATACAACTAGTAATCTTGGACACATGACCAGTTTACTAGCTAAGTGGATGGATAGGTGTGCTGTTTGGTTGGGGTCGAGTCAAACGTGCGTCGTTGAACTTCAGATTGCAAACACAAATCGTGGATAGAAATTTAAAGCAGGGGAGTCGTCACCTGCGCATACGTCAGATGGCCATAACGTGTCATTATTTATAAACAAGCATCTACCCATGAGCCTTTGGGTTTTTAGCGTGTGTTGTTATCGTCGCTTGGGACTCAATTCCCGCGCCGCGTGCGCAGGTGACGACTCTCCCGCTTTAACATTTTGGACCAGTTTGTAATATGAGATTATTCAGCTGTAGAAATGAAAATTCCAAGAAGAAATAAACATAAAAAGCTTTATTGTGTTAATACAAAACTATAATTGTAGTACAACAAGGACTTCGACAGACTGATACTGAAAATACATCGACACACTCCTCTGTCATCAACATAAGGGCGCATATGAAACCATTATTCCGGTTGAAAGAACATATTCGAAAGATACACATTATTTTTATTTCTCGGCATAAAACGTGGGGGAAATACAATTCACTGACCCGAGAGCCCCTCGAGTACTCAATCCATTTTCTCAATATGAAGCAAATGTGTCTGGAGAGTCACTTACTTTGAACAGCAGTTCGTTGCCATGGAATCTTATTTTTCAAGATATACGTACTAGAATGTGTCAAATGGTAACACGATAGGAAAGAACATTGGATATATTAGTGTGGACATGTGTTGGCGGTTAAATTGTCAACAAATATATAACCACGTGCTACGAATAATATTATTATTATAAATTATTATTTATATTATATGTCCAAGCTCAGACGAAAATATTGTATTATTAGTCTGAGGTCCGAGTCCAAACCATGATTATCCCAATTTAAGGTGGAGGAATTCGTCGCCTGCGCATGCGGCAAACGGCCATAGCGTGTCGTTGTTTACAAATAAGCGTCTACCCATGAGCCTTTGCGTTTTTAGCGTGCGTTGTTACCGTTGTCTGTGACTCAATTACCGCGCGTGCGCAGGTGAAGAACCCTTCGCTTTGAATCGTCAAATGGGTATGGTTGAAACACCTCTCTCACATGCCAGTGAAAATACGCGTACGCCGCCACACATGCAAGTTGCTCCGAACAAATCACCCGCACTGTTAACAGTCACGACCATGGTACGGTGATTTATGCGCGTTATTTTACGTTGTTAATATCATTTATCCTCTTGATAAAGCGCGACAGTTTTCAAGAGAAACTGTTGCGACATGGTAAATCTCACAATGAAGTTCATGTAGTTATAACCACCGTATTCCCATTCTCTTTGAAAATTTACCGACTGTCGTTATATCACATGTCTAGATTAGTCGGTTTGTGGTTAACGGCAACACAGATGTTCACTCAAACGTCAGAGCATATAATCTGATCATACGTGGGAAGCTCTTCCTTATCTTCTTCGAGTCCCGTCAATCGAGTGTAATCGCCACAGTTTATACCGTTAGTACCGAGGCACGGAGCGTACTCGTCTTCCGTCTCTGTAAATTGTATTGGCTGATTTTCTTCATTCCTAGGAGAGATATAATTGTAGATGCATGAAAAAAAACTCACTCTACGTATTTTTCAAAAAAAAAAAAAAAATGCTTAAGGGTGCGGCTTTGTCTTTGAGTGTTGGATAACCGACGTGCGCGTTCCTGCCTAGACCTCGGTGAAATCTGGAACACATGTGCTTAGTGCAGGTCTGATGTATTTATTAGATTAGATAGCTCACCCAACTTACATATGCATAATGAACAACTGTTAGCTAGTAGAATAATGATTTCCATGTTACGATTCTCTGTTCAGAACTCAAAAAAAATAAAAAAAAAAATACAGCGGGTATTTTGATGAAACTTATTACAGCTATAATAGTACATGCATTTTTAAAATTAATTTCGAGTTGATTTGATGCATATACGAGTTTTTGTTATCAGTAATATGGAATTTGTTTTGTAAATTTGCCATCTTTGATAATAGGCTGCTTGCAGATTTCAGTATCACGTGGTAATATTTGTCCTAGTCATGAAATCATCACCAAAATATCTATCTATTACACGATTGTAAGACTGAAACACCGCGTTAATTTGTTTCCGTGTACGGGTTGGTGGTCTTGTGCGCCAGGATGTAACTACGAACGAATCGTTGATATCATGAGCATTGTAAGTCTTCAAATAGGATATTGTGACGTAATTTCTTTACATTTTTGCCAAACAGCCAATGTATGTTAAAGGACGGTGGTCATCGCGCCGAGCATGTGCGACAGTTGTGTTGATAAACATCGATTTTCGCACAATCCAATGCGCTCTTCTAATGGGAATCAAGAGTATGTATTTTAACCAAGGCACAAGGTAAACTAATTACCGCCGATGACTTCTTTGACACTTTCCAATCAACAAAGAAATGACATAGTTAAAGCTTAGTAACGTCTCAATTTATACACACTGGTCTGCGCAACGGTCAAAGTCGCCATCTTTGTTTATATGAGTCCCATATCTCGCGCATGCGCCATTGGCTCGATGACCACCGCCCTTTAACAAAAAAGTCGTTCACTGATCGACACCCATCTTGTCCGAGTACACATATATTACGGTGGAATTTAATATAGTAGTGAGGCACACTTACACGTGAATCTAAGAATTGGATTGGAGAGTAACATTATCATTATAGATGTTAGGAGTTACCGTGCATTTTTAATGATTTGGTTTTTTGATTTCTTGATAGCATATAATAATGTTACAATTACAAATATCATCTTATACCAACTGTTTATATTCAACCTGTTTTTAGTATTCACGTGTCGCTCATTAAACATTGTTTATTATACCAAAATAAATAATGATTATTTAATTCAAAATTCCAGTAAACAATATGAGACAATCTGTACACTAATGTACAATACGAGAAAGATCAGTGTACGTTATTTATACAATATGAAAATAAAGGGCAGCCAGCCATGATTTTCTCGTCTCTATGGTAACCAAGCCAGCCCTTGTACACACGACTATTGTATTGCGACCCGACGTATATTTACAGCGTATATGGTTCTTATTACTATGGCAATTTATACTTGAAATATGGGACCTCAATATTACACGTGCTGAATAGCTGTATATTAAAAAAAATGCCTCCTATGAGCTTGGAGTTGATAAATGACAAACAATAAATACATTTTGCACTGCACTGGTAATCATGTTTTGGATAGTTTTACGGCTTCAATTCATTCACAATAAGAAACATTTGCATGGATACTTTGAATACCATTTATAAAGATATTTTGAAAATGATATGTTATGAATCTTAATATTATTTTTTGAACTTTAATGAAAATTACATTTAATTTTGTTAGTTTCCAGTGTAAAAATAGATGTCCATTAATTACGAAGTGAAGTTCTCTCCCATAATGCATTGCATATTGTGCAATTATTATAACATGCTCAGTTACGCAAAATGTGAATTCGACGCGAACTGCCTTAATATCTTCATTATATTGTATTCTTGTTAAGATGACGAATGTTACTGTAGGACAGCGGTACGTTAAAGGATTACGATGTAGCTGATGTGTCACCGATTTGAAAATTGAAAATTGATTGCGTTTTTGCTTCCTAAATAGGACAACACGTACATAACCGACATTCAAACATTCCCTATCATGTGGACTGAAATAAGCAGCTGCGCAATCCCCTGAAGTGATGTTACGACCGTATATAGTATGAACCCCCTTCCCACCCCAGGGTAGATCTTCAACACGAGTATAAATCTTCAAAAGACTGGGATTTGTATTGTATATTCTGTATATCTATATTATATAACAAACACAACTTAGCAAAATGAATGATTATATGCAAAATCATAGAGAACATTAATATTTTACTTTGAATGACGTAATGGGACGCCAATAAAGCATAGCTGATTTACATACGATAGTAGCTATTGTTATTTTGTTCAGAATTATGTGTGCGAGTGCTGTTTCCACATCGATATACACACATTATTACTGTCACATCGATATACACACAATATTACTGTCACATCGATATACACACATTATTACTGTCACATCGATATACACACATTATTACTGTCACATCGATATACACACATTATTACTGTCACATCGATATACACACATTATTACTGTCACATCAATATACACACATTATTACTGTCACATCGATATACACACATTATTACTGTCACATCGATATACACACATTATTACTGTCACATCGATATACACACATTATTACTGTCACATCGATATACACACATTATTACTGTCACATCAATATACACACATTATTACTGTCACATCGATATACACACATTATTACTATCACATCGATATACACACATTATTACTGTCACATCGATATACACACATTATTACTGTCACATCGATATACACACATTATTACTGTCACATCGATATACACACATTATTACTATCACATCGATATATACACATTATTACTGTCACATCGATATACACACATTATTACTGTCACATCGATATACAAACATTATTACTGTCACATCGATATACACACATTATTACTATCACATCGATATACACACATTATTACTGTCACATCGATATACACACATTATTACTGTCACATCGATATACACACATTTTTACTGTCACATCGATATACACACTTTATTACTATCACATCGATATACACACATTATTACTGTCACATCGATATACACACATTATTACTGTCACATCGATATACACACATTATTACTGTCACATCGATATACACACATTATTACTGTCACATCAATATACACACATTATTACTGTCACATCGATATACACACATTATTACTATCACATCGATATACACACATTATTACTGTCACATCGATATACACACATTATTACTGTCACATCGATATACACACATTATTACTGTCACATCGATATACACACATTATTACTGTCACATCGATATACACACATTTTTACTGTCACATCGATATACACACTTTATTACTATCACATCGATATACACACATTATTACTATCACATCGATATACACACATTATTACTGTCACATCGATATACACACATTATTACTGTCACATCGATATACACACATTATTACTGTCACATCGATATACACACATTATTACTATCACAGCGATATACACATTATTACTGTCACATCGATATACACACATTATTACTGTCACATCGATATACACACATTATTACTGTCACATCGATATACACACATTATTACTGTCACATCAATATACACACATTATTACTGTCACATCGATATATACACATTATTACTGTCACATCAATATACACACATTATTACTGTCACATCGATATACACACATTATTACTATCACATCAATATACACACATTATTACTGTCACATCGATATATACACATTATTACTGTCACATCAATATACACACATTATTACTGTCACATCGATATACACACATTATTACTGTCACATCGATATACACACATTATTACTGTCACATCGATATACACACATTATTACTGCCACATCGATATACACACATTATTACTGTCACATCGATATACACACATTATTACTATCACATCGATATACACACATTATTACTGTCACATCGATATACACACATTATTACTGTCACATCGATATACACACATTATTACTATCACATCGATATACACACATTATTACTGTCACATCGATATACACACATTATTACTGTCACATCGATATACACACATTATTACTATCACATCGATATACACACATTATTACTGTCACATCGATATACACACATTATTACTGTCACATCGATATACACACATTATTACTGTCACATCGATATACACACATTATTACTGTCACATCGATATATACACATTATTACTATCACATCGATATACACACTTTATTACTATCACATCGATATATACACATTATTACTGTCACATCGATATACACACATTATTACTGTCACATCGATATACACATATTATTACTGTCACATCGATATACACACATTATTAGTATCACATCGATATACACACATTATTACTGTCACATCGATATACACACATTATTACTGTCACATCGATATACACACATTATTACTGTCACATCGATATACACACATTATTACTGTCACATCGATATACACACATTATTACTGTCACATCGATATACACACATTATTACTATCACATCGATATACACACATTATTACTGCCACATCGATATACACACATTATTACTATCACATCGATATACACACATTATTACTATCACATCGATATACACACATTATTACTGTCACATCGATATACACACATTATTACTGTCACATCGATATACACACATTATTACTGTCACATCGATATACACACATTATTACTGTCACATCGATATACACACATTATTACTATCACATCGATATACACACATTATTACTGTCACATCGATATACACACATTATTACTATCACATCGATATACACACATTATTACTATCACATCGATATACACACATTATTACTATCACATCGATATACACACATTATTACTGTCACATCGATATACACACATTATTACTGCCACATCGATATACACACATTATTACTATCACATCGATATACACACATTATTACTATCACATCGATATACACACATTATTACTGTCACATCGATATACACACATTATTACTATCACATCGATATACACACATTATTACTGCCACATCGATATACACACATTATTACTATCACATCGATATACACACATTATTACTATCACATCGATATACACACATTATTACTGTCACATCGATATACACACATTATTACTGTCACATCGATATACACACATTATTACTGTCACATCGATATACACACATTATTACTGTCACATCGATATACACACATTATTACTATCACATCGATATACACACATTATTACTGTCACATCGATATACACACATTATTACTATCACATCGATATACACACATTATTACTATCACATCGATATACACACATTATTACTGCCACATCGATATACACACATTATTACTATCACATCGATATACACACATTATTACTATCACATCGATATACACACATTATTACTGTCACATCGATATACACACATTATTACTATCACATCGATATACACACATTATTACTGCCACATCGATATACACACATTATTACTATCACATCGATATACACACATTATTACTATCACATCGATATACACACATTATTACTGTCACATCGATATACACACATTATTACTATCACATCGATATACACACATTATTACTGTCACATCGATATACACACATTATTACTGTCACATCGATATACACACATTATTACTGTCACATCGATATACACACATTATTACTATCACATCGATATACACACATTATTACTATCACATCGATATACACACATTATTACTGTCACATCGATATATACACATTATTACTGTCACATCGATATACACACATTATTACTGTCACATCGATATACACACATTATTACTGTCACATCGATATACACACATTATTACTGTCACATCGATATACACACATTATTACTGTCACATCGATATACACACATTATTACTGTCACATCGATATACACACATTATTACTGTCACATCGATATACACACATTATTACTGTCACACCGATATACACACATTATTACTATCACATCGATATACACACATTATTACTGTCACATCGATATACACACATTATTACTGTCACATCGATATACACACATTATTACTGTCACATCGATATACACACATTATTACTGTCACATCGATATACACACATTATTACTGTCACATCGATATACACACATTATTACTATCACATCGATATACACACATTATTACTGTCACATCGATATACACACATTATTACTGTCACATCGATATACACACATTATTACTGTCACATCAATATACACACATTATTACTGTCACATCAATATACACACATTATTACTGTCACATCAATATACACACATTATTACTGTCACATCGATATACACACATTATTATTGTCACATCGATATACACACATTATTACTGTCACATCGATATACACACATTATTACTATCACATCGATATACACACATTATTACTATCACATCGATATACACACATTATTACTGTCACATCGATATACACACATTATTACTGTCACATCGATATACACACATTATTACTGTCACATCGATATACACACATTATTACTATCACATCGATATACACACATTATTACTGTCACATCGATATACACACATTATTACTGTCACATCGATATACACACATTATTACTGTCACATCGATATTAACGCACATTATTACTATCACATCGATATACACACATTATTACTGTCACATCGATATACACACATTATTACTGTCACATCGATATACACACATTATTACTGTCACATCGATATACACACATTATTACTGTCACATCGATATACACACATTATTACTGTCACATCGATATACACACATTATTACTATCACATCGATATACACACATTATTACTGTCACATCGATATACACACATTATTACTGTCACATCGATATACACACATTATTACTATCACATCGATATACACACATTATTACTGTCACATCGATATACACACATTATTACTATCACATCAATATACACACATTATTACTATCACATCGATATACACACATTATTACTGTCACATCGATATACACACATTATTACTATCACATCGATATACACACATTATTACTATCACATCGATATACACACATTATTACTGTCACATCGATATACACACATTATTACTATCACATCGATATACACACATTATTACTGTCACATCGATATACACACATTATTACTGTCACATCAATATACACACATTATTACTATCACATCGATTATCATAATTCGCAAAATGAATTCATCAGTACACACTAAACAATAGACAACTGACAATCAATATAACAAATCCGTCAAAGAACAGTATTCATGGACATCGCGTTGTGTCCGCCAAAATATATCAGCCTCGCAGCCAAACAACTAGATTGCGCTAGGGAGCAAATGATACATAAGACATTTGACATTGTCATCTCAAATTTCAGGTCTCGTAGAAGGTAGACGACAAAAAAGTGCAGGATAGGTGAATCAAACCTATACAATTTATAATTTTAATTCCAGTTCCTATCAATGCGGTTTCGTCAATCAATTCCAACCTTTTTTTGTCAAAAACGCATGAAACATTAATCACCACAGAATAACAGCACGTAACCAGATACAGCTGTTTACAACGACCGCAGACTTAATGAAGACTTAAGCTAATGTAATCTCCTGAAGACATTTCAATCTTAAATTGATAATGACATCCGAATCGTAAACCATAAACAAATATATTTAGAAAGGTTTGAATTTATACAAGTCATGTTGGCATTACACATTTTTACATGAGAACGAAGGCGGGTTAAACATCAAATTATTTTATGGTACTTTTATCTGAATGTAAAACATTTGGACTATAAAGCTTCTAACCGGGAAATGCGTGTATGGCTACGTAGTCGTATTTATGTTACCATTCATTAACATGGTACATTTGACATGCAGTGAAGATGAAACATACACACAACTGTCATGTAGGCACTATTCCAACCCATTTTAATAAAAATCGTCAGAAGCACAGAACCTTACCTAATATGGACAATCACGCCATCGTTGTTTCTTTCACCATCGATGGGCGCCGCTGTTGGCACACACACGTACGCGTTATCATTGTGTATGATCTCCAGCGGTGTATTCTCAATCCGCGTAAGGCTTTCCCTGTCGTCTTCGATATCGCTCTCACTTACATTACTGCTTCTCCGCATCGACGAAATCATGCCCTGGCAGCACATAGTCATCAAGATGAGCAAACCGAGACAAAATAGAGTGAGTCCAACGGCGAATGATGTTTGATCACCGCTACTACATATGAACGGAATCCCAGAGAGCGAGACAGCAATACCGATCCCGGCCAAAGTCAATAACTTACATTCGGTGATAGAGGCCCGTTTTGCTACTTCCCTGGCGTTGTTGATGTCTTCTGCCGAGTCCGATCTGCTATCCATCTTTGTTTTAATGGTGGTGTATCCCTGTAAACAAAAGAACAAATAACTAAACAAGAGAATGGTATGCGCATGTGCGCTGTATACGTAAACAGTATATGAGGTAAGTACTGAACAGATGCCATACGCCGATAATGTCGATAATTAGGCCACAAAGGAAATGTTAGCATAATAACCCACAATGGCAAAACAATTAGTAAAAGTCATATTGTACATATCTATGACAGACAAAAGGAGTAAATATATTGAAAAAAACAAAACAAAAATATTTGTTTATCATGATGAATAAATTAAATTGTGTTAACTAATTCTTTTTCGATCGTACATTTTGATATATAATATCAATATATCTCAGCTATATAACCGAATCCGACATCCACAATTTGTAAGTGAATTCACATTTTCGAAATTCCGGGAAGTACTTAACAAGGACAGCCGACATTGACACCCATGTTTTCCATGTATCAATCTGTGCAAAACAATCCATGGCGCCAATCGCATATACACAGACAATTAAGGTAAGAAGTAGGAACGCGTACCTTGTAATGATATATTGCTTTCTAGATTACAGATCCCATGCACTATCAACAAGTGCGAGTTATCCATTAACGGCACACTGATACTGCATACGATAGGGGATATACAAGTGAATTATTGTTTATTATTTTTGTGATTATTTTTTTACAGGAGCACAATCTTTATTATACTAAATAATATGTATCGGTGTTTGTGTTTGTATTAATGGTAGTTAATGTACAATGCGTACTATGCTATCTTTAGCAAAGATATACAATTATAAGCATATATCCTACAGAAGAAGAAGAAGAATAGGAAGCTAGGGCATTTTCTAACTTAGCCTAATTGGTACTCAACGCCGTGGGGTGCATCAGTCAAATTTCCTGCTCTATTCCCAATCTTGCATTAGTCACACAAATTGGATGACTTGCAACACACAAAACGGGTCAACCCAGAATCCACGACAAAACAAGTGAAATGTATTCACATTCACATTCTCAAAAAACAAAACAAAAAAAAACTGATGCTGGTTTGAGCAGAATATCACTACCAGTATACTTATAGAAACAAAACCGACAATATAATTGTAGACGTATTACAAACATATGATTTCTCAACCTCGACAGAGTGCGCCTCTGTACTGTAAGTAGACGCGCACCTTCAAAGGAGTTTCAAAATCGCGTGTAATAAACGCACACTTACAGTTAGTGGATGGGCATGCGTAAGACGAATATCACAGACAACTACATGCATAACATGCCACGTTTATTTATAGTCAGTGTGACATAAGCGTCGTAACATATATCAATAAAGAGCCAACATAATAACCCACATGATTTGTGATTAGTGAGTTATATGCTCAATAAGGCGTAGTCGCAAGACATCAGAACACTTCAGAATCAGAGGTCGTTTGCCATGCACAATACAGTTCACGGTGATTTCTCTCTCAAGAAAATCCAATTTATAAATTTTAAATATTTAAATACACATGACAAATTCCATTGCCATGTACTATACAAGTAGTTTCCAATCCCTTTTCTCTAATGTAATATGTAATGATGTATTCATGAATAACCGTTGTTTCGAGTTAAAAGAAAAAGAATTGAAGTAGTTCATCTAGGTGAGATAAGTATCGAAGCTGTGAAAGTCTTTATCTACACACGTGGCTCAATTTCACCGTCTCTTGTTTAAACACTAAATATGTATTCAAAACACGTTCACACGAAACGACAGTTTAGTCGCATGTTTCCGAAGGTGTAGGTATCAAGTGTTTTATTGTCTGCATACCCATACTGATCTTTATGTATATGGGGTTATTATGCTGAGCCTCTCCTGATTAGTATGAGTTGACAGGTAACTACATTTACTGATAAGAATTTTTTTCCACTGACGATTCTATTCAAACAGTGCATTAAATTATTATCCACCGAAGTAGTTGTTTTCCATACAAAGGCAGGTTACCTAATCAAATGAAATTATGTTTGATTACGACTAGGAAATATTCACATATGATCTGTAACATATTGACCTTGTAACATTAACAATATAACTAGATTGATTATGCATGTTGATGAGAATGCGCCGATGTATGTATACAATCATTTTAAGTTGTCGATTTCCCACATGACTATGGTTTCCTAGATATGGATTTATATAACACGTTGGTCTTAACGCATTAATGCAACTTTCACCAATCATATACAACGGAAGCTCCCTCCCCTCAAATATAGTTAAATACATCAGACATTTAAAATTAAGTGGTTTAAAAACTCCAGATAAGTCAAAGTAATCGCATGTTATACCCTTATTTGCGCGATAGTAAAAACCTTTTTTTTAAGTTAAAAAATCGAGTATTTTGAAATTCAGTAATTTGAAAGCCGTCGAAACACCATTAGACAGTGGAATGTGTCAGAAAACTGATCACGTGAAAAGAATTTTGAAACCGCATTTTCTGTAATGATATAATTATGTAAATTAAGTTATATTTTTATTTAGTTTTAGGGAAATTCAAAATATTTCCTCTATTAGCTCAATAATTGTTTTCAATTTGAGTTTGAATTATGTTCAGAGATCTTAAAAAATGAAAAAAAAAACTTTGATTATTTTTTTTTCAGATTTAAAATTTTTAACGATCTGCAAAATATGTTAAATTTCTTTATTTATCTATCGATCACTTAACATCCCATGATTGAGTATTCGTGTCTACTTAGGTAAACAGTAGACTTCATCAGACAATGTATTATTTGCAGGTGGCCAACATTTATCTTCATTTGAATAAATACAAGTTTGTAAAAAGGCATGGCTATCAATCATAAATTAAAGAACAAATGGTTTGTTTAGCATTGTCTGAAATTGTCGTACTGCGTGGTGTGTTTATCTACAATAGGTCATCACGGTGTTTTTAATCACGCAGGATGAACTAATGGGGAAATCAGTCTAGTACTAACATTGTTATAAGGGAAAGGCTCCCTCGCAGACGGGCGCATATCATCCGTGACTTTTGAAATGAAATGATATTTGAAAAATCAGTATGCATGTTGTGGACGTTTATAATTACAGCATGTATTATTTAAACACAACGTTACAAAGCTTTCGAATAAAAACAATATTTCATAATTTTGCTGATAATTTGCGTGTTTTATTTTCAACGATTCTCCACTTGTGGCACACCTTTGAAATGTTATTGAAGCCAAGACTATTTGAATAAAATAAAGCATAAAACACATACTCACGCACGATTAATATAGCCGCGTTGTGGAAGATTTAGTATCACTATTTGCGTTTCGTATCCAGGGGCCTGCTTATATTGCCATATGGATTCGACATGTAACGCATGGAAGAAAAGGTTCAAACTGAATGTATTGTGAACCAATCAGAATGTCGTTCTTCAAGAAATTGGCATACTGGTTTAATAAAACATGTTTTACTACAACACAATTTTAAAATATAAGAATTACATTTTCAAAAGATAATGGGAATGTGAATAAAACATAAACCAATAATCAACCTGTTTACAGTATAATCTAATGTGATTATAGCCTGGGCAAACCTGCACACATATTTTATAAGACTGTATGTCTGATTGATATGATCCTCCTGGCGTCGTGTTGGCAATTAACCACACATGCAACATAAACAATATCTATATCGACAGCAAGATTCGTGAGTGATATCTGTATACACATCTTATACATTTATCTTACCACATTCTCATGTACAAGCCCTGATGTCGCCATCTTGTATATTTTATTCCGTGATTTCATTATTCCGGGATAAATAAAAAAAACACACAGTTGCATTCAACTCATGCTCGTTTGATGTGATTTGATATTATATGTTAATATACATTCATTTATTTGACATAACACAGTGCAGCACATTGGTGACTAATATTAACGGCTATCCTGTGATTTGTTTCGAAATAGAATATATACGTATTTTGTGTATTTTTAAATGAGTATGCGCAACAATGCACAAAAACACAAACTCTGGGAAGCTGTTTTAAATAAATCTTCTCGGGTATAATTTGGTTTCATGTCTTGTACTTTTACATTATGTGCTTCATTCATTACCGTGTACTTCTATAGTCTTTAATCACGTGTATTTATATGTGAATTATTGTAACGCCATGTTTCTATTGACAATTGATGGTTTGACATTTATAATTGTGGTATTGGCGTGCGAATCACACGATCAGTAAGGATTTGTTTAGGTAGTTCTCAAACTTGTACGTCATTGGCTTATAACAGATGTTTTGTTTGTTCCGCTTATTTAACTATTTCTGACATTCTTGAATATAAATCTTTGACTTTTGTGGTAATTACTTTTTCCTAATATTGTTGGGTATGATTTTATCTAGCTTCGCAGATTTTAAAAAAAATAAGTGTTTGTAAATAAAGTTGTTTCTTTTTTTTAATAAACATAGAAGAGCGTTTATTGCTTTGAGCTCATTTTCAGTAGTATAAAGGCTACGGATTATTTTCGTTTGCTTAGAATTTCACTTTTTGGATCAATATTATATACTTAGCAGAGTGTATTGACCCCAGTTATCGCTTGGGTACCTTTTATTTTGAATCGGCAAATTGACTACAGCATGATATATGGAAAAACCCACCACTCAGATCATATAAATTTACAAATTTGTAAATTATTATAAATTTGTAATTCATTAAACACTCCCCATTTTATAACTTCGTCATATTGCAGCGCAATTTATTATATTATGACGTCACAGCATATTATAACGTAACTATTAGTGATTTTTGTACAATAATTGACGTGTTATCTAGTAGTTAATCACAAGCGCTTCCCTGGATATCCTAAAAGAACATAGTGTCAACGGTGGAGAAATAACAATCCCAATACTCGATGAACGTTTTATCAACGGAGGAAATATCGGATGTTGTCAAGTACCGAGATTCCTGATAAACGACAAACATAATCAAGACTGTTATTTATGTACAAGTATTGATGTGTTACCTGATTAACAACATGTGCCTTACATGATACAATAATCAGCGACGATGACCTTAGAGTCACACACACTTAAATTGGCTTACGCTAGGTTTGATTACGCAAATCAAATGTCAGACTGCTGCGACATCAAATTCGATACAAAAGTAATATACGTTATAGCACCTTAGATATTTGAAACATTTTTTTTTTATTAATGCGACAGACGAATTTTATATTGAAATGCATATAACATAGTTCTGGCAAACACCAGCTGTTCTATCGTATCCGGGAAACGGAGTAGTCGGTGGTAAGATTTGCAGCGTGACTATTTCGACAGTGCAGTTGCCCGTGACTGAGGTTGTGTTAACCCTTAATGAGATTACTCTGATTACTGGCAAGTAGATTGACTTCGACTTATTTAAGGGACACACACACCAGAGGCGAGAATGTGAGATGCTGCTTTCTCAATACCACTATAGAACGCATATATATAATATATATGTATATTTTTAGAAAAAAAACAAATCAGACATGCGTAGTCATGCGACATAATTCTTCACTCACAATAAAACAAATTACCCTACTTGTGATTATGATTACTTTTTTTATTTTCGATGAAGATATTGACATAATAGATGCGTTAATAAATCTGTCGCCAATTGCACTATAATGTCCATTACATTGCGCCATGAAACGTACGACACTGTCAGTGTCTTTTACGATAATCGTGTTCTATTACTCAAACTGCGCAGACGACACATGATTAAAAGGCGCCGTTTATGTTTATTCAGAAAGGTGACCTTCCATTCTTACCTAATATTTTCTAAATGCTTTAAAGTCTTTACACTACAAATTTGTTTACTTAAATATCGAATTGTACGGATTCACTACTTTCATAATTAATATATATAGAAAAAAAATGTAGATTGTGATTGATATTGCTGAATCAAAAATAAAGGATGCAGAAATTGTTACGGGGAAATATAAAATATAAATAATTGCTTTAAAGATTAGTGTTTATTGGCGACGTTTTTTTCACTTTCAGTGTGCTATTGAAGATACAAACTAGGCAACTTAAGGTAGAGATGCAGGTTGGTGGGCACTTGAGAGTGATTTTTTTAAAATTGTGAATAGTGGAACATGCTCAAAAAACGATTTTAAAATATAGATAACAGGTGCAAACAATCTCTCTTTTGAATGCTTAGTAAGATTTAGCAAGGCTGTACATAAATAATAAAAAAGAAACATGGTGAAAAAAAGAATTGACGGGATCTCCATATTATGCACTATATTTTATCTTTTAACAAAACGATAATACATTCAAATTTGGACATTTGGAGCCATTTTAATTATGAGCATTAGCAAAATTCTTACTGAGTGAATTGTTATGTAAATTAGCAATTATCTAAGCTTCATTTTAGTGCAAATCCCAGAACTTTCTTTTTAAATCACTGTTGACTCAAAAAGCACATTTTTGTGCATATTTCAAACTACAGTATCCATAACAAAATACTGACAAAATATTAAAATTCAAATCGAAAATATATAGTTTTGTGGACATCTTGGTTTCCTAATTAACTAATTAAAATACTTGTTAGGTAAAATGCATCTCTACCTTAAAGAACCTAAAAAACGTGAATATTTATAACCCTCGCTTTCATATTTTACTCTTTTGTTATCATGTTTTCCTTTAATTACCCACATTGGCAATGAGTCTAGACTCGATCTAAGGTTAGGGATTTTTCGAATTTTTACTATTTCATTTAACAGTTATCACAGTGTGTACATTCATTCAGATTGTCATGTATTGCACCTTTCGCTGATATAGCCTTATTCTCATTTCTTTGTACGGCATATTTTGCAGGGCTTTTCTATTGTATTGATTTAAATGTGTAGTTTTGTTTTTACATCGAAGTTTATTTTTAAATCTTTTTAACTTTTATCTTTTTTGCATACGTTATATTTATTTCATTCTATTTTCATTTGTAATCTATCTAGCCCCAAGTATGCCATTCTGAAAGTAGTGAAGCTTTGAAGCTGATTTTTGTGTAACCTCGTGCACTAAATACATAATATACAGCTAAGAATTCACATGCTAACACCGTACATACAACAGACACGTCGTTATGTCTTCGGCGTTTTTACAGAAAGTCTCCATGCAGAGCCTATTTGACCAGAAAGTATCTACCGTTATTTACATGTTTTACAAACGTTCTATGGCTTATTTTTTTTTAATTTTGAGATTCATTTCTTATCGCATGCTTACATTATGTAAATGGTCTGTCTTTATATTAAAAAGGTATAGAACTATATACATATAAAGATATGTGTTTTAAGAGCAGCAAATGAAAAAAAATTAAAATGGCCCAATTAGCATCATTGAGAAAATATCTACAAGCCAGTATTGTGATCCCTGGCGTCAGACGCAGAGACTTTTTCTTAAATCACCACCCTCCGGACTGTGTCATTATGGGAAATCGAGGCAGTTTATTATGCAACATACTGCACAAACACGTCTGGGGTTTGTTCGACAAAATCGACAAGACAAGTCGACCCATTGGTATTAAACATATTGTTAAGACCTTCGTTGCAGCAATAAACCATTAATACTATTAAGGTGATTCCAATATGGTTTTTAATATTATTAAAGACATAATATTTCGATAGTAAATTATTAGTTCAGTATTTTACATGCACTTCAGGCTACGTTGCAATGAGCTGAAAGTTTACATGTATATCAATTATTAAAGACACGACCTCATCTGCCGCATTTGTTCCCAGTGATTGGACAGTATTTCCATTTACAGTAAACAATTGAAAATATCACCAGATGGTAATGTCCATACGTTAGGTTTTGATCAAGTTAAAATACGTTGTTTCTGCGAAACACGATGTTAGGAGGTTTTCTGTACAGCGTGCGTCAGTAATTTACTGTCAGACACTTTAGAATGCTTTCGAACAATTACTACGTGACGATAGTACATTTCTAATTGTTGCTATAGTTACGAGAATGGACAATTTGAAGCACTGCTGTCCATCGGTTTGGCATTCTCATAATATTACGGACAAAAAGCTGAAATTCAACAACACTGAAATAGATGAGACTAATACAAGTTGAAACGTCCTAGTCGTCGCGATACGCCGTGTTCGATATGGGTTCCATTTTATGTGCATAATATACAATACAATGATTTTACAAGAAATTTGCGACGACTGTGGCAATTCAATTGACCACAATGCTCAGCAAAGTTAATGAAGTTATTTATTCTGTCAACACAATGTTCGTTGTCGGGATTTCATAACACAGTCCATGACATCGGTAGAATTAAGAATGATACCCAGATTCGTGACTGTTTAGGTAGATTTCACGAACTTGATATTTGCGAATGCCAACAAGTTAGAGAATGCATGTTTGTCTTTTTATTTAACTGTTGCTCTATACAACCCATTCTTTGTTGCCTTCCATATTCACTCAGTTTTAAGCTGAATGCTGAAATTTGTTCCATTTTTCACACGTAATGCGCCGGGTTTTTATTTACACTAGAATTAAGTGCTATATGTTCAAAATTTACCAATTTTAGACCATGAGCAAAACTAGAAAAACACTTTTATGCAGAGTGCTCATTTTTCACCATACAAATTTAGCACTACATGCAAAAACTAATATAGGTTTTACAGGGCACACAACAACCCATTGTTTCAATTCTTTTACAAATGTATTTTTTTATATATATTACAGCAATAACATATCATTTAAGTTTTGTTGGTGATCAGAAAGATGTAATCCTGACATGAATGAATAGTGTTTATCAGGATTCATGATAACATAATAAAAATCCACGATGTCGTAATGTCGTAACATTCACGATATCAGATTGCACATACATAATGTCATTGCGAATTCAAACACCCAAGATTTTGTAATCAACATCAATGATGGCCACGATGCCATATTGAATATCAACGTAACTCTTGCAGCATTTGTACAAATTATATACAATTATGTTCACAATAAAAAAAGAAATGATAAATGTACCTTGAACAGACAAATTATATTCGACCTTAATAAATAGGGGCGAAAAATTGATCACAATTTCCTATCTTTAAGACAAGTGCCACATAGTTATAGATTTCGACATACGTCATTAACTTTTCATGTCTTTTTTTCACAACACGAAATTGTAAATTGTCCAAAAGAATTTCAAAGATGTATAACCTGAGGTCTGTGTGAAAAGTAGTTTGGGTATCCACATATATTTTCCGAATAAAATAAAACAATAGTTTGAACATCAGAGATAAATCTGACCATTCTTTGAATGACAGTCAACTACATAATGAGATGTAGTTCAAGCTACGTCATAATTCACAAGTGACGTCACTAAGCATTACGTAATGCGTTTGACTATCCTTGAAGACGTTTGATTCAGACACTCAAGTTAGTAAACAAAAACTAGATTATCGGCACACATGCATTCATAACTTGAAATAACTCATCTACGTGTGATTTGTTTTTCAATTATGCCTGTAATCACATTTCCAGACTCCGATTATCCTTACGCACAAATAACAATATCGGTGGTGTGAACTTTCGCTTTAAATTACAAAATCGTTCAGTCGTTTTTTTTCTTTAAAGAGATTAAATTATTATAAGTCTCGTCTTCCCACGACGACGCGCTACACAGATAACAGGACAATATACTTGATTGGTCAATCATGATTGCTGTGAATAAGGCTACCAAAGAGCTAATTACTTGAGAGTGAGTTCTAATATTTATTCGCTGTCTACACAAGCGGAAAAATGATCAAGGTATATCCACTACTTAATCATTTGTAGCATCCTGTCAATTGTTGTAATTCATATACTAGTAGCTCATTTAAACAAAGCGAATATCAAATCAGGTAAATAAATAAATCTCTACTCAGATGGATCAAATTTGAGCATTTAAGTATTATAAGTATTGGGTTAAAATGCCTTTAATTTTTAAAGATATTGTATACTACAATGCTGAAATCAATATATTATGCTTGATTATGATAATCTGTTAACCGTAAGCTGTAATCTTCAAAAAAGAAAAAAAGTCAACCACATTATGTCACATTTCCACGTCAATTAGAGAAAGTATTGCATTTCTTAAAGTGATTAGTTTACGTTATGTCAAAAACAATTTTAAAAATGGAAATTCAAATCTGTCATCGGCTTTCATTATGTCGTGGATTATGTTGTATAACGACTGAGATCAAAATAATACATAATTCAACAGCAGCAACAATCGCAATGTAGCGAGAACCGTTTCGAAAAAGTCATTTACAAGGTCAATGGAAATCGCGTTTCCATGGCAACCGGACCATGACACGTGATTAATTTTGCAGTGGACATGCATCGGCAAATTAGAACTGGGGAGATTAAATTTTGTGTTACTTTGATGGTTTTGCCGCAAGTCCATGAAAAATAGAGTTCGGAAATAGAAGATTATGTAGGGGCACACTTTAGCTCATATAGCAGTGACCTTAATTTATATTGAAAAAAAATCCTGTAACCTTATAAATAAATACATATTTCAGATTTGATCAAATGTTGTCATACTGGCATATGTAACAAAACAACTTTAGTCATCAGTGTGATTCCACACGAGTAATGGTAAATTGAAGAACATCTTCATTTTACTGTTAGGTACACACCTGCTTAACTTAAGTAAGTTCAAAATGAATAAAGACGGGAATAAGGCATAACGTTAACGCATCTCTAAATCGAATCACATAGTTCCGAGGATGTACGTATCAGAAAACAACGTTTAAGAACGAATTGACGATGTTTCACCACTGACTATTATTTGTAGATTTGATGAGTTATACTTCAATATCCTGCTTAGAAAATCTGACCAAGTAAAGAAAACATGGGGTTAACCGTGATTGGAAAAGCATTCGTGAGAGCATCCAAAATCCAATTTATACGGTGTTCCGACAATAGCGTGCTGCGATCACTCAGAGTATCCCGCAGTTCAATGCTCTAAGTAATACAGTGATAGAACAATTATTATCCCTTTTTCGTACGTCTGTAAAGGCCATATTGTATTACACTTTATTATTATACCTGTAATTATTTGTAACCTCATTCCTAATTGTCAGGGTCGTTGTATTTGCACGGTATCCAGAGATAAGAAGACAGGGCGCCAAGATGAGTTACAGCACGTCTCACATGTCTAATATACACATGTTGTTAGTGTAGCTAATGACATGTGTGATTACTGCGTACATATGTCATTAGTATATATAATTGTGTTAAATAATAATAATAATAATAATAATAATAATAATAATAATAATAATAATAATAATAATAATAATAATAATAATAATAATAATAATAATAATAAGATAGTACTTTCACTACAACAGCGCCGTATCTGTTTACAGTCTATTGTGGTAACGAGTTTATGTAATATTCTAGTTTACTTATATAGTTTACCATAATAATACGATGATTACTGAGTTTACGCGTCAATTTTACGCCAATTATAGTTATTGCTAGTTTATTTTAGTATACCTACACATGTGTTTGTTTTTATGCTAATTGTAAACCGGTCACACATGTATTCATATGGAGTGTATATTATTTGTTGCATTCTTATGCTAAGTGTAATTGCTACATATTTTGTAAACGGACATGGTCTTAACTGGCGTATTTTGTAAAGCGCCATTGTGATTCAGACCTTGAGCAGGTTTAGTCGAGGTGCAACATTTGAAGTTGACGAAGAGTTATACTTCTTCCTCTAATAATGTACAAATTGGACAAGTAAGGGTTTCGAATCCACAAAACCCACCGCAGCAGGTAGAGAGTGTAATGACTGACCTATTGGATTTCCGATGGAGGTTTTGAAAAAATCGAGTATTAGAAAGATCATGCGTATGTCAAATGTTATGTATTGAATTATTCATGAACAAATGACAAATCGTACAATACATTTTTTGCATTTTTTGTAAATTAACTTATGTTCACCTCTGCGCATTTTTCAATGCAATTGATTGCTGATGTTGTCAATAGTTTCTTTCGTGATGTAAGTCATTGAATCTCGTTGTCGTGTGTTTACAACCTTCGGTCTCGTACGTTCGTACGTTGACAAAAACTACACTAGTAAACACACTCAGACTGCGATTAACTTTACTAATAATAACGTCTATAGTTTACTACAATAATTATGATAATACCGAGTTTACGCCTATAGTTTACTGTGATAATACTGAGTTGATTTCTATAATAATAATAATAATAATAATAATAATAATAATAATAATAATAATAATAATAATAATAATAATAATAATAATAATAATGAGTTTATTCCTATAGTTTACTGTGATAATACTGAGTTGATTTCTATAATGATTACCAATAATAATAATAATAATAATAATAATAATAATAATACTGAGTTTATTCCTATAGTTTACTGTGATAATACTGAGTTTATTCCTATAGTTTACTGTGATAATAACGAATTTTCGCCTAGCATTTACTGTGATAAATACGACAATACTGAATTTAATTCATGTGTTTACTATGATTATACTACGCCGAGGGTATACTATAATTCTGCGGCGTTTACGCCTAGTTTACTGTGATAACACCAGTTATCTGTATCATTACTCCTAGTAATAAAAAAAAACTATTCATACTACAGTTTGAAACGTGACACGTTTTATGAGATCTGACTGCCCATATGCGCTGCTAGTGTAAATCCGGCACAGATATAATTGAAAAGTAGACTATATGACTATAAATTCCGAATGATGTCTTCAAATGCGATATTTCCAACACATTGTCAGATTTTAACGAGAATTTCATTATCCCGTAAAAGCTAAGTAGACAATCCACGAGACGTCTTGAAATTCCAATAACCATTGATTCACCTTTTATTATGAGCAACCGTTTTTTTAGGAAACATATCCATTAGCAATGCTCTAGAAACAACCGTGTACGTGCCCGTATATTTGCAGCGATTTTATGTACTCCACACGAAAAAAAAGTATCTAGAAGACACAGATAACTTACATCGTATTCCTTTTAGTGTCAATGTTGTTCGGAAATATATATATTGTATTAACTCTTTCATGTTGCGTAGAGCCTTACTGGGATTATATTGACTTCGTATGACATTGTTTTATTGAACTGCACAGATTATTCAGCTCAATCAATATGAAGCAGAATAAACTAATTTCTTAAATAAATACGCTAGAAATTCAATAAAGTTGGCAGCATTTGCTCAATTTTCATTAGTACATCTTTCCGGACATTTTTCGTTGAAAGGAAATGAGTTTATGATAATTGTGTTGTCACTCAAGTCAATAGTCTATGGTTGAACATAGAATCTTGTACGGCTTTCTCCTTATGTAATTCACTCAGTTTGAAATTAACTTTAGTAGCAATTTCACATCATTAGCATATATACCACATGTATAATAGAAGATATATTCCCATTATCCGGTGATCCCTGACCCCAAAATTGTTGCTTCCTAATGGCATACACCTACAAAAACGACTGCAAAAACTAATAATACACCCATCGATGCTAACGAAACAACTGTTGTATGATGAAATTAAATCATGGATGCGAATAAAATATATAATGTAGAAAAAGTATTATACCCGTGTAATAGAAAAGCTAAACAAGTAAATATTGCACACATTCATAAAACTGGTTGACGTGACACTATTTCGAATGCAAACCAGTGTCTCCCATCTTACAATTATTGGAAGTGTGTTTATAAACTGATCTATATAGAAGTCTCATTAGAACACAGAATACATTGACATACGCAAGCCAAATCTATGGTGTACCATTTGTTATTTGTCACTGTAAACATAGCCTATTTAAGCGTAAACACCGCTTTGTCAATGACATTCTTGTTTTCGGAATCAACTTGGCAATGACTATTGCCTCCACAGGTATTGTGGACATTAAACAATGTTCATTGTCATCTTAGCAGAATTGGTAGTTAAAACAAATGATTAATCCCACATCGCGGCAGTTCTGTGTGACATAGCAGCGTAATACTGTTCTTTGTCGCAGAAACTTGGTGCGGGTGTGAAATAATTGATAAGGTAGGGTAAACGTCACAATATTCACGTTAAACGTCATCATTCCATGCGTGTCTAAACAGTACGCGGAAAAAACAAACCTTTCTGTGGTACCGTGTTTATTTCGGCGTTGCGAGAACTTCAGTATAGATAATAATTACTGGAAGGATGCAATGATGCCGGCTTGCAATTATATCGAGGGAAAAGTTATTTTAAAAAGACATCCATATATTCCTCAGCGATCGTAACTACATTTGTGCGTCTACTGGTGTCTTTCATTATTAGCATATAGACTACGATATGCTATGATACCAATTAAGAGTTCTTTGTCATTTATTCATGGCTGACTCGTATTTCAATATTTTCCCAATATGTTGGTGGTTTTCACAATTTAT
Organism: Saccoglossus kowalevskii; assembly: GCF_978046115.1. Taxonomy (NCBI): domain Eukaryota; kingdom Metazoa; phylum Hemichordata; class Enteropneusta; family Harrimaniidae; genus Saccoglossus; species Saccoglossus kowalevskii. The sequence goes on from NC_140648.1 coordinate 20,428,745, forward strand.
TTCTTGAAATTGATGGGATAAAAGTAATCTGAATATATTCTGGTTGTTTCAGATGTTATCTAAATCACATGTGTGATATAAATCCACGTGTACCAATTCCCTTAACCCCATCTTCTCAGTGCACACAATGTTGGTTTACGATCCTCAGTGACGATTGTATAATTCGAAATTAGTTATCATGTGACTTACGTATTCCCGACACCTGAAAAATAGTTATATATCACTACCACAATAGGGTAAACTAACGGTAATCGGCGAAATTTGATGCAAATGAAATCAGGGCGCCCTAGGCCGTCTTGAATATGCATCCCCAAACTTCAATTACTGTGTAAGAGTCAGCGTATCAAAGCTGCACAGATGGGATAAAAAAGATCAAATTCATTAATAGGATAGTATTCCCTATGATATTCCCTTTGTTCTGAACCTAGACGAGGAAAGAGTTCAATAAATATGATATTGTAAGAGATATCATTTATTCATTAAATTAAATGATATAAGATAGTATTTCATAAATCTGAATAGTTAATATATAATATTTTACAAATCGCCGGGGAACGTACATATTTGTCATGCGTAAAAAAAAGGCAAAGCAGAGATGAACAATGGTATCTGAAGAAACAACACGCGTGTTTTCGAAAATGGTGGATTCAAGTACTAATAGAAAACACAACTTAGCCCTAGTGTGCGGTAATTTTGTGAGGAGGATATGTTCGATCTGCTCAAAAGTTAGGGTGCAAAAGCTAATATGAAGTCTTTAATATTGAACATCAAATTGGCGAATCTGATTGTTTAATATGGCTACAGGTTTAGTAGACAACATAAGGCAACAATTTCATTTATTTAACGTTAGAGCTGCGTACATATTCAATTGAATCAATTCGTCACGGTGTTGTAATTATTGTGTATTAACAGGAGTTTGAGGTGTAGCACAAACTTTAAAACCATGCACTTAATATCTACAACTGGTATAAATGTTTATCGTTCAATATACATATACGGATCATTATGCAGATGTCAGGGATAATAGTCGTATTCAAGTTCATATTGAAATATTCGTCAACATTTGTTAACAATGATGTGAATATGATTTTGTCAACACTGTGGCACTGTGTTGTATTCGAATAGTCAAAATCGTTGTATTTTGGAGAATTGAATAAGTCGCATTACGATCGTGGAATTCAAATTTATGTCATAATCTTTTGAGATATTAGTATAAGAAATACTTATCAGTTTATAAATAACTAGCTTTTGAGTTTTTTTAATCGATTATAAAATATTCCAAAAAATCATGGTTTATAATCATGGTATAAAAATGTTCAAATTATTCACAGTATCAGATGAGACAAATGCACACAAACACAGACTCCATTGACGTAAATACTTAATCAATAGTTCGGATAATGTTTTCAATGGCTTTGATATCCCGATACATACATTTAACGAGCAATTTGTCCTATTAAAAGTTTAAACTTTGTATTGTATATCTGGAGAATGCACGAGTCGGAGGGTAGTTGAAAGCTATAATTGACACAATAATGTGCGCATATTCTTTTGCATCTAGGGATTACGGTTTTTACATGGATAATATGATGTCGATAACACTACTATTTGTTTCTTTATTTTCTCTGGATCTCAAACATTTCTCATATCAAACCGCATAATAAATGACACAATTTAGTATGTTAATGATTGAATATTGAAATGAATTACACGAGTAAACAAATTAGCATAGTTATATGGTTCGATGCGCTGGGTATGAGTGTGTTTACATGCGTGTTTTGTATATAAAATCAACTACGAATAATAAGAAAAGTACTTCGAGTATTCACACATCAATAAGGAAGAATACAACAATTACTATAAGTTAAATTATTTATAGTACTAATGTAGTACAATGTGTTTGGGATAAAACATAACTTAGACATATACACATGTGATATCGTAATTAGTCAAGTTTTAAATTCAACAATTATATGTATATAATAATCAATTAAATATGGAACATTTGTAAAATATTACTAGCGTTTGTATTCATTCAAAGATCTTACCGAACAAACAGAATTTATGTAGTTCAAGGCGTCATGGAAATACAATGTGTACACCGTACGCAGACGATAACAAGCTCAACTGCGTTATACCTCCCTGTGGCGTGTCAGTAATTTGTTGTGAATTACAAAGAAGTCTTTAGTCACAGTCTTACCAAGGCCCTTGCGAACACCAGTTATACATACGCATGTCGCTAATTTAGTTTTTGTTTTCTTAAATGTTTGTCCGAATCGAACGTCTTCATAAATAATTACATTACGTTAAACTTCGTTTAAAACAAGATATTGACAAAATTGGATTTGAATAAAAACATAGACATTAAGGTTATAGAATGCTTATTATGCTTTTATGTTTTTATATTTTAATTACTTTTAAACGCATGCGTGTCGCCAGTTTGTTCGGGCAATTGTAAACTAAGTTATGCATGTACTCTTTAATGCTTTAGTCGGATTAAATATCAAACTATATACATGCAAGATTCCGTAAAAAAATAGTAGTTGCTCATTCTTGTTTTCTTCACACTACTTCGTAACACACGTTCAAATATTGTCAACATCTAGTGCAACCAAATGAATGACATTAGCAATTCTGTTCAACTGTCTGTATGAATTATTTAGCAAGAAGTTAATGGTCGCCCATTGCAAATAACCTAATTTATTCTCTGCTGATTAGAGTTGATCTGTGATCTTATTCTGGTCTTTGCTTTGAGCGCGTTGAACTGCACTCGAATGGAATGTCAGTAGACATGTAACCTTTCTTTGCTGCCATGAACATTACAATGAAAAGAAGAAGAACCACACTAAAGTTGTGAACAACTGAAATTTGACTCCGAGGAACTAATACAATTATATTTAATAGGCATTTGTGTTTTTTTTAAGTAGCCTATTTTGTTTTGTGTATGTAGTTTAAAAGCTTTTCAGTTCAATAAATATGGGTGAATAAGTTCATTATCACTGCTATGGCTTTCTAAATTCAATTTTGAAAGACAATAATTAACAAGGCTATAAAGTAGTTTCAAATTAAGTATTTTCATATTTGTCATGTTAATATAATTCAGAAAAAATAAAACAATCCTCGACTAAATATAATAGTACGATCGAAGAAGAACCGTATGTTGGTGATAAACACGAATGTAGCCTCGCGTTAAAACCAGTGACTTCACGCTATGTGCATTTTTATTAAAACAGGACTGTATATTTTCGTATAATATGATTTATGGTTATATCCTTCTGTATACTTCACCATACATACGTATGCAGTATTAAAATGGAAACAATCTGTGTTGTAGGTGCTTTAATCGTGATTCGATATAAATTTTCCATGTCAAATTTTGGGATATTGTAATTTATTTGAGGTTGATGAATGAATTGTAGTATTATATTGTATATAAAGCTAATGTGGTAAACTAGTGCTATTACTGGGTTATGATGAGGTCACGCATACATATTAATTACATGAAATATACACCCGCTACACACAATTTCTTTAAAGAAATATGTAATATACTGACAAATTTATCTTTGAAAAGGCATCTTTTATCGCTTTATTGTGCAACTAACAATGTAGTCGGCGTGGGATCGACACATTTATGATAAATACTTCTTTTCCGACTATGTGAAATTCCTTCATTTTTATTTAGAAAATGCTGATTTTGGCAAGTAAAATCTAGTTTATCAAAGTTATTGTTTATACATGAGGTGTTGAACATACTGCATAGTTTGTAATGCTATTCACCTCTTGTCAGTCATAATTCAAAACAATTAAAAGGCAAAGATAGAATAGCAATTATTTTGCTGTACTATTCTTCTGTAATCGGTAATTATGAAATGCGTACATAATATACATTACTTTATGAATTATTCTTCATGTATTTTTGAATTTACTTGTCAAAATCAGTTGTTTTCAGGGTTTTCTCCTAAACGAAATATTTCACACTGTCGAAAATGGAAAGTCTTCATCGTAGTGTTGATAATTTATGTCGCTTAAACACACACATACATATTTATTTTGTTTTTTAAACAAATACACATCGATATGAATCAATGTAGAACTTTACTGAAACATCAGCCAAATAAATCATTTCATTAATGCGAGTCGGTATTCCTGAAAAGAAATAAATCATCACACCAATATAACCAAACATGCTTCATCGTTCCGTAGAATAGGTTGAATAATTGGATGAGACATGTTGATACTTTCAATCTAGAGTAAGCAGGAAACGAAGCCAACCACGTTTTAACGCTTTGAGTGTATACAAAGGCCACTCGGGCTTCCTTCTATACGTATGTCATTATTGTCCATCTCACTCAGTGATTGGAGCGCTTTTATTTATTACTCGATTGATTAAAAAACATTTCTATATAGACTGATTAATATTATTGTCGAAAAACTGCTCTACTTTTGAAATCAAATATGTTCATGCTTGTTACGTCGTACCAGTGATTCTAAACTACCTCAACATGACAGATCAAAAGATTACGCAAAGTCCAATTTGGAGATTATAGCATGTAGAGTCACCACTATCAGAACAGTGTAGTTGAAGAATATGGCAGGAAACGGTAAAACGAGATAGCATTGGCAGCGCGGCGTGTTGCAGAATTAATAATGACGATCAAAATCAGTAATTATATATCCCGACGCACAAATCATATAGTCAATTTGCATGATAGATATGTTGTTGTTCCCGCAAACGAATGTTCCAAAAATATATGGTGTATACATAAGCGATTTTTTTAAATATCAACAATTAATTACAACGTAACAAAAAACAAAAACAATCACAACAAGTTACAATCGATTGTGCTCTGATACCGAGAACATGACGTAATTGCATAATGTTATTGTCTGTCAAGACTTATTTAACACATCTCATCACATATGCTGTTTTTCCAAAAGGAATATAGGTAGGTGGATTTTGTATTTTTTAGTGTGGCACATGAGTATCAATATCATTGCGTTCAAAGAGATGTTTGTTATGGGTTATCATGAATTGAAGATGTATAGCGAATACATCACACAATGCCTCGGGTATATATATATATAGTTTTATACATAAATAATAACATGTGATAATCTTTTTATCCCGTGACTAACTTTGAGTACCAAACAAACAGCCAAATCGCTTACGTATCATATGCTAATTTATGCTAATAAGAAATTACGTCTAAGCGTGTCGGTAGACGCGCAAATTCCGTCACGGCCGCAGATTTCTATGATAATCGACAGAAATATCAGCCTTGTAACGATATATATTTTAAAATGATTTTTCTGTGTATGTCATGGCTTCATTCGAGTTGAGCACTTTTTAAAGTTTTCTAATTAATTGAAACAAATCGTTTTTCTCTGTCATTTGTGTCAGACAACAAACTTAAATGAATGCTTATTTAATATATATATATATATACAATGATGAAGTGGCACTGCTTTTTATATATAAACCATCGTGAAATTATCGATTAAATTTTAGTGATTTAATTTTCGAATTTACCTAACACTTTTACTCCATTACAGTGTGTTGAGTAAATATTACCGAGATCCTCAGTTGTTAAATGTAATGTAGTACACATGCCCCGTTTTTGAGCAACATAATCATCTTTTAAATCAGACATTTACCAGAGAATGATTTTTTTTTCTCCAAATGACAATTATTATAACTTTGTTATTCATTATTTATATGTTGAATTGTATTATCCATACAATAAGTCGGATACCCGCATGTGATGCACCTGCACCATTAAATATACACTACTTCTTGTCAAATGAATTGAAAGTTGAAGTAGATATTCTCGATCATTGGCAATTATTCAATATAACCAGATGTTCCGGGTGATTTTCTTTCATCATAAGTTTATAAATAGGTAGTGGAAAGTACTTTAATTATTTTACAAATGGTGGCTCGTCTTGAAACTTCACGGTACACGCATATAAATGTTCTGAACACATCACAATGAGACATTACGTGAACTACTGCATACAAATTCTGAATAAAACGTTTTTCATGATTTTGATTCAATTTAAAATGCTTTAAAATTAATTTTAAAATTAACACCAATATAGAATAGTTGAAGAACAGTGGTGGCATTTACTTACTACGTTTATAATTATTATTCAGGCGATATATCTGTAACTAATCCACAGTTGAAACGCGGCATTCCATGGGCATTACCTTTATTTCTGATAAGTGATAAATGTATGAGATGCCCATAAAATAATAATGGAACCTGTATTTCCATGTCGTATACCAATCAATAGCCTCGTATAAAGACGATAACACACCGACAATTTCACGCCGTGTATCAGATAACATATGTATTATAAATGCGTTAGGTGCATGTGGCAGATTAATACCGAGATTCACTGAAAATATCAATATATAAGGGTTAATCTGCCGTATCTGGACAATCCAGTTGCCATGCACACGACACGTTTTCCTTTATTCCATTGCTATGGTGATGAAAATGTATATAATAGTAATGACCACCAACCAACTATTTAGTAATGTTATTAGCAAAGGAGTGCCGCTGGTATACATGATACAGTTAATAACCATATATGGACGAATTTAATGCAGAGAAACCATATGCGATTTGCTACATCGCTTAATAATTTACGTGAACTGTTTATTAATATTTAATAACCATGATAATAAAAGCTATATGTATGAGACATAACGGTTTAATGTTTATTCAAAGTCTATTTCCAGAATGAGATAGACAGCAATTGCAGATAAATTAATAACATTTAAAAGGGGCGAATCAAATGAGACTCATAAAATCGCCTCTGTGGGGGGAAGCATAACGTCGCATATTTAAGTGGAAATATTTAATCTGGTCGAGTTTTCCACCGGCTAGACCAAGTCAATTGCGATTTCAGTATTGCAAATTTTAATCAGTATTCTTCCTGTGTTTCTTTGAAGTATATATGCTACGGATATTTGATTTTCCGAGCCAGGTCACGTTATATAAATTCTATATGTGTAGTGAAGATATGAACATTATTTTGTGTTCTGCAATAAAAATAACCAGGTCATTACATTAAAAAATAAGCAGCACGAGATTTGAACTAACAAACTAAAGTAAACTAAAGTAAACTAAAGTAAACTAATGTAAACTAAACTAAACTAAACTAAACTAAACTAAACTAAACTAAACTAAACTAAACTAAACTAAACTAAACTAAACTAAACTAAACTAATAAATCCAGCTCGAAATAGCGTGATGACTAGATGGATAAGCGCAAGTCGAGTGTCTGATGTCTGATGGTTTTTAGATACAGTTTTTAATCACCAAGGTATGTAACAATATTATATAAGGTTAATGTATGATTTATTACTTGTTATTTTGTTTCATATATATAGATATGACTCGACACTCGTAATTTGTCCATATTTTTTTCAATTTCACAAACTCATATATAACAACATAACACAAACATAACTGTATACAGACACAATGATGTGTAATTAACATACACATATTTCCAGCTTATTTCAATGTTATATGCAGTAGAAATATACCCTGGAGAGAGAGGAGCACCAGACACAATTACATGAACATTATCGTGATCGCGATTATGTCATTATGTTGATTAAAGAAATATGATTTTACAAAGCTATGTTATCGTTTCAATGTTGAGCCAGGCGTGTGCATATGCATAAACACATACTGCGAACGACGCACTAAAGTTCCGTAAACAATCCACTTTTGATAATCAGTTATACCATATTACATTTCAAAAAAATAGACTACATTTGTTTTGTGATTTTTGATTTAAGGGTATGTAAACGAAATTACATTAACTGATGTAACTGATAACTTTTCCAATGAAATCCTTAGTACCCCGTTGGCAGGCCAGTCACACAGGTTCTCACCACATGAGGTTACGACCCCCCTGCCGAATGCTAAGAACAACTGAAACTAATATATACATATTTACATGAAAATTTTCCACCTATGCGCATCTGTTTGTGCAGGAGTTTTACGACCGTGTGCCTTTACGGACGTCAACCAAACTTGTTATATGGGAAGTTGGCACCCAAGGCTCACAGGTGCTACACCTTGCCCAAGGGTGACCTGGAGGTAGTTGTAGCAAAGGGTAACCTCATTCTCCCACGTCCATAGACTCCACAACCGGATGTAGTTTAAAATCTTGTCCAGGACACATATATACATATTTAAATAAACGTAAACGTTGCCTTTAATAGATAATACCTCACACGTGAGGCTGAGTTGGTGCAAGGCTTTTATGACCGTATGCCCTTACTGACGTCAACCAAACTTAATATGTGGGAAGTTGGCACCCAAGGCTGACAGGTACTACACCTTGCCCAAGGGTGACCTGGAGGTAGTTGTGGCAAAGGGTAACCTCATTCTCCCAAGTACAAAAACTCCACAACCGGATGCAATTTTAACGTCTTACCCAGGACATGTCCAATACAACTGAAAACCGACTAAGTCGTGAGGCCAAACCTGTAATAATTCGGGGAGCGCTGAAAAGCACTGCGTTCACCCGCGCGTCCATTGTGCCCAATGGTGACATGGAGGCTGCTGTGGCACATGATAACCTCATCTTCCCAAATTACGCATTCAAAAATGAAATTAATTGTAATAAACAATTACGTCTTGTGACGTCACTGTGAATTATCAGACGATAATATTCAAACGTTAATCCCAACAGACATATACAGTTTGGCAACCGGAAACGACGAAACGGAAGTTGACAATGAGCTCCGAATGTCACCAAAACTGTATGTGAACCTCTGTTGGGGTTAACATTTGTTTTAGTACAACGACTAAAGAAACAACACAAACAAAAGACATATAGATAATCCTCCAGGGCCAAGAATTACAAAATTTCTACATGTCACATAAGGTGTCTTTTATTGTATAACATTCATATAATTTAAATAATTAACATTACTATTAAATATCAAGAACGGCAATATCTATAATATACAATAATTTACAAATTACGCAATGATCATCTCTGATAATCAATATTTACAACACACTGTGACAAACTGAAATTCATTGAGCCATATGAAACAGGATTACAACTCTCCAGAATTGATGTAGTGGACACACATTACTTGTCGGTTGCGAGACAGGAATAATGAAATGAAGCACTGTCGTTGTCAGTGGCATTAGGGCCATATCACATTGGGAATCTCCTACCTCATCAGTGGATTCAGTGTTGTCATCTTCTAAAACGATTCCAAAATGTCGAGAAGGCATATTATTAGAACAAAAACCTGGTTGTTCCCGACTTAATGTACTAATTCACGAGTATCATCGAAGATGACATTAGTATTATTTGTTATACCATGATTTATTTATATTTGGTTAAAATTCATATGTTATAACCCATTGGAACATTAAAGAACCAGATATCAACATCGGCTGCAGTATTTACCAAAAGTCTCAGGCAGAGTGCATATAGACCAGGCTTAAGCTAGCTTAAAAGCAGCTACAGGACATCTTGGGTCACCTAAATTGAAGTAACAATAAACACAAAAATATAATAATTAGTATGATAATGAACCAGTTTAACAACAAACATTAATATATATATCAATAGTTACGATATATAATCAGAAATGTTGATGAATGAACTCACCGGGAATAACATGTATTCTTTCTTCACCAATGGTATCACTAAAACTGTCATTGGATGTTTCATTTTTGTCCCATTCATCATTGACTTGGTGGACAAACTCAATATCATCTGGAGCAGTATCCACACTGATTATAGACTTCACTATATATCTTACATTTCTCCAACAGAAGTACAGCATGATCGCAAAAAAAGCTTTTTTTGAAGATTACTTAGGGAGATTGTACCAAATCTGCCTGTCTACTCTGAGTACATTTGTTTCAAGTCTCCGGAGTCAATTTCCGCATAAGGATTCACCTTTGCCTTAACAACTTGTTTTAGATGGACATTCATATACATTTGCTTTTCCATATTCTGGATCGCCTATGATAACAACAGAACATTCGTTGGACACGTATCTCGCTATGTCTATCTGGCTGATGCCATAATGTTCTTTGAGTACAAACTGCCATCTCTTTTGCGAGCACTGATATAGAACTTTCAAGACATTGCTGAAAATGTATTTCTTTGAGTACTCCTTTAAGTCAGATAGTTAACCTGCATTATGTTGCATATTTGATGTGATGGAGATTCAGCACATCTACGAAGCAATCTGTCTACTAAGGTGTATAATTACTAGCGTCTTTGAAGTTTTTCTCTGTTATTTACCTTTTCAATAACTATGCAGTATTGATTATCTAAATGATTAAGGTATGACATACACTTTGATCTAGAATAATCGTATGTGATCTATGCATTTGCCGTGTCCTATAATGTCGCGGTTCAAAAATTAAACGATAAACTGCTACATATACGTATTCCATATACCCAACTTAGTCTAAAAAAACAGTATCACCAACATCAGCTGATGTACTGCCTTCAGTTCCACGCAATAGACAACCCTTATCTGGGATTTGAATAAGTAGCTTATGTGAAGAAGTTCACAATGGATCGATGGCAATGCACTTTCACATTCTTTGAGAGGTAGATGGAAAGATTATTGAACGTTTACAGAGGTCTACAAAACGTTGTGTTCATTCTGAATGATAGCGGGGTATGGGGCTAAGATCTTGCATATAAGAAGTTATGAATGCTAGGTGATGGGTGAAGGGTTTGCATACATAAGGCTAAGACTAATTTGAATGATAGCTGGGTATTGATTAAATTTTGAGGGTGGGTATACATGTTTTTTTCAACCCATAACTCCTTTGTACTTTCCACCTCTGACGTTGTTTTTTGAATACAAATCTAGTTCTTACATTACTTTGTATCCAGTAATGTAACAGTTGACATTGTTTATATAACCGAAAAAGTGGAAAAGAAAAACGTAAATTAATTGAATTTTAGTGTAGAGCGTCTGATAACTCGCTTCTACACGGGACAAAAACAAGATGTCCTTCTCAACACTTGTACAGGTGAAAGGAAATAAGAAAAATGTTAGATAAGTAAAACACTGTTGTGAAAGTAGAAACCGATCACCTGCACGAGAAGCAAATCATTAAAACTACTGCCCGGAGTTTCATGAAACATGTCTTTCAGAGCAGACGGAAGAGGCAGTGACAATCTCTACGCTTGAGGTAAGTAAATGTGTATTCACGTGGAGCTATATATAAATACAGTGCCACACACTGAAATGCGAAGCGCAATGCCTACTCGCTTAGATCAATAAGTTCAATTCTTTTCGAACAATAACACAGCAGCGTAGATATCGCTCTCACAGAAGAATCCGGAATGGTAAACTTCAACGCAGCGAAATTCAAATCTGGTAGGAAGTTGCACGGTGTCATTTTTTGTCAAGAAAAGAAACGATCGAAGATGAATTCGCCTCTTTAAACTAAGCTTTTAGATGACGATTAACATGTTTTATATTGAGATATATTTGAGTAAGATATTGTCCTCTCTTTTCAAAGTTTGAAGTGCCTTTGTACGTTTTTGCGGGAAGACATGTTGCTATTCTTTTTGTTTAGGTTATGTTCTTACGTCGTTCCATTGCTGTGAATAACGCACCACTTGTGTCGTTTTAGCTATTTGTTTGTGAAAACTACGGTTGCTTCTAAACAATATAAGTCAAATAAATATTACGTTTAATTTAATTCCAAGTAGAGTAAAAATAGACTCTCCTAATGTACGTAACTTGAATACGTGGCATGAACGCAAATATTTTCTAGTGGAAAGCAAAAGTTACTGATAACAGATTTTTTACAAAGGAATTTTTCAGCTGAAACCATAATCTGAGGTATTCATTATGAGCGTAACAGTATGCAAAGGGCGTGTCAAGTTTGTTTCATGCAAATTTGGAATGCAGAATTGATGCGTAATTAGACTCTTCGGGGAGCGCTGCAGTTAGTGATAAGTGATAAAACTTGTGTGGCATCTTGATGTGAATAAGCTTACCTGGAGACAAAAAGGTTTCATTAACTCAGTCTAGACTGGAATTTTGACTTGCATCGATCACATTATATTGTAAATACACGTATTGACATATATCCTCGACGATTGAATGACTCGTTATCAGAGGCTGTTGTTTACATGTTCAGGACGTGGAAAACATTTTAAAGTTGGCTTTATGTTAAATTTTCGTTGAAATATACTAAGCAACTAGCAAAACAACGGGTGGCAAACAAATGCAAATTTAAAAGGCTCTTGTGGATCTCCCTTTTCAGATGGCCTCATTACGAATGTAATGAAACTATAGTAATATATCGCGTTAACCTGTACGAGAACACAGAGATAGCCAACACATTTACTCTGGTTTACAAAAATCCCGTAATGCAAGGACAAATATGAAACATATTATGTTTACCATCCGGATGTATTAGTACTAACAGGAAGAATATTTCTAATCCTCTGAAATCGTATTCTGAAGTACATTTCTCGTGTGGTACTGATCTGACAAAGGAACTGAATCGATATTTTTGTTTACAGAAACGAGTTTTTTCGACGCAACTCACAACACCATGGACTAATCATACTCATTCAGTTATTATTAAAAAGTGGCATCCTATATTCCTAATTGTTGATGCGAAAAATGCTACTAAAGTTATGTTAGTTGATAAGGATGAAATCATTGGTAATGTTGTTAGGCTCTTTGTGAAGTATTCTAATCGAAGTCGGCCACCTGATTGTAATTGACCTACAAAAAGTTTATATAAATATGCACTGCATACTATCTATTTTGGAATATTGATGGTTATGTTTAAATAAAAACTGTATTAGTTATAACTGTGCCAACACATTTTATCAAGAATATAAATGATATTATGTTTGCTTTTAATATATGAAAATAAGGTTACCATATTGTCAAGTGGGAAGTAGCGATTATGGATATATTTTTGGCTAGATGCGAAATAATTGATTTAAATACAATTATCAACGCAAACAGGGCATAACACAGATTTTGTATGGCTCGGAAGCGAATTTAAAATATTTCTCTTCCGGTATTATTTAAGGTCGGTTGAATGTGAAGAACAAATTTGTCGTTGCAAGTATATACACTACCTATATTACCTTACATTAAAAATGTTAATTGCATGGCAATATGTAACGACAAAACATCCACGATATTTTATTTAGAACAACCAATACCTTCAAATAGATGGCAAATGGATATTTGTATTACGCAAATGAAGTTTGACTTAGTAATCTTATTTCGTTTGAGTTAATAACTCTAAGAGCCCTCTCACATCCTCCTCCTCCCCTCCTTCTCCTCCTCCTCCAAAATTTCATGCATAAACCACTTACGCAGGATTTGTCTTGCATTGGCGATTTCACGTTGACTGAAGCTGATAATGGTTCATTAAAGTATTAAAGATAAATGTTAAAACCGTTTATTTGGAAATATATATGAATACGGCCCACCGACAATTAAAGGCAAATTACACTTTTTTCGCATCGAAGGTTGTCGCCAGATCTATATTATTCTAGAGGTGGTGCAGTATCAGATTCCTAATAAGGCTATTTGTAATAATCGATAATACACGGGTAAAATTGGTAATATCAATCGTGATCTACAATCAGAAGGAACTGAACATCTGTCAAGAAGTGACTACGTGACACTATAGCTGCTGATAATGTTAATTTAAAATCATTTGGCCAAAAATGTATTATGCATGAGTCATATATTTGATTGGCGTATTGCAAAATTCCAGCCGTCGTTTGTAAAGTTAAGAGTACCTTCTAGAAAGACGCATACGGTATCATTGAAATTGAACAAGGAGAAAAAAATGAATACGACAATTTTGTAGAGACTTGAAAACTGATTATAGGTAAACTTAGATTTTTTTTCATTTTTATTTGATTCGTATATAGACGGTTATTAAATGTTCTGAGTAATAGCTAGGAGTGAAGTGTATACATGAGACTCGACGTTGGTATGACATTCGGCCCAGAAGGCATCAAAGCCGATGTCATCTTTTTTTTGTACTTGAAGATACATGTAATGTTGAAAATCATTATCATCGGTTTGGAAGAATCTACTATCATAAATTTGTATTCATGTCACTCAGACCATTGCTAGTGAGATAACATTAACATAATGTATGAGTTACAGTATGAGTGACGTAGCTCTCCGACCTTTCTATAAACGTAGCGACGAGACACAACACGATGCCCACTGCATCAAATAACATAAATACGAATACAAAATATAGAATTTAGATTCACATACCCATTACAACGACTTGTAAAATAAAATCAAGGAGTGTGTTTACACATATTACTCATGCAAAATGTGATGTTCTCGCTGGACATGTTTCCATGTTTACCATTTCAACTATGCGCCCCAAGACATAACCTTTAATAGGAAGCAACACAGAGAATAATTGCTTACTGGCATATATAATGTCAAAAGTCACAAACCCACAAGGATTTTAGAAATAGCGCTTATGATTTAGTCCAATCTCAACTGACTTTCGAGTCACAGTATTTTGATTTCTTAAGTAATAATAGATTATCCAGTTTGTTGTACGAACTTGTAAATCTAACTCGGAAATACGAGTGTTCAGTGACTCATAAGCGTAAGAAGTAGTGTCTTATAAATATTGTAGGCTGATGAGTTCATCTGGAAATTCTTGGAATCTATTCCCCGCAGCGAGACGAAGAATTGTTACGTTTCGTAGAGTTAAATTAAACACTGTCTGGAATTACTGTTGTTCTATATAATTATATTATCAGGTTTGTTGTACGAACTTGTAAATCTAACTCGGAAATACGAGTGTTCAGTGACTCATAAGTGTAATGGGTAGTGTCTTATAAATATTGTAGGCTGATGAGTTCATCTGGAAATTCTTGGAATCTATTCCCCGCAGCGAGACGAAGAATTGTTACGTTTCGTAAATTAAACACTGTCCAGAATCACTGTTGTTATATGTACACGCGCGTTTAATGGAGATTTTAATTTGGAAATCTCATTGAACAGCGCCGGGAACGCGGCGTATCGTATTGTGTTAGTCGTAAAAAAAGAAGCCACAGAAACGGCTTGCCCAGCATTGACTACTATTATTCGTGTGGCAATATTTGGTTTCAAAAATGTTTTACGATTATTTATTTAGTATTTGTCAACAGTATGTGAACTTAATTTGGTTCACTCTCAATTTGTTTTTTGGAAGGAACGGTAAGATAATTCCCATAAACCACAATGAGGTTTTTGTTTATTTCCTCGCTTAAAACTCCTTGAAAATATTTTTTTTTTTCTTCATCTTTGTATAACATGATATATCAAATATGTAAATAACAATAACAATATTTTTACTTTAGCAAATCATTGGCTGTTCCCTCTCTGGACACCTTAACAAAATATTTGCTGTTGTACTTAAACAAAGGATCTCAGCAATAAACACAAATGAAAGTTTATTGGCTTTAAGTAGGGTTTAGATCGTGGTGTAATTCTAATCTCCATTTGAAAGAGCTGTAAGCAGAAATATGTATGTGTTGTAAAACGCGTTACTTATCTGTGTGTTTACACAACTTACATTTGTCGTAAAACGTAATATTTATAGTGTGTGCTAGTAACCGAATAGTTGTGTTAAAAAGTACGTATTACTAGCATGAGTAATAGTAATAATGTGGATATCACTTTGTTCAAAGACGTGTGGCCAGTATTATCTACGAACCGAAGAATCCGGGTTGATAATAATATAACTAAACGCCACACACACGTATAAATCAGCTCTGTGAAGAAGTTATATACACATTAGTTTATAATTATATGTTAAATTATGTTAATTATGCATGACGTCTCAGCGCATTGTTGGACGCGACTTTGCAGTTACGGCTGCTGACGGTTATCGATCATCGGCATAAAGATTCTATAAATATATCTTTAAGGCAATATTGTTATTATAATTATTATTATGAGATAGTGTCATTGCCCCTATTTAAGTAACAAGTCTGTATGTAATTCTTCTACCACGCACGATTTGACTGGAGACGTTTAATGGGCGGTGTCGTCGTGCAGCGCGTGTTTGAATTTCATGTAAATAAACAATGTATTTTACACGTGTTGTATTTGTCGCTATGAGTCCCAAATCGAACAGGACGCGGCGCGACGACCGCCGACCTTTAACATGCAACATTGTAGCGTTTACCGTTCCATATCAGAGAGTGATATTTCACACTATGTGTCATAGCTATGAATGCACTATAGTTATTTGATAATGGTAAATGGTCGCATGTACATAAAGACCATATTATTGTACTGTGTGATAGTATAACGCACGATTCATTAATACGTTTAAGTGTTTCACTGTAGCATGATGCTTTGCTAATCAGCAATTAATAACAGTCAGTAATATATTAACAAGGTATTAACGACTTCTTGTCAATTAGTATTTAGAATTTACCAAGTAGAGCACTAATGATAATGACAACGTCTGAGCGCAGACCATCACAAGTTAAACATGCGAAGCTCAGTGAACTCTTCTTTTATTATCAAGTAAATTGAGTCTTGCCTACCATTTCTTGTTAGCCTTTGTCACATTTCGCTAATTACCATGACAATCAGACGCGTATCATGTCGCCGCATCTTCTTGAAATGTACAATGGGAGTATATTGCCAATTAGCTGTAGATTTACTGATGTATGTTACTGCGATCCGAGCGAAAGGCGGCCATTTTGTTAATCTTCCCCCAAACGCCAAGGTAAAAAAAATGCCTTTGCCGTAATCATTGCTTTGTAACTTTAAGGACTGTTTTAAGGAGCGATATTCTTCCAACGATGACCTCTGTTTTATATCGGCTTGTCAGCAACCAGGAGTAGAATAAGTCAAAGGAGGTTTTATGTGTGTCTCGGAAATATTAAAATAACATGATACAGTACAGAAATTGTAAGAATCCTAGGTAATATGTTCGGCAAGATCTAACGGATATCAGCGATTGAACACTGTTATCTATATACCGACAAACGCAGTTCGTGCGTCTCGCTTTTTTTGTTGTTTGCACGCAGCACATGGTTTTGTATTATTTAGATAGCCGCAAGACATGAACACTGTGTATACGCCACGTAAACCCCTGATATCAACTGCGTATGTTATATTGTAAATCGATAGTTATATAACTACATTTCCTTGCTGCGAGTAAATGAAATATAACGAGATGTCAGGGGTGGATTTTCCTATCTTTAAACTACAGTGTATATTAACACGTCAATTGAAATTTCTCACCTGTTAAGCGATCGACCTTCTCGTTGCGCATGTCACTATTCTCGTCACTCCGAAACAGTGTGTGTCGATGTAGAAAATACGTCACCAAAGCTGCTACTCTAGTTAACCTAGCGATGTTTCCCCTCAATTTGAAACCATTATCATCGTGTTGTAATGTGTTCATAAGGAGATCCTCTACTGACAAATAGAGCGACTGACTATTGCTTTTTTTTCATTGCGTACCCCCTAAGTTGGTACAAATGAAAAAAAGAATACCGTCTCAGACAACAATTCGTTAATCTCCTTATCTTAGCCGATATGTTTAAAGCTGCTTTAATGTTTCAGATGCCATAGGTGATTGGGTAGAAACCATAGTTACCAATTGTATACTTTGTTTTATAAGGATGGTCAGTTGAACCTATGGCCAGTTATTCGTTGTATCAAATATGATGGCTGTTACCAATTGGTTAGTTGGTATCACGTTGCTATTGATCGATACCAGAATATTGCAGTGTAATGAAACAACCTAATATACGGATTATTCAGTAGAATCTGACTGTCGGCGTAAATCAACGGGCTTTGAAATACCACAGCTGAGACGGACATGACGCGGTTACAAAACCTGTGCACATACATGCGGGTGAATGGGATATATGCTGGGGGTGTGTGACCGTATATGTAGGCTGCCAACTAGGTAGAACTATGCACGCTTTATAATAAATGACCTGCGTGGACCAGACGGTGTTGGAGCAAGGTTGCTTCTAAAAATGCTCTCTATGCATAATTTACCAGCTGTCTATGTTTTGTATATTATATTCTTGTTCACAGAGAAACATATTGTGCAGCTAGGTTCTATTTTCTATAAACCTAAAACAGGATTTGTGTTTGTTTAATTGTTATTTTTGGGGAGGAGGGGTGCGTGTTTAAAAAGAAAAATGAAGACGAATAAATATATACTGTCTGAATACCTTCATCATAGGTGTTTAGTTTTTCATAATATTTACATCCGTCAATCAATCCCATCTAGTATATGTTCATTTATAGTTTGTCTGTTTGTTCTGTTCCACCTGCCAACTGATTCATGGTAGCAAGGTTATCCAACTATCGATTTTCCACTCAATACATAATAATCGTATTCATAACAATTTTTTATTTATATGGATATGTTTGATTCGATGTTTATTATATATACACAGCGAACAGATACCTTCGCTTTTCAATTCACCATTCATCATAAAAAGTAGCGCCACCTTGCGACGGAGCGCTTCTGTGACGTAAGGAACGCTGTTCGCCATGACAGCGTAGATATTGTTAATTTATGTTTGTTCGTCAATAAAAACAAAATACTGATTGTTAGATTCCATATATTGTGAACGACGTGCAATTTCACAGCTGAAAGTATTCTAATATTTGATCGGCATTGCTTACCCGATTTACCTTACCATTGCATCACAGGAGAAAACATCTAGGGGCACGACACACAGACAATAACGCATTATTGATTGAGATTTGCCAAAAAAGAAGAAATAACTATCCCCGCACTGGAGTAGTGTCTGACTTGATATTGTAATCAACAAATAAAGATGCTCTACATATTAAACCACATATTATCGTCGCTAAGTCAAATAAATGGTTCAAATTACATTTAGACGCAAGCTTTACAAGTATTAAAGCGTCGTGCGTATTTATAACAGTGTTATATCAATATGTAGTATTTAGCTACACCACGTTTTGAGACGTGTGCTTCCCGTGAATAAGAGTGAATTATATTTCTTCAGACTATATTCATGGTATTTGTGGATTCTTTTGCACGTAATTTGAAGATGAGAGAGTAGACAATCTCGCTAGCTTTTTTTGTATAAAGTTACGCCATCAAAAACATCTGGCAGAATGTGAGTCTATGAGTACTTTACCTGCGGTAAAACGAGACGTTGAGTATGTCATCTATCAGAGTAAACACATTCTTAAAGACCCATATGTCATGTGTATTTATTGTAATGCATTTTATTGAAATTGAAATCAAGCATGTTCATTTGATTTTAGGATAATCTGACAAAACTAATAAAGTTAAATTTTTCGGTCAAATCTGCGATGACGGGAAACTGTCCATCTGTTTCTTAGTATTAATTGAAACACGTAGACGTCCCGAAAACTGCTTGACATCCGCTGGTGCCTCTTGAAATGTGAATAAATTACGGTATCTTTAGAGTATTTCAAAATAATTTTACGCTCCAAGACTGATAAAAAAATCCTCACGATCCCAGGGTTACACGGCATGTCGGCATTTCTCTCAAACAACCTGAAGTAGCCCTGACAAGTGAGGGCGCTCTAACATCGCGCAACTGTAGTTGCAATTACTAAGATGTCCACATAACTTTTGTTTCGTTGAGCAGGCAACTTTCCGTTGGTCTGAAATTTATAATTTGAATTATTTTTAACGTTTATTATATTGCAATTTCGAAGTAAAGAAAACTTTTCAACCTCAGCTTCGAGAACAGTTGTCATATTATCACTCATAAGCCTATCGGCAGCCTTGGTCGCATTATCTCTATTAAGGGTTTTTTTTTCTGCACTGTTTTACGTTGATTTACACTCAGTTGGCAATAGTCGATTAGACACCACTAAATTTACACCCGAACCCGAATATTGTGTTTCATCGAAGTTTAATTACTGACGTGGACACTAACGAGAGCGAATGGCATCAATAAACAAAATTGATCATCGGCTAGGCAAAAGAGGGCGCCAGATTTCTCAATAACTCTATTTTTGTACAACGTCATAATTAAACGGCCCAGTTTTTCTTTGCGTACAATTGAAAGTATCCCCAGTGAACAATTCATGGTACGTTGTTATCAGCACATGCTAAGATAAATATTAAAATTTACATTTTGTTTACAACTGCATTATTGAATATAGCATCACAACACTACACACTCTTTCATCCAGCCTGAGGTTTACTAAATTTATTTTGCAATATCTCCAAAAACAAATTCATTTTTTTCAAAATCGGTAAACATTGCTTTGTTATCCGGTATCTAGCCATGCGATCTACAAATTGTCATCACTCGGTGAAATTGTGATACCCATACTCTCGAGTCATCGAGTGTTAATGATGTCATTGTCACTTATATGATGTCACCCCATTGACTGAGATGGTAAAACAAATGGTGCCAGATTCCTTTATTCTATAGCCAGATAGTTCCTGTCACAAGCCTCAAATCAACAGGTAGCCCACCATTAAGTCAGAAACACATTTATAATTCATTTAATTATAATTTATGAAAAACAAATTCCAGTTCAATTTGATCAAAATCAAGTAATTCATAAGCAACACGTGCTACCCTGCCTTATGTACATACATATTTATTAACTAATTTATTTATTTCTCTTTCAAACTGAGTTACGTTTTTTCGTGTATAAATGTTCTCTCTGGTAGTATTTTTGTTTCAAAAACTATACATCCAGTCCAAGTATTGAGGGCGGTTATCAGGTACTAAAAGTTTAGCATATGTGGTTGCTATAGTTACCAAATTGGATTTCGTAAACAGACATGGTTTATATCACGTGTAATCGCATGTGGTTTTTTTATCACCCCGATAAGAAACATTACAAAATCGCAATAAAAATAAACACGACTGCTTTCCGTGTTATCATTTTACCAAAAACGATTGAATGATTAAACAATTGTTTCTATAATGGGTATGTTCCATTTAAATTTGATGTGATTGATTTTACCTTTAAACGAGAAACATACTTGCGTTTACAAATTACAAAACAAGTTAGTGGATACGTGACGATTCTGAAAATACATATCATTATGTAACAAAACATAACAATATTCTAGGTTTGTCCGAAGAGCCATAAAGTGCGTAAATAGGGTTGGAAAATAACAAATTAATACATTATCGTATTTGAAAATATACGGGAATACGCATGATCTTCGTATCAGTCAGTCGTCACCCCGGCGTTTGTAATTAACATCGTATAGCGCCACCAGTGTTGTGATCAATGTATTTACTGTGCATATCAAATATTTGAGTCAATATGAAGTTAGTTACAAGATTGTACCTGATTGGTTACCTACCCCTGAGATCTAACAATCAGACCAATCAGAGAGCAGCTTATTTGTTGACAGGTTTTTGTCTACCATGTATACATGCTTCGACTGAAATACTAAGGCTCCACAGTTAGATGTCTTGTTGCTTCCTTGTTCCCTGGAATATTTCAATGCAAGCAATAGAAATAAAAAAACGATGGGGAAATCATCCTGGGTTAGGTCTCTTCCATTAAATGATAACAATCTGTCTGCCGCATATCAGTGATTAGTTCTACATTGACGACAATGTTGACGCCGAAATTAAAAAAAGTATATATAAAATAAAATAAAAATCATGAAATGTGATTCAAAAGCACACATAACGCATTCTGTGAATATGAAGACCTCTAAAAAAAAAGATGAAGAATTACCTCTTTGTTTGTTTTTTCAGATTCGCTCATCTCCGTATATAGCGTGTTTGTGTTGTCTGTATTCTAATTTTTGAACATCACGTAACTTTATATCAAATCATCCTCTTCTTCGATGGAATTATAACTATGACTCTATCATTTTTAACATTCGTACCACGTGTGTGGTGAAATTTGGATGATTTATTGACCTCGCTACAGAAACACATATTTTTATACCTATTACTGCCGGCTATTTTATTAAATATACACATATAATGTATTGGGTATGCCATGCACTTATGTATTTTAAATAACCATTGCAACCCTCTCCCGTCTACCAATGTTTGTTAGAAGGAAATACACATGAATTAATTCTAAAATGACGTAATAATTATTAATATAACGTGTGACTGTCGGGACGTACGTTGAGAACGCTATGTACACCCGATGTTAATTTCATTCTACTGCCCTCTATCTTTCCCAACAATCCAGCTAAAGCGAACTCATTCGCAGAATGCCGTGTAAACACCTAAAACCATGCATCTCCATCAACTACGTCATCATGGCAATGATGACGCCATCAGCAAGTATACTGTTATCATGGACTATAATGCCATTTTGGCTTAGACGAACACTCGTTTCACACCTCTTCACGTATAATTGTGAAAGAAAACACACGCAATTAATTATTTTGCGTTATCGTGCGAATGTTTGCACTTGTTCCCACGTGGATGTTTGCAACCAGTGTATGCTATCCAAAATGGCAATATGGAGATTACAGTCCTCATATTTTTACAGGGAAAAAAAACATGATGCTGTCACTTAAACCTGACATTTCATATAAACATGAAAACTTATATCTATAATAATTGTTCTCGAGCAAAGACGAGATATATATCGATTTACCATACGACCGTTAATTCAGTAAGTCTCATTAATTGATCGAATGACACCATTTGAAGTTATATTTTTGTAATGGCGTTCACAAAACAAAAACGAGTTACGGATGATATGGCGAATCTGAAAATAAAGAAAGTGATAAATACCCGCGATCACAGTAATTTTTTTGGTATGGCCTCCAGGTTTCTAGGGAACATTTCCAGGCAAGAGCAACAGAGCGCAGTGGGCGCTGAGGGAGGTTTCATTGTCAATACGGAAATGAGCAAGATTATCGCCCTATTCAAAAATTCACATGATATTTTCTCGTCGAATACACAACTACCTGAGACGAACCCTTATCTTTTCCATTTCAAATCCACTCTTTGCATGAGTATTTCTAAAAATGCACGTCTGGCTCTGATTTTATGAACATCTCACGAGACTTTATACGGTTTTATCATCATCTTTTATGATATATAACTATATTTTTTTTTCACTTTTAACATCTGCACCACATGTGTTGTAAAATTGGGATGATTTATTGATCTCACTACAATAATAAGATTTTTTTTATACCTACCTTGTCACGATTTGACACCACAATTTGCACAGAGCATACACATATGTTGTATTCGGTATGGTATACACTTATGTATATAAGCTTACTCTTGAAAATCAATCATCCATCAGCATGGAATACACTAAAATCACTCATCCATCCGTCATTTTCACAACGCCCACGCAGCGAACATTAGTTTGTTTTACTGTCGTTAATTTCAATCTACCGCCCTCTATCTATATCAGCAACGCCGTTGAAGTGAACTAACCCGAATAATGCCGTGTAACACCGAACATACGTCAGTCCAGCATGTATCCTCACTAACTATCTATAGTGATAATGCTGACGTCATCAGCTTATATATATATATATATATATATATATATATATATATATATATATATATATATATATATATATATATATATATATATTGTTTTCGTGAACTACAACGCCTTTTCTGGCATAGGGAGACAATTGTTTTATATCACTTCACATATAGAATAACAAGAAAACACACTAAATCTGTTCTGTTGAAATAATTTTATTTTAGTGTGTGAATATGTACAGGTGCTCACATGTGTGTGTCTGCTATCTATAAGGACAATACGGGATTACAAAATTGATATCTATTTTTTTTATTTTAACTTTATCCGGAACTAATGTAAGATAGTTTTAATTTTATTGTGCATATTTTTGAAACATTACAACATAAATTCACAAAACGTAACAGGACATGACTTAAAATTGGGAATACTATAACACAAAAACACAACAAAACGCAAGGGATGAAAACGCAAGACACCACACCACAACGCAATGCAACGCGCCACGCCACACCACGCCACGTCACGTCACGCCAGACACGCATAGCACTTCACAGCACAGCAACGTTCAGCCTCAAAACAAAGAATCATTCAGCTCCTCCGATGAATTCTAACGTAATGTTTTCATTTATTACAACTAGACTGAGCCTATTTAGTGAACACCAACGATTAAATTATATAATAACAGACAGTCCACGTAGTCTGCATGGGCACAATGCAACTCTGGTCACCGGGGACACCGTACTTGTCTCAACGATCAATGTGACAATATTATTGAACGAGTGACTAAAATATGATTATTACCCATATATACACACCTGCTCCAGACGTCAAAGCAATCATATTATTGGATGATTGAGTACGGACTTTTGACTCATTTTACATTTTCTTAGTAAAAGAGATATTTCAACGAATCGATCGCACTGCTAATTTTAATTAAAACTATGACGGGATATCAAAACGTAAACGATGTCTCAACGAATGCGATCAATAAATCATATCTATCTATCTATTAATGTTTTATAATTAGGCGGACATTCCCTGAAGTGGAGATCTCTGGTGATTGAGGAAGCGAGGTTGGGCAGATTGCAATGCAGAACGTCGGATATTCGTCCACATGACTCCTCTCCCTGTAACCTCAGACAACCTAGCCAATTGAATTAGGTGTCTGAGCTGTAACGTCCAAACTACTTTACGCGAATTAAACACTAACAAAATACAAAGAAAGAAAATGACAGATTGATTAGAATATTTTGAAAAAGTTTGCACGTACCTAACCCCATTAAATCAATGGCACAAAAATATAACGATCGGTAACCCATTTTCTAATTACACGTGTCGATAATGCTTTACAATGAATACAACGTACACATGTAAGTGCAATGTTACTTCCCGAGCTATGAATCATGTACCAGCTCAGGGAAATTGCATTACGCTGCTTCTATTATGAGCAGCGTGTTCAGGTCTAAAAGTAAGAGGAGAGAACGTAATTACACTAACAGCGTTCGCCTTATCTAAGTTAACTGTCTTGCTGCAATGGATTTACTTTTACAGGTAATCCGCAAAAGTGTGTCATGTCTCAAGGCTCTCATCCACGTGAAAGCCAGGCGTGTTTCAGGTCAGTAACTAATAGCCTATTAAACGTAATGTAATTTACTTACACATACGTACGCAGATCCGTATACGTTTCTGTATACTATCGCAATTACAGCAAGTAAAAAGGCAAAAGCAGTAAATTTTACGCCATTAATTTTCACCACTGCCTTACAGACAGCAATAAACTAGACACACCAAGATTGATAACAATATTAAGAACGGGTCACCTGGACTGGGGAAATTGGTGGACCTATCATGGTTGTTAAGCCGCCCGTCCGTCCGCCAATCAGTCTATCCACCAATCAATTAATTAAAAAAATGTGTTCAATTTCACATTACCAATGCGCGTACACACGTGTTACAGTGTTCCCCACTTAATGTTGATTAATATTCGGAGATGCACGCATTTATATAATATGCATGGACATTTACTACTTACGTATGCAAATTGCTGTGGATATGTCCGCACATTTGCATTTGAATGTCTTGTCATATTTGTACTGATTACTCTGCTTGTACAGTGATATATTTGTACAAATATACATATCGGTATTGCGTGGGAGGCAGACTGATTCATTACTATGGCTTTCACTGTTTTGTACGTGGCTGATTTATCAAATCATTTCGAAAATGCATTCTGTCTACTGTATGTCCACGCTACTATTTTTCAGTTAGCACATACTGGTATGCGACGAGTTCCACTGATTGGCAATAATACACTGGATAGTTCACTAGTGAACGTATCACCATTATATGATTTGGTAATCTTACAACTGTTACAGTAACTTACATCACAATGGAATGGAACATTGGTAAACATAAATTCTAATTTGAATTTGTGGAATAATGTAAGTGTAATTAGTACACAAACTAGTTTCCACGAGTAACTAATTAATGAACAGATTAATATACATGTTAAAATACGCACAAAATAAATACTGTACTATTTTCGTATATTTTAGGGTGAGACCCAAGTTTTTATGTTTTACAATGAAGAGTGGATTTGACTTTGTACATATTTTGGGTTAGTTTTGATCGTAAATTTGATGAAACTTTAAGTTATGATTTTTTTCGGAAAAGCTGTATTTTTTACATTTAACACTTAAACTGTACGTTACGCAATCCAGACAATAATTGCAATTTTTCCTGTATATTGGTTCTCAGCCGCAGTTTAGTAAACAAGGGAAAACATGTATAAAGCTTTCTGTGTTCTGTATTGGTTTGTTTTTTTGCAATTATTTAAGTGTTGACTCTCGAATTTATGAATAAATTACCATTGTGTTTATTCATGTCTAAATCCCCCCCAAATCTGAATTGCTATGTTATTGTTGTGATATATGAAAATATTTATAAAAAAATGCAATAATCTATAATTGCTTTGATATCTCTATCACATTACACCAAATTAGAAAGAGGAAAAATTGCCAGTGCCATAAAAGTGACTTCTGACTTTACATTAGTTATCGTTGAAAATCTCGAAATTTAATTGAGTGGACATGTCAGAAAAACTTTATTTTCCAATCAGTAAATAACAATTGTTGTGTAGCTAATGAAAATGCTTAACATATTCATGGAGGCAATCACAACAGTCAAATATAAACACAAATATACTCAACTCATACATATTTGTTTCATTTTAAATATCTTGTAATTGAAATTCAAGGTCATGCTCAATATCATTGTTTAAGAATTGTTTAAGGTTGTTTCATCGGTCGTAAGTCCGACTTAGCGATAGGACTTCAGCTACGCGTCATAAATATTGATTTCACGTCATCGATTAATACAGTTTTGTATTTGAATTTTTTGACGAACATTCGGAATTGAACATAGATGAGTGGGTTTGTTTTCAAATAATTTACAACGATTTGTATAATGAAAAACAATGCATTAACATTAGCAGTATTTGTGTTATATGCGTCGAAAATGCGTGGAGAGAAGGCATATAGAGATATTGCTGTATTTTCAATATGAACTAGCGTTCAAACAAACAAAGTTATTTGACGTGATTATAGTACTCACTCGTTGCAGCTCACGCGTATATTTTAATTTAATAAAGGCGCATACAACTAAATGCAAACATATTTCTATAGATTATATCAGTGCGACAGTATATGTTTTTGAGAATGATTCTGATCTACACGTGTACCTATTTATGTTTCGATCTAAATGCTAATTCTGTATCGCATTTCTTGTTTATTTAATCTTAAAATTTCAACAACTATCATCGTCTCAGTACGTGTAATATAAGTTGAGGAGGGCCTATGAAATAAGGCTACTTTAATTTCTTTTAAAAGTGAACGCGCCCCAATTCTTAATACAGATACATTGCTTTGAAAGCTCTCGCCTAACAATATTAAAAATGCCATTCCAATTCCCATATATAATCAGTTATCACTTAGCAGCTGTGTGTTCATAGGAAACCTCATCAAAGACTAGAAACCGTCGCTTAATTTACTTTACTTTAATTAAGTCCACAGCATTCATTGCGTCAGTTATATGTCATTTTAAACATATACTGCAGCTGAACCAACAGCTTTCGGTTTTACAGATATAAATTAACACTTATGATAACACTTTATTATATGTAACTGTGTCACAGTTCTACTGCAATCTATTCGCAGAGTAACGTGTCTGCTACTAACATTATAACTCGGGAATCAATTGGCCCAGGGAAGGAGCTGTTCTCAGATATGAAACTACCGCTTCACATATCGCAGATGTCTATCCATGAATTTGAATAAATTACATGCACTCACCATATTGAATTGAATTGAATAAAATTGAAGTGTATATGCATCTTGCCTTATCATAGAATGTACGATTCACTGACAATAGCTGTTGAAAATATTGCCTCGATTGCCAGATTAAATAACAAGAATATGCACTATAGCACTCCAATCACATTCATGTATGAGTCTATTTTTGCTAATTCACACCCGCATTGACCTCGAAATTATTCATTTATAATCTAGTAAAAAAATATTATGTTTGTTGAGAAAATGGAATTTTAAATTAATTAAGAATTCACATGTCTGGCACGAATGCCGGCTTTGCTCTATTAATTATGGTGATTACATCATCACTCGCGCATGAATATCACATTTTATAAGGCTAACTGACAAAGAATCACTCATGTAGTTCTATATCAAACTACTATAACACAGGCGTGATTTGCCAAGTTTAGTGTTGTTTCATTCCTATGATACAATCTGAGTGATTGACACGTTATCGTTCTCACTGGGGATATAGTTTTACGTAATACTTCTAAGAGTATAAAACATATCACGTGGTTAACACACTCTGCTTGATATCCAAAGGTTAGCAGTTCGGGTATTTTTTTAATCAGATATATAGGAAACACCTGTTAAGTTACATAACTTAAATTCACGGGACGCGCTGCTGATATAATTAAATTGTAATCACTCTAGGCAAATGTATTCGTATTGTCTAAAGTAGATCGTAATTTATAATAATTGTATTACAACTACAACTTGTGGTCTCTAATCAAAACTACACTACACTACACTTCACTACGCTACGCTACGCTACGCCACGCCACGCTACGCCACGCCACGCTACGCCACGCCACGCCACGCAACACCACACTACACCACACCACACTACACCACACTATACTATACTACACTACACTACACCACGACGTGAACTGTACCGCACTTACTGTTTAGCCTAAAACAAGCATAATTGTAACATTTCCGACGTATAGACACAAAACGGTTCAGTGTCCCGAGGGAACGTAATTGCATCTCCGTATAGCATACACGAGAAATTCAACAGTGTCAGAATACAAGGAGCCAATATCGCCGTCTTTCTACAAACTTCCTGCTGCAATCCCCTTGGGCATGCTATCTATACAAGCACTCAGTGTTGTTTACAATGTATCTTCTATTAAAATTAAGACCAATGCAAGTTACTATTTGTAATATCTATTAGAAAAACATTCGCTATATTAGGACACGTAATAGCACCGTAAAAAATATACTATCCTTAAACTAGCAAACCGTTGTATGTGTATGGGACGACATGCATCAACATTCTAGTATCAAGTATCATTGAGGGAAATATAAATAATTCCATCATGACTCGATGCTGTATTTATCACAATTTTTCAACCAAACATTCCTTACATCAAGATAGTCAAAAATAAAACACTCTGAACGCGACCAGAAACCTCAGCGAATAACTGTATAACTTTACGCTTGCTCACGTACCGTGGCCAACAAGTGGTCGAAAAAGAATAGTTACATAGTAGTCACAATCATAGTCGTAGTTATATAGTAGTCACACCAGTCAGTCGAGAGCCTGTCAACAGTATGCCAGTAAAACCAAAACGTAGCGAGCCATAGAAGACTATTTCATCCGGTTCAGCAATCTGAGAAATTTCTGTAATCTGGATGATAATCAGGTGGCGTAATATAATCAAATAAATACTACCGATTATTCTACCGATATTTTCTATATGGGGACATATAGTAAATTGCATTTTCTTAATTTTTTATTGATCATTGTAATGTCATTTCATAAAGAAAATACAATTTCCAAGCTAATTCAAATAACATTCTTCTCATTTTGACGGTGATGACGTGAGTAAAATTCATATTTGAATCGATATCATGACAATAGTCACAATTAAATTTTATGACAAGAAATGTGGTTCATGCAATACGAAACGACAAACCAACATCTATACGTGTCTATAACATCTGGGTTACATCAAACACCATATGTCAGTGCGTATGCATTAGGCAGATGTAATAGAAATTCGTTTGCATTTGTTAATTGATCATATTGAGAAAAATACGTAAACGGGCCTATTACCTTTTATATTTATATTGCCTAAAAATAATAGGCGCCATTTCGTGATCCAGAATGTAATAATACTTGAACAATACTCAATTATCCAAAATGGTTGGTCAGATCGTGCCTGGCAGTTACACAACACACATCGCAAATAGGCAATATATTGGAATAGTGAAATACGTAAATTTATCGCCTTGTTATATTTTTTTTATTTTCAAGGAAATGAGTGATATTTTGTAGCGGTTTAAGAGACAATAAATTATAATGATAAAGAAATGCACCGTATTATAGAAGAAGTGGTCATTCTAGATAAAGGGGATGAACACGATATGAATTGTGAATCTGCAAAACAATTTTTACGTCAAAGTATTAAGCAGGAAATATAATCAATTAATTGATTGATTGATTGATAATTCGTACATTGGACACGTTCGTATGCACATACATAAATTACATTTTACTTAGTCATTATCTATAAACACATATTTTAACATGTAGATGTTTTCAGGCAAGATAACAGATTACTGACATTTTACTGACAAAATATTCTGACGTATACGATATTATCCTTCATTTTGTGATATCATATTGTGTTGCTTTGCACGCCATAAGACATTTCTTCTGTTATGACACTATCAATTATGCAAATTACACACGTTCATATATCTAAAAAAAACGTGTTTGAACAAAATTCCACATTTTAATGATTTTGTTGCGACACTGTTAACATTGAATCAATTCACAACTGACTATTAAATTTTATTATTTTCATTCTGATAGAAAATTTCTAAATCGGGAATCGAATGGTTATTAAAATTGAATACTCAGTCTGTCAGTCTGCGTAGTGTAATTTATTTATACAATACATATTAATATAAGGATACATGATCCCAATCTTTCCAACAGCGCTCAGCGCTTTTGATAAACATTATATTACTGCTTGAAATGAGATTTTTAATATCCAAAATATAATCGTAAACGCATTCGTCACGTATTTCAACACCGTTATAATTTCATTAATACATTTCATTTTAATACAGATATTTTAACACAAATCCTCCGAAAAAAATTAACCACACTGTGCTGGGTTATTTATAAAATAAACTATGACATAGTTTTTCGCACACTAGGTTCGTGTATGTTACTATATGACTGTGCAAACGCTGGTGGGGTACTTATTTAGTAGACGATTTTGAATTATTTGATATTATATTATGCAAAACTACTTTCAGAATAAAATAAATACAAAAATAAATTGAAACTATGACGAAGCGTTCAAGATTTGTTCACGGAAAAATTAAAAGGACGCGGAATTACACATTTTTCATCAAAAGCCAACATTGATGCAACAAGCAACGTGTACGTTGGTTCTCGAGTTTGTTTGTGTGTAAAATATAATCGAGTCGCCTAGATGGGTCAGAAAACGTCACGTGGAAAATCGGTTTCTCGGGCAACTAGTCGTACCGTCACCG
The DNA here is from genome assembly GCF_978046115.1 of Saccoglossus kowalevskii. Lineage (NCBI taxonomy): Eukaryota > Metazoa > Hemichordata > Enteropneusta > Harrimaniidae > Saccoglossus > Saccoglossus kowalevskii. The sequence continues at coordinate 20,460,116 of NC_140648.1, forward strand.
CAGTTAGTTGCCTCGTGTAATCGTTATTTTCATTGAGTTATTTTATGCGTAAAACTTGTTCATTTGGTTTTAATGTGGTATTCCATCCATTGCGCACATTACATTGTTCACAAAAGAGTGATGCAATATATAAAACCTCAAGAACAGACGTTGAAATGAGAACTCTGTGGCTATATGTTTGATGTAGGGTAACTCATTGTTATCATTGGAAAAATCACTGATTCGAATGTATCTCGGAATGGTGATCAGTGTACGTGTCACTTGTTAAAACTGGAGACCCAGTGAACAAAATTGCCTTGATAAATTGAACCGACGATAGAATGTTATTTTCTTTCAAAATCCCCTGGAAAAGGGTTTTAATAATTGAGGGGGGAGTCATCTGATTCCCTGGAAATCGAAATGTGTAAACGACCTCGTACAAATACCCATATAAATGTTGTTGGTATTAAACACATACATACATATTGCAAAGAGTGAGCACATCCGACTCCACGTGTCGCATCCATTTATTAATCTGAATCATGAAGGGTTTCTGTTAGAAACTCGAGGTAAAAAAACAAACAAATAACCAGGGAACACCTATTTACCCACTCATTACAACTGCCAACACACCTTTTGAATATTAACTCTAATTGGTCTCCACAAATAATTTGGTTTAATAATTTCGACGAAAGAAAACAATGTACATTACAAACTCTAAAAGCTGAGATGCATTATCACCTTCGCTTCTTTCCATTCAAATTTAACCTCTAATGTGGTCTTGTTTGCATCTTTTTATTTCAAACACACGGTCATATGGTTGACACGCAAATAATCATTTATACTATCGCTTTATGCAATAGTTTCATGAGTGTTGGAGAATAAATGTATGTTCCAAAATGAATCGTTGAGTGGTTGCAAAATACGCCAATTGTAATAAGATTCGTAGCTGCAGTTGCCGAATTTTGTGGCGAATTATAGAATAAAACGCATATGAACGCATGGTATTTTTTTCGAAAATAACTTACATAATGGCCGTTTTTAATCGAAAGAAAACTTGTCAAACATTGTACGTATATTGAACGATAAATAGTTGGTCGCATGCTCTAAAAGGCAAACACAAATTGGTTAGTTGGACATGTCATATTCGTACGTTTTTTTAAAAGCTCCCAGGCGTGTCGTTTATGCGTTAGAATAGCTTTGCAGCTAGTGAGCTATCATGTCTTACACGAACATCGTCATATGACTTACATCCTCTACGCAGTGTCTTAAAACGTAAGCTGGAGTTGGAGCTGAGGGAATACACAAAAACGAAAGTCAGACTTCAATCAATGCAGTGAGTAGATAATGTTCGTTTGGAAATTAGGCAAACAAAAAGTAATTACTGCCGCCAGCAAGGTTCGTTTGTTCGGTCATCACGCCGCCAATATAACCTTGGCCGATTCTGCTCAGCAAGTGTATTTTGAAATGCTCCCTTACTCGGAATAAGACAGTATGTTTCGTAGGATATACCAACTCTGATTGGCTGCCTGATTTGCAGGCACTTCAAAACATATCTACCGGGGTCAAATAAATTGGTTTATCGGTAGAATCACGCGTAATAGAATCACATGGGGTTAAAAAAAACTGAGCAGTTCGGAAGTGAAGGATTGTAAGTTGATTCTCTTAACGGATATACTCTTCAAATGAAAATTATTTTGTCAATTAGACATAATTATCCTGTTGTTCATTATTCATTATGAATATATTATGAATAACTGTTTGCTCAATCACAACAATCGCAAATCAGTACTTTCCAACTAAGCTCATTGTGTTGAATTACCTGGAAAACGTAGATTGGTATTGAACATATTCAAATTACATTACAATACATTGCGTTTCGTCAAGTAACACCAATTAGTAACCATACAAATTCAATATAACCAACGGATTGTTATTTGTCAAATGCCTGGAAGGGAGGTAATTTAGAGTGTTCAAGCACAAATGAAAACATTTATATAGATTGAATGACGTAGAGGTAACCCAAATGATGGGGTAAATCTCAATCCATAAGAGTGAGCTTAATTTTTTAACAAACCTCGCCCAATTTGAACATTATGGATAATATGTAAAATTTGTTGAGCAGAGTGAATCGAACTATTTTGATTCCTGTTAAAACATTGCATTACACGAAAGGAAATGTTAGAGAGGTCAGATCATTGTTTCTGTGTTCCTCTGCAAGTAACATATTTCTCAATATCCGGGATACATTATTAATAGTAAGTAAGAGAGCACATGCACTCGTAATAGGTCATTTGTTTCAAACAAACCATTTTGATTCGGAAAGAAGTAACGACTAATAAAAAAATAAGATTTGTCTAAATAACATCAGTTTGCATATAACGTTTATGCATTGATGATGATAAAAATGATTATCGATTATCGCCCAATGGGGAGACACGATGTGTTCACATTTTTGTTAATAGATTCACATCTCAATGAAATGTAAATAATTTATCATCTGCAAATTTAAACGAGACATATGTTTTTTTCCGCTATTTTAATTGCATTTGTCACCATGAGTAAATTACTGTAATATAATATATATGACATCGTGTGCCTGACTCAAATTAAAATCGTTTCTCCAATAGCGACATATTTGTGTTGAGTATTCCCGAAGGGGGAGACCGATATCACATGTGTGACCTTCCACATCGGCAACGATTATTCACCTTGACTTTGTGGAAAAGTCAATTATTTACAAATTGGGTATGTTGACCCCTGGCAGTCTACTGCTTCAGTCATTTGTAACTGTTCTTTCGAGCGACACGTGTATATTTGCGGTCACCTGTTAATGTATTCTATTTGTTAAGAGTCAATTAAATCAGAGGCGTATTAAAAATGGCATTGCTGTACTGTGTCAAATGTTTGTAACAATTTGAATTACATTTTCTTTTCGTGCAATATATTGCAATATTATTGTAAATAAACGTAGGGGAAACAGACATACTAATAAATGCTACAATCAGATCATGCAGCTGCATACAACACCTCATATTCTGAATTATAAGTTGAATGGTGTATGATGTAGCTCAGAACAACATTTATTTATTGTTCTGATATATAGTAGATAATAGTTAGTAATCGTTTATCAATATAGCTAGACGGTTCGTGCTGTTGCTCGATATTAATAGTATTGGCCTTCTTTTAGTGTCACATGTCTTATGCAATTACCAACACTGCTCGCATTTATATTTATCTGGATTTAGTGAATTCACATTGTCATCATTCCATTGGTGGTACAAACAAAACAATGTGTTACTAATATTTAATTACCACATTTAGAATGCTGATACTTCTAAATAATGATCACAAGTCAACAGGTGAGATGAAACCCCTTTCATTGATTGAAATCACATAACAGAAACAGAAACGACGTGACAATTCACAAATAGAAGCAACACCAATTAGTCACCATACAAATTCAATATAACCAACGAATTATTATTTGTCAAATGCCTGGAAGGGGGGTAATTTAGAGTGTTCAAGCACAAATGAAAACATTTATATAGATTGAATGACGTAGAGGTAACCCAAATGATGGGGTAAATCTCAATCCATAAGAGTGAGCTTAATTTTTTAACAAACCTCGCCCAATTTGAACATTATGGATAATATGTAAAATTTGTTGAGCAGAGTGAATCGAACTATTTTGATTCCTGTTAAAATATTGCATTACACGAAAAGAAATGTTAGAGAGGTCAGATAATTGTTTCTGTGTTCCTCTGCAAATAACATATTTCTCAATATCCGGGATAAATTATTAATAGTAAGAGAGCACATGCACACGTAATAGGTCATTTGTTTTAAACAAACCATTTTGATTCGGAAGGCAGTAACGACTAATAAAAAATAAGATTTGTCTGAGTGACATCAGTTTGCGTATAATTCTTATGCATGGATGATGAAATAGATGATTATCGATTATCTCCCAATGAGAAGACACGATGTGTTCACATTTTTGTTAAAAGATTCACATCTCAATGAAATGTAAATAATTTATCATCTGCAAATTTAAACTAGACATATGTTTTTTTTCCGCTATTTTAATTGCATATGTCATCATGAGTAAATTACTGTAATATGATATATATGAAATCGTATGCCTGACTCTCGTTTCTGCAATGGCGACATATTTGTGTTGAGTATTCCCGAAGGGGGAGACCGATATCACATGTGTGACCTTCCACATCGGCAACGATTATTCACCTTCACTTTGTGGAAAAGTCAATTATTTACAAATTGGGTATGTTGACCCCTGGCAGTCTACTGCTTCATGATCAGTTATTTGTAATTGTTCTTTCGAGTGACACGTGTATATTTGCGGTCACCTGTTTAACGTATTCCATTTGTTAAGAGTCAATTAAATCGGGGGGAGGGGTATTGAAAGTATCATTGCTGTACTGTGTCAAATGTTTGTAATAATTTGGATTACATTTTCTTTTCGTGCAATATATTGTAATATTATTGTAAATAAACGTAGGAGAAACATATATACTAGTATATGTTACATTCAGATAGAGGAAATCATACAGCTGCATACAATACCTCATATTCGGAATTATAAGTTGAATGGTGTATGATGTAGCTCAGAACAACATTTCTTTTTGTTCCGATATATAGTAGATAATAGTTAGTAATCGTTTTTCAATATAGCTAGACGGTTCGTGCTGTTGCTCGATATTAATAGTATTGGCCTGCTTTTAGTGTCACATGTCTTATGCAATTACCAACACTGCTCGCATTTATATGGATTTAGTGAATTCACATTGTCATCATTGCATCGGTCAAGTTTGAGTCGTATATATATATGCTTATTATAATGTCAAGGAATGATATACGGTTAGAATACCTTTACAAGTGACGTATATGGTACAAACAAAACAATGTGTTACCAATATAATTACCATCTTTAGAATGCTGATACTTCTAAGTAATGACCACAAGTCAACAGGTGAGATGAAACTCCGTTCATTGATTGAAGCCACATATAACTGAAACAGTAACGACCTGACAATTCACAAATATAAAAAATCAGTTTATTACACTTTGTTCTTGTCATTTTAAAATTTAAGTATATCTGATGAAAAGAACATATTCATTCATTCATTTGCTATTTTATTAATTAAGGAGAAACCAAACTTTGAATAAATCATCAAAACCATCGCTCCGTACGTGGAGGACAATCTTTCATGTCACCAATGACATTCCTTTATCAATGACAGACCATCAGTTTCGATAATTTCACCAAGAAATGATTCAAAACTGCACAAAGAACTAATCCCGGATTAAATATGTCTTTGTAAGTATATACACATAGTTACTTAATTACAATAATAGTTTCTATAGCTAACTAAACGCCTTCAGCGGACTCTTAACATTTAGCAGCAAGTAGTATGTGAACTATATAAGTTGTTGCTAGTGGCGGATTGATTAGTTGTGAACCAAAATAATGTTATATTAGTTTTACAGTCACGTAATACGATCACTAACACAAGAATGAACTCGGTACTGACTATCCATCTGTATTATTCTGACATAGCGACACATATGCAATACGACAGTTGCGTGGCTCATCCATTTCAATGTGTAATACTGTAATGCATTTTCAATTGTTACTTATGTAAACGTTGATTCGATTTGACTTCAGCAATCTATTCGTAGGACCCCGTGAATGAGAGGTTATTCCTACGTATGGTTGACATTTGTATTTTATTCACATTGACAATGGGATGTAAAATACAGTGTTACTTAGAACACAAAAGAATAATTAATGTGTACGTTCATAACCTTATTGACCCCAATACGACACTTACTCGGGCATCGTAACGATATACGTTAAAGTTAGATCTAATGCATTGTAAAACAATTTGGTTTATATCAACAAATAAGAACGTACGTTATAGTACGAATGATTGATTCCCCGTACACGACATCGCTGACACCAGATTCGATATAAATTCAAAAGATTCATATTTTAATCACTAGTAATCCATCAAATGTTCGTGAAGTGAACTTTTGTACCCAACCTCAATAAACGAAACACGCTGCTACTATTATCCCAATTAAATATTGCACCTTCCCCCCAAAAAACGCATGTTTGCACATACACCAGATAACCTATACCAACGACTGACAAAATACTTAGCATTGCTAAATTCACTACAAAAAAAATAACATAGAATCAAGTTACGCCAAGAAATAACTGTCCAAAACACATTTTATAATTTCACCAAGACACTAATTAATGGCGTTGTTCCATTTATAGATACCCTTCAATATGAGCAAAATTCCATGTTGAAACAATTAAATTTTATTCTCTCAATAGTGCATTTGTTTATAATTTCAAATGAGTGGTTCTATTTGAAACTGTGGCTTTGCGGGTTTGCATTTTACGAGAGTTATTTGGTCTAACTGCATGCATACACTATCTAGATAACAGGTCGCTAGAAAATAATCTCAATTTAAAAGATTCGCTTTTCATTAAATGTACATATAAATAACAAGACATTTATTGTACGATACAGCCTGGTAATTGTGATGCATGACAAGTCGGGCATACACACTATTTTATTGAATATTACTTAAAGTAACTATTTTAGGAAGTGTCACTTAACGTGCAGTCGCGTTTTAAAAGGCTGCTCTAGACTGATTTAGTTAGCTAGTGAGTAAGTACTAAGAAGTTGACTGTACGACATTCATGTGTATCAATTGGACTTTAGGATAAATTTTGTAAACTGGTGTGACATGCTGTAAAGCATGGATCTGTCGGAAATGGCGACGTGTAACACGGTTAGTTCAAAATTGTCCTAGTCACCGTGCGTGTAGAGTGTGTTTAGGTTGTTTGCCAAACGCAAAAAAAACGGCGCTGCATTTTTTACCAGTTTTCGACAAATTGTTATGCCGACGTTGCAGGCTATTTGTGGCATACTTCGTCAGCAAAGTGACAAATATTTATTACGACCATGTTTTAACAAAGTAATGAAACTCTGTCAACTCTGAAAGAAAATCTCTGAAACTCTACTCGACTTATCATTCAAGAGTTGAACTATTGCACAATTTTTGTAACAAACTCATCTTTTGTTTAGCTAGCAATGCCTCAATTGCATGGTTTTAGTGATCGGTGAGATTTGTTATCTTGAAAACAGCGTGATCTGTTCTGCTTTGGTCGCCATTTAAAAAAAACGCTCTACTGTATTTTGATACAAGATAGCTGATTGGCTGTTTATATTTGTTGCATCTCCCCTCCTTGTCGATAAGAGCGCCCGTTAATTACACACTGTAGTGGTTCAATCTGTCATAGGTTGCTTTGGAGGGGTGACCTGAAACAAATGTTCCTTGGCTGGCGAAGATGATAATCTGTATTAAGCGACTGACGACAATCAACAAAACAATGCCCCAGCATGAGCGGATTTAGAGGGGGTCGAGGGGGCCGTGCCCCCTATATTTAACAACCAACAGGGCTTCGCACCAACGTATCGCCTCCCCCATTCCAGAATCCTAGATCCGCCCTTGACCAGTCTGAGAATAAAGCAAAATAATTGACAAGTACACTGAACAACACAGTTAAATCAGTGAGAACAAATATATGAACACCGTGGTATACATGAAGTGAGGTCAATTGTTTCGAAAAACAGAGTGAGCACACCGGCTTCACATGTGGCACGAGTCTTGATCAAATGGTTTCTTCAATAAGTCAAAGGTCAACATCGGAAAGTGACATTGACGCCATCTGAGATCATCTGTATTATTGTATTTATAGGCGAGCCAAGTGATAGGCAACGCGAGTAGCCAAATAGAATCACATTAATTGTTATTCTGCTGTGCGACACGCCGTGGAGTAACTGGCCATAATTCCGCACTGCAAAACCTAAAGCAGCTGGCCCGATATGTTATGTGTTGTTAATTGATAGGTTGGGTTATTTTAAGCAGTGAAATTTTGTAAGAAACACCATACTAAGAATAGAAATACACTACATTATTTCACGCAATATGAATGAGGTGAACTACTAGTTTCCATAATTAACCTTGTAGTAATACACTTACAGTTCAGTGTGTTATCAATCAATCAATGTATAATCAATTCTTAATTTAAAAATTCGTATATGTATATAGTTCATTACTAGATACGCCGGATAAATGGTGTGATTACACCGATGATTTGAAAAAAACTGGACAAATACAAGTTATTACAATTTGTCTTAATTGCCAATTTCGGAATGATAAATCTATAGGAAAGAAAATTGGCTTGGCTCAGGACATGCAAAACGCTAATGGGTTGTCGACCTAGATTTCATCTGGTGATCTCCTGAACTTTCATTACATTTTCACGCACATTGCCTCTAGTGCTGTAAAGTAATACGAAAACCCAGCAGGTATTACGCCGCGTGCAGCTTTTGCTGATTCTGATAGCTACTTGAATGTTATTTTCATTTCTTTCTCTACTTGAAAATTGTCTCAGCGTGCTATCATAACAGGGCAGGTTGCTCTAACCATGGCATTCCTAACTGTATATGTGCGCAGAAAAACATCATGGATGTTGTTTGTGACGTTAGGGTTCCGGATTGTGCATATTTATCTAGTCACTGTATACCCGTGCCCGTACATTATTTTGAGCAACATTTGTTTGGACGTTTACTGAGTGGTGCACGTCCGCTGATCTGTTCTGTCATGGTCATACGTTAGAGTACCATGTGGCCAGTTTATTTGTTCGTAATGTACGTGTTAATTACAATACTAACAAAGTTTGATCTGCAAATCTGAGACAAGTATATATACTAATTCACCAAAAAGAAATACCGAGCAGCCAATAGAAGCCTCCTGTGAAGTTCTTCTGTTTGTGTCAATGTGCAAGTGTATGTGTGTAACAACTAATAAGTCAGTTAGTATAAGGTCTCATTTTAGGTTACTGAATCGAGTCTCGCATTTTGGAGCGGGGTGTGACATAGCATTGATGTGTAATAATATTGTAATTCAGATGCACATAATTCTCGTTTATGGTTAGAATGGTTAAATATACTAAAATAATTAACTACTAAAATTAAAACAATACCAATACGACGTTCGACATCTGGTGATTTTTTTAAAGATGTTCTTAGTATTAGTAATATGATGCAGACTCGAATACATAATAGCCATGACGCAGGTAAGAACAGTCTAAACCATATCACGACACACGGATCAGAGGAAATGTATTTAAGGGTTGTACCTCATGCTAAAGCTTTTATTCTCTCATAAAAGTGTTTTTTCTACTTGAAACACGTATACTGTGATATTTAAAATAGTTTATGACATTAGATGTAGATGTGCTTTCTGCACTCAGCTTGCGTATAATATGATTACCAAAACTCAATGTGTCCAATTATAGTTTCAGCTTAAACTATTCACACTGTTTTCCAATTTTCCGTTATTTGCATTAGTTAAAATTATTTCATTATTGACCATGTATTATCGGTATTTATTAAATTATCAGTAATAATCATATGAATTGAACGCGCTCAAATTTATTAAACTCGAGTTTTATTTTATTTCGCTTCTACTACATTAGATATCATGGATTACTTATATATCTTATATCTTTCTAATATGTTTATCAACGGAAATGGCACGATCATGCTATCGACGAATGTATATAATGGCAGTGTAGCAACACGACTAATCTCCTTATAAATTATTGTAAACCAAAATAACGCCTCATTGAACATTTTTAATGAATAAAATTACAAATGAGTCATGCACTGTTGAGCATCTTAAGCGAATGTTGGTGCTTATTTAGCCAGTTTAATGAACAATATTCGGTACATCGCCGGCGATGATTTCATGGTATCTGATAAGTACATGACACTTATTCCGCTATTTCTATTTTGTCCATCTAGACTGAACATGAAATTTGTAACGCAGTGCATGTACTTTTAAAAAAATACCAACAAATACTGCTGTTGTTGGTTACCGGTATTCTGTCGACGGCCTATGTGCCAATTTTCCCTTCACTTTTCACATTGTTAAAATAGCGTAAACTGAATATATAAATAAAATGAAGAGCTTCGAAGACATACAAGTGCCTGTAATAGATAGCATTGTAATTAGAGATACAGAGACCCGTTTTTCCGGCAGGTGCATTTCAGTGTGTAACTGTAGTCAATCAATGAATAATAATGAATTTAATTTTTGTTTCTTTGTCCAGCAATCAATTGTCAGGATTATATGGTCTTGTTATACTGCAATTACGTCATCGTTCTTTGAATGGGGGTTAGTATCAAATCAATGTTAGACATCGACGACGGCACTGATCTGATTAAAGTAGGGTGGTTTTTAAAGTAGGTTTTGGATTTATGAAAAGCAGATATGTTTTATATTCTTGTTCTAATGGTTGCTTTTATTTTACATTCATAATATTTTGTAGCAACCGACATCGCTAAAACAAAACGCCAGGAACATATATTTGGTTAACCCTATACTGTCAACATTTCTCGGGCCTAATAAAGAGTCACTTATTTTCATACGCCGTAGGCGTTATAACGAAATGCATAAGGCATTTTTCAAGCGAGGGCTGTAACAGTTTAGGTTGACAGTCTAGGTTAACCCATGAAAAAAAAATTATAATCATCGACGAAGACGTTAAATGAGCGACAGATGATGTGTTTGGGAATTGAGTGTCTTAAATAAAAAACAATCAATCATTTAGGTAAACTTACCGAATCAATGTGCGTCTACACGTGATTTCCATATTTATAACAGTATTTATAACTAATGATATATTATGTTCATTCTTCGACATCACACATTTATTCTAATACGGTTTAATCTGATGCAGACTGCTGGTAACTTGCTAATAGGGGTACTCGCCCTCTATACATATGTGCACACTAATACATACGAGGACTCTGACAATATATTATTGCTTTAGTGGGTAACATAAACTAAGATATCGTAGATGAAGTCAAACAAGTATTCATACAAAGAACTAAATAGTGAAAACAACATTAGTGTAAATTTATGTGGATCATGTGATAGTCGATTGATTTGAATTCTTGCCGTTCAAATTTGTTTACGGATCTTGATCATCGGGTGGTTATATGTCACACTACATCACTGTCAAGACGCAGGAATGTACGTGCCACGAAAAACGAAGCAGAATACCAAATTAAAATGCGCATGAAGAGTCACAACATATACTCTGTAGATGCGCAGCAGTATCACGTTCGTACATGATGTCTTCACAGTATGATATATTCAGCAAAACGTTGGCCCTATATCAAACGTAATTTATACGCACTTATACATTTCACAAGGCGTAGTTGGGGAAGATTTAATCGGGTATGGCGAGTAACCGTGTTTCTATATATATACTATCTTGATAGGGTGCCGAGAAAAAATATCCCCGGGCACGGTCTCAGTGCGGTTTCCAACGTTCACACTGAAAGATGATGTAGAATGTGTCAATGTGCCTTTGGGATTTATGTCTTAATACAAATCCCATGTATTATCTAAAGCAGAACCTGAATATCAAATATTTCACTACAAAAGGAACGCATAAATTTCAGTCAGTATGTTATAATAAATTTTGTATTTCAACAAATTTTGAAAGTGCGATATCGCCTCCCCCTCCCACCGCGTTTATACGATTATAATAATTTGAGGCTATATAGTAGCGTTCGCGTAAGTGCTTTCGGCACGTGACATACGTCGGGACCGGGTCGGCACCAAAAGAGAATGGAAATCGAAACTCAGCACTTGCCGAGATTGGCTGTTTGAACGCTGGGCACGAGCTGAAATCACGTCCTCGTTGGTGAACCTAAAATAATAATAATAATAATAATAATAATAATAATATATTATTATTATTATTATTATTATTATTATTATTATTATTATTATTATTATTATGAACCTAAGAGAATGTATATATTGATTGCTGATGTTTTTTTATGGCAGCAAAACTGTGCTGTGTCAATGACACTACGGTGTCACACCAACAAGTATGTTGTGCACATTTCAGCACGAATCACCGTAGTAGTTTGAATACCAGCTCCCGCCATGAACAACATGAATGCAGAACATTGTCGACGACGCAAGTGTATGCTAAGATCGGTTTCTTCTTGCAATGCTACATGAACAAGTTTTCCTATGAATTCCTTTTTGCCGTTCTTTTTGCACGATGACTAATACCAGATATGTCACAGCATCAAATAATGTCGACATGGGCCCTGTGGGTTCTAAGTAGGCCCGATTAACATGAACGGAACTGTTGTAATCCCTTTGAAAACATGAAGAATTAAAAATGTTCTACACGTACCGAGATCTAGTAACGAGGACGTAGATAACGGCATTATAAAAGCTGATTTACCGGAAACTGTTGTCAACGAGTAAACACGTGACTCCATCACAATTACGATTTAGTAGCCATTTCATGGCCAATTTACAGCTTAATCACGCCACTAGACACATATGCGAAATCAATTGTGTGCACGGATGCGCATGTCTGCTAAGATATTCTTGAGATAACATTGAACTCTATACCATGTATGTACTAATAAGACAAGTACGACTACATTTTGTAGTACATTGCACTTGGTTACCCTTGTTTAGAATTTCCTAAAAGCTTATGTGATGTCGGTACGTTAATTAAGATGATGCTTTCGGCACAGTATTTGTGATCAAATGTGAATCTGAAGTTAATGACGTATTCCCATCATTGAAACGCAAATCGTACAGTAAACCGATTACATCAATAATCAATTAAATAATTATCATTCATTTATAAAAATGTTTATGATACATATATTGCCAAGATCTAAATAATGTAGAAAAAACGAATTTACATAGTATGTAAATTATTGCTACATGCTCTGTATGTCTGTTGACAATGGTGACGTGTGTGGGCATTTGTTTTCTAATAAATATGCTGCATACAGTCGATAATATGCATTGTGTTTAACATAGATGCGGACTGTAGACTGTATACAAAAGTGTCATGTATATGAACACTTATGATCGGGTGTTTCACGTTGAAACATTACATTTTCTGAAGTGCTTCAAAGTAAAACAGTTTAGACGAAATGTGTTTCATTTATTCCTATGAATTTGTGTACATGTCGTATACATAAAACATGTATAGTCGGGTGTTTTATGTTAAAACATTAAATGTGTGTTTGTTTTCTGAGGTGCTTCAAAATAAAACATGAACTTGTGTATACATAAAGACTTACCAAACATGTATAGCCTCGATTTCCATGTTGTACTTATAGGCTTGTAAGACCATGTAAGAGTGCCACAATGTTTACTTACGAGTCCCAGACTGTAGTTTAATTTTTTTCAATTAATTTGTTAGTCTTGTTGCATAAAGTTGGATGCATTAATCCATAAATGACCTATCAATAAACATTTCAATGCCCTTTTGTGTCCCCTTAAAAAAGTTAATTGTGTGTGTATACAATGTGCTTAATTTTTAATACTTTAATACTAAAACACTACTGTTTTGATAAAAAAGGGTATTTTATAATATAATACACATTTTTTAAATTTATCAATTAAAAACAGCGTGTTTTAATGAAAAATATAAAAGAGCTTCCAAGATTTACAGTGTGTAGATACAAGTTAGTGGTTCCAAGATGTTAACACACACAGTGTACGGTATGGCAAATATTTATTATATTATATTTATTAAGTTCAATATTTATTATACAATGAATTGATAGCCAGAGCTGTAAATTCAAACCCGAGTAAATGTTAAACAATGGAACGCATCGATAAGTGGATTTTAATCAGTCCTGAAATATCGTAAGAGATGGTGTACCCATTTCAACGCTATAAATTCTAGTAATATATAAACGAACTCTTTATAGAGATAACATATTCGTTTTCAGCGTATATTCGCTCAACACTGTGGCACATTAAAAGTGTTTTCTGTTTTGGTCTCATCTATATAATTCTGTCTCAAATGAAATATTTATTTGGTTACAATGGACAATTCACTTGGAACACGTCGTAGTCGACGAGTCACGAAATAAACGCATCAATCCATCATAATTGTTATGCAATTGTCTGTTAATCATATCCATTTACAGCGTAATTACACTATTAGGCAGAAGCATTATGCAAACTCAATTATGTGAACGAATGTAAATGTCAGTGATATCAATGGAATCTATACCATCACTGGAGATATCAATGAAATCTCTACCAATTATGCACTGTCTAACAAGTAGTAATGTGTGACTACATCAGGTTACTTTAAATTTGTAACGAATACGGTGATGTGGCTTTTAGTGTGGAAATTGGTTTGATAAATTTGCACATATTTGAAGAATCGTCGTCATAGTAATTGTAATCTGAAATCTGAATCTGAAATCAATTACAGACTTTTTCCCACTGAAATAAATTAATACACAACTAATTAATTTATTATTAATATGAAGAAAATATACACATTGGCATGGCTTTTTGTACAATACAGACGAAATAAATCTTGTTTGTGTCCCCTAGCATTTTGTTATTGAGTTCATTTCGAGTCAGACGACTGGCATCAGGGCGTAGGCGATCTACATTTGGAGTCAGTGACCGCTTTGTGATCTGCATAAAGAGAGTTAGTGAGAATCTCTTGATATGGGTGTGTTTTGTTAAGCACCTCTTCATCAGTTTGTATTCGGTGGAACTATTCATTGGTAGCCTGCGGTTACGGATTTGTGATGATTGAATCATAACCTCTGAGGTATTCACCTTTCTTGCCCACTGAGAGTAACTTCAGCTGATTGCTTGCAAGCCGCCTGTCTATCATGTTTGCGTAATACATTTCGCTTTGTTACTGATGTAAATGTAATGGATATGACAGTCGCTTAACAGTCCCTGTCTACGTTCGTTAGTCTGATGTTTGAAGCATTTGAAAGAACTAAAGCACATAACATTGTAGTTTTATGTTCAACACGAAACATAACAATGGCATCTATGGATTTACAAACACACTGGGATGTACATCATATAATTGCTTCAATAGTTCATTTTGAATATTTTGTTCTATAAGGATCAGTTCCTAAAGAATGTGGATTGGTTTATATGTTCAAATCGTATTGACATAATACACATTACAGCAAACGTGAGAGTGACAATTGTTAAAATGTATAACTTAAATACATGTTTCACTGAAAATATTAGTTTAGAATATGTCTTCTAGAAATGAAAGGAACCCAGCTTTATTGATTTTGATATATATATTTATCCGGTAAAACCCCGATGGCAGCCATGTTTGTTTTTATTATTAGAGGACGCTTATGCGCGTAATCATTCCATATTTGGAATTCGCATTTCCTTATAAGGTAGAATGAAAATACCCCGTAAAATACCGCAAAATTACGGCACGCTGTAACTTATGGCGTTACGGTGACAGATGTATAGTAAGTAATATTATAGAATATTCAATATTAACTAAACCTCATTTTAAAACTATTTCATGCAAAAGAGTATGTATGAACAGTAAACCTTTAAGAAACGAGTAAATTGATAACTTCAATGGTCGATCTCCACATATCTGAATTTGACTCTCGGTGATTGCGGAAATTGAGCGACTTGAAATTCGACTAAAATGTATGACATGCTGGAATAATAAATAACTCTGTGTCTGACATCCTGTATTTCTTGTGTGGTGACCAGCTGATTTGATATCGATTTCCCAATCACAATAGCGATCCATGGTACCAACCTTATTTCCCTCAACTGCTTCATGCCGCAATGCACGCTGACGCCAATCTAATTATATTGTATATTTCCAACGTTTACACTACTCAAATAATTCATTCCCCTTCCGTTTCTTTAATGGCACCAACATGGGGCCTAGATTATCAAGCTTGGAGGCATACTATTTCGTTCTATTTTTATTTTTTTTTATCATTCTCACCTTCGCCGTTTTTTTTCTCAAACAAGGACTAATGTAAATTAGTATCCCCTCAAGCTTAAGCAGTCACGTTACTTTTCCCGCAAACAACCTTTGAGAATCTGTCGCATGGAACCACTGGACTAATTGCTTCAAATGGTGGGTTTTTTAGCATGTATGTATAGGGTTTGCAGAGTTTTCTATGACTCGTAACATTTTGCATTTTGCATGTACGACCAAATATTCTCACGAAAAAAATAAAATAATGTGAATCAGTCACCTGAATTTGCCGCCATTTTGAAAATTCCAACTAAAATGACCAAAATGTGTGTGAAGTGTTTGCTTCTATAGATAGTAACATAATAACTGAATGTAACAGTGGATTAAGGGTGGCACTGCAAAACAGATAACAACGTTTTCACTTGAATGCACAGAGGACTTTTTTAATTGAAAGCACACTGTTGTAATTAAAAATATGTGTATTATATTATAAAACACCTATTTTCTATCAAAAGTAGTAGTGATTTAGAATTTTTAGAATGATGAAGATTAAGCACATTGTAAATAAAACACTGAGTATTTTACGGGGATATAAATGTGTTTATTAAAGTGTTTATTGATAGAATATGTATGGACTAATGCATCCAACTTTATACAAGCAGTATTAACAAAATTGAGTGCAAAGACCGGGACTCGTAAAAATTATGGTATATATGCTAACTAATCAAACACCAAAGGTGACGTAACTCAACGCATAATGCGATGGTCGTGACATTGTCTTCAGATAATAGTTTTATGTCAAGCACCAAGTCGTGGAAGAATTAATTGTATGTACGCTTATATGGTCTTACCAACCTATAAGTAAAATTGGAAATCGATACACGTGATGAATTAATTTACTGGTGGCCTAATGGATCTTGATACTACATATTTGGTGAACGGTGGTTGTAGTTCCAATAACATTCGAGGATTTCCGCATTTTTCTCGAAAACTGTTCAATTTCAAACACTTCAAAAAGCAAAATCACCAACAAAGTTTCAACCCAAAACACCAGACCATAAATGTGCACAAATTCGTAAGAGTAATTAAAACACTTCTCTTTCTAACTGTTTTATTTTAAAGCACCTCCTAAAACAAACACACATGCAATATTTCAACATAAAACATCTTACTATATAAGTGTTCATTTACATGACACTTTTGTATGCCGTCTACGGTATGCATCTGTAATAGACACAATGCTTATTGCTTATATGAGTGTACATACCAAGTACCTGTCACAAGTTGCATAACCGATGAAATTAAACATGCACGGTGTTGTCAATGCTCGGGTTATTAAGCTGGATGGCGCAGCGCTGGACAGGCGTTAATTCCCTGTGATCGTCACAGCCATTATTCTATTAGCCCATATGGTGATTACCACACACCCGTGCAAATTTGCGTATAATTTAAACGAGCTTCTCAAAGACTCTAATAATACTTAACCATTCAATTGTTATTTAGAAATTTCATTAATACAATAAATACAATATGAAAACAAATATTGAACAATAGTTTAGTTTGCTACTTCTTTGCAAACATTTTGGGATACTTTTCGTAAACGATGGTGTTCACGGCAAACATTATTATTATACATATGTCATCATAACGCCATAAGTTACAAGCGTGCCGTGCGGTATTTTACGGAATATTTTCATCCTACCATATTTTGAAATGGAGACGCAACAACAACTTGGACCAAATAATGTTTTTTAGATTTTCTGAACAGAGAAGGAAACCGGAAGTTATCCTAAATAAACCTGAAGGAATGATGATATTGTTATTCCGTAACGAAACGCTTGGAACGTGTAATTGATATAGGCAGCGTCGACAGTTGTGTACTACATTGCTATTTATTTAATTGTTTGTTGGTTATTTGATAACTGATTAAAAAGTGCTTGCATTTACAGACCAGAGAACTCCATACTGCACAACTTCCTTGCCCACATCCTCCAGAGACATGCTCTGAGTTACCAAATAAAATCATAACAATGTTAGCGGTGAGTTGTCATATTTTTGTTTTCACAAAACATATGCGTTACTTTTTAACAACAACAATATTTTACACCACATATTTCTGATTCAAATAGCGCATTGCTTGCAATAAGAATACTAATAAACATTACTCGCGGGATTGTGATAATATTGTACTTTTCAGATCTTCAGATGTCCTGTTAATATGGTTATTGTCGGTTCAATGTCCTATTCCTCTATGCCACTCTAGAACTTTGGTTAGGTAAATTATATAGTTTCAAAATACCACACTTCCCGTTTTAGGGGGGCTGATTTTAAGTGGTGAAAATAAGCAATCAAACCAGATTAATGAAATAATCTTATAAATAAATTTTAAATATTACACTCAACCTTACCTTATTAATGTTTATATTTAGGAATAAATACTTACTTGATTATGTGATTTGTTTATCGTATGTTATGATTAGTGAACAATAGTGCAAATTGCTTAATCATGAATGCATTTGATATACTTTCTAAAATAATAATGATAATGACTTTTTTACCTAGTTATTAGTGGAAATACATGTTAAAATGTGTCTCTGTTACAAGCACTTGTCAATATTCAGTTTGTAAAAGCACTTTTGTTGCGATAATAAGCACTTGTTATACATGTTCCTGGTGGAAACATTTTTCAATACGTGTTTCTAGTGGACACTTTTTTTTTACGTAATATGTTATGTGCAAAATATACCTGAAATGCTGCAATAAAAACACTGATTGTAAATGTATACATCATATACCATCTGCATAGACAATACCAGGTCATACAATACATAACCCGCTAACGATGTCGCTTATTTATCTGTATTGACAACAAATACTTGCAAAACACGTTTTTATCAAATTCTAAGTATTGTTTCATTATTGTATGTCTTCTTTGATCACATTGTACACTGAATAATATTTGGAGATACACCAATCATTGAAAAGCCATTTATAAGTTGTTTTCTTAATTCTTTTATGTGATTATATGTATACTCCAAATTGAAATCTATATTACAATAATCTGATCTGAAATTGAATATGTTCTTGAATATTCAAATATATAACACACGCAAATAAAATTATCATACAAGCATCTTTACAAAAGACACATTTTAAAACAAAAATACGCTAATGTATCAGGTCGCTAAACAAAACAGGATATAAACAATAAACGATATGAGATAGGACCAAACTAGGTACACATATATGTTCAGGTATAATTAGAATTCGAAAACCGTATATGCGACTTCAAAATCAAAATTAACTTCAAAATCGATCAGAAATAACCCATTGGATATCGGTGATGATGTTTCATTTGTTTTTCCGTTGAATCACCATGGTATAATAATGTCCCCAGACAGTCCAGCAATTGACACGTTTTCTCTATTGATAGCAATATATCATTTGTATATATAATATTCTATGTATTCACATCTATTTATTAAAGGGTTAACAAACTCGAATAGGTTCAGTATTTCTTCTCCTCTGTGTCATGTATTACATTGTCGTACCATTCCGCCTCGGTGTCTTGTATTTATTTTATCTTCTGTGTCACGCGTTTGTTGGAGTATCATTTTTTTATGCGCGAAAAACAAATATATAATGGAAATGAATTAATAGCTAAACTAAATGTTAAGTCCGTATTAGAGGTTATTTGTGCTGCAAAGATTCTGTATTACTACCGTTTTTAAACACATTATAATATTAAGCTTTCATGTTAAATGCGCCACAAAATACCAGTCCTGTATATATGTTAAGTATGAATTTCCAATTCTCCCAATATCTGTTCTTGGATTATACCACTATTGCCATTGGTTATGCAAATTACGTCATGGACCCCTATTTGAGATATATTTGTGAATTTAATCATGTATGTTTGTGTACACCGTTATTCTATTACGCCTTCGGGTGACAATAAATTGTTCTGGAATGCGTGTGCGTGATAGATTGTGTACACAAAACTCCAAATAATTTACGCGTAGATGGTCGAGACACAGGACACAATTAGTGCGTTCATTAGCACAAAGCGCCGCAAAGGTTCTCGAATCTTTCCGCCATTTTGTTTTGCGGACGAGTCACCCTATGGCGTCGTTAGTTTAAGCTACAGTAAACTTGCAAAAAAAGTCGTTCGATCGTGATTGTTTTTTTTTGTTATTGAACGCTTCTAATATCATTTAGGTCCAGAAATAACGGCTTGTTTCAGCCAACCAGACGCCTAGATTCAGACTAAACATACGTAATAATAATGTCAAGTCGGATATTGTATTTGAGGGCTCCCTTAAACAGTAAACTCGGCGACATAAAACCAATTGCAGACATGAATGTACCATAATAACATTGTTATTAATCTTTCATGAATAGTAAAAATGTGACCCATAAATTCTCATTGATCCACATCAGACATTTAACATCACGAAAAGGCTTATGTAGCAGATGTAGAGAGCACTTATTGACCACCATGTTAATGATAGACATGTCAGGTAAAATTACAAGTAATATATTTTTCGCATTTACACACAGATGGATTTTCGAAATTGCCATTTTAACTGGATTTTTTAAACCGTAGGAGAAAACCATATCACCCTTTTTTTTGCATCGCCGTTCACTAATCGGCATTCGAGTAAAATTTATCAAATTAATTGTGTCAACTGGTCACAGCTTGTTCATACTTGCGTTCATACTATTCATATTCGCATTATTAATGACGCTACATTTATTGATAAAACATTCATTGAAGTCGCATGTACCAAAAATCCAAAGCTTTACTTGGCTAAAGATCATTAACCAAATCTCCAACAAAATTGTTTACCGAGCAAGTTCTGTTGTTCTTTATTCAATAGAGCAAGGATACGTCTCAACTAGTAGACTCTTATCCTTACATGTGGCAATGGTGAAGAATCTTTCCAAGAAATATATTTCCACGGCACCCAGATGTCTTCGCTAATCGGAATTACCGGCATATGTACGATCACATAAACCTGAAACACGATATTTGAACTAGCAACTCGGCAAATACCCCCTCGCTACTGTAAACAAACTCACCCTTACGGTAAACGCACTTTCCCCCATGTTGTAAACTCACAATGACTAGATGGTCATGCGCATGTAAGAATTTCTGGCGTTACAAACAACACACTAACTATAATTCTGGACAAAAATAGAGCCTAGTATAATCCTGGTCATATAACTGTAACTTAAAACGGGAGATTATACTTACATCTTTTATAAATAATTCTTGTCCTTTCCTTTTATTAATAACATAATTTTTAGATATTGACAGTTTTATTTACGAAACACAAACGTATTAAGAGAAATCGAGTCTACATGTAATATATCAATAATTACATAGACAACAGGCAGTAATCGGTACTATGTATGTTACGCCCATTTGACGCCGCACATGTGTGTCGGTTTGAGTGTTTTTTTTTAATTATTACTTAAATTACAATCATTTAGTTAAGGAGTCGGCGACAATATAATTAAATTGCGACACGTGATACCCATTTGACAAGAGGTGTATAATAAAACTGCGATACAGATTAAAATATATTCACAGTGGCAGCAGAGAGCGCTTTGGATCCTACAACAGACGATGTGACGCTATTGGCGCCTATTATGAATTATGTATTCAGTACGTTTGTGTAAAAATAAAACTATTATTTATTCAGTCGTGTGTGAGGTTTCTCTCTGTGACGTGCGCGGGTAAATAAATGACTGACTTATCCATACACATGGTATATATTCTGAAAGTGGCAATTCTAGTGAAATACCGCGGTTATTGCTTGTATGACGTGGTGAGGGTCGCCACGTAAACTTCTGACAGATTCATCAATGCGTGAAGACAGTTTATAAGCGCGGCGCTTTCAACGAGCGTTTACGTCAAGACCTATTAGCATAAATTAGCATATGGTTCAATAGCCTTCGATTGGTTTGTTATCACTAGACATAATAATTTGTGGCGCCACTCGTATCAAACAGACCCAATCATAGACGGTATGAGTCAATAAACGCATAATGGAATCGCCAGAATTACATACTAGGCTGTTTTCGGAAGTTTTACTTTGTTTTATACGGCATATATTTATTTCAGTTGAAAACAGCACAGATCCTTGAATAGTCAAGTGTATGGAGTATATTCATTCATCTCCTGCATTCAAAATTTATTAGAAAATATTTGCTCATGTACAACATTTACCATTGTGATTTCACAGTCATGTCGTCATAATTAATTTAATCAGAATTAAGCACTTGCATTAATACCGCAAATATATATGAGGTTTCTTAAATAAATATATAAATCGAAAACGACTTAAATGGGTGAAAGCAGCAACGTCGTTCAAAACCACAACTCTTTATTTAGCTGTTTGTTAGTTCGTTATTTATAATACCGTAATATAATCGAAAACATTACTACCTATCAACAAAATTTCGACGATTTGAGCGGCCTTTCTTTCATCGATTTACATCACAGCAACGTGTCAACGTGGCGACTTATAGGACATATGTATTTATGATCGTTTTCCAGTCGTGAAATTCCACAAAATTTGACAAGACCCGGGGAACGTCATAGTAAGTGGGATACGCCGCCGAATGACGTTAAAACACAACATTGCTGTGACTGATTGTAAAAGGAGAGTCATTGTTCTAAATCGGAATATAATGTTACGAACTGCAAACATTTAATTCTTCCGTCCTCGAGGCATGCTGAAAACTCGATGTACAATTTACAAATCCGGCAGAAATATTGTCACATATACCTGAAATTTTACGGAGTGAAGCTAATCTAGAAGACGACGTACTTGAGTACAACAAAGGCGGATAGGTTCTATCTGTCAAAGCATTGCGCCTAAAGCTATATACACAATATTGTCTTTTCTCTTATCGTGCCGCACATGGATTACTGCATCTGTTTACTTACTTGTGTCTCTTGACTATATATAACACAGGTGTAGGTTGAAAGTGATTGCGAAATATGAATATACGAGAAGGAGATTTCATTTTCAGTGTAAAATATTCCTACACCAATAGTTCTAGTGAGAGTGATTGTTGCATCATGTCATCGGATCTGCTATAAATTCTCAACATTGTGCTGAGATTGAAATAGTGTTACCAGTGTCAATGTATAAGTGGTTAATTCTATTCGATTGCATTGTACGAATTCATAACTGTTTCGTTTTATTTAAATATTATTAAATAATACCAATTCTGTGCATATATTGAAAGCATTATAGTAATCCCAGATTAAAGAGTTGTAGATCATGGAATGTACATGCATTTGTAAACTTTTATTCATATAACATGTCGTGCAAAAAGTATTAACAGCATCGCATTTTTTTTAAATTGTAGTCTACTTTACATTTATTTTATTGAAAAGTGCGCACAGTAACTCAGTTGATGTTCTCAATTTATAACTTGAAACCTAATCCAAGTCCGTCAAAACATCCGACAATATAACAGTCTCCTACGTGTTTTTAAAACGCGGCTTATCCCATACGTTTTCATTATACACGAAAGTTTTGTATCTCCAAATCAAAATGTCTGTATGTGTTTGGGTTATGGTTAGGTTTTCCATACGATAGCAATTACTCCCTCGCTGATACTCGTGGTGCCGTCGGGGAGAATTTGACTCTTGTTTAATATATATATTTATGCGGCACTAACATTGCCCCTAAGTGATACATTCTGATTTGGCATACTGGCGTCTTTAAAAAAAACACTCCAAATCGATTCCATACATTAAATGTTAGAGAACTTGAAATCGAGTTTCCAATTTGTAGACTGTCAGGAAGTAACGCTCGTTTAATCCGTATTTACACCAACAGGAGATGATGTCAAATGTAATATAAGTTTTAAGTTTTGATCCACCTCAGTGCCCAAACCTGTAATAACTTGTTCACATACAAATATTATGCTGGCTGTAGAACTACAGGATAAACAAGAAAATAATAATAAAATTATATATGTATTAGTACTCACCTCAATTAAAATGTGTTAGACTGGGGGTATGAACTAATTAACTAACTAACATATATTTAAAATATTGTAAGACTGTTGCAAGGTTTGTAGAAAAAATTCGTATGTTGTGCTCACATGGTTGTATTACCCCATCCAACTATATTTATACCCTCAATTTAGAATGTTCCAACACAATTATCCAGCACATTTGTAGATTCTATGAAATACAACAATTAATTCTCTCGCTCTCGGCGCATGCTGGGAACTCGTTGTACGATTTACATTTCCGGCAGAAACAGTGTCACATATACCTGACATCCTAGCTTGTAACAACTAAATACAGTTAATCTGAAAGGCGGCCTACTCAAGTAACACCCGGACGGACACGTTCTGTCGTCAATACATCGCGCCTGAAGCTACGCAGAATTTTCTTTTCGCTCTTATTCTACCTCGCATGGATTACCGAGTTGATATACTGTTTTTTTGTTTGTTTTTACAATGCACGTTTCCATTAGACGTAATACAGACTAACGCATTTGCAGGATTGAGTCTGATGACTGTGTGGTAGGTAACAAATAAAATTAAAGTAATGATCGATTGCCTTCCAAATTCAATAGTGAAAAACGAATCCAGCGCCAATAACAACTAGCATTTACACAGATTCGTATTTACTGCAGGACAGGTTTTTTTCAACACCCCATCTGCACAAGATCTCCGGGTGGTATAAGGTTTCGAATTTTCTGCAAAAGATTAGTGTTAAATTACATATATTTGTTGAAATGTTTTGTTCGCCTCCTCCCGAAATGGTAGTATTTGTAATTACTAGACTCATTAAGGAATGTTCTTAATGATGAAATTAAATTAATTATATGGTATATAGTAGTATATTTTAGGGAAAATTTTCTGTGAGGAATGTCAAAATCCATATATACAATCCTCAGTGCCAGTGGCTTGAATGATCATAGTATATGAAATAATATATTCACATCTCACACATCTCCGTTACCATGGCGTTTGCTCGTGCACATTTCTTGTATAATTTTAAGTAATACAAGTAGCGTCTTAGACATGCTAATCAAAATATTTCATTTGTTCGTGATAGAATGCTTGGCAAGGACGAAGATAATCCCTTAAATTATGGGCAATGTTAACTAAATAACTACTATCCGTTTTGTTATTGCTGAAATGAAAATTCCATCTGAACCAGTTTACATATATCAATTTTCACTATTTTATTGAACACGATGGTCAAACCCTGACAGGTAGCCACACGATCTTGTTTTTTAAAGATATCTTCATTTTTTTCAAAAAAAAATATTTTATAGAAACAAATAAATAAAATATACATGTAACGGAAATCTGGAGCATTGCTTAGTACTTCTGAGCCAAACCCATAACATATGTCGCAATTAGCATAATCCCGGATCGGATGCACTTTGCTGACAGTTGAATCGAATAACTTCTTTCGATTTCTTTCTTTTCATTATACCGACGCTGGTTTCACTATTTTGAAAATGAAATGGAAAACGGGACATCTAAAAAAAACGCAATCCTGGTGAATAGCGGAAACTGGAAATTCCCGAACGACACGAGTTTGTGTCAGAGTCGAACGAATCCATAGTTACAACAAGGGAAAACTTCATAGCTGCAACAAATTGCTGTTCACGAATTCGAACAAATTCATTGAGTACTCCAATGACTCTTTATAAGACAGGCTCACGGATTGGCTAAGAAAACGAGGTCGCCAAAAATATACCAATCACGTACACTGTATCATGTGGGGCGTCAGAAATGAAAATCGTTTGTGATGTTATTACATGTAGTACTTGTATAATAATTAATTTTCAAATCCAGTTAAAAATTAATACAAAACGGCGGCATGTAGGCTTGACTGGTAGCCACGCCGCCACTCACGTGCATTGTGCCGATTTGTGATGGGGTCGTAACAAATATCTGACACGCATTGTTGCGTACTCGTTAATCACATTTCATTTGTCAATATCTGTTTGTTGTATTATTGGATAACCCTCGAGACTAAGCTGACGAACAAATGGATTTAAACCGATACCGTGGTTACACTGTTTACTTAGGAGCAGCCATACTCATAAAACTGACGTGATATCAATTTAAAAAAAATACTGACTACGATATTGTGAACTAAAAATTTCTACTTTGTTTTACTACTTTGTGTTGTTTTTTGTGTGTGCACATTTAGGCATTTGAATATTAACGCATCTATCACTAAGAATATGACCACTACGCGAAACTGTGTTTGTGCATTTTTTTCAGAGATTGAATTTGAGATGATTCGGCAACAAAATTATATTATTTGAATTTCAGCACCTGAGACCTATAATTTCGTATAGAAGTACTCTGTATCACTTTGCGAAACTATAAACACTAAAAACAAAACACTATATTACGTTTTATCTTACAAATTTCAATCTTCTTTCTCATGTTACCAATTCTTAACTGTTTCTATTTTTTTGTTCATTTATCAATTACGTGATATCATGTATGGATTTTTATTATTTTTGAATCAGTAATATTTGTTATAACAAATTTAATTTTGCTTTGCCCATCAAACGACTACTACATATTAATATTATACTGCATACGATGCATGATACTACATGTTTAATTACTAAATTCACTTTGGCTAACGATTGATTGAATATACGTGTTGCACATCAACTACTAATACAAATCGACAATTAAGGTATCAAGTTGACAATACAAGGCCAATCGACAGGCCAGTTTATGCATTAGTATACTAGTGGTACCCTTCGGCAAATTAAGAACCTTTCATTGATATTGCTCCTTTTGTTCAAAGAAAATAACCAAATGATTGCAATTTACTCCTATTAGACTGATACCACATTCAATACAGAATTGGTAACCAATCAATCTGTATGCAAATAATTTGAGACTAAAAATGATCACATAGACTCCACAGTTAAGGCTTGACACCTGTTTAAGATAGAGACGTATCTACGAACAATTATCCCTTCATTTGGATGTACTAGGGTATAAAAGCGCTATGATACATTGAACTACATATGTACTAATTTGAAAATGTATTAATATAATGTCAACAATGTATATGTTTATTAATCATGTCAAAAGCATTTGAATCATTCAGATTAATAATCAGACGCAATGTTTCATATTCTAATCTAATTTTGAAATCCAGAAAAATGCACTAATAATACATGCCAAGTCATTTTGGACCGGTGCGTTATGTCGTAATATTTATATTTGTTCCTGTAATTTCAACTGCAAGGCAATAAACTCATAATTATGTGGTAATAATTGTCAGCATCCTTTATTTTATGTGTGCATGGAATCATGGGAAGAAACGGTGTGCATTGCCGAGTGATAACTGTCATAAAGGTGATTGACATGTCAGACTTGTTTACAGCTCTGGAAGGACAATTTAAATCTACCAGGTGTGCTTGTAATTTACATAACAAGTAATGTTAATCTACTGACTTGCTTACGTGAGTGCCTGCATGTCATCGTGAGACAGCTGCTATAGCAAGAACACATTCTGATTGGCTCCTGTGAAAACCCATGTTGTGTAGCTGAAACTGGGCTATGTATGTCCTATAAATAGGCTAGATCGAGGACAGTTGTTGTCCACCATTTCAATTGAGTACCCTGTGTGTTGCTGCTGCAATATTGAGAGACAAGTGATACAGGCTTCAATCATCATTCTGTGAGACTTGTATGAACTGCTCTGCGATCTCCTGCTATCAACGGTACGTGCTCTCCAGAATAACAGCGTTCTCCTGCAAGCAAGACTCCTGTATCTCTTCATTGTTGTGTTGCAGAAGCCATTGACTCCCATCAATTTCCACGTCCTGGAACTATAAGCTATCACCGATGCACACTTCCCTGGACAATTCCCTATTTTAGTGAAATGTATGCATGATTATTCTCTGTTTTGTTGTTATTCATTTTTATTTATTCATTTATTTCAATTCAACATCTCCTAATGAACAATCCAACGATTGGTCGAATAATACAAAATGTCAGAATGACTCTTACGCTACTGCAGTTTACACCTTCTTGACATTAGCTAGTTTTGCGCAATAGACAATATGGTGGGACACAGTAGACATAGCTCAATCTGCATGCAACATGTAGAATCAGGAAAATCATACAGGAACTTGAGACATACGACATTCTAGCAAGTGCCAACAATGTCTATTGGTTCTGCTATGCTTGCATTGCCTATTTCGAAACTAATGTCTGGACGTCACGTGATCAGTGATGAAACTAGACCATAGTCTATTTTGCGCATGATAACTTAACCGATCATGGTCAAATACAAGATCATGATTGAACATGTATGTATACTATCATTATGATTGAACGTACCATAGACTATTTTCTAGCAGGATCCTAATGATGACTCAACATAGTTCAAGGGTTATCTTGAATTATCTGGCCCTGGTATTTCCATTGTGAGTGACATGTCATAGTAACACTACTACTGTGCACATGTGCACAAAAAAATTAAATTAGTCAAACAGACTTCGGAATAGGAAGTGTTGGCAGCATGGAAAAAGAACAAGAAAATGTTTCTTTGTAAAGTGTTGCAAGTCAATATTCAAATGATCGGATATGTTATGTGTAAGGGGTCACGGGTCACATAATCATACATTGATCTTATTCATGCTTTTCATTAAAACACCGTTTAATTGAAAACACGCTGTTGAAATTAAACGACGTGTATTATATTATGAAACACTATATTCTATCAAAACATTAGTGTTTTAATATTTTCGGAAAGGAGTTAAGCACATTGTAAACACACAAAATACACTTTTTTCAAAATAAAACACTGAGTGTCTTACGGGAACATAAATTTGTAATAATAAAACATTTGTGAAAATTGAATGAAAAGAACCGAACTTGGGACTCGTAAGTAAACATTATGCTGTGTATTTCATTGATCTAACTAGTCGACCACCGAAGGTGACGTAATTCAACGCATAATGGCATTACTCTCGGGAAATATTTTTATGTTTTTATTCAGGACCATCCCATCTTGTTGAATAATTGTACGGATTTTATATGGCCTTACCAACATATAAGTACAACTGAAAATCAAGACACGTGGCGAAGTACCTAGTGTTCTACTGGAGTTTGATACTCCGCATTTACGTGCAATGTTTCAGTCTAAAATACCAGACAATACATGTTTCATAAGTATTTATGTACAGGATTATTTGTATGGTGTCTAAGGAATGTATCTATAACAGACACAATGCTTAGTATTGACTGTATACAGCTTATTAATTAGAAAAAATGTTCACACACGTCAGTTATCAACCGACATAATGTACATTTAATGATTTTAGTATTTTCAATAATAAATAGCTTTCTATATTCATGTAGTGTACAAACCATGTACCTGTCGTAAGTTTAGTGATTGATTAAATTAAACATGCACGGTGTTGTTATCAATGCCCGAGTTATTAAGCTGAATGACGCAGCGCTAGACAGGCGTTAATTCCCTGTGATCTAATCAATAGATTCATTTACTTCTTAGCTATCATTCTATCTAATGGATGAGCCTCAATGTTGAATTCTATCTAATATAGTGATTACCCACACACCTGTGCACATTTGCGTATAAACTAAACAAGCCCCTCCAAGTCTAATAATAATACATAACCATTTCACTGTTAATTCAGAAATATCATAATACAATACAATATGAAAATTAATACTAAAATATAATGTAGGTTTCTTCTTTATTTTTTGAGATACTTTCCGCACATCCGTGTTGCAATCACTATATTAAGCATTTTTGATAACATCAATGCATTCCATAGACTGCGTACACAAGTGTAATGTACATAAACAGATATGAAACATCGGTCGGGTGTTTTACGTTGAAACATTGCATATGTTTCAAAATAAAAAAAAAGTTCGGAAAAAGTGTTTTCGTTACTCCACTGGTGACGTGTTTGAATTTAATAAGTTGTAGCATTATAGCACATAAAACTATTTCCTTGGTAAGGTAAGGTAAGGTAATGTCATGACCATCTCACCTTAGGTGGTCGTCTAGTTAAGTCAATGGCGTATAAATCATAGTTATGTTACTACTGTTTGTTTAAAGTTGGTTGCATTAATCCTTAAATTTCCCATCGATAAACAATCCAATGACACATTTATGTCTTTTTAAAACACTCATTGCTTATTTGAAAATGTTTTTTTACAATGTGCTAGATGTTGGACAAAAGGTCTAATAATTCTCATTGCGTTGAAACATCCACTGAATTAGCTTAATACGAGATCATTACAACAGTCATAAATCTCGTCAATTATGTTATAATATTGAGGACATCATCTTTCTCTTCTTTGTCGTCCACAGATGGTTGTAGTATCGAGCATTTCAATACGAATAATCAAATTAGCTGGCTCAATTCTTAATGAGAGAAATCCCACTTCTGAATACTGACAATGTGCCAACCTCTAACTACGAGTATCGTAACTCACAAACTACTTTAGCGTTTTTTTCTCTCTAATCACGTGTACGTTTTCCCACACATTGGCTGCATTACTTTAATGTCGACGTTCACTATGTGATTAGCTTGTTGACATTCCCAACAGATTTACTTTTCACCATCTGTCCAAATTTGCGCACTCTTTTCAAACGTATGTTCATATGATTAAAATAATTGTAAATTAATTATATCGTATTCCCATAAGACTGATTTTAGTACATGAAACATGTGTTTTGGGTGGACTTATTACCATACCATATGTGTATATTTGTGGATATCGTGTTAAATTATTTTATTTGGAAATGTCGATACGCTCAATTCCCCCTGCTATTGCCAATCACCGAAGGGGTTCCGTACGACTATAGCAATCGAGGAGGCATTGTCTGATCTATATGGATAGCGCTGTTCGTCGCCAACGCATGTCTACACATGCAGTCTCGACATCATGTTGAGTGATAGCCAATATATTTCATCTATCTGAACAAAACCTTTGCTTAATCAATGTTAAATTGCCTAGTGCAGTTTATTGCCCGTATAGTAAATGTTTTATCAGATAAAAAAACTGAAAACATCGACGTCCAAGTGAGTCATTACAATTCTGTAATTAAAAGCGAAAAGATGTATTTCGGTATTCCACATTTATTTATTCTGTCACATCCTTTAGAATTAATCATATCAAATGATTTATACAATTATATTATTTGAAATAGTGTTGTACATTGTCACATGACTTACATCATTCATTGTGACCTTTGTGAAATAGTTGTTAAGTGTAACAGTCAGTATGACTGCTACTGCTGTATTTTTTTATATGCGAACACCGATGGAGAAAACAACAACATTGAAGTGCGATTACGATTAGTAATACAATGTATTGTTACAGTAACATGTAATGTATATAACTGACAAAGAAATACATTTGCCAAAGCAACGATTTGAGTAAATTGCAAAGACAATGTTGATACATGGAAATACGTGGATTTAATGAAAAATGTTAATAGTGTAGAATACATTATTTGTAGTAATAAGCACACTGATTGACAATTACCATGGTTATGAACACGGTACCGTATTTTTTAATTTGTGTTTAAGGCGAAATAGTGACCTTTGTGACGATATTATTCAGTAGCAGATGTATAGATTAACTCACGTAGATGTAACGTGATATGTGTATTAAATATCGACTGCTATAAGACACAAGGTTTGCTTTAATGTGTGAGGCTAATTGTTTTTTACCCCCCCCCCCTTCCCAACACTAAAATACATACAGATATCATGGATAACTAATTTAAAATTCGTAAGATTTAAACGACGGTTAATGTTTGTTGCCTAATTGCATTATTATATACAGTAACATGGTCATTATTATCCTCATCGCAAAGAATGCCAGTATCGACACTATCACCAGGATCACTATCAACAACTTTCACCATCCTCATCCTGAGATTTTGAAAGCTAAGTGTGCAGTGGAAGAGCAATATGTCATAGACTATATTTACAACACCCTATCATACTAAAGTAAATGAAAACCATTAGGGAAAAGGATAGAAAGAAACACAGGAAAAGAGTCATAGTTATTATGACTGGATTTCTCTGGTATTGAATGGTACATTAAAATCACTGACAGTACCCGAGTTGGAAAAGTACATGGAGCGTAATAAACTATCAAAAAGGTGGGGAAAAGATAAAATAAAAGCAATTACTAGTGATTTAACCAGGAAATCACATTCAGCTATTGAATATTTAAAAACTATAAAAAACAGAATGTGCAACATTGAAGAAACTGACTCAGAGGACTCAGATGATGTTGTTGACTGTTAGATAGGTTCCAGCAGCAGCAGTGCCGATGAAATAGACTGATGACTTAGTTCCTGAAACTGTAGTGACGAGGACAGGGAGAAGAGCTGGAACGTGGAAGCATGCAATGTTTCGTGATTAATGTAAATCTTTTTAAAATTGTTGTTGGGGGTGGCGTGGGGGGCTACCATAGTTTTTACTTTTTATAAGAGGAGAAAGTCCAATTGTTAATGTACACCTATGGGGGACTTGCGATTATATAAAAATAACATGTGAAATTCACCGGCACCACTCGGTCAAATTAACTTGAGATCACCTACCATTATAGCGAGTGTGAACATACCATTGTAAGTTCACATATCATTACTATGTGGTGAATGATAATAGTCATTTGGGACGTGCGCCCGTTCTGGACGCTGCTCATGGATATATATTTTGCACGCTTCGGTCAGTTCTTTCGGGACACACAGAAGACGCATTCATTTGTTTGTAAAACCGAGAAGGTTGACTCATTCCAGACATAAAGTATTTTATTTCAGTTTGATCATATTGTTATACAAATATTCTGGATGTTTAAAAGAATATACAGTTGTACGATTAATTAGGAAAAATGAAATACAAAATAAACTGTTGTCGCTCTGTCATCTGATAATTTACACTCAATGAATCAATGCGGAATTGATGTTTAGACTATATAGGGGTAACAAGGCATTTAAAAAAATGTTTTTATTTTTTAAAGATTTGGGATCTAATATTTTCAGTATTAAATAATTTTATCCAGCTCAGCTTTTCAAATATAATTCTACAAAATGTAATTGATAGTGGCATCGTCGGCTGCGCACTGCAATACAATACAAAACATCAATAAACTATTGATACATGTACCTTGGGGTTAACAAAACACAGGTGATGTCAGTACAACCAGCTATTTTTTTTAAATTATTTATACTTTAATAAAATCCTATTTTATTGTAATGGGTGTCATATTGAAAATCATGGTTTTCTCATCGTCATGTAAATCAGTTACGCCTCAATATATGCGACTCCACAATACTTCCGAACGTACATTGTGATTATATTTTGTAATGTAATAGTATCGGGACCTCGATGTTAATTATGCAAAATATTTTTTAAAATGCCTTCAGTAAACTACAAGTTAATGCATAATAAATAATTAAGATGCACACTGGATACTGTAAAACATGTTTTGTGATATCTTTAAGATTTTAATTCACTATCACGGAGACACATGTGCATGATACACAGTGTACATTCATAAAGATCTCCACTACATTTTAAGCATATTCTTGACAAAGTGACACGAACCTAAACTTCCACCTTAATCAATGATATGTAATAAACTAATCATAATAAGTTGCAACGTTGATATTGATGAGTCATCTGTGCAAAAATAAAATAAAATTGTTATGCTAAATATATTCTAATGAGCTCGAGGTAAATACATTTGACGTGTATGCGACTGTGGTTGCATGCGCCGACAAACCCCAACGACAACGATAGAATAAACGCAAAACTAAAGCAATGTTTTGAAAACACTGTGAGTATGTGAAAGAAATATGTATATTCGACGTTAGGGTTGTCTTTAGTGACCAAACTTATTCGTTCAGTGTGTACTGCGTGGTGTTGCTTTCGTCGACGATATCCATAACAAATGTACAGTTACCTAGGCGAGTTCCTGCCATTGCATCACGTGACTGATATGATATATTTCTCACATATCACCATGCTAATTTCATGCCCACTTTATCTACTTTTGGTAATACAATTTGAAATCATGGAATTTGTTATTGATTTATTCTTTTCAGATGAATATAAATAATGCATATGAACAAATTAAATCAAATAATGACAAACAGTACTGATGGTAAGGACTGCTTTTTATAAAGATTTGTAATTCTCCAAATAGATAAATAAATACTACAGAATGTACACATACAATCAAACTCAAAATAAAAATACAAATTCTGTGAAGTAAAATTACAAGCATTTAAAACTGAAAATAACTGACCAGTGTAGTAAATTTTCTGGTCTAATCATTACGAAAAACACTAAGTCTAACAAAAAAGTCTAAAATCTAAAACAATATTTTGTTACAGATTGAACGTTACTTTTTTTGAAGCCTTTTATTTTTTAGTACTTTCTTAATTCACTTTTTCCATTTAAAATTGAATTTGTCACAAATTATTTTTAAAATATCAGGTTACAAGTAAGGTATGCAAGGTAATTTCCAAGGGCAATGGGTTGATTACATCTATGGTCTGGCACCAGAACATGTGTATCAATAATTAATAACTAATTTTTGTATAACTACTGTTTCATTTTCAATATTTTACTTTTTTCTTTCTCCTTTGTTGATTTGTATTCTGGTGAGGTACAATTATACTGAATTGAATACAAAAACCTGCAGGGCATGCAGCATAAAGGAATAGACACGGCCGTCGCCATGTGTGGTTATATAGCAATCTCACGTCACGAATAGACACGGCCGTCGCCATGTGTGGTTATATAGCAATCTCACGTCACGAGTTGTTAACTAATTCCCATGAGATATCCCAGTGTCATGTCGGGTATACATAATATAATTACCATAATCGCATGTCCATTGAATGGCACGTTTCAGGAGAATTGTAACAACTGAATGAAAGAATGCTGTGTTTTATTAATATTAATGTCTCAATATTAGTACTAGATGTTCTCGTGTATCAAATAAACAGCGGCGAAATATTCCATATAATGGTGTGAGGGCAATACTGCTACACGAGATCTCCGTCATTCTATTTGGGCAAACTAAAACAGCAAAGTCATGTTATTTGACGATTTCTGGCGTGCTATACTGTTGTATACATCACACTCGTGTATGTAAGAATATACAATAAATTTGATTGGATAGTTTTAATAGTGTTATATTTGATATTGTGCCACGTATCACAAGAGATATGTTGAGAATCCACGTCAGAATTCTCATACAAATTCTGATTTTCGGACGAGTGCTTCCGCTACAGCTCAGACATAGACCAGTCCTTTGTAATATATAATGTTTCACCAATTGCAGATCACAAAAAATATACATCGTTTGAGTACGAGATTTGTACAGAGAAGATGACTTCTACAACATCACATCATCAAAACAAAAAGTTACTGCAGGTCCACGGTGTACTTGCAATGTGTTGATGTAACACATGTGTCGATTCAGAATAAATGATCTCTCCATTAATTGTCTCAAGCTGCGCTCTGGACGGCACAGTACGTGATGTCACGTCTTTCCCCAAAACACCTACATCGCCAAGTGGCGTCGCTGTGATTATCATGGTAAAGAGAAAACGTGACGAATTTTTGTTTTCGACTCAGCGGGTGTGAACACAACACACGCGTCCTTCAGGCTGCTTCTTTGGGTATGCTCTCCGTTCTAGTTGAAATGTTATTCGAGAATTCAGTAGTAGCCGTTTGTCGATGACTTGCGCTACGGTCGCGTAGAAAGTTATTCGCCGTGTCTCGTTTCTCTGGTCGTGCGCACACTGCAGGGAATATGACGAACACACACGAAAGAATTATCATAAGACTTCCAATGCTCAAGATACAAATCCCAGCGCTGCCAGCAGTGACCATGTGCTCTTCATCGGGAAACACCAACAAAGCAATACCAGTAAAGATAAAAATTGCTCCAACCACTACAGAAGCAAGTCCTTTCCGACTGCAATGACAATGATTTCGACTCCTTGAAACAGTGAACCCGTTTTCAGAACCCCGTCGTCTTGGCATGTTTGCATGACCGCTAGGACATCACTGTCTTTGAATACAACTGGTTAAACCTGTTATCATCAAGAAAACGAAAGATATAAAGATTAATTTATAGTTTGAATAATTATGTGCAAACTTTACAATATGAAACGATATAAACAACTCTGTTGGTTGCCATGAATTGACACTTTTCTCGTAAATTTCCGTTTTCTTATTATAACCAAACCGTTTCTCGGTTGCGTTTTATATATTTAAAAATCGTTGTTTATTACTTTTTGTGCAATGCGTACGGTAACATAGACATATGGCAATGTCGTGCTGAGCATTATAAATTAAAATAACAAAATAAACATAATTGGATTTCGTCAGGGCACGTTTCCCTGCAACAATGCACATTGTCAATTAATTCCGTATATTGTTTACTTCCAGTAAAGAACCGCACCAATGAATCCGTTGACATCGGTGAATTCTAGTTGTAGGTCTTAAAAGATTATGCCAGTTGCCATGAAAATAAACAACAACAATGAATCGGCACTTTTCTCGTATAGTTTACACATATGGAACACAGGAATGTGTGGAACATAAGAACATGTGGGTTATGAATGATATAATTCACCTAGTAAACGAACTCGTATTGATTACATCAAAGCATTAGTTGTACGTAATGTTACAGATGCGTGGGAGGATAGTCACAGCAAATCATTAGATAAATGATTCACTTTTAACATCGATGACCACTGAAAGCATTTGTTTGGTTGACCGATCTATCTATTTAGTGCTTCTAATGAGCCTGCTCCCACTGAATGACCCATATATAATAATAGTGAGAAAAACATCCAACGCCATGTCCATAACATTCACTTAATTTTACTCTTTCTCCACAACACAGAGAATGAAAGAAAACATTTACTTCACTCCACGGGAACATAGGAAAACATTCCCTTCAAGTAATCTTCACGATAAAATGAATGCAATGTACTTCATTACTGCTTATTATAAACGTAGTGTATTCCATTCGTGCGACACGATAATTGTTACGCGAGCAGATATTGCCAATAACAAT
This sequence comes from Saccoglossus kowalevskii, assembly GCF_978046115.1. Lineage (NCBI taxonomy): Eukaryota > Metazoa > Hemichordata > Enteropneusta > Harrimaniidae > Saccoglossus > Saccoglossus kowalevskii. The sequence goes on from NC_140648.1 coordinate 20,497,134, forward strand.
TCTGTGTAACTGTGCACCAATAACCAATTATATAGGGTAATAATAACATATATGGTTTACGTCTAAACATGAGGAAAATTGTTCCGTCGTGAAAACACCTCATAATCATCAGTCGATCATCTTGGATCGCATCAAATACACAAAATAAAACGCAAATGAATTCTTATACTCCTTGCTTGTGTGTCATCTTTATTGTAATCAAAGGGAAACATGGACATAAAAATAAGAGCACTGTCACCAGTCTGCCTATCGAATGTCGGTCCGGGAGCATATCTCTGAGAGAATTGCACAATGGCAAAAGCAAAAATAGTCATTCGTAAAGATTTACAACTGACGATGTGAGCCTGCAAGCTAAGATTGTTTTTGTCATACAAATTTTGAAAGGAATTGGTCAAATCATATACACATAATGGTTACGTGCATAATTAATTTTTACTAATTACCTTGTTGAGGCGCGCAGCAACATGGACGAACATTAATTAATAATATTCATGGTTTTGTGTTGTCTGAAGATACGTAAATAACAATTAAGTTAAAAAAAATAGACATTTAGAATAGTATTAGATTAGTATAATGTTCATCATAATTATTCAAATCACTTGCAAAACATGTTGAAAAGTGAAATATGAATGTCACGAAAAAAACGATAATTGAATTACATAATTGAAAAATTAGATTCCAGAATTAAGTCCTGCTTAGCAATTTTTATATTGTATAAATCAATTATCATATTATCAAAGACACATTTATTCTAAAGATTCGCGAGACCAGTTATACGCGGTCTTACGACATTATGTGCTGCTGTATTTATCAGACTTCAGGAATCCGTGTGTAGGCGTTCACTCTTGTATACATCTTGTATCGACTCTGGGAAATAAACCGCAATTACGATGTCATTTCCTCAAGTAATACCGTAGGCCATTTAACGTTGTACGTTGTAAACAAACCTACTAGTGCTAGATATTAAATGTGATAAGACATGTTGTGAGGATTGCCCACACGCCACTGTGCTGCTAGTGTCGCCGCTTGGGATGTTGTATTGCCCTAATGGAAATCTGATTGAATGGATTATATTACCAATTGAGCATATTTGTAGTCGAATAGCGCACCCCCCCCCCTATTCGATCGTTTATGTAATTTACTGGGTTAGTGAATATTTGGGGCAAACTATTTGGCGTCTGACGTGTCTATAATTTCTGCAGATTAGAGAAGACGACGCATTGTGAAGAGAGAGAGTATGTGTGTGTGTGTTTACTGACGCATATATATATATGTCTGTTTCATAATATATCCCGCGCACTAGTATCTGACATTATTTTAGTCGTAGAAATCGGGGCTATTTGACTAAGACAGTGATTGGTCAACACATATCACGTGATATGATTACATGTCAGCTTTTGCTTACGTGACGGTTTATCATTTCGAGCTTAGTCTTGTAAATAGCACATGTTCCTTGTTCGCAATTTTTCTCTATTGTGAGCAAAAAAATAACAAATCACAGATGTATATCATTTAGGTCACATTCATAATGTGAATACATGATATCGGAGGCACAGTTGGTCGGCAAGGGTACACAAACACACAATCGAACATATCTTACGTAACTCAGATTTACAGTTTCTGTAAACAACACACAACTTGCCAGAACGTTAATCAACAATTCACAGCTTTGTGATCCATTAACCGGTTTTCTTAAAGTGCATTTACCTATATAAGGACGACAGAAAGCCCCTGTTGGTTTCATTAATACAAGCCTACCTGAGTGTGACGCAGTCTCAACTTAAACACGAAATTAGATATAAGGAGTCGATTTGAATCATCTATCCGAGAGGCTTATGACGTAAGTGACTGGGGAGTAGAACCTGAAAAGAGGTATAGAAATGGTTGAAAACTGAGTTCTCTTGAATATTGTGTTATTCTAACAACTTTTCTTGATTAAGGCCTGTAACATATTAACAAGTACGCTTAGATTAATGAACAAGAACTGAATGTATATTTCTACTCGCATCGCCGTTTATATAAGATGGGTGTATTGCATGTAAAAAAATAAATTGTACATTGTATCTCCCACTAGTGACGCAACCGTAAACGAGTAATACTAATGTAGGTTTAGCGTAATCTTCTGTGAATATTTACAAAATAAAGTAGTAATAATTTCACTGCAGATTGGAAGTAAACTACAAATGCTATTCATTGGTCAGATTAGAATTATTGAAAAGATTTTACCGATTAGGACATTACGATTCTGTTATACACTTTCTGAAACATGCATTGTAAGTTGCAATTTTTAATCTGCGATTTGAGTATTTAATACTTTTTATTCGCCGTGCGGAAATTGCAGCTCCGCACAGTGAATTGTTTTCTAAACAAGGCGAATTTCCGCTTCATCTTCATGTCTTAAAACGGATTACGAAACTTGCTGATTAAGAACCCATCTAGTAGGCGTGGTGATGACATCATTGTTTTTTACTACTATTTTTTTGGTAAGGAAAACGAGCATGTATCTGGCGACATAAATCACAAAACAGTATTATAGTGTTTATGATCGTACAGGATCTGAGCTGCTGCCATGTTTATAGAGCAAATCTATTCCCTCATACAATGCATAGAGTTGAAAAGAAATTAGGAAAAACAGATGTGTCGCCTATTAATCTTCATTATCCAATAATTTATTACCTGAAATGTACATTTAACGATATGCATTATAATTATGACCACTGTATGTTGCAACAAAACATATCCTTTTAAGTGGCGCGAGTGCGTTTATGTTATAGGAAAAGCGAAAATAAATCAGTATTCACATTTAACTTCGCATGGACCATATGTTCGAAGACACTAAGACTATCTGACTACTATTAATCAGAATACATTTATTCGATAATGTACCTTTCTTTGTCGTAATAAATATACGGGGACGCGTTATTTACCCCCCCCCCCCTGCTGCTCATGGCAATGCTACTCAGAAGTTACTAATGGTGAATTCAGGAGAGGGTAAATACGTAATACACGATTTACTCCGATGGTTATCTGTTAAATCCGTCTAATCAGGCTTATGCATGTGACTGCTTGTTATATAACGATTCTCGACTTTCTTTACATTGAACACAGGAATTGATTATTATATTCATCGACAATATGTTCAGAATATTTGACGAACGTACTGTACTGAACAACTCTCATAGAATTCTGAATTATGTACAGTTACTATGTAGTGAAAGTATTTTCAAAATAAATGCTTTCTGAAGTATTAATAACACAAGTGAAATGTTAAATATAAAACTTTCAATTGAAAAGTTGTGAAAGATTATAATGACTTTTCTCACCAATGTTTCGCTCGATTCCCCAGGGTTATGTTGGATGACGTCATTGAATTCATGATGCATGAAATATTATACACTAAATATATATACCTACTAGTAATATACCCAAGGTTTTGAATATAAGGTGAAGTAGAGTACATTACGTAATTAATTGTTTCTTTCCTGGGTTGAATATATATATATGGGTTGTTTTATCTGCGTTTTTTTTCTTTAAATTTAATACTCTGAGAAGAGTTCTTTATATGGGAAGTTCCAGCTAACTTTTGTTGGGACAGTGCGTTTGGTCCAGTAGTGAGCGCGTTCATTTTCAATGACTAGGCGACGTGTTTGATCGTGTAGTTTTCAGAGCCCCTGTTATGTGTTTGTCTGTTTTGTCTTCGCTATGCTAAATATCCACTGTTTGAGGTCATGTTAAATCACCGTGGTAGTCGTGACACGTCTCGTTTGAAGTGGGTCCCATGCGACACGTACAACGCGTGTAAAAGACATTGTTTTTTTGAAATTCAAACGCCGTTTCATCATCGCAAAATTAATGCACCTTGAAATGTGATTTAAGTGTGGCTTTCTGTTTCTCTGTGTAAAGCTCGGCGGTGAGACACAGAACGGTTTTTCTACTCGTAAGTTATCGATTACACGGATCGGAGCATTTTTCATTTTGCCGACAAAAGCCTTCCAGCAGAATACGTAAGTAGCGCGTAATCAGTGAAAGACAGCGGATATTATGAAGACAATCTTTTATATCGATAGCGGAAAAAAAACTGTGAAAAAAAACTGCAAATGTACGATCATATTAATTTACTGAACCTTGGAGCTGTGCAACAAAACGAGTCACAGATGGCGTCCACGAATTGTTTTCAGTGTTCTTTGCCATCTATAAAATCGCGTACCAGTTGTTACGTGGTTTATTTTAGCGTATATAAAGACTTTTTTCAACTTTTAAATACGCACACCATGCACAGATTGTATAAATCATTGTATATAATGCAGATAAAAGAAGTTTCGTATTATACTGTGGTAAAGATTGTATTATGATTTCTATCGAAGTTCAATTGATCATTGATACTGCATATGTGTAGTTAAATATTAACTATTGTATTATTTGTACATCCTTAGTAAATAACGCATTGTAAATAAAATACGAAACACTGCAATACCCATATATTATTCGAAAATCAATAGTCGTGTGGGAGATTTCAACAAAGTATAATGAACAACAAACAATAACAATATGCATGTGACGTTCGTTTAAGCACATACGTATGTGTACAGGAGATGAAATGATCAGAATTGGAGTATTCACATTATTTGGTGGATAAAATTATGATATGTGGAGCATGGAGTGATACCAGGTGTTTGCAAACGAGTCTGCATGTTTGCCCTAGTGTATTTGATGTTATGGTGGTGTTATAGTATTGCCAGTCAATCATAGACTGGAACTGTTGGCAGTATAACAAATAATGTATTTCGTAAATATTAATTACTCGCTTGTGTGATAATGTGTTGTCATGGGAACATGAATCAAATATTTGTTTATATTATTAAAACGTTTATTAGATGATACATTTCTTGTAATCCGCGAATGCGTTATGCATATATGCAAGAAAAATGGTCAAAATTAATGTTTCTGTCGTTTTACTCAAGATAATAACAATCTGCAGTGGAATTATATACTACATTTCTTTTAGACTAAATTTCTGGTGGTGAAAATTAATTATCTTTATATGTTGCGTGATTCTATATTTTCAGACCTTTCAAACGAAACTTTCACAGAAAAAAAATAATACATATTTCTGATGTTCTGGATTTTGATATAATCAATCTTTGAAGAAATATATAATGTGGTTTCGCTATGAACAAATATTTCATGGTTGTATCACGTGCACGTAATAGGTGATTTTCCGTACAATTGCGAGATCTCGCGAGATGCATGAAAGACGCGCGTCGAACGTCTGCTGTAAAAATCGAACGATTTGATTTTCAACTCGAATTTCTTTATTTCGTAGCTCACATCGACCGGCCGATCTTCGACAGAGGAATATTGCTTCCGAATACCTTCACTTAATCGAAATTGTCTATCATCAAATGTGTACAGCACATTATTAAGCATGGAAATGTTCCCCAAAATACTTTCGCGTTTGTCGAATCCCACGCGATGTTTGACGCCACTACGACGCTATGACCTTTGTTTGTCCTGTTTTTACGTTCGATTTCACGCATAACGCGTGATTCACGCAGTGGTCTATTTACTATATGCGGCAATAATTACAAATCAAATCGCCACGTCACTGGTCAATAAAACGCAAAATTGCCACAAACACAGTAAACACGTAATAAATTGTTATCGAAAATCAGTCTAGTGGAAATGTGATTACTATACCGTATTTGAACAAATACAAAACAAAGTATTCTTTCTGACAACATTCATTTTACCATTATCACACTGCGGGTGTATTGCAGAAGTCGCGTGTGGCTGAGCAAAGTTTCATTAAAATGCATTCAGTAAACGCTCTTAGGTTCACTGGTTGTATGCTACAATAGATACATTGCACTGTTATATACACCGTGTCTTGGCACGAAGATAACGCAGTTATAATATAAACTCGTACAAGTGATAAAATAAAACTATATAAATGCCTTTCGATGAGAAGACGAAATCTCATCTTCACTACGGCTTAATTTCCTACCAATATTCGATCCAATCGTTGAGACTAATACAAACAGTACTCGATCTAAATTCCAAGATCTTCTGATCAGCTGTCGGTACTGATACATCATGGTGAGATTATTCCACTGCCCAAGTGTGTGATAAGGCACACTGAGTACACATTACAGTGGATTGTATGAGTCCAGATTACAGAACTTTCAATTTCAAATGTTTAATGTATGTCTTCTTTGTAATCAATTCGGAATTTCGCGTCAGACACACTAGTACTGCAACGGTAAATGTTTCAAGTACAATAATGTGCATTCTAACGGCAGGATGAGTGTATTCATTGAGTGTTCTTAACAATGAGCCATAGAAAAAATATGGTATTAAATTAATATACATGAGGTTGAATATTATTATTTTTTCGCACTCGGACGACGCCATTCCTGTCTGCATTCAATTTATTATAGTATTCGATTTTTCCATCGACGCGATCGTGGGAAAAAGGAGAAACGCCCGGCTTATAGATTTACTGATGATACCTTACGTTGTACCGCGGCATGTCCGAAAGTGTGTATCATATGACCGATTCGTGAATATTGTACAATCGCCCCACTGTTTCCACGAGAAAATAAATATGGCCACTACTTTCTCATTTTATCAATGGTTATATTTACCATGACGAAATACAAGTCTTAGTTAATTGACAACGTTGCCAAAATTAAGAAATCATAGTAGTCTGAGCGGAAAATGATCCTGGATTAGTGCACAACATAAAACAGACACGGTTCGAATTATTGCCGTATCAGTTGGTGTACCATGGTTACCCATACATGTGGCTACGTACGACGAGGCAATCGTTAAATCATGTTGTGACAAATACTGCATTTAATATTCCATTGAACATAACTTATAGAAAATTGTAATAAAGATATTTTAACATAAATTGAAAACATCACATTTATTTAAAACGGCCTTCCCTATAATACGGATAATAGTTGCACGTACCCATCTTGTAGTCGTCATATATTTCATTGTGTATACTTCATTGAAAATGCAAGAGCGCATATCAAAATACAGTTCAAAATATAATCTCCGAAGAATATATGAAATATGAATTTTTTTACATTCGGAAATGTATGTAAATATCTTCTCTGTCGACAAAACCGGCACAGAATGTTCTAAATCAATTGGTTTAATTTAATCAATCCTTGCTGTTAAATTACGACTAAATTAAGAGTCATTGAAAATTTGGAATGCTAATAATAACGAAAATTAATAATTAATATATAATCATACTACTAATATTTAATAATTATAAATGTCTCTCAACACAATAATTCTAATAAAAGAATTAGTACAATGTACAAGTGATTTATATCATCCTATTAATTTTACCAGTAATAAGTATGATCGATGTGAAATTGCACTCAATATATATATATATATATATAAACTATAATAAACAAATATTAAAAGAAAAAAATGGATGTGCCTGCCTGTCGAGTAGTCTCCAATCCCATCAATTACAATGCCCCGTGGCAGCGACATGTTCAGTATCAATGAAGCCTCACATCGATTCAGCAGGTAGTCTTCATTGTTTCTTGAAGTCAAATGGCATTATGCAGTTTAAATGATTAATGCCGTGTATTGTAATTAACAATATTGGTAAATTCTATCGTGGCTGTACAAGTTACTTTCATTAGTATTATTACAAAGAGTGAGTGCAATCAGCTTAAATCATGTACTGATCCGAAGAATGTCATTGGAATAAGGTAGTAATAATACCAAAATTCGCGGTATTTTGAATGTCATACATTGCCTTTAGATACAACCACTTCTGCCTAACAGTCGGATTATGTGCTCTAGGTGATTTATGCATAGAAGGTTATAACGTTCTACAGAATTATATTATTATGGAGATTGTTAGACATACGAACAAAATTGAGAGTCAATTACTTCTGTATTATATGCCAAATGTCACACTGATTCTAATGCAGTGATTGTCTAGTTATACAACGGATGACACTGTACTATATTATTGATTTCGACTTTTCAACTGAACAAAAACAATCCATTATGGCAAAATGCCAGGTATTTGTATTTTCAGAGTGCGACTGGAATTGACATATATATTTCTTCAAATTAATTGTATATACAAGCAATGAGTAAAGGAACAATTGGAAACCGATTGACGTATATGATTGCAAAATCAGTTGCTTTTACACAATTCCTTCAATATCCTTTTTAGTGATTGCATCTATTCAATGCCTAAGGTATTATGTTAGGCATGCATTGAATATATATAGTTAGAGCGAATGTGACCTAATATCAATATGCCCGGGGAATCTTGGCGTGTGTGAACTGAAAAAAAGCACGCCATTATCATCTGTGGTTTACGATTTTTTCAAAGAGCGGTGTAGCGTTTATGACACAAAAGTAATGGGAGGTAATGATTTTCTCGGAAAAATAAACGTGACGTCAATACTACATCTGAATATAGTAAATGGTACAATGAAGTAGGTAACTAAGGTTCCCAAGTAAGATATCGCAGTTTGCACGTGGAGTTCCACTACAGCTGTGGCCTATAGTAGGGAACAGTATGTCGATTTCAACGCGAGTACCGAGAACGAAAAATCAAGGCTCGTTTGCCTGCAATTCTCTTATTTTTCGAGCACGTATTTAGCCGTTTAAATCAAAGAAAGCAGCGATCGTATGCAGATAAGTGTATCATCACGTAACATGATCTGTTGTGTTTTAAATTGAAGCACGGATTTGAAAAATACCGAATATCCACACACACGAGAGGCGCACACACTCTCATGTGTGAAATATGGGACATCATGAAACTACGCCAGTGGATTGCAATTACATTTCGGTTCAACGAGATTAGTATTGGACGTGATTAAGATTTGCACATGTATACTATAAAATGCGTATTTAACCTTAAACCAATCATACAACGTGTAAAGACACCATAGGGATATAGGGGAGTTCACTACTTGATCTATCTAACAGCATACATGTAAGACTGAGGAAATAGGATCGGACCTATGCATATTAACACGGCGTAAACGTGTTCTATAATGAGTCTACACACACCTATGTGTGTGATGCTGCGGTAAATTTAATGTACACCCACTCACTGATTTTACTCTGTCGTGTCAGAATTATCATTAACTCAGAATTGAAATTATCACAGTAAAAATGAAAAAGGTTTAGAAGTGACCAAAAAGCAAACACCGGTATGTCAGTTTGTCTTCAGACCTTTGTTGTTTACGGCACTGAAGTTGGCTTATATGTTATACGCGGATTTTGATGTATATACCACCTCATCGGAGATTATGTCATTTTGATTAGGAAGATTGGACAGCTGCGTTTCTGTGCAAGCAAGGAAGGTTTAAATTGGACACTCGATAATAGAACTCAAACTATTAGGATTGACGCCATTCAACCTTTGCAGTAACTAACCAATTTCCGCTTGTTTATAAGTACACTTTCCCAGAAAGGTTTTATGAAAATACGACGCAATGTCGAGGGTTACAACGCTCACAATGCAGGTTGAGATACCGTAATTGCTACCAAATAACCCACATCATACGAATAACAACTAGCGGTTGAAAATATGACGTTAAATGACAACCATGGCGACACAGACTGGTGATCCAGAACCTAGAAAAATAAACTGACGGATGTATACGGTTTGCTAGTGTGTGTGTGTGTGTGTGTGTGTGTGCGCGCGCGTGTGTGGGTGTATAGAGATATGCATGAGAAGGTGGGGTGTTAACGCACTGAATCATGCGGCAATACCAAACAACAGAATGGTTAGTACGCTAGAAAAGCTGTGAATGCGATGTGATAACGCTAGCCGTGCCGATCATGATAACAGTAAACGAGACAACGTCAAATCGGAATAGACTCACAATGGTCAATAGTTCATTCAACAGTCGCATAGTATGCTATTTGGCCGATCACAACAATTCACATAATTGTAACCCAATGAAAACACAATTCTATACTAATTACCTTCTAGCAGCAGTCATATCTGTGAAAATACTGTATTTCTATTGAAGAGTCCTCGCTGTGACAATCACCATTACATCAAAGTCGTTGCATGCAACGGTCGATATGTTCCTAGACACAGTGCGACCACTGTATGTCGGTGATGCCGCAGTGTCTAATAATGTCGTATTCACAAGCTTCTATTTGTGAACGCAAATATGAGCTGACGTGTGATGGCGCTCTACAACATATCAGTGTCAACGTAGTCTTCAAAATGCATGCATTGAACAAACTAAACTATATTCCTCGAAAATTACCTCAAGAGCCTGTTGGCGCAAACTTAAACTTAGAAATAAATGGTATGTCTATTTAAAATCATATGCTGCAATGACATAAAACAAATATGAATGGTTTTGGAATATATTCGCCGCTCAAAATGACAAATAGATATCCACACGTAGACCAGATCGAAGATATGTTGTAAATGTTACGTTTTAAATGAGTTGCTCGTGGTGCTTTACCTCATGAAATATATGATTGCGAATTACATAATATGTTGTACAATATCCCGATGGGTGATCAATGTCCATGGTTACCGCATTCATATATATACTCTGTCTGAATGACAGCTGCTACAAATTATACGAACTAACATGACACGTAAGTTGAAATGAAATTGTAATAGGGGAAAGGGGAAATTCAATATAGGCATTGACGTAAACATAATGCACTGCTCGAATACAATCTCGTGGGATGTAATCACTGTGCTATTGTATGTGATTCGAAATGATTGTTGACTCACTTCAGTTGATTTAAAGAATAGAGTTATGCTTATTGAATGTTAAAATGAATAAAAACTGCATGCTGTTTTCAGTAGAAGCTGAATATGAACGAGCGTTGTCAACGTCCGTGTACGTAGCACAGACTATATGTGTAAGGCTCAAATTACAGAGAGATCAAATGTTAATATTGAGGAAGGATTGGGCTATTCCTTGAAGCGTCTGACGTCCATCCAGCAATTATTGAAAAAAAGTGTTGAACTAAATAGATCTTGTTTTGTGAGTTTTTAAAAACAACTGTGGCTTGTTGAAGTATTAATTTCAATTTCTTGGTTTCTTTTTTTGTTCCGCTCGTTCGTCTGTCTTTGTGTCGTATATTGTTTCGGTTTCGGGACTTGAGCGTACTCCCACTCTATCCATGTTGTAATAATAATTATTTTTTTGGTAATCGAGCAGGCGTGGTATACATTTTGAACTAGAACATACATGTGTACATATATTGCACATTTCGACGTCTTGATACATATCATTTTCTCTCATACCAGACACAAAATGGCTGACTGATGACTATTTTGTTTTTACTAATGTTGTTAAAAGCCTTGAATGAAATCTTTAAACACAAATACACAATTTGCGATAGGATTTGAACTAATATTACCGGCAGGCGGGCATTTTTTTTTGTAAGCTCCAAGCACAGTTTCTCTTGAATAAAAGTACATCTTTTCCATCATTTGTGTTACTGATTCAATATGGCCGACTGGCAGCCAATTTTATGTAAAAGCGTTAAATCGTCGTTTGTGATTCGGGCAAATATAGTCGATTGGTGGCAATTTTCTATTTTATGGTGTAGTTTACATGCCCGTTCATTTTCAATGCAATGGTCGTCTCCATAAATACACCGATGGAATATCAAGAGATACATCTGTGCAAACAAAAAGGTTAAGTTGAAACAATACATGATGATATGTAATGATGATATGTAAAAAGTCAACATTTCATCATTGCTCAAACATACATTATTAATTACCTTCAAAACATTTTTACCAAGTGCAATTACATATACACGTGCATCACTATTACTTCTGAGCTATGTTTTTCTTTGTTATTTCATATTGTTGAGTTCATAAAATTTGGTGGGGACTGTGTCATTTTGTTTTGTTCTTCAGCTATGCCATTAGTGGAAAGAATTCTGCCAGTATTGTATTGATTTTGGTTGCAATTGAAAAAATATTATTGATGACAACACTGTATCTTGTGTATATTCCATGACAAAGACTTAATACTATAGAGTTACATTACATATACATTATAACTAGGCCATACGGTACTTTGACTGATGTACTGCCTGTTGTGTTAAATTTCATATTTTTTTACTCACAATGTTTTTATTAGGATGTGGATTTCCAAACAAGATTTCTGCATACACGCTTTTATTAAAACATGTTGTATACTGGACTTCGATATTAGAGCTGTGTGCACTGTGTTGTCGCATAGGATATCTGGTACATATACCGTAATTGCTTTGTATCTACAACCAATGTAATGTTTAATTTCACAGATGTCCCGAGGTTCGCTATGATATTTATTCTATGTCATCTTTTTCTTTTGTTTTCATTTATAATTTCAAACAAATGTTCACACAATTTAATTTTCAAAACCCATAAGTTTTTCTCTCAGGGATCACTATTCATATTGACTATTGGCCACGAATATAATAAGCAAGTCGTTACAAAAATAATTTCGCACGTACATTGTATATTATATAAATAAACCAATCAAGGGGTAATTAATTAATTAATTAATTAATATTTATATTACATTACTACTTCAGTACAAAAGGTTATTGTATATTATATGCATATCGTCTATGCTACCCTAAAAACGCTATTGTTTTTTAATGTACCAAAAATAACATTAGAGAAACATCTTGGGGTACTTTGAATCACGCATTTAGTTGTAGTGATACATCTTGATTTAAAGAAACATTTTTATGTGTTGCTACTTTGTGGAACGAACTGGAATTCAATAAGTGTTGGGCAATAATACTAATCCCTGAAGAGATTCTGAAAGCATTGTATCTCTGAAAAATATCACTACGCGAGTTAGGTTTTTCGCTAAAGACATCAGCAAAAAGCTGATTAGATTTATTGGATGTTTCAAACAAATGCATCACCCCCCTGGGACGCCAATAATGTACGCAATCCTGTATTCAAAACAAATGCTTTTCAAAGAAGAAATTGCATTTTGAATATTTGTATTTGACGAGCTTCATTTATTTGATAATCATAGTAGCTAACGTTTATAATTAAAAGGCTTTTAAAAGTCGATCGTGGAGAATGTTCAAAGAGATGTACCACAGATTAATAGTGCAGCAAAATCAATTTGGCTGCAATGATTCCCAATTACAGATACAACAAACGACGAGGAAGGTCAGGCTTTGCTGCATTATCTTTTACGCGGCCATAAAATTGAATCCAAACGATGCGATTCGCGATACAGTTTACTGAAGCCAGTACTTTAGAATCGTTCTCATCAGTGGATGTTTAATCCTGTGGCAGTGAAATGCTGAATCTGTAAATAGGATCAGGGATAAGGTTTAGGTTTGTCTGATGATGAAATACCGCCGACTTAAGGATGTCTGTATCCTTTGCCATTACAAGCAATGAAAAAATAATGAATATAAAGTATCATTACCCGTAAGACAAATCTGCCTGATTTTTCCTCAAAATGATGTAAATCGCTTTGTTCCTGTTGGTAACGATGATAATAATGATGCGACGTTCCAACTAAGAAGTTTTAAAGATTTGAGCTTTAATGCATATGATCGTTTATTTTTAGATTTTTACAGACATATTGGTTCGCTTTTTTTGTTAATGGTAGACTCGATGCGGTCAGGATGAAGGTTATTTCACGTGTGTTAAAGGTCATGTTGGTAGTTATATAGATTATTTGTTGACAAATTTGCATGATTATGACCGATTTAGTAAATTTGGTTTCTCTGATAGACCGGAATCAGACCACCATCGTGTATTTTCAGTTCAATTGCTCCTATTGCTATATATTCCTATATACTTTAATCACGTTTTGAAAAAAAAATCATAGAAAATGTTCTTATAGTATGATAGAAAAAAATCTACTTCATTGAAGCCGAGACAATTGTTGTTACTTGCCATCTGGTACATAGCAAACTCTTGGAATTTAATTGCCGAATCTTCTAGCGAAGCAACTGCACACATGACACTTCATCGCACAGCAACACTATTAATTATAGAAAACCTCAATATCGAAAATGAATGCCAGAACGATTCTATTTTTTCAAATTATGTTTTAGACATGGATATCACCATGAAATATGTGACCTGACTAAATTAAACATACACACAGGAATGCATACCAAGTTGTACTGCACGTTTACGGATTCTAAAAACGCATTTGATAGATTATGAAACATGTTGCGTTCAATGTATGAAATCGTAACTACCTACTATAGTAATTTTGTTTAAGTTTGAGTGCAGCGGGAAAGCGTTCTAGCCCCTTTGTTTGTTTTTTTTGACAATTTATACTTTTTGTTGTGTAGTTTCATTTATGGAAAAAAAGTACAAGAATTGGATTTGTAAAACAGTATATCGTAGACAACATGTGGTAAAAATTTAGTACGTCGAAAGCAGCCATGTTAACACAGCACAATACTTTGTGTCTATAATAATAATAATAAATCTAGCGTGTTACACGCGTAATCTGATGATGAGCAACTCTACTACCGTGACGATGTGCGTCTGGGTTTTGTTGCGTTACACATGAGGTTTTATGGTGATTAATGATGTATATAAGATTACTTATATAATCTTTGCGTTATCCAGGTGCATGACATTTCGCTAATGGATTAAACAAACCTCACGAATCATTTAAATGGAGAATTATGTATTAATGCGCAGTATAATTAATTATTCATATTTAAAACATTGGAGAAAAAAGTATATAGAAATATAATTAATATAATCAACAGCACAGATAAATAGTATTAGTGGAAATACTTGACGAATTTCTTATTGTCAGATTCTTTAAAAAATGTTTTGAGGCGAATTTACCGAGTTATGAGTTTGGCTCCCGTGTTTTATGTTTGTATGTTCGGCTACGTGACTGTAATTTCGATTCCTTTTTTTTTTTATCTCAAGTGGTCTTCGCTGCATGTTGGCCATATTTGTCGCTGAAGAAATTCGTACATGGGTAGGTCGTTCTGACCATGAATATACAAGTTTGTATTCGTGTTATATATCCACACGTTGCTGGTGACGTGGAAGTTTCGAATTGCGCATCATTTGCGATTTATTACAACATTATACCCTTTAACCCAAACTCACTCACAATTGTCACAATTTTACTAATCATAAACTGTACAGATTTGGAAACATCGACTTTTATCGACTTTTTTCTGACTTTTTTTTCGTCAGCAACATGAAGAAACTGTTGGGTATCTGTTTATCAACTGCATTCTTGTTTAGGTAGGAACATGTGGAAAAACGACAACGAACTGCCGGTAGCATGTCTGTAGCTAATAAATAACAACGGCATATGAATGGAATTCTTGACGCGAACCCATAGTCTACAGCATCACGAACCCACCTGTACAATTTACAGGTCAATCGCGTGTTAAAAATTCAGGTAATGTTTAAACAAGTATTGGCCTTTCTTATTCGCCTACATGTGTGCGTGTGTTTTCTCACATTCAAGTTTTCTTTCCTATTTGTTGTTTTAATTATATCTCTTAGCTTCTGTATTTCTATTTATAGAATGAATAAATGTGATTTAAATAGATAAATAGTGCAAAGAAGAAATTGTAGATAATTAGTCACAGTATGTATGAGATCGAAAAAAAATGGGAATACTGATGTGGGATTCGTTCGTCCATTCGTACCTATTTCTCGGCACGATGTCTTGTTTCTCTGGCTCAAAATACACATCTTCACTTTTAAACATAATTTCATTGTCTTTATATGATTCTAATATATCAATAGCACTACAAATATCGACGGGATTTGTTCATTTATAAAACTGTACATTCTTGTAACCGTGTATACATGCGATCTGATGCTAGCCATACTACGTTAAATTATAATCTCTTTTTCCAATTTTGTACATCTCATTTACACCAGGAATTACAAAAGTTTATCTTTAGTAGTATAAACATAACAGTTCCCCCCCCCCGATGTTAAGATGTATATATTGTGTTGTGTCATATCTGTAATGTTGTTATCTGATATATGAACATCTATGCATCGACACGCTATTTTTTATGTACTATCCAAACAATAGATAAAAACAGAAGCAAGAATGCATATGTGAAGTATATATAACAAACAAATTATCGCACAAACCGAATATAATGAATCGATAGTAACGTGATTAGAGTTAAGATTACAATCATTCCAGAGACGTCTCAAGATAAAACATTCGCTTATGATCTATACACGATCTTATAACCTCAGTGGAGTTTAAATTGAGATACACTTTGCTTCAAAGTGACGATGAAATTTCACAGTAATTGCATGTGTTTTAAATCTATTCCCAACGGATCTTCTTGCCTTCAAGAAAGATATACGATTAGGATACGCATTTCAGTATGATTATCTATCAGATGTTTCAACTATAAAGCATATTTATATACTTTTTTCAGATCGCTTTTCATGTACCTAATTTCCCATTTTTTCTAGACAGACATTTGATCGCAAATCTGGGTTTTCCCGGAAAGTCATCCAAGTCTAATTATAAAGCATCGAATCAAACCCAACGTAATTGCAAGTGTACTTCGTGTGACTTTTTTTTCAGTAGTAGCGATTACTGGCATTATGCTATTCCTCCTCCGTGTATTGAATCATGTCGTCACTGTTTGTGACATGTCGTGTTGTGAACAGTCGAGCGATGACGTATTTGCTGTTGTGTTTCCGTTAAATTTTCAGTTTTGTGATACAAATCAATACAATAACTATCAAGTAACAACCACAACGTTAACAGCTTTCAAGAATGAAAAAGTGGCTTAGCTCGAAGCTTAAGAGCTTTCACTTGCGAAAACATTTTATCCACAAAAACGTCCGCGACCCATTTTCCCTAAGTTTGATCGATTAATATTTATTTTGTATACAATCAAGTGAACCAATGACCAATCATACCACAAAATATCTGACAATTTTAAAAAATGTTAAAACTACATTAAATGATAACACGGAGAATGATCAATCTGTGAATCTTAATGTGAATTCTCGATTTTCCCCCACATTTATATCTATAAAGATTGGCCTATTTTTAAAAATAGTTCATGCGTGGTTTTTCGTGTTATTCCTTTACGTATATCTTTTGTTATACGCTCGTTACATTTACAATAATGAAACACATCGTGTTATAGCAAGTAAAACATCACTATGTCACCGCCCGTTGCTCTAATGATGTTAATTATTTTTTTATATAGCAAAAGTGCAAAAAAACACCTACCCACTCATGATACTGAGTTAAAAGTCACTCTATTCGCCACAAATGGAAGGCGCCCATGGCTCGAAGTACTCACTAGTAGAACTGTGACAATGTGTGCATTTTATCGCAGGTTTCGCGATACGAATAAAACTACAGGGAATGTGCAGAGCGTGTTTTAATGCCCATTAAGTAATAGTACAACACAAATCTCAATATCGCTTTTATCAGGAAGTAAACGAAGCAGCCACTTTTTAACTGTGAGTTTGTACTTAGACATACACCGTTGAAATGTACTTGTCTCCCAAATTCTACAATCTAAACGATCACAGATTAGTGATGCTATACATCGACAGAAAAGCATGTTGCACTTGGAGTACATCTATCAGTTACCATAGTAACGTCACAATCTGAGCAGTGATTTAATTTATCTCATGGACAGTGATGAATAGTTGGAAACAATAAACTGCACGAATATTGTCAAGATGAAATGATTAACGTTCTTTTTTTCTTAATCGATTACTTTTATTTGTTGCACGTGTTCTTTCATTCGAATAGTAACTCGAATTTCAAGAATACCTTTTTTTCACGAAGCAATGCGGCTTGATATGTCAATAAACTTTTATAGACATTGTGTTGGTGTCTGTGTGGGTGTACGCTTTTAGCGACAAACACTGCAAAGTATTATACTACACTTTCATTCACTGCGCAACTGGTTTCATTTAAATTCTAAATTTAATCTCTTTCTAGTTTGTATGGTAACACGCATATTGCATTGCAAAGGATGGAATGGCGTTGCTAAGGACGTCTGAGTGAGCCCTATTTTTAAATACGTAATACGTAATAATATTTCAAACGCGAATTCGTGTTTGGATCTAAACTCATCTAAATCATCTGCATTCCAGTTTAGATTCGCTGGTTCTTATAGCACATTGTATGCAAACAAATATGCCAACCGAATACAACTTCATCGAATTTATCGAATCAAATATTTATACCTACAATGTAGAGGTGTGATGGACAGCAGCTTGGAGGTTAAGGTAAGTAATTATTGCATGACCGGCGTATGGTATTTATTAATTGTTGTATTACTTACAACAATGCCACGTGATACTGAAAGGGGACGCGGTGGTCGTCGCGCAGCGCGTGTTTGAATTTCACGTAATCAAACAATGTATATTACACGCGTGCGTTGTTGCTATGAGTCCCATATCAAACAGGACGCGACGCGGCGCGGTGCGACAACCACTGAAACGCATGCGCGAGATATATAGGACTCATATAAACAAAGATGGCGACTTTGATGAATACAAACTGAGACGATTCCAAGCCTTAATTAGGTAATTTTTAGGTGATTGGAAGGTATCGAAGAAGTCACCGGTGGTAATCAGTGCAAGTCGTGCCCAGGTCAAACCTCATATTTGTGATTTCAATTTGAAGAGCACATTGGATTGTTGGGAAATCAATATTTATCAACAGAAATGTCGCACATGCACATCGCGACGACCACGCGCATTAAACACTATTACGTTTAGCTCCTCAAATAATATGTTTCATTC
This sequence comes from Saccoglossus kowalevskii, assembly GCF_978046115.1. Classification (NCBI taxonomy): domain Eukaryota; kingdom Metazoa; phylum Hemichordata; class Enteropneusta; family Harrimaniidae; genus Saccoglossus; species Saccoglossus kowalevskii. The sequence goes on from NC_140648.1 coordinate 20,515,903, forward strand.
GCTCTCGAATTCGTCATCGCGTCTATTGGCGAACTGATCTATGTTAACATGGGAATGATAATTGGGCACGTTCTTTAGCTGAAAAAATCGTTTACAAATAGAATATACCCTGATAGAAAACCAAACCAAACCAAACCAAAGTATATCTGAATAGAGTGTATCAGATCAAAGTATATCTGAATAGAATGTATCGATCAAAGTATATCTGAATATAGTGTATCATATCAAAGAATATCTGAATATAGTGTATCATATCAAAGAATATCTGAATAGAGTGTATCAGATCAAAGAATATCTGAATAGAGTGTATCAGATCAAAGTATATCTGAATAGAATGTATCAGATCAAAGTATATCTGAAGAGAATGTATCAGATCAAAGTATATCTGAATAGAATGTATCAGATCAAAGTATATCTGAAGAGAATGTATCAGATCAAAGTATATCTGAATAGAATGTATCAGATCAAAGTATATCTGAATAGAATGTATCAGATCAAAGTATATCTGAATAGAGTGTATCAGATCAAAGTATATCTGAATAGAGTGTATCATATCAAAGCATATCGGAATAGAGTGTATCAGATCAAAGTATATCTGAATAGAATGTATCAGATCAAAGCATATCTGAATAGTGTATCAGATCAAAATATAACTGAACCGAGTATATCAGATCAAAGTATATGTGAATAGAGTGTATCAGATCACAGTATATCTGAATAGAGTGTATCCCTTCAGAGTATACCTGAATAGAATGTATGAGATCAAAGTATATCTGAATCGAGTGTATCAGATCAAAGCATATCTGAATAGAGTGTATCAGATCAAAGTATATCTGAATAGAGTATATCAGATCAAATTGAAGTATATCTGAATAGAATCTAGGAGATCAAAGTATACCTGAATAGAAAGTATCAGATCAAATTATATCAGGATAGAGTATATCAGATCAAAGTATATCTGGATAGAGTATATCAGATCAATGTATATCTGAATCGAGTGTATCAGATCAAAGTATATCTGAAAAGAATGTATCAGATAAAAGTATATCTGAATAGAGTGTATCGGATCAAAGTATATCTGAATAGAGTGTATCAGATCAAAGTATATCTGAATAGAGTGTATCAGATCAAAGTATATCTGAATAGAGTGCATCAGATCAAAGTATATCTGAATAGAATGTATCAGATCAAAGTATATCTGAATAGAGTGTATCATATCAAAGCATATCTGAATAGAGTGTATCAGATCAAAGTATATCTGAATAGAATGTATCAGATCAAAGCATATCTGAATAGCGTATCAGATCAAATCATAACTGAACCGAGTATATCAGATCAAAGTATATCTGAAAAGAGTGTATCAGATCACAGTATATCTGAATAGAATGTATCAGATCAAAGTATATCTGAATAGAGTGTATCCCTTCAGAGTATACCTGAATAGAATGTATCAGATCAAAGTATATCTGAATAGAATGTATCAGATCAAAGTATATCTGAATAGAATGTATCAGATCAAAGTATATCTGAATAGAGTGTATCATATCAAAGCATATCGGAATAGAGTGTATCAGATCAAAGTATATCTGAATAGAATGTATCAGATCAAAGCATATCTGAATAGTGTATCAGATCAAAATATAACTGAACCGAGTATATCAGATCAAAGTATATGTGAATAGAGTGTATCAGATCACAGTATATCTGAATAGAGTGTATCCCTTCAGAGTATACCTGAATAGAATGTATGAGATCAAAGTATATCTGAATCGAGTGTATCAGATCAAAGCATATCTGAATAGAGTGTATCAGATCAAAGTATATCTGAATAGAGTATATCAGATCAAATTGAAGTATATCTGAATAGAATCTAGGAGATCAAAGTATACCTGAATAGAAAGTATCAGATCAAAGTATATCAGGATAGAGTATATCAGATCAAATTGAAGTATATCTGAATAGAATGTATCAGATCAAAGTATATCTGAATAGAGTGTATCAGATCAAAGTATATCTGAAAAGAGTGTATCAGATCACAGTATATCTGAATAGAATGTATCAGATCAAAGTATATCTGAATAGAGTGTATCCCTTCAGAGTATACCTGAATAGAATGTATGAGATCAAAGCATATCTGAATAGAGTGTATCAGATCAAAGCATACCTGAATAGAATGTATCAGATCAAAGTATATCTGAATCGAGTGTATCAGATCAAAGCATATCTGAATAGAGTGTATCAGATCAAAGTATATCTGAATAGAATCTAGGAGATCAAAGTATACCTGAATAGAAAGTATCAGATCAAAGTATATCAGGATAGAGTATATCAGATCAAATTGAAGTATATCTGAATAGAATGTATCAGATCAAAGTATATCTGAATAGAGTGTATCATATCAAAGTATATCTGGATAGAGTATATCAGATCAATGTATATCTGAATCGAGTGTATCAGATCAAAGTATATCTGAAAAGAATGTATCAGATCAAAGTATATCTGAAAAGAATGTATCAGATCAAAGTATATCTGAATATCATGTATCAGATCAAAATATATCAGAATTGAATGTATCAGATCAAAGTATATCGGAATAAAATGTATCAGATCAAAGTATATCTGAATCGAGTGTATCAGATCAAAGTATATCTGAATAGAATGTATCAGATCAAAATATATCTGAATAGAATGTACCAGATCAAATTGAAGTATATCTGAATAGAATCTAGGAGATCAAAGTATACCTGAATAGAAAGTATCAGATCAAAGTATATCTGGATAGAGTATATCAGATCAAAGTATATCTGAATCGAGTGTATCAGATCAAAGTATATCTGAAAAGAATGTATCAGATCTAAGTATATCTGAATATCATGTAGCAGATCAAAGTATATCAGAATTGAATGTATCAGATCAAAGTATATCTGAATAAAATGTATCAGATCAAAGTATATCTGTATAAAATGTATCAGATCAAAGCATATCTGAATAGAGTGTATCATATCAAAGTATATCTGAATAGAATGTATCAGATCAAAGTATATCTGAATAGAATGTATCAGATCAAAGTAGTAGTATATCTGAATAGAAAGTATCAGATCAAAATATATCTGGATAGAGTATATCAGATCAAATTGAAGTATATCTGAATAGAATCTAGGAGATCAAAGTATACCTGAATAGAAAGTATCAGATCAAAGTATATCAGGATATAGTATATCAGATCAAATTGAAGTATATCTGAATAGAATGTATCAGATCAAAGTATATCTGAATAGAGTGTATCATATCAAAGTATATCTGAAGAGAATGTATCAGATCAAAGCATATCTGAATAGAGTGTATCATATCAAAGTATATCTGAATAGAATGTATCAGATCAAAATATATCTGAATAGAATGTATCAGATCAAAGAATATCTGAATATCATGTATCAGATCAAAATATATCAGAATTGAATGTATCAGATCAAAGTATATCTGAAAAAAATGTATCAGATCAAAATATTTCTGAATAGAATGTATCAGATCAAAGTATGTCTGAATAGAATGTATCAGATCAAAGTATATATCTGAATATAGTGTATCATATTAAAGCATATCAGAATAGAGTGTATTATATCAAAGTATATCTGAATAGAATGTATCAGATCAAAGTATATCCGAATAGAATGTATCACATCAAAGTATATCTGAATAGAATGTATCAGATCAAAGTATATCTGAATAGAATGTATCAGATCAAATTAAATCTGAATAGATTGTATCAGATCAAAGTATATCTGAATAGAATTTATCCGATCAAAGCATATCTGAGTGTATCATATCAAAGTATATCTGAATAGAATGTATCAGATCAAAGTATATATCTGAATATAGTGTATCAGATCAAAGTATATATCTGAATAGAATGTATCAGATCAAAGTATATCTGAATAGAATGTATCAGATCAAAGTATATCTGAATAGAATGTATCAGATCAAAGTATATCTGAATATCATGTATCAGATCAAAATATATCAGAATTGAATGTATCAGATCAAAGTATATCGGAATAAAATGTATCAGATCAAAGTATATCTGAATCGAGTGTATCAGATCAAAGTATATCTGAATAGAATGTATCAGATCAAAGTATATCTGAATAGAATGTATCAGATCAAAGTATATCTGAATAGAATGTATCAGATCAAAGTATATCTGAATAGAATGTATCAGATCAAAGTATATCTGAATAGAGTGTATCATATCAAAGCATATCGGAATAGAGTGTATCAGATCAAAGTATATCTGAATAGAATGTATCAGATCAAAGCATATCTGAATAGTGTATCAGATCAAAATATAACTGAACCGAGTATATCAGATCAAAGTATATGTGAATAGAGTGTATCAGATCACAGTATATCTGAATAGAGTGTATCCCTTCAGAGTATACCTGAATAGAATGTATGAGATCAAAGTATATCTGAATCGAGTGTATCAGATCAAAGCATATCTGAATAGAGTGTATCAGATCAAAGTATATCTGAATAGAGTATATCAGATCAAATTGAAGTATATCTGAATAGAATCTAGGAGATCAAAGTATACCTGAATAGAAAGTATCAGATCAAAGTATATCAGGATAGAGTATATCAGATCAAATTGAAGTATATCTGAATAGAATGTATCAGATCAAAGTATATCTGAATAGAGTGTATCATATCAAAGTATATCTGGATAGAGTATATCAGATCAATGTATATCTGAATCGAGTGTATCAGATCAAAGTATATCTGAAAAGAATGTATCAGATAAAAGTATATCTGAATAGAGTGTATCAGATCAAAGTATATCTGAATAGAGTGTATCAGATCAAAGTATATCTGAATAGAGTGTATCAGATCAAAGTATATCTGAATAGAGTGTATCAGATCAAAGTATATCTGAATAGAATGTATCAGATCAAAGTATATCTGAATAGAGTGTATCAGATCAAAATATTTCTGAATAGAATGTATCAGATCCAAGTATGTCTGAATAAAATGTATCAGATCAAAGAATATCTGAATAAAATGTATCAGATCAAAGCATATCTGAATAGAGTGTATCATATCAAAGTGTATCCGAATAGAATGTATCAGATCAAAGCATATCTGAATAGAGTGTATCAGATCAAAGTATATCTGAATAGAATGTATCAGATCAAAGTGTATCTGAATAGAGTGTATCAGATCAAAGTATATCTGAATAGAATGTATCAGATCAAAGTATATCTGAATAGATTGTATCACATCAAAGTATATCTGAATAGAATGTATCAGATCAAAGTATATCTGAATAGAATGTATCAGATCAAAATATATCTGAATAGAATGTATCAGATCAAAGTATATCTGAATCGATTGTATCACATCAAAGTATATCTGAATAGAATGTATCAGATCAAAGTGTATCTGAATAGAGTGTATCAGACAAAAGTATATCTGAATAGAGTATATCAGATCAAATTAAAGTATATCTGAATAGTGTCTTTGAGATCAAAGTATATATGCATAGTGTATCAAATCAAAGCATATCTGAATAGTGTATCAGATCAAAGCATATCTGAATCGAGTGTATCAGATCAAAGTATATCTGAATAGAATGTATCAGATCAAAGTATATCTGGATAGAGTATATCAGATCAAATTGAAGTATAACTGAATAGAATCTAGGAGATCAAAGTATACCTGAATAGAATGTATCAGATCAAATTGAAGTATATCTGAATAGAATCTAGGAGATCAAAGTATTCCTGAATAGTATGTATCAGATCAAAGTATATCTGAATAGAGTGTATCAGATCAAATTAAAGTATATCTGAATAGAGTCTATGAGATCAAAGTATATATGAATAGAGTGTATCGCTTCAGGGTATACCTGAATAGAATGTATCAGATCAAAGTTTATCTGGATAGAGTATATGAGATCAAATTGAAGTATATCTGAATAGAATCTTAGGAGATCAAAGTATACCTGAATACAATGTAACAGATCAAAGAATATCTAGTTAGAGTATATGAGATCAAATTGAAGTATATCTGAATAGAATCTAGGAGATCAAGGTATACCTGAATAGAATGTATCAGATCAAAGTATATCTGGATAGAGTATATCAGATCAAATTAAAGTATATCTGAATAGTGTCTTTGAAATCAAAGTATATATGCATAGTGTATCAAATCAAAGCATATCTGAATAGTGTATCAGATCAAAGCATATCTGAATCGAGTGTATCAGATCAAAGTATATCTGAATAGAATGTATCAGATCAAAGTATATGTGAATAGAGTGTATCAGATCAAAGTATGTCTGAATAGAATGTATCAGATAAAAGAATATCTGAATAGAATCTAGGAGATCAAAGTATACCTGAATAGAATGTATCAGATCAAATTGAAGTATATCTGAATAGAATCTAGGAGATCAAAGTATACCTGAATAGAAAGTATCAGATCAAAGTATATCAGGATAGAGTATATCAGATCAAATTGAAGTATATCTGAATAGAATGTATCAGATCAAAGTATATCTGAATAGAGTGTATCATATCAAAGTATATCTGGATAGAGTATATCAGATCAATGTATATCTGAATCGAGTGTATCAGATCAAAGTATATCTGAAAAGAATGTATCAGATAAAAGTATATCTGAATAGAGTGTATCAGATCAAAGTATATCTGAATAGAGTGTATCAGATCAAAGTATATCTGAATAGAGTGTATCAGATCAAAGTATATCTGAATAGAGTGTATCAGATCAAAGTATATCTGAATAGAATGTATCAGATCAAAGTATATCTGAATAGAATGTATCAGATCAAAGTATATCTGAATAGAGTGTATCATATCAAAGTATATCTGAATAGAATGTATCAGATCAAAGCATATCTGAATAGCGTATCAGATCAAATCATAACTGAACCGAGTATATCAGATCAAAGTATATCTGAAAAGAGTGTATCAGATCACAGTATATCTGAATAGAATGTATCAGATCAAAGTATATCTGAATAGAGTGTATCCCTTCAGAGTATATCTGAATAGAATGTATCAGATCAAAGCATATCTGAATAGAATGTATCAGATCAAAGTATATCTGAATAGAGTGTATCAGATCAAAATATAACTGAACCGAGTATATCAGATCAAAGTATATGTGAATAGAGTGTATCAGATCACAGTATATCTGAATAGAGTGTATCCCTTCAGAGTATACCTGAATAGAATGTATGAGATCAAAGTATATCTGAATCGAGTGTATCAGATCAAAGCATATCTGAATAGAGTGTATCAAATCAAAGTATATCTGAATAGAGTATATCAGATCAAATTGAAGTATATCTGAATAGAATCTACGAGATCAAAGTATACCTGAATAGAAAGAATCAGATCAAAGTATATCAGGATAGAGTATATCAGATCAAATTGAAGTATATCTGAATAGAATGTATCAGATCAAAGTATATCTGAATAGAGTGTATCAGATCAAAGTATATCTGAATAGAGTGTATCAGATCAAAGTATATCTGAATAGAATGTATCAGATCAAAGTATATCTGAATCGAGTGTATCAGATCAAAGCATATCTGAATAGAGTGTATCAGATCAAAGTATATCTGAATAGAATCTAGGAGATCAAAGTATACCTGAATAGAAAGTATCAGATCAAAGTATATCAGGATAGAGTATATCAGATCAAATTGAAGTATATCTGAATAGAATGTATCAGATCAAAGTATATCTGAATCGATTGTATCACATCAAAGTATATCTGAATAGAATGTATCAGATCAAAGTGTATCTGAATAGAGTGTATCAGACAAAAGTATATCTGAATAGAGTATATCAGATCAAATTAAAGTATATCTGAATAGTGTCTTTGAGATCAAAGTATATATGCATAGTGTATCAAATCAAAGCATATCTGAATAGTGTATCAGATCAAAGCATATCTGAATCGAGTGTATCAGATCAAAGTATATCTGAATAGAATGTATCAGATCAAAGTATATCTGGATAGAGTATATCAGATCAAATTGAAGTATAACTGAATAGAATCTAGGAGATCAAAGTATACCTGAATAGAATGTATCAGATCAAATTGAAGTATATCTGAATAGAATCTAGGAGATCAAAGTATTCCTGAATAGTATGTATCAGATCAAAGTATATCTGAATAGAGTGTATCAGATCAAATTAAAGTATATCTGAATAGAGTCTATGAGATCAAAGTATATATGAATAGAGTGTATCGCTTCAGGGTATACCTGAATAGAATGTATCAGATCAAAGTTTATCTGGATAGAGTATATGAGATCAAATTGAAGTATATCTGAATAGAATCTTAGGAGATCAAAGTATACCTGAATACAATGTAACAGATCAAAGAATATCTAGTTAGAGTATATGAGATCAAATTGAAGTATATCTGAATAGAATCTAGGAGATCAAGGTATACCTGAATAGAATGTATCAGATCAAAGTATATCTGGATAGAGTATATCAGATCAAATTAAAGTATATCTGAATAGTGTCTTTGAAATCAAAGTATATATGCATAGTGTATCAAATCAAAGCATATCTGAATAGTGTATCAGATCAAAGCATATCTGAATCGAGTGTATCAGATCAAAGTATATCTGAATAGAATGTATCAGATCAAAGTATATGTGAATAGAGTGTATCAGATCAAAGTATGTCTGAATAGAATGTATCAGATAAAAGAATATCTGAATAGAATCTAGGAGATCAAAGTATACCTGAATGGAATGTATCAGATCAAATTGAAGTATATCTGAATAGAATCTAGGAGATCAAAGTATACCTGAATAGAAAGTATCAGATCAAAGTATATCAGGATAGAGTATATCAGATCAAATTGAAGTATATCTGAATAGAATGTATCAGATCAAAGTATATCTGAATAGAGTGTATCATATCAAAGTATATCTGGATAGAGTATATCAGATCAATGTATATCTGAATCGAGTGTATCAGATCAAAGTATATCTGAAAAGAATGTATCAGATAAAAGTATATCTGAATAGAGTGTATCAGATCAAAGTATATCTGAATAGAGTGTATCAGATCAAAGTATATCTGAATAGAGTGTATCAGATCAAAGTATATCTGAATAGAGTGTATCAGATCAAAGTATATCTGAATAGAATGTATCAGATCAAAGTATATCTGAATAGAATGTATCAGATCAAAGTATATCTGAATAGAGTGTATCATATCAAAGTATATCTGAATAGAATGTATCAGATCAAAGCATATCTGAATAGCGTATCAGATCAAATCATAACTGAACCGAGTATATCAGATCAAAGTATATCTGAAAAGAGTGTATCAGATCACAGTATATCTGAATAGAGTGTATCAGATCACAGTATATCTGAATAGAGTGTATCCCTTCAGAGTATACCTGAATAGAATGTATGAGATCAAAGTATATCTGAATCGAGTGTATCAGATCAAAGCATATCTGAATAGAGTGTATCAAATCAAAGTATATCTGAATAGAGTATATCAGATCAAATTGAAGTATATCTGAATAGAATCTACGAGATCAAAGTATACCTGAATAGAAAGAATCAGATCAAAGTATATCAGGATAGAGTATATCAGATCAAATTGAAGTATATCTGAATAGAATGTATCAGATCAAAGTATATCTGAATAGAGTGTATCAGATCAAAGTATATCTGAAAAGAGTGTATCAGATCACAGTATATCTGAATAGAATGTATCAGATCAAAGTATATCTGAATAGAGTGTATCCCTTCAGAGTATACCTGAATAGAATGTATGAGATCAAAGCATATCTGAATAGAGTGTATCAGATCAAAGCATACCTGAATAGAATGTATCAGATCAAAGTATATCTGAATCGAGTGTATCAGATCAAAGCATATCTGAATAGAGTGTATCAGATCAAAGTATATCTGAATAGAATCTAGGAGATCAAAGTATACCTGAATAGAAAGTATCAGATCAAAGTATATCAGGATAGAGTATATCAGATCAAATTGAAGTATATCTGAATAGAATGTATCAGATCAAAGTATATCTGAATAGAGTGTATCATATCAAAGTATATCTGGATAGAGTATATCAGATCAATGTATATCTGAATCGAGTGTATCAGATCAAAGTATATCTGAAAAGAATGTATCAGATCAAAGTATATCTGAAAAGAATGTATCAGATCAAAGTATATCTGAATATCATGTATCAGATCAAAATATATCTGAATATCATGTATCAGATAAAAATATATCAGAATTGAATGTATCAGATCAAAGTATATCGGAATAAAATGTATCAGATCAAAGTATATCTGAATCGAGTGTATCAGATCAAAGTATATCTGAATAGAATGTATCAGATCAAAATATATCTGAATAGAATGTACCAGATCAAATTGAAGTATATCTGAATAGAATCTAGGAGATCAAAGTATACCTGAATAGAAAGTATCAGATCAAAGTATATCTGGATAGAGTATATCAGATCAAAGTATATCTGAATCGAGTGTATCAGATCAAAGTATATCTGAAAAGAATGTATCAGATCTAAGTATATCTGAATATCATGTAGCAGATCAAAATATATCAGAATTGAATGTATCAGATCAAAGTATATCTGAATAAAATGTATCAGATCAAAGTATATCTGTATAAAATGTATCAGATCAAAGCATATCTGAATAGAGTGTATCATATCAAAGTATAACTGAATAGAATGTATCAGATCAAAGTATATCTGAATAGAATGTATCAGATCAAAGTAGTAGTATATCTGAATAGAGTGTATCAGATAAAAGTATATCGGAATTGAGTATATCAGATCAAATTGAAGTATATCTGAATAGAATCTAGGAGATCAAAGTATACCTGAATAGAAAGTATCAGATCAAAATATATCTGAATAGAGTATATCAGATCAAATTGAAGTATATCTGAATAGAATCTAGGAGATCAAAGTATACCTGAATAGAAAGTATCAGATCAAAGTATATCAGGATATAGTATATCAGATCAAATTGAAGTATATCTGAATAGAATGTATCAGATCAAAGTATATCTGAATAGAGTGTATCATATCAAAGTATATCTGAAGAGAATGTATCAGATCAAAGCATATCTGAATAGAGTGTATCATATCAAAGTATATCTGAATAGAATGTATCAGATCAAAGTATATCTGAATATCATGTATCAGATCAAAATATATCAGAATTGAATGTATCAGATCAAAGTATATCTGAAAAAAATGTATCAGATCAAAATATTTCTGAATAGAATGTATCAGATCAAAGTATGTCTGAATAGAATGTATCAGATCAAAGTATATATCTGAATATAGTGTATCATATTAAAGCATATCAGAATAGAGTGTATTATATCAAAGTATATCTGAATAGAATGTATCAGATCAAAGTATATCCGAATAGAATGTATCACATCAAAGTATATCTGAATAGAATGTATCAGATCAAAGTATATCTGAATAGAATGTATCAGATCAAATTAAATCTGAATAGATTGTATCAGATCAAAGTATATCTGAATAGAATTTATCCGATCAAAGCATATCTGAGTGTATCATATCAAAGTATATCTGAATAGAATGTATCAGATCAAAGTATATATCTGAATATAGTGTATCAGATCAAAGTATATCTGAATAGAATGTATCAGATCAAAGTATATCTGAATAGAATGTATCAGATCAAAGTATATCTGAATATCATGTATCAGATCAAAATATATCAGAATTGAATGTATCAGATCAAAGTATATCGGAATAAAATGTATCAGATCAAAGTATATCTGAATCGAGTGTATCAGATCAAAGTATATCTGAATAGAATGTATCAGATCAAAATATATCTGAATAGAATGTATCAGATCAAAGTATATCTGAATAGAATCTAGGAGATCAAAGTATACCTGAATAGAAAGTATCAGATCAAAGTATATCTGGATAGAGTATATCAGATCAAAGTATATCTGAATCGAGTGTATCAGATCAAAGTATATCTGAAAAGAATGTATCAGATCTAAGTATATCTGAATATCATGTAGCAGATCAAAATATATCAGAATTGAATGTATCAGATCAAAGTATATCTGAATAGAATGTATCAGATCAAAGTATATCTGAATAGAATGTATCAGATCAAAGTAGTAGTATATCTGAATAGAGTGTATCAGATAAAAGTATATCGGAATTGAGTATATCAGATCAAATTGAAGTATATCTGAATAGAATCTAGGAGATCAAAGTATACCTGAATAGAAAGTATCAGATCAAAATATATCTGAATAGAGTATATCAGATCAAATTGAAGTATATCTGAATAGAATCTAGGAGATCAAAGTATACCTGAATAGAAAGTATCAGATCAAAGTATATCAGGATATAGTATATCAGATCAAATTGAAGTATATCTGAATAGAATGTATCAGATCAAAGTATATCTGAATAGAGTGTATCATATCAAAGTATATCTGAAGAGAATGTATCAGATCAAAGCATATCTGAATAGAGTGTATCATATCAAAGTATATCTGAATAGAATGTATCAGATCAAAGTATATCTGAATATCATGTATCAGATCAAAATATATCAGAATTGAATGTATCAGATCAAAGTATATCTGAAAAAAATGTATCAGATCAAAATATTTCTGAATAGAATGTATCAGATCAAAGTATGTCTGAATAGAATGTATCAGATCAAAGTATATATCTGAATATAGTGTATCATATTAAAGCATATCAGAATAGAGTGTATTATATCAAAGTATATCTGAATAGAATGTATCAGATCAAAGTATATCCGAATAGAATGTATCACATCAAAGTATATCTGAATAGAATGTATCAGATCAAAGTATATCTGAATAGAATGTATCAGATCAAATTAAATCTGATTAGATTGTATCAGATCAAAGTATATCTGAATAGAATTTATCCGATCAAAGCATATCTGAGTGTATCATATCAAAGTATATCTGAATAGAATGTATCAGATCAAAGTATATATCTGAATATAGTGTATCAGATCAAAGTATATCTGAATAGAATGTATCAGATCAAAGTATATCTGAATAGAATGTATCAGATCAAAGTATATCTGAATATCATGTATCATATCAAAATATATCAGAATTGAATGTATCAGATCAAAGTATATCGGAATAAAATGTATCAGATCAAAGTATATCTGAATCGAGTGTATCAGATCAAAGTATATCTGAATAGAATGTATCAGATCAAAATATATCTGAATAGAATGTACCAGATCAAATTGAAGTATATCTGAATAGAATCTAGGAGATCAAAGTATACCTGAATAGAAAGTATCAGATCAAAGTATATCTGGATAGAGTATATCAGATCAAAGTATATCTGAATCGAGTGTATCAGATCAAAGTATATCTGAAAAGAATGTATCAGATCTTAGTATATCTGTATATCATGTAGCAGATCAAAATATATCAGAATTGAATGTATCAGATCAAAGTATATCTGAATAAAATGTATCAGATCAAAGTATATCTGTATAAAATGTATCAGATCAAAGCATATCTGAATAGAGTGTATCATATCAAAGTATATCTGAATAGAATGTATCAGATCAAAGTATATCTGAATAGAATGTATCAGATCAAAGTAGTAGTATATCTGAATAGAGTGTATCAGATAAAAGTATATCGGAATAGAGTATATCAGATCAAATTGAAGTATATCTGAATAGAATCTAGGAGATCAAAGTATACCTGAATAGAAAGTATCAGATCAAAATATATCTGGATAGAGTATATCAGATCAAATTGAAGTATATCTGAATAGAATCTAGGAGATCAAAGTATACCTGAATAGAAAGTATCAGATCAAAGTATATCAGGATATAGTATATCAGATCAAATTGAAGTATATCTGAATAGAATGTATCAGATCAAAGTATATCTGAATAGAGTGTATCATATCAAAGTATATCTGAAGAGAATGTATCAGATCAAAGCATATCTGAATAGAGTGTATCATATCAAAGTATATCTGAATAGAATGTATCAGATCAAAATATATCTGAATAGAATGTATCAGATCAAAGTATATCTGAATATCATGTACCAGATCAAAATATATCAGAATTGAATGTATCAGATCAAAGTATATCTGAAAAAAATGTATCAGATCAAAATATTTCTGAATAGAATGTATCAGATCAAAGTATGTTTGAATAGAATGTATCAGATCAAAGTATATATCTGAATATAGTGTATCATATTAAAGCATATCAGAATAGAGTGTATTATATCAAAGTATATCTGAATAGAATGTATCAGATCAAAGTATATCCGAATAGAATGTATCACATCAAAGTATATCTGAATAGAATGTATCAGATCAAAGTATATCTGAATAGAATGTATCAGATCAAATTAAATCTGAATAGATTGTATCAGATCAAAGTATATCTGAATAGAATTTATCAGATCAAAGCATATCTGAGTGTATCATATCAAAGTATATCTGAATAGAATGTATCAGACCAAAGTATATATCTGAATATAGTGTATCAGATCAAAGTATATCTGAATAGAATGTATCAGATCAAAGTATATCTGAATAGAATGTATCAGATCAAAGTATATCTGAATAGAATGTATCAGATCAAAGTATATCTGAATAGAATGTATCAGATTAAAGTATATCTGAATAGAATGTATCAGATCAAAGTGTATCTGAATAGATTGTATCAGATCAAAGTATATCTGAATAGAATGTATCAGATCAAAGCATATCTGAATAGAGTGTATCATATGAAAGTATATCTGAATAGAATGTATCAGATCAAAATATATCTGAATAGAATGTATCAGATCAAAGTATATCTGAATAGATTGTATCAGATCAAAATATATGAGAATTGAATGTATGAGATCAAAGTATATCTGAATAAAATGTATCAGATCAAAATATTTCTGAATAGAATGTATCAGATCAAAGTATGTCTGAATAAAATGTATCAGATCAAAGTATATCTGAATAAAATGTATCAGATCAAAGGATATCTGAATAGAGTGTATCATATCAAAGTGTATCCGAATAGAATGTATCCGATAAAAGCATATCTGAATAGAGTGTATCAGATAAAATTATATCGGAATAGAGTATATCAGATCAAATTGAAGTATATCTGAATAGAATCTAGGAGATCAAAGTATACCTGAATAGAAAGTATCAGATCAAAATATATCTGGATAGAGTATATCAGATCAAATTGAAGTATATCTGAATAGAATCTAGGAGATCAAAGTATACCTGAATAGAAAGTATCAGATCAAAGTATATCAGGATATAGTATATCAGATCAAATTGAAGTATATCTGAATAGAATGTATCAGATCAAAGTATATCTGAATAGAGTGTATCATATCAAAGTATATCTGAAGAGAATGTATCAGATCAAAGCATATCTGAATAGAGTGTATCATATCAAAGTATATCTGAATAGAATGTATCAGATCAAAATATATCTGAATAGAATGTATCAGATCAAAGTATATCTGAATATCATGTATCAGATCAAAATATATCAGAATTGAATGTATCAGATCAAAGTATATCTGAAAAAAATGTATCAGATCAAAATATTTCTGAATAGAATGTATCAGATCAAAGTATGTTTGAATAGAATGTATCAGATCAAAGTATATATCTGAATATAGTGTATCATATTAAAGCATATCAGAATAGAGTGTATTATATCAAAGTATATCTGAATAGAATGTATCAGATCAAAGTATATCCGAATAGAATGTATCACATCAAAGTATATCTGAATAGAATGTATCAGATCAAAGTATATCTGAATAGAATGTATCAGATCAAATTAAATCTGAATAGATTGTATCAGATCAAAGTATATCTGAATAGAATTTATCTGATCAAAGCATATCTGAGTGTATCATATCAAAGTATATCTGAATAGAATGTATCAGATCAAAGTATATATCTGAATATAGTGTATCAGATCAAAGTATATCTGAATAGAATGTATCAGATCAAAGTATATCTGAATAGAATGTATCAGATCAAAGTATATCTGAATAGAATGTATCAGATCAAAGTATATCTGAATAGAATGTATCAGATTAAAGTATATCTGAATAGAATGTATCAGATCAAAGTGTATCTGAATAGAATGTATCAGATCAAAGCATATCTGAATAGAGTGTATCATATGAAAGTATATCTGAATAGAATGTATCAGATCAAAATATATCTGAATAGAATGTATCAGATCAAAGTATATCTGAATAGATTGTATCAGATCAAAATATATCAGAATTGAATGTATGAGATCAAAGTATATCTGAATAAAATGTATCAGATCAAAATATTTCTGAATAGAATGTATCAGATCAAAGTATGTCTGAATAAAATGTATCAGATCAAAGTATATCTGAATAAAATGTATCAGATCAAAGGATATCTGAATAGAGTGTATCATATCAAAGTGTATCCGAATAGAATGTATCCGATAAAAGCATATCTGAATAGAGTGTATCAGATAAAATTATATCGGAATAGAGTATATCAGATCAAATTGAAGTATATCTGAATAGAATCTAGGAGATCAAAGTATACCTGAATAGAAAGTATCAGATCAAAATATATCTGGATAGAGTATATCAGATCAAATTGAAGTATATCTGAATAGAATCTAGGAGATCAAAGTATACCTGAATAGAAAGTATCAGATCAAAGTATATCAGGATATAGTATATTAGATCAAATTGATGTATATCTGAATAGAATGTATCAGATCAAAGTATATCTGAATAGAGTGTATCATATCAAAGTATATCTGAAGAGAATGTATCAGATCAAAGCATATCTGAATAGAGTGTATCATATCAAAGTATATCTGAATAGAATGTATCAGATCAAAATATATCTGAATAGAATGTATCAGATCAAAGTATATCTGAATATCATGTATCAGATCAAAATATATCAGAATTGAATGTATCAGATCAAAGTATATCTGAATAAAATGTATCAGATCAAAATATTTCTGAATAGAATGTATCAGATCAAAGTATGTCTGAATAGAATGTATCAGATCAAAGTATATATCTGAATATAGTGTATCATTTTAAAGCATATCAGAATAGAGTGTATTATATCAAAGTATATCTGAATAGAATGTATCAGATCAAAGTATATCCGAATAGAATGTATCACATCAAAGTATATCTGAATAGAATGTATCAGATCAAAGTATATCTGAATAGATTGTATCAGATCAAAGTATATCTGAATAGAATTTATCAGATCAAAGCATATCTGAGTGTATCATATCAAAGTATATCTGAATAGAATGTATCAGATCAAAATATATCTGAATAGAATGTATCAGATCAAAGTATATCTGAATAGAATGTATCAGATCAAAGTATATCTGAATAGAATGTATCAGATCAAAGTATATCTGAATATAGTGTATCACATCAAAGCATGTCTGAATAGAGTGTATCAGATCAAAGTATATCTGAATAGAATGTATCAGATCAAAGTATATCTGAATAGAATGTAGAATGTATCACATCAAAGTATATCTGAATAGAATGTATCAGATCAAAGTATATCTGAATAGAATGTATCAGATCAAAGTACATCTGAATAGATTGTATCAGTTCAAAGTATATCTGAATAGAATGTATCAGATCAAAGCATATCTGAATATCATGTATCAGATCAAAATATATCTGAATACCATGTATCAGATCAAAATATTTCTGAATAGAATGTATCAGATCCAAGTATGTCTGAATAAAATGTATCAGATCAAAGAATATCTGAATAAAATGTATCAGATCAAAGTATATCTGAATAGAATGTATCAGATCAAAGTATATCTGAATAGAATGTAGAATGTATCACATCAAAGTATATCTGAATAGAATGTATCAGATCAAAGTATATCTGAATAGAATGTATCAGATCAAAGTATATCTGAATAGATTGTATCAGTTCAAAGTATATCTGAATAGAATGTATCAGATCAAAGCATATCTGAATATCATGTATCAGATCAAAATATATCAGAATTGAATGTATCATATCAATATATATCTGAATACCATGTATCAGATCAAAATATTTCTGAATAGAATGTATCAGATCCAAGTATGTCTGAATAAAATGTATCAGATCAAAGAATATCTGAATAAAATGTATCAGATCAAAGCATATCTGAATAGAGTGTATCATATCAAAGTGTATCCGAATAGAATGTATCAGATCAAAGCATATCTGAATAGAGTGTATCAGATCAAAGTATATCTGAATAGAATGTATCAGATCAAAGTGTATCTGAATAGAGTGTATCAGATCAAAGTATATCTGAATAGAATGTATCAGATCAAAGTATATCTGAATAGATTGTATCACATCAAAGTATATCTGAATAGAATGTATCAGATCAAAGTATATCTGAATAGAATGTATCAGATCAAAATATATCTGAATAGAATGTATCAGATCAAAGTATATCTGAATCGATTGTATCACATCAAAGTATATCTGAATAGAATGTATCAGATCAAAGTGTATCTGAATAGAGTGTATCAGACAAAAGTATATCTGAATAGAGTATATCAGATCAAATTAAAGTATATATGAATAGTGTCTTTGAGATCAAAGTATATATGCATAGTGTATCAAATCAAAGCATATCTGAATAGTGTATCAGATCAAAGCATATCTGAATCGAGTGTATCAGATCAAAGTATATCTGAATAGAATGTATCAGATCAAAGTATATCTGGATAGAGTATATCAGATCAAATTGAAGTATAACTGAATAGAATCTAGGAGATCAAAGTATACCTGAATAGAATGTATCAGATCAAATTGAAGTATATCTGAATAGAATCTAGGAGATCAAAGTATACCTGAATAGTATGTATCAGATCAAAGTATATCTGAATAGAGTGTATCAGATTAAATTAAAGTATATCTGAATAGAGTCTATGAGATCAAAGTATATATGAATAGAGTGTATCGCTTCAGGGTATACCTGAATAGAATGTATCAGATCAAAGTATATCTGGATAGAGTATATGAGATCAAATTGAAGTATATCTGAATAGAATCTTAGGAGATCAAAGTATACCTGAATACAATGTAACAGATCAAAGAATATCTAGTTAGAGTATATGAGATCAAATTGAAGTATATCTGAATAGAATCTAGGAGATCAAGGTATACCTGAATAGAATGTATCAGATCAAAGTATATCTGGATAGAGTATATCAGATCAA
The DNA here is from genome assembly GCF_978046115.1 of Saccoglossus kowalevskii. Classification (NCBI taxonomy): domain Eukaryota; kingdom Metazoa; phylum Hemichordata; class Enteropneusta; family Harrimaniidae; genus Saccoglossus; species Saccoglossus kowalevskii. Next base: position 20,535,284 of record NC_140648.1, read on the forward strand.
ATTAAAGTATATCTGAATAGTGTCTTTGAAATCAAAGTATATATGCATAGTGTATCAAATCAAAGCATATCTGAATAGTGTATCAGATCAAAGCATATCTGAATCGAGTGTATCAGATCAAAGTATATCTGAATAGAATGTATCAGATCAAAGTATATCTGAATAGAATGTATCAGATTAAAGTATATCTGAATAGAATGTATCAGATCAAAGTGTATCTGAATAGAATGTATCAGATCAAAGCATATCTGAATAGAGTGTATCATATGAAAGTATATCTGAATAGAATGTATCAGATCAAAATATATCTGAATAGAATGTATCAGATCAAAGTATATCTGAATAGATTGTATCAGATCAAAATATTTCAGAATTGAATGTATGAGATCAAAGTATATCTGAATAAAATGTATCAGATCAAAATATTTCTGAATAGAATGTATCAGATCAAAGTATGTCTGAATAAAATGTATCAGATCAAAGTATATCTGAATAAAATGTATCAGATCAAAGGATATCTGAATAGAGTGTATCATATCAAAGTGTATCCGAATAGAATGTATCCGATAAAAGCATATCTGAATAGAGTGTATCAGATAAAATTATATCGGAATAGAGTATATCAGATCAAATTGAAGTATATCTGAATAGAATCTAGGAGATCAAAGTATACCTGAATAGAAAGTATCAGATCAAAATATATCTGGATAGAGTATATCAGATCAAATTGAAGTATATCTGAATAGAATCTAGGAGATCAAAGTATACCTGAATAGAAAGTATCAGATCAAAGTATATCAGGATATAGTATATTAGATCAAATTGATGTATATCTGAATAGAATGTATCAGATCAAAGTATATCTGAATAGAGTGTATCATATCAAAGTATATCTGAAGAGAATGTATCAGATCAAAGCATATCTGAATAGAGTGTATCATATCAAAGTATATCTGAATAGAATGTATCTGATCAAAATATATCTGAATAGAATGTATCAGATCAAAGTATATCTGAATATCATGTATCAGATCAAAATATATCAGAATTGAATGTATCAGATCAAAGTATATCTGAATAAAATGTATCAGATCAAAATATTTCTGAATAGAATGTATCAGATCAAAGTATGTCTGAATAGAATGTATCAGATCAAAGTATATATCTGAATATAGTGTATCATTTTAAAGCATATCAGAATAGAGTGTATTATATCAAAGTATATCTGAATAGAATGTATCAGATCAAAGTATATCCGAATAGAATGTATCACATCAAAGTATATCTGAATAGAATGTATCAGATCAAAGTATATCTGAATAGATTGTATCAGATCAAAGTATATCTGAATAGAATTTATCAGATCAAAGCATATCTGAGTGTACCATATCAAAGTATATCTGAATAGAATGTATCAGATCAAAATATATCTGAATAGAATGTATCAGATCAAAGTATATCTGAATAGAATGTATCAGATCAAAGTATATCTGAATAGAATGTATCAGATCAAAGTATATCTGAATATAGTGTATCACATCAAAGCATGTCTGAATAGAGTGTATCAGATCAAAGTATATCTGAATAGAATGTATCAGATCAAAGTATATCTGAATAGAATGTAGAATGTATCACATCAAAGTATATCTGAATAGAATGTATCAGATCAAAGTATATCTGAATAGAATGTATCAGATCAAAGTATATCTGAATAGATTGTATCAGTTCAAAGTATATCTGAATAGAATGTATCAGATCAAAGCATATCTGAATATCATGTATCAGATCAAAATATATCTGAATACCATGTATCAGATCAAAATATTTCTGAATAGAATGTATCAGATCCAAGTATGTCTGAATAAAATGTATCAGATCAAAGAATATCTGAATAAAATGTATCAGATCAAAGTATATCTGAATAGAATGTATCAGATCAAAGTATATCTGAATAGAATGTAGAATGTATCACATCAAAGTATATCTGAATAGAATGTATCACATCAAAGTATATCTGAATAGAATGTATCAGATCAAAGTATATCTGAATAGATTGTATCAGTTCAAAGTATATCTGAATAGAATGTATCACATCAAAGCATATCTGAATAGAGTGTATCATATCAAAGTGTATCCGAATAGAATGTATCAGATCAAAGCATATCTGAATAGAGTGTATCAGATCAAAGTATATCTGAATAGAATGTATCAGATCAAAGTGTATCTGAATAGAGTGTATCAGATCAAAGTATATCTGAATAGAATGTATCAGATCAAAGTATATCTGAATAGATTGTATCACATCAAAGTATATCTGAATAGAATGTATCAGATCAAAGTATATCTGAATAGAATGTATCAGATCAAAATATATCTGAATAGAATGTATCAGATCAAAGTATATCTGAATCGATTGTATCACATCAAAGTATATCTGAATAGAATGTATCAGATCAAAGTGTATCTGAATAGAGTGTATCAGACAAAAGTATATCTGAATAGAGTATATCAGATCAAATTAAAGTATATCTGAATAGTGTCTTTGAGATCAAAGTATATATGCATAGTGTATCAAATCAAAGCATATCTGAATAGTGTATCAGATCAAAGCATATCTGAATCGAGTGTATCAGATCAAAGTATATCTGAATAGAATGTATCAGATCAAAGTATATCTGGATAGAGTATATCAGATCAAATTGAAGTATAACTGAATAGAATCTAGGAGATCAAAGTATACCTGAATAGAATGTATCAGATCAAATTGAAGTATATCTGAATAGAATCTAGGAGATCAAAGTATACCTGAATAGTATGTATCAGATCAAAGTATATCTGAATAGAGTGTATCAGATCAAATTAAAGTATATCTGAATAGAGTCTATGAGATCAAAGTATATATGAATAGAGTGTATCGCTTCAGGGTATACCTGAATAGAATGTATCAGATCAAAGTATATCTGGATAGAGTATATGAGATCAAATTGAAGTATATCTGAATAGAATCTTAGGAGATCAAAGTATACCTGAATACAATGTAACAGATCAAAGAATATCTAGTTAGAGTATATGAGATCAAATTGAAGTATATCTGAATAGAATCTAGGAGATCAAGGTATACCTGAATAGAATGTATCAGATCAAAGTATATCTGGATAGAGTATATCAGATCAAATTAAAGTATATCTGAATAGTGTCTTTGAAATCAAAGTATATATGCATAGTGTATCAAATCAAAGCATATCTGAATAGTGTATCAGATCAAAGCATATCTGAATCGAGTGTATCAGATCAAAGTATATCTGAATAGAATGTATCAGATCAAAGTATATGTGAATAGAGTGTATCAGATCAAAGTATGTCTGAATAGAATGTATCAGATAAAAGAATATCTGAATAGAATCTAGGAGATCAAAGTATACCTGAATAGAATGTATCAGATCAAATTGAAGTATATCTGAATAGAATCTAGGAGATCAAAGTATACCTGAATAGAAAGTATCAGATCAAAGTATATCAGGATAGAGTATATCAGATCAAATTGAAGTATATCTGAATAGAATGTATCAGATCAAAGTATATCTGAATAGAGTGTATCATATCAAAGTATATCTGGATAGAGTATATCAGATCAATGTATATCTGAATCGAGTGTATCAGATCAAAGTATATCTGAAAAGAATGTATCAGATAAAAGTATATCTGAATAGAGTGTATCAGATCAAAGTATATCTGAATAGAGTGTATCAGATCAAAGTATATCTGAATAGAGTGTATCAGATCAAAGTATATCTGAATAGAGTGTATCAGATCAAAGTATATCTGAATAGAATGTATCAGATCAAAGTATATCTGAATAGAATGTATCAGATCAAAGTATATCTGAATAGAGTGTATCATATCAAAGTATATCTGAATAGAATGTATCAGATCAAAGCATATCTGAATAGCGTATCAGATCAAATCATAACTGAACCGAGTATATCAGATCAAAGTATATCTGAAAAGAGTGTATCAGATCACAGTATATCTGAATAGAATGTATCAGATCAAAGTATATCTGAATAGAGTGTATCCCTTCAGAGTATATCTGAATAGAATGTATCAGATCAAAGCATATCTGAATAGAATGTATCAGATCAAAGTATATCTGAATAGAGTGTATCAGATCAAAATATAACTGAACCGAGTATATCAGATCAAAGTATATGTGAATAGAGTGTATCAGATCACAGTATATCTGAATAGAGTGTATCCCTTCAGAGTATACCTGAATAGAATGTATGAGATCAAAGTATATCTGAATCGAGTGTATCAGATCAAAGCATACCTGAATAGAATGTATCAGATCAAAGTATATCTGGATAGAGTATATGAGATCAAATTGAAGTATATCTGAATAGAATCTTAGGAGATCAAAGTATACCTGAATACAATGTAACAGATCAAAGAATATCTAGTTAGAGTATATGAGATCAAATTGAAGTATATCTGAATAGAATCTAGGAGATCAAGGTATACCTGAATAGAATGTATCAGATCAAAGTATATCTGGATAGAGTATATCAGATCAAATTAAAGTATATCTGAATAGTGTCTTTGAAATCAAAGTATATATGCATAGTGTATCAAATCAAAGCATATCTGAATAGTGTATCAGATCAAAGCATATCTGAATCGAGTGTATCAGATCAAAGTATATCTGAATAGAATGTATCAGATCAAAGTATATGTGAATAGAGTGTATCAGATCAAAGTATGTCTGAATAGAATGTATCAGATAAAAGAATATCTGAATAGAATCTAGGAGATCAAAGTATACCTGAATAGAATGTATCAGATCAAATTGAAGTATATCTGAATAGAATCTAGGAGATCAAAGTATACCTGAATAGAAAGTATCAGATCAAAGTATATCAGGATAGAGTATATCAGATCAAATTGAAGTATATCTGAATAGAATGTATCAGATCAAAGTATATCTGAATAGAGTGTATCATATCAAAGTATATCTGGATAGAGTATATCAGATCAATGTATATCTGAATCGAGTGTATCAGATCAAAGTATATCTGAAAAGAATGTATCAGATAAAAGTATATCTGAATAGAGTGTATCAGATCAAAGTATATCTGAATAGAGTGTATCAGATCAAAGTATATCTGAATAGAGTGTATCAGATCAAAGTATATCTGAATAGAGTGTATCAGATCAAAGTATATCTGAATAGAATGTATCAGATCAAAGTATATCTGAATAGAATGTATCAGATCAAAGTATATCTGAATAGAGTGTATCATATCAAAGTATATCTGAATAGAATGTATCAGATCAAAGCATATCTGAATAGCGTATCAGATCAAATCATAACTGAACCGAGTATATCAGATCAAAGTATATCTGAAAAGAGTGTATCAGATCACAGTATATCTGAATAGAATGTATCAGATCAAAGTATATCTGAATAGAGTGTATCCCTTCAGAGTATATCTGAATAGAATGTATCAGATCAAAGCATATCTGAATAGAATGTATCAGATCAAAGTATATCTGAATAGAGTGTATCAGATCAAAATATAACTGAACCGAGTATATCAGATCAAAGTATATGTGAATAGAGTGTATCAGATCACAGTATATCTGAATAGAGTGTATCCCTTCAGAGTATACCTGAATAGAATGTATGAGATCAAAGTATATCTGAATCGAGTGTATCAGATCAAAGCATATCTGAATAGAGTGTATCAGATCAAAGTATATCTGAATAGAGTATATCAGATCAAATTGAAGTATATCTGAATAGAATCTAGGAGATCAAAGTATACCTGAATAGAAAGAATCAGATCAAAGTATATCAGGATAGAGTATATCAGATCAAATTGAAGTATATCTGAATAGAATGTATCAGATCAAAGTATATCTGAATAGAGTGTATCAGATCAAAGTATATCTGAAAAGAGTGTATCAGATCACAGTATATCTGAATAGAATGTATCAGATCAAAGTATATCTGAATAGAGTGTATCCCTTCAGAGTATACCTGAATAGAATGTATGAGATCAAAGCATATCTGAATAGAGTGTATCAGATCAAAGCATACCTGAATAGAATGTATCAGATCAAAGTATATCTGAATCGAGTGTATCAGATCAAAGCATATCTGAATAGAGTGTATCAGATCAAAGTATATCTGAATAGAATCTAGGAGATCAAAGTATACCTGAATAGAAAGTATCAGATCAAAGTATATCAGGATAGAGTATATCAGATCAAATTGAAGTATATCTGAATAGAATGTATCAGATCAAAGTATATCTGAATAGAGTGTATCATATCAAAGTATATCTGGATAGAGTATATCAGATCAATGTATATCTGAATCGAGTGTATCAGATCAAAGTATATCTGAAAAGAATGTATCAGATCAAAGTATATCTGAAAAGAATGTATCAGATCAAAGTATATCTGAATATCATGTATCAGATCAAAATATATCTGAATATCATGTATCAGATCAAAATATATCAGAATTGAATGTATCAGATCAAAGTATATCGGAATAAAATGTGTCAGATCAAAGTATATCTGAATCGAGTGTATCAGATCAAAGTATATCTGAATAGAATGTACCAGATCAAATTGAAGTATATCTGAATAGAATCTAGGAGATCAAAGTATACCTGAATAGAAAGTATCAGATCAAAGTATATCTGGATAGAGTATATCAGATCAAAGTATATCTGAATCGAGTGTATCAGATCAAAGTATATCTGAAAAGAATGTATCAGATCTAAGTATATCTGAATATCATGTAGCAGATCAAAATATAACAGAATTGAATGTATCAGATCAAAGTATATCTGAATAAAATGTATCAGATCAAAGTATATCTGAATAAAATGTATCAGATCAAAGTATATCTGTATAAAATGTATCAGATCAAAGCATATCTGAATAGAGTGTATCATATCAAAGTATATCTGAATAGAATGTATCAGATCAAAGTATATCTGAATAGAATGTATCAGATCAAAGTAGTAGTATATCTGAATAGAGTGTATCAGATAAAAGTATATCGGAATTGAGTATATCAGATCAAATTGAAGTATATCTGAATAGAATCTAGGAGATCAAAGTATACCTGAATAGAAAGTATCAGATCAAAATATATCTGAATAGAGTATATCAGATCAAATTGAAGTATATCTGAATAGAATCTAGGAGATCAAAGTATACCTGAATAGAAAGTATCAGATCAAAGTATATCAGGATATAGTATATCAGATCAAATTGAAGTATATCTGAATAGAATGTATCAGATCAAAGTATATCTGAATAGAGTGTATCATATCAAAGTATATCTGAAGAGAATGTATCAGATCAAAGTATATCTGGATAGAGTATATCAGATCAATGTATATCTGAATCGAGTGTATCAGATCAAAGTATATCTGAAAAGAATGTATCAGATAAAAGTATATCTGAATAGAGTGTATCAGATCAAAGTATATCTGAATAGAGTGTATCAGATCAAAGTATATCTGAATAGAGTGTATCAGATCAAAGTATATCTGAATAGAGTGTATCAGATCAAAGTATATCTGAATAGAATGTATCAGATCAAAGCATATCTGAATAGAATGTATCAGATCAAAGTATATCTGAATAGAGTGTATCAGATCAAAATATAACTGAACCGAGTATATCAGATCAAAGTATATGTGAATAGAGTGTATCAGATCACAGTATATCTGAATAGAGTGTATCCCTTCAGAGTATACCTGAATAGAATGTATGAGATCAAAGTATATCTGAATCGAGTGTATCAGATCAAAGCATACCTGAATAGAATGTATCAGATCAAAGTATATCTGGATAGAGTATATGAGATCAAATTGAAGTATATCTGAATAGAATCTTAGGAGATCAAAGTATACCTGAATACAATGTAACAGATCAAAGAATATCTAGTTAGAGTATATGAGATCAAATTGAAGTATATCTGAATAGAATCTAGGAGATCAAGGTATACCTGAATAGAATGTATCAGATCAAAGTATATCTGGATAGAGTATATCAGATCAAATTAAAGTATATCTGAATAGTGTCTTTGAAATCAAAGTATATATGCATAGTGTATCAAATCAAAGCATATCTGAATAGTGTATCAGATCAAAGCATATCTGAATCGAGTGTATCAGATCAAAGTATATCTGAATAGAATGTATCAGATCAAAGTATATGTGAATAGAGTGTATCAGATCAAAGTATGTCTGAATAGAATGTATCAGATAAAAGAATATCTGAATAGAATCTAGGAGATCAAAGTATACCTGAATAGAATGTATCAGATCAAATTGAAGTATATCTGAATAGAATCTAGGAGATCAAAGTATACCTGAATAGAAAGTATCAGATCAAAGTATATCAGGATAGAGTATATCAGATCAAATTGAAGTATATCTGAATAGAATGTATCAGATCAAAGTATATCTGAATAGAGTGTATCATATCAAAGTATATCTGGATAGAGTATATCAGATCAATGTATATCTGAATCGAGTGTATCAGATCAAAGTATATCTGAAAAGAATGTATCAGATAAAAGTATATCTGAATAGAGTGTATCAGATCAAAGTATATCTGAATAGAGTGTATCAGATCAAAGTATATCTGAATAGAGTGTATCAGATCAAAGTATATCTGAATAGAGTGTATCAGATCAAAGTATATCTGAATAGAATGTATCAGATCAAAGTATATCTGAATAGAATGTATCAGATCAAAGTATATCTGAATAGAGTGTATCATATCAAAGTATATCTGAATAGAATGTATCAGATCAAAGCATATCTGAATAGCGTATCAGATCAAATCATAACTGAACCGAGTATATCAGATCAAAGTATATCTGAAAAGAGTGTATCAGATCACAGTATATCTGAATAGAATGTATCAGATCAAAGTATATCTGAATAGAGTGTATCCCTTCAGAGTATATCTGAATAGAATGTATCAGATCAAAGCATATCTGAATAGAATGTATCAGATCAAAGTATATCTGAATAGAGTGTATCAGATCAAAATATAACTGAACCGAGTATATCAGATCAAAGTATATGTGAATAGAGTGTATCAGATCACAGTATATCTGAATAGAGTGTATCCCTTCAGAGTATACCTGAATAGAATGTATGAGATCAAAGTATATCTGAATCGAGTGTATCAGATCAAAGCATATCTGAATAGAGTGTATCAGATCAAAGTATATCTGAATAGAGTATATCAGATCAAATTGAAGTATATCTGAATAGAATCTAGGAGATCAAAGTATACCTGAATAGAAAGAATCAGATCAAAGTATATCAGGATAGAGTATATCAGATCAAATTGAAGTATATCTGAATAGAATGTATCAGATCAAAGTATATCTGAATAGAGTGTATCAGATCAAAGTATATCTGAAAAGAGTGTATCAGATCACAGTATATCTGAATAGAATGTATCAGATCAAAGTATATCTGAATAGAGTGTATCCCTTCAGAGTATACCTGAATAGAATGTATGAGATCAAAGCATATCTGAATAGAGTGTATCAGATCAAAGCATACCTGAATAGAATGTATCAGATCAAAGTATATCTGAATCGAGTGTATCAGATCAAAGCATATCTGAATAGAGTGTATCAGATCAAAGTATATCTGAATAGAATCTAGGAGATCAAAGTATACCTGAATAGAAAGTATCAGATCAAAGTATATCAGGATAGAGTATATCAGATCAAATTGAAGTATATCTGAATAGAATGTATCAGATCAAAGTATATCTGAATAGAGTGTATCATATCAAAGTATATCTGGATAGAGTATATCAGATCAATGTATATCTGAATCGAGTGTATCAGATCAAAGTATATCTGAAAAGAATGTATCAGATCAAAGTATATCTGAAAAGAATGTATCAGATCAAAGTATATCTGAATATCATGTATCAGATCAAAATATATCTGAATATCATGTATCAGATCAAAATATATCAGAATTGAATGTATCAGATCAAAGTATATCGGAATAAAATGTGTCAGATCAAAGTATATCTGAATCGAGTGTATCAGATCAAAGTATATCTGAATAGAATGTACCAGATCAAATTGAAGTATATCTGAATAGAATCTAGGAGATCAAAGTATACCTGAATAGAAAGTATCAGATCAAAGTATATCTGGATAGAGTATATCAGATCAAAGTATATCTGAATCGAGTGTATCAGATCAAAGTATATCTGAAAAGAATGTATCAGATCTAAGTATATCTGAATATCATGTAGCAGATCAAAATATAACAGAATTGAATGTATCAGATCAAAGTATATCTGAATAAAATGTATCAGATCAAAGTATATCTGAATAAAATGTATCAGATCAAAGTATATCTGTATAAAATGTATCAGATCAAAGCATATCTGAATAGAGTGTATCATATCAAAGTATATCTGAATAGAATGTATCAGATCAAAGTATATCTGAATAGAATGTATCAGATCAAAGTAGTAGTATATCTGAATAGAGTGTATCAGATAAAAGTATATCGGAATTGAGTATATCAGATCAAATTGAAGTATATCTGAATAGAATCTAGGAGATCAAAGTATACCTGAATAGAAAGTATCAGATCAAAATATATCTGAATAGAGTATATCAGATCAAATTGAAGTATATCTGAATAGAATCTAGGAGATCAAAGTATACCTGAATAGAAAGTATCAGATCAAAGTATATCAGGATATAGTATATCAGATCAAATTGAAGTATATCTGAATAGAATGTATCAGATCAAAGTATATCTGAATAGAGTGTATCATATCAAAGTATATCTGAAGAGAATGTATCAGATCAAAGCATATCTGAATAGAGTGTATCATATCAAAGTATATCTGAATAGAATGTATCAGATCAAAATATATCTGAATAGAATGTATCAGATCAAAGTATATCTGAATATCATGTATCAGATCAAAATATATCAGAATTGAATGTATCAGATCAAAGTATATCTGAAAAAAATGTATCAGATCAAAATATTTCTGAATAGAATGTATCAGATCAAAGTATGTCTGAATAGAATGTATCAGATCAAAGTATATATCTGAATATAGTGTATCATATTAAAGCATATCAGAATAGAGTGTATTATATCAAAGTATATCTGAATAGAATGTATCAGATCAAAGTATATCCGAATAGAATGTATCACATCAAAGTATATCTGAATAGAATGTATCAGATCAAAGTATATCTGAATAGAATGTATCAGATCAAATTAAATCTGAATAGATTGTATCAGATCAAAGTATATCTGAATAGAATTTATCCGATCAAAGCATATCTGAGTGTATCATATCAAAGTATATCTGAATAGAATGTATCAGATCAAAGTATATATCTGAATATAGTGTATCAGATCAAAGTATATCTGAATAGAATGTATCAGATCAAAGTATATCTGAATAGAATGTATCAGATCAAAGTATATCTGAATATCATGTATCAGATCAAAATATATCAGAATTGAATGTATCAGATCAAAGTATATCGGAATAAAATGTATCAGATCAAAGTATATCTGAATCGAGTGTATCAGATCAAAGTATATCTGAATAGAATGTATCAGATCAAAATATATCTGAATAGAATGTACCAGATCAAATTGAAGTATATCTGAATAGAATCTAGGAGATCAAAGTATACCTGAATAGAAAGTATCAGATCAAAGTATATCTGGATAGAGTATATCAGATCAAAGTATATCTGAATCGAGTGTATCAGATCAAAGTATATCTGAAAAGAATGTATCAGATCTAAGTATATCTGAATATCATGTAGCAGATCAAAATATATCAGAATTGAATGTATCAGATCAAAGTATATCTGAATAAAATGCATCAGATAAAAGTATATCTGTATAAAATGTATCAGATCAAAGCATATCTGAATAGAGTGTATCATATCAAAGTATATCTGAATAGAATGTATCAGATCAAAGTATATCTGAATAGAATGTATCAGATCAAAGTAGTAGTATATCTGAATAGAGTGTATCAGATAAAAGTATATCTGAATAGAGTATATCAGATCAAATTGAAGTATATCTGAATAGAATCTAGGAGATCAAAGTATACCTGAATAGAAAGTATCACATTAAAATATATCTGGATAGAGTATATCAGATCAAATTGAAGTATATCTGAATAGAATCTAGGAGATCAAAGTATACCTGAATAGAAAGTATCAGATCAAAGTATATCAGGATATAGTATATCAGATCAAATTGAAGTATATCTGAATAGAATGTATCAGATCAAAGTATATCTGAATAGAGTGTATCATATCAAAGTATATCTGAAGAGAATGTATCAGATCAAAGCATATCTGAATAGAGTGTATCATATCAAAGTATATCTGAATAGAATGTATCAGATCAAAATATATCTGAATAGAATGTATCAGATCAAAGTATATCTGAATATCATGTATCAGATCAAAATATATCAGAATTGAATGTATCAGATCAAAGTATATCTGAAAAAAATGTATCAGATCAAAATATTTCTGAATAGAATGTATCAGATCAGAGTATGTTTGAATAGAATGTATCAGATCAAAGTATATATCTGAATATATTGTATCATATTAAAGCATATCAGAATAGAGTGTATTATATCAAAGTATATCTGAATAGAATGTATCAGATCAAAGTATATCCGAATAGAATGTATCACATCAAAGTATATCTGAATAGAATGTATCAGATCAAAGTATATCTGAATAGAATGTATCAGATCAAATTAAATCTGAATAGATTGTATCAGATCAAAGTATATCTGAATAGAATTTATCAGATCAAAGCATATCTGAGTGTATCATATCAAAGTATATCTGAATAGAATGTATCAGATCAAAGTATATATCTGAATATAGTGTATCAGATCAAAGTATATCTGAATAGAATGTATCAGATCAAAGTATATCAGAATAGAATGTATCAGATCAAAGTATATCTGAATAGAATGTATCAGATCAAAGTATATCTGAATAGAATGTATCAGATTAAAGTATATCTGAATAGAATGTATCAGATCAAAGTGTATCTGAATAGATTGTATCAGATCAAAGTATATCTGAATAGAATGTATCAGATCAAAGCATATCTGAATAGAGTGTATCATATGAAAGTATATCTGAATAGAATGTATCAGATCAAAATATATCTGAATAGAATGTATCAGATCAAAGTATATCTGAATAGATTGTATCAGATCAAAATATATCAGAATTGAATGTATCAGATCAAAGTATATCTGAATAAAATGTATCAGATCAAAATATTTCTGAATAGAATGTATCAGATCAAATTATGTCTGAATAAAATGTATCAGATCAAAGTATATCTGAATAAAATGTATCAGATCAAAGGATATCTGAATAGAGTGTATCATATCAAAGTGTATCCGAATAGAATGTATCAGATAAAAGCATATCTGAATAGAGTGTATCAGATAAAATTATATCGGAATAGAGTATATCAGATCAAATTGAAGTATATCTGAATAGAATCTAGGAGATCAAAGTATACCTGAATAGAAAGTATCAGATCAAAATATATCTGGATAGAGTATATCAGATCAAATTGAAGTATATCTGAATAGAATCTAGGAGATCAAAGTATACCTGAATAGAAAGTATCAGATCAAAGTATATCAGAATATAGTATATCAGATCAAATTGATGTATATCTGAATAGAATGTATCAGATCAAAGTATATCTGAATAGAGTGTATCATATCAAAGTATATCTGAAGAGAATGTATCAGATCAAAGCATATCTGAATAGAGTGTATCATATCAAAGTATATCTGAATAGAATGTATCAGATCAAAATATATCTGAATAGAATGTATCAGATCAAAGTATATCTGAATATCATGTATCAGATCAAAATATATCAGAATTGAATGTATCAGATCAAAGTATATCTGAATAAAATGTATCAGATCAAAATCTTTCTGAATAGAATGTATCAGATCAAAGTATGTCTGAATAGAATGTATCAGATCAAAGTATATATCTGAATATAGTGTATCATTTTAAAGCATATCAGAATAGAGTGTATTATATCAAAGTATATCTGAATAGAATGTATCAGATCAAAGTATATCCGAATAGAATGTATCACATCAAAGTATATCTGAATAGAATGTATCAGATCAAAGTATATCTGAATAGAATGTATCAGATCAAATTAAATCTGAATAGATTGTATCAGATCAAAGTATATCTGAATAGAATTTATCAGATCAAAGCATATCTGAGTGTATCATATCAAAGTATATCTGAATAGAATGTATCAGATCAAAATATATCTGAATAGAATGTATCAGATCAAAGTATATCTGAATAGAATGTATCAGATCAAAGTATATCTGAATAGAATGTATCAGATCAAAGTATATCTGAATATAGTGTATCACATCAAAGCATGTCTGAATAGAGTGTATCAGATCAAAGTATATCTGAATAGAATGTATCAGATCAAAGTATATCTGAATAGAATTTAGAATGTATCACATCAAAGTATATCTGAATAGAATGTATCAGATCAAAGTATATCTGAATAGAATGTATCAGATCAAAGTATATCTGAATAGATTGTATCAGTTCAAAGTATATCTGAATAGAATGTATCAGATCAAAGCATATCTGAATATCATGTATCAGATCAAAATATATCTGAATAGAATGTATCAGATCAAAATATTTCTGAATAGAATGTATCAGATCCAAGTATGTCTGAATAAAATGTATCAGATCAAAGAATATCTGAATAAAATGTATCAGATCAAAGTATATCTGAATAGAATGTATCAGATCAAAGTATATCTGAATAGAATGTAGAATGTATCACATCAAAGTATATCTGAATAGAATGTATCAGATCAAAGTATATCTGAATAGAATGTATCAGATCAAAGTATATCTGAATAGATTGTATCAGTTCAAAGTATATCTGAATAGAATGTATCAGATCAAAGCATATCTGAATATCATGTATCAGATCAAAATATATCAGAATTGAATGTATCATATCAATATATATCTGAATACCATGTATCAGATCAAAATATTTCTGAATAGAATGTATCAGATCCAAGTATGTCTGAATAAAATGTATCAGATCAAAGAATATCTGAATAAAATGTATCAGATCAAAGCATATCTGAATAGAGTGTATCATATCAAAGTGTATCCGAATAGAATGTATCAGATCAAAGCATATCTGAATAGAGTGTATCAGATCAAAGTATATCTGAATAGAATGTATCAGATCAAAGTGTATCTGAATAGAGTGTATCAGATCAAAGTATATCTGAATAGAATGTATCAGATCAAAGTATATCTGAATAGATTGTATCACATCAAAGTATATCTGAATAGAATGTATCAGATCAAAGTATATCTGAATAGAATGTATCAGATCAAAATATATCTGAATAGAATGTATCAGATCAAAGTATATCTGAATCGATTGTATCACATCAAAGTATATCTGAATAGAATGTATCAGATCAAAGTGTATCTGAATAGAGTGTATCAGACAAAAGTATATCTGAATAGAGTATATCAGATCAAATTAAAGTATATCTGAATAGTGTCTTTGAGATCAAAGTATATATGCATAGTGTATCAAATCAAAGCATATCTGAATAGTGTATCAGATCAAAGCATATCTGAATCGAGTGTATCAGATCAAAGTATATCTGAATAGAATGTATCAGATCAAAGTATATCTGGATAGAGTATATCAGATCAAATTGAAGTATAACTGAATAGAATCTAGGAGATCAAAGTATACCTGAATAGAATGTATCAGATCAAATTGAAGTATATCTGAATAGAATCTAGGAGATCAAAGTATACCTGAATAGTATGTATCAGATCAAAGTATATCTGAATAGAGTGTATCAGATCAAATTAAAGTATATCAGAATAGAGTCTATGAGATCAAAGTATATATGAATAGAGTGTATCGCTTCAGGGTATACCTGAATAGAATGTATCAGATCAAAGTATATCTGGATAGAGTATATGAGATCAAATTGAAGTATATCTGAATAGAATCTTAGGAGATCAAAGTATACCTGAATACAATGTAACAGATCAAAGAATATCTAGTTAGAGTATATGAGATCAAATTGAAGTATATCTGAATAGAATCTAGGAGATCAAGGTATACCTGAATAGAATGTATCAGATCAAAGTATATCTGGATAGAGTATATCAGATCAAATTAAAGTATATCTGAATAGTGTCTTTGAAATCAAAGTATATATGCATAGTGTATCAAATCAAAGCATATGTGAATAGTGTATCAGATCAAAGCATATCTGAATCGAGTGTATCAGATCAAAGTATATCTGAATAGAATGTATCAGATCAAAGTATATGTGAATAGAGTGTATCAGATCAAAGTATGTCTCAATAGAATGTATCAGATAAAAGAATATCTGAATAGAATCTAGGAGATCAAAGTATACCTGAATAGAATGTATCAGATCAAATTGAAGTATATCTGAATAGAATCTAGGAGATCAAAGTAAACCTGAATAGTATGTATCAGATCAAAGTATATCTGAATAGAGTGTATCAGATCAAATTAAAGTATATCTGAATAGAGTCTATGAGATCAAAGTATACCTGAATACAATGTATCAGATCAAAGCATATCTGAATAGAATGTATCGATCAAAGTATATCTAAATATAGTGTATCATATCAAAGCATATCTGAATAGAGTGTATCAGATCAAAGTATATCTGAATAGAATGTATCAGATCAACGTATATCTGAATATAGTGTATCAGATCAAAGTATATCTGAATATAGTGTATCAGATCAAAGTATATCTGAATATAGTGTATCAGATCAAAGTATATCTGAATAGAATGTATAAGATCAAAGTATATCTGAATAGAGCGTATCAGATCAAGGTATATCTGAATAGAGTGTATCAGATCAAAGCATATCTGAATAGTGTATCAGATCAAAGCATATCTGAATCGAGTATATCAGTTAAAAATATATCTGAATAGAGTGTACCAGATAAAAGTATATCTGAATAGATTGTATCAGATTAAAGTATATCTGAATAAATCAAAGCATATCTCAATAGAGTGTATCATATCAAAGTATATCTGAATAGAATGTGTCAGATCAAAGTATATCTGGATAGAGTATATCAGATCAAATTGAAGTATATCTGAATAGCATCTTGGAGATCAAAGTATACCTGAATAGAATGTATCAGATCAAATTGAAGTATATCTGAATAGAATCTAGGAGATCAAAGTATACCTGAATAGTATGTATCAGATCAAAGTATATCTGAATAGAATGTATCAGATCAAAGTATATCTGGATAGAGTATATCAGATCAAATTGAAGTATAACTGAATAGAATCTAGGAGATCAAAGTATACCTGAATAGAATGTATCAGATCAAATTAAAGTATATCTCAATAGAGTCTATGAGATCAAAGTATATATGAATAGAGTTTATCGCTTTAGGGTATACCTGAATAGCATGTATCAGATCAAAGTATATCTGGATAGAGTATATGAGATCAAATTGAAGTATATCTGAATAGAATCTTAGGAGATCAAAGTATACCTGAGTACAATGTATCAGACCAAATCATATCTGAATAGAGTGTATCAGATCAAAGTATATCTGAATAAAGTGTATCAGATCAAAGCATATCTGAATAGAGTGTATCAGATCAAAGTATATCGGAATAGATTGCATCAGATCAAAGTATATCTGAATAGAATGTATCAGATCAAAGTATATCTGAATAGAGTGTAACAGATCAAAGTATATCTGAATAGAGGGTGTCGGATCAAATCATATCTGAATAGAGTGTATCAGATCAAAGTATATCGGAATAGATTGCATCAGATCAAAGTATATCTGAATAGAATGTATCAGATCAAAGTATATCTGAATAGAGTGTAACAGATCAAAGTATATCTGAATAGAGCGTATCAGATCAAAGCATATCTGAATAGAGTGTATCATATCAAAGGATATCTGAATAGAGTGTATCAGATCAAAGCATATCTGAATAGTGTATCAGATCAAAGCATAGCTGAATCGAGTATTTCAGATAAATGTATATCTGAATAGAGGGTATCGGATCAAATCATATCTGAATCGAGTGTATCAGATCAAAGTATATCTGAATAGAGCTCTATCAGATCAAAGTACATCTGAATAGAGTGTATCAGATCAAAGTATATCTGAATAGAATGTATCAGATCAAAGTATATCTGAATAGAGTGAATCATATTAAATCATATCTGAATAGAGTGTATCATATCAAAGTATATCTGAATAGAATGTATCAGATCAAAGTATATCTGAATACCATGTATCAGATCAAAATATTTCTGACTAGAATGTATCAGATCCAAGTATGTCTCAATAAAATGTATCAGATCAAAGTATATCTGAATAAAATGTATCAGATCAAAGCATATCCGAATAGAATGTATCAGATCAAAGTATATCTGAATAGAATGTATCGATCAAAGTGTATCTGAATAGAGTGTATCAGATCAAAGTATATCTGAATAGAATGTATCAGATCAAAGTATATCTGAATAGATTGTATCACATCAAAGTATATCTGAATAGAATGTATCAGATCAAAGTATATCTGAATAGAATGTATCAGATCAAAGTATATCTGAATAGAATGTATCAGATCAAAGTATATCTGAATAGATTGTATCACATAAAAGTATATCTGAATAGAATGTATCAGATCAAAGTATATCTGAATAGATTGTATCACATCAAAGTATATCTGAATAGAATGTATCAGATCAAAGTGTATCTGAATAGAGTGTATCAGACAAAAGTATATCTGAATAGAGTATATCAGATCAAAGTATATCTGAATAGAGTGTATCACTTCAGGTTATACCTGAATAGAATGTATCAGATCAAAGTATATCTGGATAGAGTATATCAGATCAAATTGAAGTATACCTGAATAGAATCTAGGAGATCAAAGTATACCTGAATAGAATGTATCAGATCAAATTGAAGTATATCTGAATGGAATCTAGGAGATCAAAGTATATCTGAATAGAGTGTATCAGATCAAATTAAAGTATATCTGAATAGAGTCTATGAGATCAAAGTATATATGAATAGAGTGTATCGCTTCAGGGAATACCTGAATAGAATGTATCAGATCAAAGTATATCTGGATAGAGAATATGAGATCAAATTGAAGTATATCTGAATAGCATCTTAGGAGATCAAAGTATACCTGAATACAATGTATCAGATCAAAGCATATCTGAATAGAATGTATCGATCAAAGTATATCTAAATATAGTGTATCATATCAAAGCATATCTGAATAGTGTATCAGATCAAAGTATATCTGAATAGAATGTATCAGATCAACGTATATCTGAATATAGTGTATCAGATCAAAGTATATCTGAATATAGTGTATCAGATCAAAGTATATCTGAATATAGTGTATCAGATCAAAGTATTTCTGAATAGAATGTATAAGATCAAAGTATATCTGAATAGAGTGTATCAAATCAAGGTATATCTGAATAGAGTGTATCAGATCAAAGCATACCTGAATAGTGTATCAGATCAAAGCATATCTGAATCGAGTATATCAGATAAAAGTATATCTGAATAGAGTGTATCAGATAAAAGTATATCTGAATAGAGTCGATGAGATCAAAGTATATATGAATAGAGTGTATCGCTTCAGAGTATACCTGAATAGTATGTATCAGATCAAAGTATATCTGAATAGAGTGTATCAGATCAAATTAAAGTACATCTGAATAGAGTCGATAAGATCAAAGTATATATGAATAGAGTTTATCGCTTTAGGGTATACCTGAATAGCATGTATCAGATCAAAGTATATCTGGATAGAGTATATGAGATCAAATTGAAGTATATCTGAATACAATCTTTGAGATCAAAGTATACCTGAGTACAATGTATCAGATCAAATCATATCTGAATAGAGTGTATCAGATCAAAGTATATCTGAATAAAGTGTATCAGATCAAAGCATATCTGAATAGAGTGTATCATATCAAAAGATATCTGAATAGAGTGTATCAGATCAAAGCATAGCTGAATCGAGTATTTCAGATAAAAGTATATCTGAATAGAGGGTGTCGGATCAAATCATATCTGAATAGAGTGTATCAGATCAAAGAATATCGGAATAGATTGCATCAGATCAAAGTATATCTGAATAGAATGTATCAGATCAAAGTATATCTGAATAGAGTGTAACAGATCAAAGTATATCTGAATAGAGCGTATCAGATCAAAGCATATCTGAATAGAGTGTATCAGATCAAAGCATATCTGAATAGTGGATCAGATCAAAGCATAGCTGAATCGAGTATTTCAGATAAATGTATATCTGAATAGAGGGTATCGGATCAAATCATATCTGAATCGAGTGTATCAGATCAAAGTATATCTGAATAGAGCGTATCAGATCAAAGTATATCTGAATAGAATGTATCAGATCAAAGTATATCTGAATAGAATGTATCAGATCAAAGTATATCTGAATAGAGTGAATCATATTAAATCATATCTGAATAGAGTGTATCATATCAAAGTATATCGGAATAGAATGTATCACATCAAAGTATATCCGAATAGAATGTATCAGATCAAAGTATATCTGAATAGAATGTATCACATCAAAGTATATCTGAATAGAATGTGTCAGATCAAAGTATATCTGAATAGAATGTATCAGATCAAAGTATATCTGAATAGATTGTATCAGTTCAAAGTATATCTGAATAGAATGTATCAGATCAAAGCATATCTGAATATCATGTATCAGATCAAAATATATCAGAATTGAATGTATCAGATCAATATATATCTGAATACCATGTATCAGATCAAAATATTTCTGAATAGAATGTATCAGATCCAAGTATGTCTGAATAAAATGTATCAGATCAAAGTATATCTGAATAAAATGTATCAGATCAAAGCATATCTGAATAGAGTGTATCATATCAAAGTGTATCCGAATAGAATGTATCAGATCAAAGCATATCTGAATAGAGTGTATCAGATCAAAGTATATCTGAATAGAATGTATCAGATCAAAGTGTATCTGAATAGAGTGTATCAGATCAAAGTATATCTGAATAGAATGTATCAGATCAAAGTATATCTGAATAGAATGTATCAGATCAAAGTATATCTGAATAGAATGTATCAGATCAAAGTATATCTGAATAGATTGTATCACATCAAAGTATATCTGAATAGAATGTATCAGATCAAAGTGTATCTGAATAGAGTGTATCAGACAAAAGTATATCTGAATAGAGTATATCAGATCAAAGTATATCTGAATAGAGTGTATCACTTCAGGTTATACCTGAATAGAATGTATCAGATCAAAGTATATCTGGATAGAGTATATCAGATCAAATTGAAGTATACCTGAATAGAATCTAGGAGATCAAAGTATACCTGAATAGAATGTATCAGATCATATTGAAGTATATCTGAATAGAATCTAGGAGATCAAAGTATACCTGAATAGTATGTATCAGATCAAAGTATATCTGAATAGAGTGTATCAGATCAAATTAAAGTATATCTGAATAGAGTCTATGAGATCAAAGTATATATGAATAGAGTGTATCGCTTCATTGTATACCTGAATAGAATGTATCAGATCAAAGTATATCTGGATAGAGTATATGAGATCAAATTGAAGTATATCTGAATAGAATCTTAGGAGATCAAAGTATACCTGAATACAATGTAACAGATCAAAGAATATCTAGTTAGAGTATATGAGATCAAATTGAAGTATATCTGAATAGAATCTAGGAGATCAAGGTATACCTGAATAGAATGTATCAGATCAAAGTATGTCTGGATAGAGTATATGAGATCAAATTAAAGTATATCTGAATAGTGTATTTGAGATCAAAGTATATATGAATAGGGTATCAAATCAAAGCATATCTGAATAGTGTATCAGATCAAAGCATATCTGAATCGAGTGTATCAGATCAAAGTATATCTGAATAGAATGTATCAGATCAAAGTATATGTGAATAGAGTGTATCAGATCAAAGTATGTCTGAATAGAATATATCAGATAAAAGAATATCTGAATAGAATCTAGGAGATCAAAGTATACCTGAATAGAATGTATCAGATCAAATTGAAGTATATCTGAATAGAATCTAGGAGATCAAAGTAAACCTGAATAGTATGTATCAGATCAAAGTATATCTGAATAGAGTGTATCAGATCAAATTAAAGTATATCTGAATAGAGTCTATGAGATCAAAGTATATATGAATAGAGTGTATCGCTTCAGGGAATACCTGAATAGAATGTATCAGATCAAAGTATATCTGGATAGAGTATATGAGATCAAATTGAAATATATCTGAATAGAATCTTAGGAGATCAAAGTATACCTGAATACAATGTATCAGATCAAAGCATATCTGAATAGAATGTATCGATCAAAGTATATCTAAATATAGTGTATCAAATTGAAGTATATCTGAATAGAATCTGGGAGATCAAGGTATACCTGAATAGAATGTATCAGATCAAAGTATATCTGGATAGAGTATATCAGATCAAATTAAAGTATATCTGAATAGTGTCTTTGAGATCAAAGTATATATGAATAGTGTATCAAATCAAAGCATATCTGAATAGTGTATCAGATCAAAGCATATCTGAATCGAGTGTATCAGATCAAAGTATATCTGAATAGAATGTATCAGATCAAAGTATATGTGAATAGAGTGTATCAGATCAAAGTATGTCTGAATAGAATGTATCAGATAAAAGAATATCTGAATAGAATCTAGGAGATCAAAGTATACCTGAATAGAATGTATCAGATCAAATTGACGTATATCTGAATAAAATCTAGGAGATCAAATTAAACCTGAATAGTATGTATCAGATCAAAGTATATCTGAATAGAGTGTATCAGATCAAATTAAAGTATATCTGAATAGAGTCTATGAGATCAAAGTATATATGAATAGAGTGTATCGCTTCAGGGAATACCTGAATAGAATGTATCAGATCAAAGTATATCTGGATAGAGAATATGAGATCAAATTGAAGTATATCTGAATAGAATCTTAGGAGATCAAAGTATACCTGAATACAATGTATCAGATCAAAGCATATCTGAATAGAATGTATCGATCAAAGTATATCTAAATATAGTGTATCATATCAAAGCATATCTGAATAGAGTGTATCAGATCAAAGTATATCTGAATAGAATGTATCAGATCAACTTATATCTGAATATAGTGTATCAGATCAAAGTATATCTGAATATAGTGTATCAGATCAAAGTATATCTGAATATAGTGTATCAGATCAAAGTATATCTGAATAGAATGTATAAGATCAAAGTATATCTGAATAGAGTGTATCAGATCAAGGTATATCTGAATAGAGTGTATCAGATCAAAGCATATCTGAATAGTGTATCAGATCAAAGCATATCTGAATCGAGTATATCAGATAAAAGTATATCTGAATAGAGTGTATCAGATAAAAGTATATCTGAATAGATTGTATCAGATTAAAGTATATCTGAATAGATCAAAGCATATCTCAATAGTGTATCATATCAAAGTATATCTGAATAGAATGTATCAGATCAAAGTATATCTGGATAGAGTATATCAGATCAAATTGAAGTATATCTGAATAGAATCTAGGAGATCAAAGTATACCTGAATAGTATGTATCAGATCAAAGTATATCTGAATAGAGTGTATCAGATCAAATTAAAGTATATCTGAATAGAGTCTATGAGATCAAAGTATATATGAATAGAGTGTATCGCTTCAGGGTATACCTGAATAGTATGTATCAGATCAAAGTATATCTGAATCGAGTGTATCAGATCAAATTAAAGTACATCTGAATAGAGTCTATAAGATCAAAGTATATATGAATAGAGTTTATCGCTTTAGGGTATACCTGAATAGCATGTATCAGATCAAAGTATACCTGGATAGAGTATATGAGATCAAATTGAAGTATATCTGAATAGAATCTTAGGAGATCAAAGTATACCTGAGTACAATGTATCAGATCAAATCATATCTGAATAGAGTGTATCAGATCAAAGTATATCTGAATAAAGTGTATCAGATCAAAGCATATCTGAATAGAGTGTATCATATCAAAAGATATCTGAATAGAGTGTATCAGATCAAAGCATAGCTGAATCTAGTATTTCAGATAAAAGTATATCTGAATAGATGGTGTCGGATCAAATCATATCTGAATAGAGTGTATCAGATCAAAGTATATCGGAATAGATTGCATCAGATCAAAGTATATCTGAATAGAATGTATCAGATCAAAGTATATCTGAATAGAGTGTAACAGATCAAAGTACATCTGAATAGAGCGTATCAGATCAAAGCATATCTGAATAGAGTGTATCATATCAAAGGATATCTGAATAGAGTGTATCAGATCAAAGCATATCTGAATAGTGTATCAGATCAAAGCATAGCTGAATCGAGTATTTCAGATAAATGTATATCTGAATAGAGGGTATCGGATCAAATCATATCTGAATCGAGTGTATCAGATCAAAGTATATCTGAATAGAGCGTATCAGAACAAAGTATATCTGAATAGAGTGTATCAGATCAAAGTATATCTGAATAGAATGTATCAGATCAAAGTATATCTGAATAGAGTGAATCAGATCAAAGTATATCTGAATAGAGTGTATCATATCAAAGTATATCTGAATAGAATGTATCACATCAAAGTATATCCGAATAGAATGTATCAGATCAAAGTATATCTGAATAGAATGTATCACATCAAAGTATATCTGAATAGAATGTATCAGATCAAAGTATATCTGAATAGAATGTATCAGATCAAAGTATATCTGAATAGATTGTATCAGTTCAAAGTATATCTGAATAGAATGTATCAGATCAAAGCATATCTGAATATCATGTATCAGATCAAAATATATCAGAATTGAATGTATCAGATCAATATATATCTGAATACCATGTATCAGATCAAAATATTTCTGAATAGAATGTATCAGATCCAAGTATGTCTGAATAAAATGTATCAGATCAAAGTATATCTGAATAAAATGTATCAGATCAAAGCATATCTGAATAGAGTGTATCATATCAAAGTGTATCCGAATAGAATGTATCAGATCAAAGCATATCTGAAAAGAGTGTATCAGATCAAAGTATATCTGAATAGAATGTATCAGATCAAAGTGTATCTGAATAGAGTGTATCAGATCAAAGTATATCTGAATAGAATGTATCAGATCAAAGTATATCTGAATAGATTGTATCACATCAAAGTATATCTGAAAAGAATGTATCAGATCAAAGTATATCTGAATAGAATGTATCAGATCAAAGTATATCTGAACAGAATGTATCAGATCAAAGTATATCTGAATAGATTGTATCACATCAAAGTATATCTGAATAGAATGTATCAGATCAAAGTGTATCTGAATAGAGTGTATCAGACAAAAGTATATCTGAATAGAGTATATCAGATCAAAGTATATCTGAATAGAGTGTATCACTTCAGGTTATACCTGAATAGAATGTATCAGATCAAAGTATATCTGGATAGAGTATATCAGATCAAATTGAAGTATACCTGAATAGAATCTAGGAGATCAAAGTATACCTGAATAGAATGTATCAGATCAAATTGAAGTATATCTGAATAGAATCTAGGAGATCAAAGTATACCTGAATAGTATGTATCAGATCAAAGTATATTTGAATAGAATGTATCAGATCAAAGCATATCTGAATAGCGTATCAGATCAAATCATAACTGAACCGAGTATATCAGATCAAAGTATATCTGAAAAGAGTGTATCAGATCACAGTATATCTGAATAGAATGTATCAGATCAAAGTATATCTGAATAGAGTGTATCCCTTCAGAGTATACCTGAATAGAATGTATCAGATCAAAGTATATCTGAATAGAATGTATCAGATCAAAGTATATCTGAATAGAATGTATCAGATCAAAGTATATCTGAATAGAGTGTATCATATCAAAGCATATCGGAATAGAGTGTATCAGATCAAAGTATATCTGAATAGAATGTATCAGATCAAAGCATATCTGAATAGTGTATCAGATCAAAATATAACTGAACCGAGTATATCAGATCAAAGTATATGTGAATAGAGTGTATCAGATCACAGTATATCTGAATAGAGTGTATCCCTTCAGAGTATACCTGAATAGAATGTATGAGATCAAAGTATATCTGAATCGAGTGTATCAGATCAAAGCATATCTGAATAGAGTGTATCAGATCAAAGTATATCTGAATAGAGTATATCAGATCAAATTGAAGTATATCTGAATAGAATCTAGGAGATCAAAGTATACCTGAATAGAAAGTATCAGATCAAAGTATATCAGGATAGAGTATATCAGATCAAATTGAAGTATATCTGAATAGAATGTATCAGATCAAAGTATATCTGAATAGAGTGTATCAGATCAAAGTATATCTGAAAAGAGTGTATCAGATCACAGTATATCTGAATAGAATGTATCAGATCAAAGTATATCTGAATAGAGTGTATCCCTTCAGAGTATACCTGAATAGAATGTATGAGATCAAAGCATATCTGAATAGAGTGTATCAGATCAAAGCATACCTGAATAGAATGTATCAGATCAAAGTATATCTGAATCGAGTGTATCAGATCAAAGCATATCTGAATAGAGTGTATCAGATCAAAGTATATCTGAATAGAATCTAGGAGATCAAAGTATACCTGAATAGAAAGTATCAGATCAAAGTATATCAGGATAGAGTATATCAGATCAAATTGAAGTATATCTGAATAGAATGTATCAGATCAAAGTATATCTGAATAGAGTGTATCATATCAAAGTATATCTGGATAGAGTATATCAGATCAATGTATATCTGAATCGAGTGTATCAGATCAAAGTATATCTGAAAAGAATGTATCAGATCAAAGTATATCTGAAAAGAATGTATCAGATCAAAGTATATCTGAATATCATGTATCAGATCAAAATATATCAGAATTGAATGTATCAGATCAAAGTATATCGGAATAAAATGTATCAGATCAAAGTATATCTGAATCGAGTGTATCAGATCAAAGTATATCTGAATAGAATGTATCAGATCAAAATATATCTGAATAGAATGTACCAGATCAAATTGAAGTATATCTGAATAGAATCTAGGAGATCAAAGTATACCTGAATAGAAAGTATCAGATCAAAGTATATCTGGATAGAGTATATCAGATCAAAGTATATCTGAATCGAGTGTATCAGATCAAAGTATATCTGAAAAGAATGTATCAGATCTAAGTATATCTGAATATCATGTAGCAGATCAAAGTATATCAGAATTGAATGTATCAGATCAAAGTATATCTGAATAAAATGTATCAGATCAAAGTATATCTGTATAAAATGTATCAGATCAAAGCATATCTGAATAGAGTGTATCATATCAAAGTATATCTGAATAGAATGTATCAGATCAAAGTATATCTGAATAGAATGTATCAGATCAAAGTAGTAGTATATCTGAATAGAAAGTATCAGATCAAAATATATCTGGATAGAGTATATCAGATCAAATTGAAGTATATCTGAATAGAATCTAGGAGATCAAAGTATACCTGAATAGAAAGTATCAGATCAAAGTATATCAGGATATAGTATATCAGATCAAATTGAAGTATATCTGAATAGAATGTATCAGATCAAAGTATATCTGAATAGAGTGTATCATATCAAAGTATATCTGAAGAGAATGTATCAGATCAAAGCATATCTGAATAGAGTGTATCATATCAAAGTATATCTGAATAGAATGTATCAGATCAAAATATATCTGAATAGAATGTATCAGATCAAAGAATATCTGAATATCATGTATCAGATCAAAATATATCAGAATTGAATGTATCAGATCAAAGTATATCTGAAAAAAATGTATCAGATCAAAATATTTCTGAATAGAATGTATCAGATCAAAGTATGTCTGAATAGAATGTATCAGATCAAAGTATATATCTGAATATAGTGTATCATATTAAAGCATATCAGAATAGAGTGTATTATATCAAAGTATATCTGAATAGAATGTATCAGATCAAAGTATATCCGAATAGAATGTATCACATCAAAGTATATCTGAATAGAATGTATCAGATCAAAGTATATCTGAATAGAATGTATCAGATCAAATTAAATCTGAATAGATTGTATCAGATCAAAGTATATCTGAATAGAATTTATCCGATCAAAGCATATCTGAGTGTATCATATCAAAGTATATCTGAATAGAATGTATCAGATCAAAGTATATATCTGAATATAGTGTATCAGATCAAAGTATATATCTGAATAGAATGTATCAGATCAAAGTATATCTGAATAGAATGTATCAGATCAAAGTATATCTGAATAGAATGTATCAGATCAAAGTATATCTGAATATCATGTATCAGATCAAAATATATCAGAATTGAATGTATCAGATCAAAGTATATCGGAATAAAATGTATCAGATCAAAGTATATCTGAATCGAGTGTATCAGATCAAAGTATATCTGAATAGAATGTATCAGATCAAAGTATATCTGAATAGAATGTATCAGATCAAAGTATATCTGAATAGAATGTATCAGATCAAAGTATATCTGAATAGAATGTATCAGATCAAAGTATATCTGAATAGAGTGTATCATATCAAAGCATATCGGAATAGAGTGTATCAGATCAAAGTATATCTGAATAGAATGTATCAGATCAAAGCATATCTGAATAGTGTATCAGATCAAAATATAACTGAACCGAGTATATCAGATCAAAGTATATGTGAATAGAGTGTATCAGATCACAGTATATCTGAATAGAGTGTATCCCTTCAGAGTATACCTGAATAGAATGTATGAGATCAAAGTATATCTGAATCGAGTGTATCAGATCAAAGCATATCTGAATAGAGTGTATCAGATCAAAGTATATCTGAATAGAGTATATCAGATCAAATTGAAGTATATCTGAATAGAATCTAGGAGATCAAAGTATACCTGAATAGAAAGTATCAGATCAAAGTATATCAGGATAGAGTATATCAGATCAAATTGAAGTATATCTGAATAGAATGTATCAGATCAAAGTATATCTGAATAGAGTGTATCATATCAAAGTATATCTGGATAGAGTATATCAGATCAATGTATATCTGAATCGAGTGTATCAGATCAAAGTATATCTGAAAAGAATGTATCAGATAAAAGTATATCTGAATAGAGTGTATCAGATCAAAGTATATCTGAATAGAGTGTATCAGATCAAAGTATATCTGAATAGAGTGTATCAGATCAAAGTATATCTGAATAGAGTGTATCAGATCAAAGTATATCTGAATAGAATGTATCAGATCAAAGTATATCTGAATAGAGTGTATCAGATCAAAATATTTCTGAATAGAATGTATCAGATCCAAGTATGTCTGAATAAAATGTATCAGATCAAAGAATATCTGAATAAAATGTATCAGATCAAAGCATATCTGAATAGAGTGTATCATATCAAAGTGTATCCGAATAGAATGTATCAGATCAAAGCATATCTGAATAGAGTGTATCAGATCAAAGTATATCTGAATAGAATGTATCAGATCAAAGTGTATCTGAATAGAGTGTATCAGATCAAAGTATATCTGAATAGAATGTATCAGATCAAAGTATATCTGAATAGATTGTATCACATCAAAGTATATCTGAATAGAATGTATCAGATCAAAGTATATCTGAATAGAATGTATCAGATCAAAATATATCTGAATAGAATGTATCAGATCAAAGTATATCTGAATCGATTGTATCACATCAAAGTATATCTGAATAGAATGTATCAGATCAAAGTGTATCTGAATAGAGTGTATCAGACAAAAGTATATCTGAATAGAGTATATCAGATCAAATTAAAGTATATCTGAATAGTGTCTTTGAGATCAAAGTATATATGCATAGTGTATCAAATCAAAGCATATCTGAATAGTGTATCAGATCAAAGCATATCTGAATCGAGTGTATCAGATCAAAGTATATCTGAATAGAATGTATCAGATCAAAGTATATCTGGATAGAGTATATCAGATCAAATTGAAGTATAACTGAATAGAATCTAGGAGATCAAAGTATACCTGAATAGAATGTATCAGATCAAATTGAAGTATATCTGAATAGAATCTAGGAGATCAAAGTATTCCTGAATAGTATGTATCAGATCAAAGTATATCTGAATAGAGTGTATCAGATCAAATTAAAGTATATCTGAATAGAGTCTATGAGATCAAAGTATATATGAATAGAGTGTATCGCTTCAGGGTATACCTGAATAGAATGTATCAGATCAAAGTTTATCTGGATAGAGTATATGAGATCAAATTGAAGTATATCTGAATAGAATCTTAGGAGATCAAAGTATACCTGAATACAATGTAACAGATCAAAGAATATCTAGTTAGAGTATATGAGATCAAATTGAAGTATATCTGAATAGAATCTAGGAGATCAAGGTATACCTGAATAGAATGTATCAGATCAAAGTATATCTGGATAGAGTATATCAGATCAAATTAAAGTATATCTGAATAGTGTCTTTGAAATCAAAGTATATATGCATAGTGTATCAAATCAAAGCATATCTGAATAGTGTATCAGATCAAAGCATATCTGAATCGAGTGTATCAGATCAAAGTATATCTGAATAGAATGTATCAGATCAAAGTATATGTGAATAGAGTGTATCAGATCAAAGTATGTCTGAATAGAATGTATCAGATAAAAGAATATCTGAATAGAATCTAGGAGATCAAAGTATACCTGAATAGAATGTATCAGATCAAATTGAAGTATATCTGAATAGAATCTAGGAGATCAAAGTATACCTGAATAGAAAGTATCAGATCAAAGTATATCAGGATAGAGTATATCAGATCAAATTGAAGTATATCTGAATAGAATGTATCAGATCAAAGTATATCTGAATAGAGTGTATCATATCAAAGTATATCTGGATAGAGTATATCAGATCAATGTATATCTGAATCGAGTGTATCAGATCAAAGTATATCTGAAAAGAATGTATCAGATAAAAGTATATCTGAATAGAGTGTATCAGATCAAAGTATATCTGAATAGAGTGTATCAGATCAAAGTATATCTGAATAGAGTGTATCAGATCAAAGTATATCTGAATAGAGTGTATCAGATCAAAGTATATCTGAATAGAATGTATCAGATCAAAGTATATCTGAATAGAATGTATCAGATCAAAGTATATCTGAATAGAGTGTATCATATCAAAGTATATCTGAATAGAATGTATCAGATCAAAGCATATCTGAATAGCGTATCAGATCAAATCATAACTGAACCGAGTATATCAGATCAAAGTATATCTGAAAAGAGTGTATCAGATCACAGTATATCTGAATAGAATGTATCAGATCAAAGTATATCTGAATAGAGTGTATCCCTTCAGAGTATATCTGAATAGAATGTATCAGATCAAAGCATATCTGAATAGAATGTATCAGATCAAAGTATATCTGAATAGAGTGTATCAGATCAAAATATAACTGAACCGAGTATATCAGATCAAAGTATATGTGAATAGAGTGTATCAGATCACAGTATATCTGAATAGAGTGTATCCCTTCAGAGTATACCTGAATAGAATGTATGAGATCAAAGTATATCTGAATCGAGTGTATCAGATCAAAGCATATCTGAATAGAGTGTATCAAATCAAAGTATATCTGAATAGAGTATATCAGATCAAATTGAAGTATATCTGAATAGAATCTACGAGATCAAAGTATACCTGAATAGAAAGAATCAGATCAAAGTATATCAGGATAGAGTATATCAGATCAAATTGAAGTATATCTGAATAGAATGTATCAGATCAAAGTATATCTGAATAGAGTGTATCAGATCAAAGTATATCTGAATAGAGTGTATCAGATCAAAGTATATCTGAATAGAATGTATCAGATCAAAGTATATCTGAATCGAGTGTATCAGATCAAAGCATATCTGAATAGAGTGTATCAGATCAAAGTATATCTGAATAGAATCTAGGAGATCAAAGTATACCTGAATAGAAAGTATCAGATCAAAGTATATCAGGATAGAGTATATCAGATCAAATTGAAGTATATCTGAATAGAATGTATCAGATCAAAGTATATCTGAATCGATTGTATCACATCAAAGTATATCTGAATAGAATGTATCAGATCAAAGTGTATCTGAATAGAGTGTATCAGACAAAAGTATATCTGAATAGAGTATATCAGATCAAATTAAAGTATATCTGAATAGTGTCTTTGAGATCAAAGTATATATGCATAGTGTATCAAATCAAAGCATATCTGAATAGTGTATCAGATCAAAGCATATCTGAATCGAGTGTATCAGATCAAAGTATATCTGAATAGAATGTATCAGATCAAAGTATATCTGGATAGAGTATATCAGATCAAATTGAAGTATAACTGAATAGAATCTAGGAGATCAAAGTATACCTGAATAGAATGTATCAGATCAAATTGAAGTATATCTGAATAGAATCTAGGAGATCAAAGTATTCCTGAATAGTATGTATCAGATCAAAGTATATCTGAATAGAGTGTATCAGATCAAATTAAAGTATATCTGAATAGAGTCTATGAGATCAAAGTATATATGAATAGAGTGTATCGCTTCAGGGTATACCTGAATAGAATGTATCAGATCAAAGTTTATCTGGATAGAGTATATGAGATCAAATTGAAGTATATCTGAATAGAATCTTAGGAGATCAAAGTATACCTGAATACAATGTAACAGATCAAAGAATATCTAGTTAGAGTATATGAGATCAAATTGAAGTATATCTGAATAGAATCTAGGAGATCAAGGTATACCTGAATAGAATGTATCAGATCAAAGTATATCTGGATAGAGTATATCAGATCAAATTAAAGTATATCTGAATAGTGTCTTTGAAATCAAAGTATATATGCATAGTGTATCAAATCAAAGCATATCTGAATAGTGTATCAGATCAAAGCATATCTGAATCGAGTGTATCAGATCAAAGTATATCTGAATAGAATGTATCAGATCAAAGTATATGTGAATAGAGTGTATCAGATCAAAGTATGTCTGAATAGAATGTATCAGATAAAAGAATATCTGAATAGAATCTAGGAGATCAAAGTATACCTGAATAGAATGTATCAGATCAAATTGAAGTATATCTGAATAGAATCTAGGAGATCAAAGTATACCTGAATAGAAAGTATCAGATCAAAGTATATCAGGATAGAGTATATCAGATCAAATTGAAGTATATCTGAATAGAATGTATCAGATCAAAGTATATCTGAATAGAGTGTATCATATCAAAGTATATCTGGATAGAGTATATCAGATCAATGTATATCTGAATCGAGTGTATCAGATCAAAGTATATCTGAAAAGAATGTATCAGATAAAAGTATATCTGAATAGAGTGTATCAGATCAAAGTATATCTGAATAGAGTGTATCAGATCAAAGTATATCTGAATAGAGTGTATCAGATCAAAGTATATCTGAATAGAGTGTATCAGATCAAAGTATATCTGAATAGAATGTATCAGATCAAAGTATATCTGAATAGAATGTATCAGATCAAAGTATATCTGAATAGAGTGTATCATATCAAAGTATATCTGAATAGAATGTATCAGATCAAAGCATATCTGAATAGCGTATCAGATCAAATCATAACTGAACCGAGTATATCAGATCAAAGTATATCTGAAAAGAGTGTATCAGATCACAGTATATCTGAATAGAGTGTATCAGATCACAGTATATCTGAATAGAGTGTATCCCTTCAGAGTATACCTGAATAGAATGTATGAGATCAAAGTATATCTGAATCGAGTGTATCAGATCAAAGCATATCTGAATAGAGTGTATCAAATCAAAGTATATCTGAATAGAGTATATCAGATCAAATTGAAGTATATCTGAATAGAATCTACGAGATCAAAGTATACCTGAATAGAAAGAATCAGATCAAAGTATATCAGGATAGAGTATATCAGATCAAATTGAAGTATATCTGAATAGAATGTATCAGATCAAAGTATATCTGAATAGAGTGTATCAGATCAAAGTATATCTGAAAAGAGTGTATCAGATCACAGTATATCTGAATAGAATGTATCAGATCAAAGTATATCTGAATAGAGTGTATCCCTTCAGAGTATACCTGAATAGAATGTATGAGATCAAAGCATATCTGAATAGAGTGTATCAGATCAAAGCATACCTGAATAGAATGTATCAGATCAAAGTATATCTGAATCGAGTGTATCAGATCAAAGCATATCTGAATAGAGTGTATCAGATCAAAGTATATCTGAATAGAATCTAGGAGATCAAAGTATACCTGAATAGAAAGTATCAGATCAAAGTATATCAGGATAGAGTATATCAGATCAAATTGAAGTATATCTGAATAGAATGTATCAGATCAAAGTATATCTGAATAGAGTGTATCATATCAAAGTATATCTGGATAGAGTATATCAGATCAATGTATATCTGAATCGAGTGTATCAGATCAAAGTATATCTGAAAAGAATGTATCAGATCAAAGTATATCTGAAAAGAATGTATCAGATCAAAGTATATCTGAATATCATGTATCAGATCAAAATATATCTGAATATCATGTATCAGATAAAAATATATCAGAATTGAATGTATCAGATCAAAGTATATCGGAATAAAATGTATCAGATCAAAGTATATCTGAATCGAGTGTATCAGATCAAAGTATATCTGAATAGAATGTATCAGATCAAAATATATCTGAATAGAATGTACCAGATCAAATTGAAGTATATCTGAATAGAATCTAGGAGATCAAAGTATACCTGAATAGAAAGTATCAGATCAAAGTATATCTGGATAGAGTATATCAGATCAAAGTATATCTGAATCGAGTGTATCAGATCAAAGTATATCTGAAAAGAATGTATCAGATCTAAGTATATCTGAATATCATGTAGCAGATCAAAATATATCAGAATTGAATGTATCAGATCAAAGTATATCTGAATAAAATGTATCAGATCAAAGTATATCTGTATAAAATGTATCAGATCAAAGCATATCTGAATAGAGTGTATCATATCAAAGTATAACTGAATAGAATGTATCAGATCAAAGTATATCTGAATAGAATGTATCAGATCAAAGTAGTAGTATATCTGAATAGAGTGTATCAGATAAAAGTATATCGGAATTGAGTATATCAGATCAAATTGAAGTATATCTGAATAGAATCTAGGAGATCAAAGTATACCTGAATAGAAAGTATCAGATCAAAATATATCTGAATAGAGTATATCAGATCAAATTGAAGTATATCTGAATAGAATCTAGGAGATCAAAGTATACCTGAATAGAAAGTATCAGATCAAAGTATATCAGGATATAGTATATCAGATCAAATTGAAGTATATCTGAATAGAATGTATCAGATCAAAGTATATCTGAATAGAGTGTATCATATCAAAGTATATCTGAAGAGAATGTATCAGATCAAAGCATATCTGAATAGAGTGTATCATATCAAAGTATATCTGAATAGAATGTATCAGATCAAAGTATATCTGAATATCATGTATCAGATCAAAATATATCAGAATTGAATGTATCAGATCAAAGTATATCTGAAAAAAATGTATCAGATCAAAATATTTCTGAATAGAATGTATCAGATCAAAGTATGTCTGAATAGAATGTATCAGATCAAAGTATATATCTGAATATAGTGTATCATATTAAAGCATATCAGAATAGAGTGTATTATATCAAAGTATATCTGAATAGAATGTATCAGATCAAAGTATATCCGAATAGAATGTATCACATCAAAGTATATCTGAATAGAATGTATCAGATCAAAGTATATCTGAATAGAATGTATCAGATCAAATTAAATCTGAATAGATTGTATCAGATCAAAGTATATCTGAATAGAATTTATCCGATCAAAGCATATCTGAGTGTATCATATCAAAGTATATCTGAATAGAATGTATCAGATCAAAGTATATATCTGAATATAGTGTATCAGATCAAAGTATATCTGAATAGAATGTATCAGATCAAAGTATATCTGAATAGAATGTATCAGATCAAAGTATATCTGAATATCATGTATCAGATCAAAATATATCAGAATTGAATGTATCAGATCAAAGTATATCGGAATAAAATGTATCAGATCAAAGTATATCTGAATCGAGTGTATCAGATCAAAGTATATCTGAATAGAATGTATCAGATCAAAATATATCTGAATAGAATGTATCAGATCAAAGTATATCTGAATAGAATCTAGGAGATCAAAGTATACCTGAATAGAAAGTATCAGATCAAAGTATATCTGGATAGAGTATATCAGATCAAAGTATATCTGAATCGAGTGTATCAGATCAAAGTATATCTGAAAAGAATGTATCAGATCTAAGTATATCTGAATATCATGTAGCAGATCAAAATATATCAGAATTGAATGTATCAGATCAAAGTATATCTGAATAGAATGTATCAGATCAAAGTATATCTGAATAGAATGTATCAGATCAAAGTAGTAGTATATCTGAATAGAGTGTATCAGATAAAAGTATATCGGAATTGAGTATATCAGATCAAATTGAAGTATATCTGAATAGAATCTAGGAGATCAAAGTATACCTGAATAGAAAGTATCAGATCAAAATATATCTGAATAGAGTATATCAGATCAAATTGAAGTATATCTGAATAGAATCTAGGAGATCAAAGTATACCTGAATAGAAAGTATCAGATCAAAGTATATCAGGATATAGTATATCAGATCAAATTGAAGTATATCTGAATAGAATGTATCAGATCAAAGTATATCTGAATAGAGTGTATCATATCAAAGTATATCTGAAGAGAATGTATCAGATCAAAGCATATCTGAATAGAGTGTATCATATCAAAGTATATCTGAATAGAATGTATCAGATCAAAGTATATCTGAATATCATGTATCAGATCAAAATATATCAGAATTGAATGTATCAGATCAAAGTATATCTGAAAAAAATGTATCAGATCAAAATATTTCTGAATAGAATGTATCAGATCAAAGTATGTCTGAATAGAATGTATCAGATCAAAGTATATATCTGAATATAGTGTATCATATTAAAGCATATCAGAATAGAGTGTATTATATCAAAGTATATCTGAATAGAATGTATCAGATCAAAGTATATCCGAATAGAATGTATCACATCAAAGTATATCTGAATAGAATGTATCAGATCAAAGTATATCTGAATAGAATGTATCAGATCAAATTAAATCTGATTAGATTGTATCAGATCAAAGTATATCTGAATAGAATTTATCCGATCAAAGCATATCTGAGTGTATCATATCAAAGTATATCTGAATAGAATGTATCAGATCAAAGTATATATCTGAATATAGTGTATCAGATCAAAGTATATCTGAATAGAATGTATCAGATCAAAGTATATCTGAATAGAATGTATCAGATCAAAGTATATCTGAATATCATGTATCATATCAAAATATATCAGAATTGAATGTATCAGATCAAAGTATATCGGAATAAAATGTATCAGATCAAAGTATATCTGAATCGAGTGTATCAGATCAAAGTATATCTGAATAGAATGTATCAGATCAAAATATATCTGAATAGAATGTACCAGATCAAATTGAAGTATATCTGAATAGAATCTAGGAGATCAAAGTATACCTGAATAGAAAGTATCAGATCAAAGTATATCTGGATAGAGTATATCAGATCAAAGTATATCTGAATCGAGTGTATCAGATCAAAGTATATCTGAAAAGAATGTATCAGATCTTAGTATATCTGTATATCATGTAGCAGATCAAAATATATCAGAATTGAATGTATCAGATCAAAGTATATCTGAATAAAATGTATCAGATCAAAGTATATCTGTATAAAATGTATCAGATCAAAGCATATCTGAATAGAGTGTATCATATCAAAGTATATCTGAATAGAATGTATCAGATCAAAGTATATCTGAATAGAATGTATCAGATCAAAGTAGTAGTATATCTGAATAGAGTGTATCAGATAAAAGTATATCGGAATAGAGTATATCAGATCAAATTGAAGTATATCTGAATAGAATCTAGGAGATCAAAGTATACCTGAATAGAAAGTATCAGATCAAAATATATCTGGATAGAGTATATCAGATCAAATTGAAGTATATCTGAATAGAATCTAGGAGATCAAAGTATACCTGAATAGAAAGTATCAGATCAAAGTATATCAGGATATAGTATATCAGATCAAATTGAAGTATATCTGAATAGAATGTATCAGATCAAAGTATATCTGAATAGAGTGTATCATATCAAAGTATATCTGAAGAGAATGTATCAGATCAAAGCATATCTGAATAGAGTGTATCATATCAAAGTATATCTGAATAGAATGTATCAGATCAAAATATATCTGAATAGAATGTATCAGATCAAAGTATATCTGAATATCATGTACCAGATCAAAATATATCAGAATTGAATGTATCAGATCAAAGTATATCTGAAAAAAATGTATCAGATCAAAATATTTCTGAATAGAATGTATCAGATCAAAGTATGTTTGAATAGAATGTATCAGATCAAAGTATATATCTGAATATAGTGTATCATATTAAAGCATATCAGAATAGAGTGTATTATATCAAAGTATATCTGAATAGAATGTATCAGATCAAAGTATATCCGAATAGAATGTATCACATCAAAGTATATCTGAATAGAATGTATCAGATCAAAGTATATCTGAATAGAATGTATCAGATCAAATTAAATCTGAATAGATTGTATCAGATCAAAGTATATCTGAATAGAATTTATCAGATCAAAGCATATCTGAGTGTATCATATCAAAGTATATCTGAATAGAATGTATCAGACCAAAGTATATATCTGAATATAGTGTATCAGATCAAAGTATATCTGAATAGAATGTATCAGATCAAAGTATATCTGAATAGAATGTATCAGATCAAAGTATATCTGAATAGAATGTATCAGATCAAAGTATATCTGAATAGAATGTATCAGATTAAAGTATATCTGAATAGAATGTATCAGATCAAAGTGTATCTGAATAGATTGTATCAGATCAAAGTATATCTGAATAGAATGTATCAGATCAAAGCATATCTGAATAGAGTGTATCATATGAAAGTATATCTGAATAGAATGTATCAGATCAAAATATATCTGAATAGAATGTATCAGATCAAAGTATATCTGAATAGATTGTATCAGATCAAAATATATGAGAATTGAATGTATGAGATCAAAGTATATCTGAATAAAATGTATCAGATCAAAATATTTCTGAATAGAATGTATCAGATCAAAGTATGTCTGAATAAAATGTATCAGATCAAAGTATATCTGAATAAAATGTATCAGATCAAAGGATATCTGAATAGAGTGTATCATATCAAAGTGTATCCGAATAGAATGTATCCGATAAAAGCATATCTGAATAGAGTGTATCAGATAAAATTATATCGGAATAGAGTATATCAGATCAAATTGAAGTATATCTGAATAGAATCTAGGAGATCAAAGTATACCTGAATAGAAAGTATCAGATCAAAATATATCTGGATAGAGTATATCAGATCAAATTGAAGTATATCTGAATAGAATCTAGGAGATCAAAGTATACCTGAATAGAAAGTATCAGATCAAAGTATATCAGGATATAGTATATCAGATCAAATTGAAGTATATCTGAATAGAATGTATCAGATCAAAGTATATCTGAATAGAGTGTATCATATCAAAGTATATCTGAAGAGAATGTATCAGATCAAAGCATATCTGAATAGAGTGTATCATATCAAAGTATATCTGAATAGAATGTATC
Source organism: Saccoglossus kowalevskii (assembly GCF_978046115.1). Classification (NCBI taxonomy): domain Eukaryota; kingdom Metazoa; phylum Hemichordata; class Enteropneusta; family Harrimaniidae; genus Saccoglossus; species Saccoglossus kowalevskii. The sequence continues at coordinate 20,575,546 of NC_140648.1, forward strand.
AGATCAAAATATATCTGAATAGAATGTATCAGATCAAAGTATATCTGAATATCATGTATCAGATCAAAATATATCAGAATTGAATGTATCAGATCAAAGTATATCTGAAAAAAATGTATCAGATCAAAATATTTCTGAATAGAATGTATCAGATCAAAGTATGTTTGAATAGAATGTATCAGATCAAAGTATATATCTGAATATAGTGTATCATATTAAAGCATATCAGAATAGAGTGTATTATATCAAAGTATATCTGAATAGAATGTATCAGATCAAAGTATATCCGAATAGAATGTATCACATCAAAGTATATCTGAATAGAATGTATCAGATCAAAGTATATCTGAATAGAATGTATCAGATCAAATTAAATCTGAATAGATTGTATCAGATCAAAGTATATCTGAATAGAATTTATCTGATCAAAGCATATCTGAGTGTATCATATCAAAGTATATCTGAATAGAATGTATCAGATCAAAGTATATATCTGAATATAGTGTATCAGATCAAAGTATATCTGAATAGAATGTATCAGATCAAAGTATATCTGAATAGAATGTATCAGATCAAAGTATATCTGAATAGAATGTATCAGATCAAAGTATATCTGAATAGAATGTATCAGATTAAAGTATATCTGAATAGAATGTATCAGATCAAAGTGTATCTGAATAGAATGTATCAGATCAAAGCATATCTGAATAGAGTGTATCATATGAAAGTATATCTGAATAGAATGTATCAGATCAAAATATATCTGAATAGAATGTATCAGATCAAAGTATATCTGAATAGATTGTATCAGATCAAAATATATCAGAATTGAATGTATGAGATCAAAGTATATCTGAATAAAATGTATCAGATCAAAATATTTCTGAATAGAATGTATCAGATCAAAGTATGTCTGAATAAAATGTATCAGATCAAAGTATATCTGAATAAAATGTATCAGATCAAAGGATATCTGAATAGAGTGTATCATATCAAAGTGTATCCGAATAGAATGTATCCGATAAAAGCATATCTGAATAGAGTGTATCAGATAAAATTATATCGGAATAGAGTATATCAGATCAAATTGAAGTATATCTGAATAGAATCTAGGAGATCAAAGTATACCTGAATAGAAAGTATCAGATCAAAATATATCTGGATAGAGTATATCAGATCAAATTGAAGTATATCTGAATAGAATCTAGGAGATCAAAGTATACCTGAATAGAAAGTATCAGATCAAAGTATATCAGGATATAGTATATTAGATCAAATTGATGTATATCTGAATAGAATGTATCAGATCAAAGTATATCTGAATAGAGTGTATCATATCAAAGTATATCTGAAGAGAATGTATCAGATCAAAGCATATCTGAATAGAGTGTATCATATCAAAGTATATCTGAATAGAATGTATCAGATCAAAATATATCTGAATAGAATGTATCAGATCAAAGTATATCTGAATATCATGTATCAGATCAAAATATATCAGAATTGAATGTATCAGATCAAAGTATATCTGAATAAAATGTATCAGATCAAAATATTTCTGAATAGAATGTATCAGATCAAAGTATGTCTGAATAGAATGTATCAGATCAAAGTATATATCTGAATATAGTGTATCATTTTAAAGCATATCAGAATAGAGTGTATTATATCAAAGTATATCTGAATAGAATGTATCAGATCAAAGTATATCCGAATAGAATGTATCACATCAAAGTATATCTGAATAGAATGTATCAGATCAAAGTATATCTGAATAGATTGTATCAGATCAAAGTATATCTGAATAGAATTTATCAGATCAAAGCATATCTGAGTGTATCATATCAAAGTATATCTGAATAGAATGTATCAGATCAAAATATATCTGAATAGAATGTATCAGATCAAAGTATATCTGAATAGAATGTATCAGATCAAAGTATATCTGAATAGAATGTATCAGATCAAAGTATATCTGAATATAGTGTATCACATCAAAGCATGTCTGAATAGAGTGTATCAGATCAAAGTATATCTGAATAGAATGTATCAGATCAAAGTATATCTGAATAGAATGTAGAATGTATCACATCAAAGTATATCTGAATAGAATGTATCAGATCAAAGTATATCTGAATAGAATGTATCAGATCAAAGTACATCTGAATAGATTGTATCAGTTCAAAGTATATCTGAATAGAATGTATCAGATCAAAGCATATCTGAATATCATGTATCAGATCAAAATATATCTGAATACCATGTATCAGATCAAAATATTTCTGAATAGAATGTATCAGATCCAAGTATGTCTGAATAAAATGTATCAGATCAAAGAATATCTGAATAAAATGTATCAGATCAAAGTATATCTGAATAGAATGTATCAGATCAAAGTATATCTGAATAGAATGTAGAATGTATCACATCAAAGTATATCTGAATAGAATGTATCAGATCAAAGTATATCTGAATAGAATGTATCAGATCAAAGTATATCTGAATAGATTGTATCAGTTCAAAGTATATCTGAATAGAATGTATCAGATCAAAGCATATCTGAATATCATGTATCAGATCAAAATATATCAGAATTGAATGTATCATATCAATATATATCTGAATACCATGTATCAGATCAAAATATTTCTGAATAGAATGTATCAGATCCAAGTATGTCTGAATAAAATGTATCAGATCAAAGAATATCTGAATAAAATGTATCAGATCAAAGCATATCTGAATAGAGTGTATCATATCAAAGTGTATCCGAATAGAATGTATCAGATCAAAGCATATCTGAATAGAGTGTATCAGATCAAAGTATATCTGAATAGAATGTATCAGATCAAAGTGTATCTGAATAGAGTGTATCAGATCAAAGTATATCTGAATAGAATGTATCAGATCAAAGTATATCTGAATAGATTGTATCACATCAAAGTATATCTGAATAGAATGTATCAGATCAAAGTATATCTGAATAGAATGTATCAGATCAAAATATATCTGAATAGAATGTATCAGATCAAAGTATATCTGAATCGATTGTATCACATCAAAGTATATCTGAATAGAATGTATCAGATCAAAGTGTATCTGAATAGAGTGTATCAGACAAAAGTATATCTGAATAGAGTATATCAGATCAAATTAAAGTATATATGAATAGTGTCTTTGAGATCAAAGTATATATGCATAGTGTATCAAATCAAAGCATATCTGAATAGTGTATCAGATCAAAGCATATCTGAATCGAGTGTATCAGATCAAAGTATATCTGAATAGAATGTATCAGATCAAAGTATATCTGGATAGAGTATATCAGATCAAATTGAAGTATAACTGAATAGAATCTAGGAGATCAAAGTATACCTGAATAGAATGTATCAGATCAAATTGAAGTATATCTGAATAGAATCTAGGAGATCAAAGTATACCTGAATAGTATGTATCAGATCAAAGTATATCTGAATAGAGTGTATCAGATTAAATTAAAGTATATCTGAATAGAGTCTATGAGATCAAAGTATATATGAATAGAGTGTATCGCTTCAGGGTATACCTGAATAGAATGTATCAGATCAAAGTATATCTGGATAGAGTATATGAGATCAAATTGAAGTATATCTGAATAGAATCTTAGGAGATCAAAGTATACCTGAATACAATGTAACAGATCAAAGAATATCTAGTTAGAGTATATGAGATCAAATTGAAGTATATCTGAATAGAATCTAGGAGATCAAGGTATACCTGAATAGAATGTATCAGATCAAAGTATATCTGGATAGAGTATATCAGATCAAATTAAAGTATATCTGAATAGTGTCTTTGAAATCAAAGTATATATGCATAGTGTATCAAATCAAAGCATATCTGAATAGTGTATCAGATCAAAGCATATCTGAATCGAGTGTATCAGATCAAAGTATATCTGAATAGAATGTATCAGATCAAAGTATATCTGAATAGAATGTATCAGATTAAAGTATATCTGAATAGAATGTATCAGATCAAAGTGTATCTGAATAGAATGTATCAGATCAAAGCATATCTGAATAGAGTGTATCATATGAAAGTATATCTGAATAGAATGTATCAGATCAAAATATATCTGAATAGAATGTATCAGATCAAAGTATATCTGAATAGATTGTATCAGATCAAAATATTTCAGAATTGAATGTATGAGATCAAAGTATATCTGAATAAAATGTATCAGATCAAAATATTTCTGAATAGAATGTATCAGATCAAAGTATGTCTGAATAAAATGTATCAGATCAAAGTATATCTGAATAAAATGTATCAGATCAAAGGATATCTGAATAGAGTGTATCATATCAAAGTGTATCCGAATAGAATGTATCCGATAAAAGCATATCTGAATAGAGTGTATCAGATAAAATTATATCGGAATAGAGTATATCAGATCAAATTGAAGTATATCTGAATAGAATCTAGGAGATCAAAGTATACCTGAATAGAAAGTATCAGATCAAAATATATCTGGATAGAGTATATCAGATCAAATTGAAGTATATCTGAATAGAATCTAGGAGATCAAAGTATACCTGAATAGAAAGTATCAGATCAAAGTATATCAGGATATAGTATATTAGATCAAATTGATGTATATCTGAATAGAATGTATCAGATCAAAGTATATCTGAATAGAGTGTATCATATCAAAGTATATCTGAAGAGAATGTATCAGATCAAAGCATATCTGAATAGAGTGTATCATATCAAAGTATATCTGAATAGAATGTATCTGATCAAAATATATCTGAATAGAATGTATCAGATCAAAGTATATCTGAATATCATGTATCAGATCAAAATATATCAGAATTGAATGTATCAGATCAAAGTATATCTGAATAAAATGTATCAGATCAAAATATTTCTGAATAGAATGTATCAGATCAAAGTATGTCTGAATAGAATGTATCAGATCAAAGTATATATCTGAATATAGTGTATCATTTTAAAGCATATCAGAATAGAGTGTATTATATCAAAGTATATCTGAATAGAATGTATCAGATCAAAGTATATCCGAATAGAATGTATCACATCAAAGTATATCTGAATAGAATGTATCAGATCAAAGTATATCTGAATAGATTGTATCAGATCAAAGTATATCTGAATAGAATTTATCAGATCAAAGCATATCTGAGTGTACCATATCAAAGTATATCTGAATAGAATGTATCAGATCAAAATATATCTGAATAGAATGTATCAGATCAAAGTATATCTGAATAGAATGTATCAGATCAAAGTATATCTGAATAGAATGTATCAGATCAAAGTATATCTGAATATAGTGTATCACATCAAAGCATGTCTGAATAGAGTGTATCAGATCAAAGTATATCTGAATAGAATGTATCAGATCAAAGTATATCTGAATAGAATGTAGAATGTATCACATCAAAGTATATCTGAATAGAATGTATCAGATCAAAGTATATCTGAATAGAATGTATCAGATCAAAGTATATCTGAATAGATTGTATCAGTTCAAAGTATATCTGAATAGAATGTATCAGATCAAAGCATATCTGAATATCATGTATCAGATCAAAATATATCTGAATACCATGTATCAGATCAAAATATTTCTGAATAGAATGTATCAGATCCAAGTATGTCTGAATAAAATGTATCAGATCAAAGAATATCTGAATAAAATGTATCAGATCAAAGTATATCTGAATAGAATGTATCAGATCAAAGTATATCTGAATAGAATGTAGAATGTATCACATCAAAGTATATCTGAATAGAATGTATCACATCAAAGTATATCTGAATAGAATGTATCAGATCAAAGTATATCTGAATAGATTGTATCAGTTCAAAGTATATCTGAATAGAATGTATCACATCAAAGCATATCTGAATAGAGTGTATCATATCAAAGTGTATCCGAATAGAATGTATCAGATCAAAGCATATCTGAATAGAGTGTATCAGATCAAAGTATATCTGAATAGAATGTATCAGATCAAAGTGTATCTGAATAGAGTGTATCAGATCAAAGTATATCTGAATAGAATGTATCAGATCAAAGTATATCTGAATAGATTGTATCACATCAAAGTATATCTGAATAGAATGTATCAGATCAAAGTATATCTGAATAGAATGTATCAGATCAAAATATATCTGAATAGAATGTATCAGATCAAAGTATATCTGAATCGATTGTATCACATCAAAGTATATCTGAATAGAATGTATCAGATCAAAGTGTATCTGAATAGAGTGTATCAGACAAAAGTATATCTGAATAGAGTATATCAGATCAAATTAAAGTATATCTGAATAGTGTCTTTGAGATCAAAGTATATATGCATAGTGTATCAAATCAAAGCATATCTGAATAGTGTATCAGATCAAAGCATATCTGAATCGAGTGTATCAGATCAAAGTATATCTGAATAGAATGTATCAGATCAAAGTATATCTGGATAGAGTATATCAGATCAAATTGAAGTATAACTGAATAGAATCTAGGAGATCAAAGTATACCTGAATAGAATGTATCAGATCAAATTGAAGTATATCTGAATAGAATCTAGGAGATCAAAGTATACCTGAATAGTATGTATCAGATCAAAGTATATCTGAATAGAGTGTATCAGATCAAATTAAAGTATATCTGAATAGAGTCTATGAGATCAAAGTATATATGAATAGAGTGTATCGCTTCAGGGTATACCTGAATAGAATGTATCAGATCAAAGTATATCTGGATAGAGTATATGAGATCAAATTGAAGTATATCTGAATAGAATCTTAGGAGATCAAAGTATACCTGAATACAATGTAACAGATCAAAGAATATCTAGTTAGAGTATATGAGATCAAATTGAAGTATATCTGAATAGAATCTAGGAGATCAAGGTATACCTGAATAGAATGTATCAGATCAAAGTATATCTGGATAGAGTATATCAGATCAAATTAAAGTATATCTGAATAGTGTCTTTGAAATCAAAGTATATATGCATAGTGTATCAAATCAAAGCATATCTGAATAGTGTATCAGATCAAAGCATATCTGAATCGAGTGTATCAGATCAAAGTATATCTGAATAGAATGTATCAGATCAAAGTATATGTGAATAGAGTGTATCAGATCAAAGTATGTCTGAATAGAATGTATCAGATAAAAGAATATCTGAATAGAATCTAGGAGATCAAAGTATACCTGAATAGAATGTATCAGATCAAATTGAAGTATATCTGAATAGAATCTAGGAGATCAAAGTATACCTGAATAGAAAGTATCAGATCAAAGTATATCAGGATAGAGTATATCAGATCAAATTGAAGTATATCTGAATAGAATGTATCAGATCAAAGTATATCTGAATAGAGTGTATCATATCAAAGTATATCTGGATAGAGTATATCAGATCAATGTATATCTGAATCGAGTGTATCAGATCAAAGTATATCTGAAAAGAATGTATCAGATAAAAGTATATCTGAATAGAGTGTATCAGATCAAAGTATATCTGAATAGAGTGTATCAGATCAAAGTATATCTGAATAGAGTGTATCAGATCAAAGTATATCTGAATAGAGTGTATCAGATCAAAGTATATCTGAATAGAATGTATCAGATCAAAGTATATCTGAATAGAATGTATCAGATCAAAGTATATCTGAATAGAGTGTATCATATCAAAGTATATCTGAATAGAATGTATCAGATCAAAGCATATCTGAATAGCGTATCAGATCAAATCATAACTGAACCGAGTATATCAGATCAAAGTATATCTGAAAAGAGTGTATCAGATCACAGTATATCTGAATAGAATGTATCAGATCAAAGTATATCTGAATAGAGTGTATCCCTTCAGAGTATATCTGAATAGAATGTATCAGATCAAAGCATATCTGAATAGAATGTATCAGATCAAAGTATATCTGAATAGAGTGTATCAGATCAAAATATAACTGAACCGAGTATATCAGATCAAAGTATATGTGAATAGAGTGTATCAGATCACAGTATATCTGAATAGAGTGTATCCCTTCAGAGTATACCTGAATAGAATGTATGAGATCAAAGTATATCTGAATCGAGTGTATCAGATCAAAGCATACCTGAATAGAATGTATCAGATCAAAGTATATCTGGATAGAGTATATGAGATCAAATTGAAGTATATCTGAATAGAATCTTAGGAGATCAAAGTATACCTGAATACAATGTAACAGATCAAAGAATATCTAGTTAGAGTATATGAGATCAAATTGAAGTATATCTGAATAGAATCTAGGAGATCAAGGTATACCTGAATAGAATGTATCAGATCAAAGTATATCTGGATAGAGTATATCAGATCAAATTAAAGTATATCTGAATAGTGTCTTTGAAATCAAAGTATATATGCATAGTGTATCAAATCAAAGCATATCTGAATAGTGTATCAGATCAAAGCATATCTGAATCGAGTGTATCAGATCAAAGTATATCTGAATAGAATGTATCAGATCAAAGTATATGTGAATAGAGTGTATCAGATCAAAGTATGTCTGAATAGAATGTATCAGATAAAAGAATATCTGAATAGAATCTAGGAGATCAAAGTATACCTGAATAGAATGTATCAGATCAAATTGAAGTATATCTGAATAGAATCTAGGAGATCAAAGTATACCTGAATAGAAAGTATCAGATCAAAGTATATCAGGATAGAGTATATCAGATCAAATTGAAGTATATCTGAATAGAATGTATCAGATCAAAGTATATCTGAATAGAGTGTATCATATCAAAGTATATCTGGATAGAGTATATCAGATCAATGTATATCTGAATCGAGTGTATCAGATCAAAGTATATCTGAAAAGAATGTATCAGATAAAAGTATATCTGAATAGAGTGTATCAGATCAAAGTATATCTGAATAGAGTGTATCAGATCAAAGTATATCTGAATAGAGTGTATCAGATCAAAGTATATCTGAATAGAGTGTATCAGATCAAAGTATATCTGAATAGAATGTATCAGATCAAAGTATATCTGAATAGAATGTATCAGATCAAAGTATATCTGAATAGAGTGTATCATATCAAAGTATATCTGAATAGAATGTATCAGATCAAAGCATATCTGAATAGCGTATCAGATCAAATCATAACTGAACCGAGTATATCAGATCAAAGTATATCTGAAAAGAGTGTATCAGATCACAGTATATCTGAATAGAATGTATCAGATCAAAGTATATCTGAATAGAGTGTATCCCTTCAGAGTATATCTGAATAGAATGTATCAGATCAAAGCATATCTGAATAGAATGTATCAGATCAAAGTATATCTGAATAGAGTGTATCAGATCAAAATATAACTGAACCGAGTATATCAGATCAAAGTATATGTGAATAGAGTGTATCAGATCACAGTATATCTGAATAGAGTGTATCCCTTCAGAGTATACCTGAATAGAATGTATGAGATCAAAGTATATCTGAATCGAGTGTATCAGATCAAAGCATATCTGAATAGAGTGTATCAGATCAAAGTATATCTGAATAGAGTATATCAGATCAAATTGAAGTATATCTGAATAGAATCTAGGAGATCAAAGTATACCTGAATAGAAAGAATCAGATCAAAGTATATCAGGATAGAGTATATCAGATCAAATTGAAGTATATCTGAATAGAATGTATCAGATCAAAGTATATCTGAATAGAGTGTATCAGATCAAAGTATATCTGAAAAGAGTGTATCAGATCACAGTATATCTGAATAGAATGTATCAGATCAAAGTATATCTGAATAGAGTGTATCCCTTCAGAGTATACCTGAATAGAATGTATGAGATCAAAGCATATCTGAATAGAGTGTATCAGATCAAAGCATACCTGAATAGAATGTATCAGATCAAAGTATATCTGAATCGAGTGTATCAGATCAAAGCATATCTGAATAGAGTGTATCAGATCAAAGTATATCTGAATAGAATCTAGGAGATCAAAGTATACCTGAATAGAAAGTATCAGATCAAAGTATATCAGGATAGAGTATATCAGATCAAATTGAAGTATATCTGAATAGAATGTATCAGATCAAAGTATATCTGAATAGAGTGTATCATATCAAAGTATATCTGGATAGAGTATATCAGATCAATGTATATCTGAATCGAGTGTATCAGATCAAAGTATATCTGAAAAGAATGTATCAGATCAAAGTATATCTGAAAAGAATGTATCAGATCAAAGTATATCTGAATATCATGTATCAGATCAAAATATATCTGAATATCATGTATCAGATCAAAATATATCAGAATTGAATGTATCAGATCAAAGTATATCGGAATAAAATGTGTCAGATCAAAGTATATCTGAATCGAGTGTATCAGATCAAAGTATATCTGAATAGAATGTACCAGATCAAATTGAAGTATATCTGAATAGAATCTAGGAGATCAAAGTATACCTGAATAGAAAGTATCAGATCAAAGTATATCTGGATAGAGTATATCAGATCAAAGTATATCTGAATCGAGTGTATCAGATCAAAGTATATCTGAAAAGAATGTATCAGATCTAAGTATATCTGAATATCATGTAGCAGATCAAAATATAACAGAATTGAATGTATCAGATCAAAGTATATCTGAATAAAATGTATCAGATCAAAGTATATCTGAATAAAATGTATCAGATCAAAGTATATCTGTATAAAATGTATCAGATCAAAGCATATCTGAATAGAGTGTATCATATCAAAGTATATCTGAATAGAATGTATCAGATCAAAGTATATCTGAATAGAATGTATCAGATCAAAGTAGTAGTATATCTGAATAGAGTGTATCAGATAAAAGTATATCGGAATTGAGTATATCAGATCAAATTGAAGTATATCTGAATAGAATCTAGGAGATCAAAGTATACCTGAATAGAAAGTATCAGATCAAAATATATCTGAATAGAGTATATCAGATCAAATTGAAGTATATCTGAATAGAATCTAGGAGATCAAAGTATACCTGAATAGAAAGTATCAGATCAAAGTATATCAGGATATAGTATATCAGATCAAATTGAAGTATATCTGAATAGAATGTATCAGATCAAAGTATATCTGAATAGAGTGTATCATATCAAAGTATATCTGAAGAGAATGTATCAGATCAAAGTATATCTGGATAGAGTATATCAGATCAATGTATATCTGAATCGAGTGTATCAGATCAAAGTATATCTGAAAAGAATGTATCAGATAAAAGTATATCTGAATAGAGTGTATCAGATCAAAGTATATCTGAATAGAGTGTATCAGATCAAAGTATATCTGAATAGAGTGTATCAGATCAAAGTATATCTGAATAGAGTGTATCAGATCAAAGTATATCTGAATAGAATGTATCAGATCAAAGCATATCTGAATAGAATGTATCAGATCAAAGTATATCTGAATAGAGTGTATCAGATCAAAATATAACTGAACCGAGTATATCAGATCAAAGTATATGTGAATAGAGTGTATCAGATCACAGTATATCTGAATAGAGTGTATCCCTTCAGAGTATACCTGAATAGAATGTATGAGATCAAAGTATATCTGAATCGAGTGTATCAGATCAAAGCATACCTGAATAGAATGTATCAGATCAAAGTATATCTGGATAGAGTATATGAGATCAAATTGAAGTATATCTGAATAGAATCTTAGGAGATCAAAGTATACCTGAATACAATGTAACAGATCAAAGAATATCTAGTTAGAGTATATGAGATCAAATTGAAGTATATCTGAATAGAATCTAGGAGATCAAGGTATACCTGAATAGAATGTATCAGATCAAAGTATATCTGGATAGAGTATATCAGATCAAATTAAAGTATATCTGAATAGTGTCTTTGAAATCAAAGTATATATGCATAGTGTATCAAATCAAAGCATATCTGAATAGTGTATCAGATCAAAGCATATCTGAATCGAGTGTATCAGATCAAAGTATATCTGAATAGAATGTATCAGATCAAAGTATATGTGAATAGAGTGTATCAGATCAAAGTATGTCTGAATAGAATGTATCAGATAAAAGAATATCTGAATAGAATCTAGGAGATCAAAGTATACCTGAATAGAATGTATCAGATCAAATTGAAGTATATCTGAATAGAATCTAGGAGATCAAAGTATACCTGAATAGAAAGTATCAGATCAAAGTATATCAGGATAGAGTATATCAGATCAAATTGAAGTATATCTGAATAGAATGTATCAGATCAAAGTATATCTGAATAGAGTGTATCATATCAAAGTATATCTGGATAGAGTATATCAGATCAATGTATATCTGAATCGAGTGTATCAGATCAAAGTATATCTGAAAAGAATGTATCAGATAAAAGTATATCTGAATAGAGTGTATCAGATCAAAGTATATCTGAATAGAGTGTATCAGATCAAAGTATATCTGAATAGAGTGTATCAGATCAAAGTATATCTGAATAGAGTGTATCAGATCAAAGTATATCTGAATAGAATGTATCAGATCAAAGTATATCTGAATAGAATGTATCAGATCAAAGTATATCTGAATAGAGTGTATCATATCAAAGTATATCTGAATAGAATGTATCAGATCAAAGCATATCTGAATAGCGTATCAGATCAAATCATAACTGAACCGAGTATATCAGATCAAAGTATATCTGAAAAGAGTGTATCAGATCACAGTATATCTGAATAGAATGTATCAGATCAAAGTATATCTGAATAGAGTGTATCCCTTCAGAGTATATCTGAATAGAATGTATCAGATCAAAGCATATCTGAATAGAATGTATCAGATCAAAGTATATCTGAATAGAGTGTATCAGATCAAAATATAACTGAACCGAGTATATCAGATCAAAGTATATGTGAATAGAGTGTATCAGATCACAGTATATCTGAATAGAGTGTATCCCTTCAGAGTATACCTGAATAGAATGTATGAGATCAAAGTATATCTGAATCGAGTGTATCAGATCAAAGCATATCTGAATAGAGTGTATCAGATCAAAGTATATCTGAATAGAGTATATCAGATCAAATTGAAGTATATCTGAATAGAATCTAGGAGATCAAAGTATACCTGAATAGAAAGAATCAGATCAAAGTATATCAGGATAGAGTATATCAGATCAAATTGAAGTATATCTGAATAGAATGTATCAGATCAAAGTATATCTGAATAGAGTGTATCAGATCAAAGTATATCTGAAAAGAGTGTATCAGATCACAGTATATCTGAATAGAATGTATCAGATCAAAGTATATCTGAATAGAGTGTATCCCTTCAGAGTATACCTGAATAGAATGTATGAGATCAAAGCATATCTGAATAGAGTGTATCAGATCAAAGCATACCTGAATAGAATGTATCAGATCAAAGTATATCTGAATCGAGTGTATCAGATCAAAGCATATCTGAATAGAGTGTATCAGATCAAAGTATATCTGAATAGAATCTAGGAGATCAAAGTATACCTGAATAGAAAGTATCAGATCAAAGTATATCAGGATAGAGTATATCAGATCAAATTGAAGTATATCTGAATAGAATGTATCAGATCAAAGTATATCTGAATAGAGTGTATCATATCAAAGTATATCTGGATAGAGTATATCAGATCAATGTATATCTGAATCGAGTGTATCAGATCAAAGTATATCTGAAAAGAATGTATCAGATCAAAGTATATCTGAAAAGAATGTATCAGATCAAAGTATATCTGAATATCATGTATCAGATCAAAATATATCTGAATATCATGTATCAGATCAAAATATATCAGAATTGAATGTATCAGATCAAAGTATATCGGAATAAAATGTGTCAGATCAAAGTATATCTGAATCGAGTGTATCAGATCAAAGTATATCTGAATAGAATGTACCAGATCAAATTGAAGTATATCTGAATAGAATCTAGGAGATCAAAGTATACCTGAATAGAAAGTATCAGATCAAAGTATATCTGGATAGAGTATATCAGATCAAAGTATATCTGAATCGAGTGTATCAGATCAAAGTATATCTGAAAAGAATGTATCAGATCTAAGTATATCTGAATATCATGTAGCAGATCAAAATATAACAGAATTGAATGTATCAGATCAAAGTATATCTGAATAAAATGTATCAGATCAAAGTATATCTGAATAAAATGTATCAGATCAAAGTATATCTGTATAAAATGTATCAGATCAAAGCATATCTGAATAGAGTGTATCATATCAAAGTATATCTGAATAGAATGTATCAGATCAAAGTATATCTGAATAGAATGTATCAGATCAAAGTAGTAGTATATCTGAATAGAGTGTATCAGATAAAAGTATATCGGAATTGAGTATATCAGATCAAATTGAAGTATATCTGAATAGAATCTAGGAGATCAAAGTATACCTGAATAGAAAGTATCAGATCAAAATATATCTGAATAGAGTATATCAGATCAAATTGAAGTATATCTGAATAGAATCTAGGAGATCAAAGTATACCTGAATAGAAAGTATCAGATCAAAGTATATCAGGATATAGTATATCAGATCAAATTGAAGTATATCTGAATAGAATGTATCAGATCAAAGTATATCTGAATAGAGTGTATCATATCAAAGTATATCTGAAGAGAATGTATCAGATCAAAGCATATCTGAATAGAGTGTATCATATCAAAGTATATCTGAATAGAATGTATCAGATCAAAATATATCTGAATAGAATGTATCAGATCAAAGTATATCTGAATATCATGTATCAGATCAAAATATATCAGAATTGAATGTATCAGATCAAAGTATATCTGAAAAAAATGTATCAGATCAAAATATTTCTGAATAGAATGTATCAGATCAAAGTATGTCTGAATAGAATGTATCAGATCAAAGTATATATCTGAATATAGTGTATCATATTAAAGCATATCAGAATAGAGTGTATTATATCAAAGTATATCTGAATAGAATGTATCAGATCAAAGTATATCCGAATAGAATGTATCACATCAAAGTATATCTGAATAGAATGTATCAGATCAAAGTATATCTGAATAGAATGTATCAGATCAAATTAAATCTGAATAGATTGTATCAGATCAAAGTATATCTGAATAGAATTTATCCGATCAAAGCATATCTGAGTGTATCATATCAAAGTATATCTGAATAGAATGTATCAGATCAAAGTATATATCTGAATATAGTGTATCAGATCAAAGTATATCTGAATAGAATGTATCAGATCAAAGTATATCTGAATAGAATGTATCAGATCAAAGTATATCTGAATATCATGTATCAGATCAAAATATATCAGAATTGAATGTATCAGATCAAAGTATATCGGAATAAAATGTATCAGATCAAAGTATATCTGAATCGAGTGTATCAGATCAAAGTATATCTGAATAGAATGTATCAGATCAAAATATATCTGAATAGAATGTACCAGATCAAATTGAAGTATATCTGAATAGAATCTAGGAGATCAAAGTATACCTGAATAGAAAGTATCAGATCAAAGTATATCTGGATAGAGTATATCAGATCAAAGTATATCTGAATCGAGTGTATCAGATCAAAGTATATCTGAAAAGAATGTATCAGATCTAAGTATATCTGAATATCATGTAGCAGATCAAAATATATCAGAATTGAATGTATCAGATCAAAGTATATCTGAATAAAATGCATCAGATAAAAGTATATCTGTATAAAATGTATCAGATCAAAGCATATCTGAATAGAGTGTATCATATCAAAGTATATCTGAATAGAATGTATCAGATCAAAGTATATCTGAATAGAATGTATCAGATCAAAGTAGTAGTATATCTGAATAGAGTGTATCAGATAAAAGTATATCTGAATAGAGTATATCAGATCAAATTGAAGTATATCTGAATAGAATCTAGGAGATCAAAGTATACCTGAATAGAAAGTATCACATTAAAATATATCTGGATAGAGTATATCAGATCAAATTGAAGTATATCTGAATAGAATCTAGGAGATCAAAGTATACCTGAATAGAAAGTATCAGATCAAAGTATATCAGGATATAGTATATCAGATCAAATTGAAGTATATCTGAATAGAATGTATCAGATCAAAGTATATCTGAATAGAGTGTATCATATCAAAGTATATCTGAAGAGAATGTATCAGATCAAAGCATATCTGAATAGAGTGTATCATATCAAAGTATATCTGAATAGAATGTATCAGATCAAAATATATCTGAATAGAATGTATCAGATCAAAGTATATCTGAATATCATGTATCAGATCAAAATATATCAGAATTGAATGTATCAGATCAAAGTATATCTGAAAAAAATGTATCAGATCAAAATATTTCTGAATAGAATGTATCAGATCAGAGTATGTTTGAATAGAATGTATCAGATCAAAGTATATATCTGAATATATTGTATCATATTAAAGCATATCAGAATAGAGTGTATTATATCAAAGTATATCTGAATAGAATGTATCAGATCAAAGTATATCCGAATAGAATGTATCACATCAAAGTATATCTGAATAGAATGTATCAGATCAAAGTATATCTGAATAGAATGTATCAGATCAAATTAAATCTGAATAGATTGTATCAGATCAAAGTATATCTGAATAGAATTTATCAGATCAAAGCATATCTGAGTGTATCATATCAAAGTATATCTGAATAGAATGTATCAGATCAAAGTATATATCTGAATATAGTGTATCAGATCAAAGTATATCTGAATAGAATGTATCAGATCAAAGTATATCAGAATAGAATGTATCAGATCAAAGTATATCTGAATAGAATGTATCAGATCAAAGTATATCTGAATAGAATGTATCAGATTAAAGTATATCTGAATAGAATGTATCAGATCAAAGTGTATCTGAATAGATTGTATCAGATCAAAGTATATCTGAATAGAATGTATCAGATCAAAGCATATCTGAATAGAGTGTATCATATGAAAGTATATCTGAATAGAATGTATCAGATCAAAATATATCTGAATAGAATGTATCAGATCAAAGTATATCTGAATAGATTGTATCAGATCAAAATATATCAGAATTGAATGTATCAGATCAAAGTATATCTGAATAAAATGTATCAGATCAAAATATTTCTGAATAGAATGTATCAGATCAAATTATGTCTGAATAAAATGTATCAGATCAAAGTATATCTGAATAAAATGTATCAGATCAAAGGATATCTGAATAGAGTGTATCATATCAAAGTGTATCCGAATAGAATGTATCAGATAAAAGCATATCTGAATAGAGTGTATCAGATAAAATTATATCGGAATAGAGTATATCAGATCAAATTGAAGTATATCTGAATAGAATCTAGGAGATCAAAGTATACCTGAATAGAAAGTATCAGATCAAAATATATCTGGATAGAGTATATCAGATCAAATTGAAGTATATCTGAATAGAATCTAGGAGATCAAAGTATACCTGAATAGAAAGTATCAGATCAAAGTATATCAGAATATAGTATATCAGATCAAATTGATGTATATCTGAATAGAATGTATCAGATCAAAGTATATCTGAATAGAGTGTATCATATCAAAGTATATCTGAAGAGAATGTATCAGATCAAAGCATATCTGAATAGAGTGTATCATATCAAAGTATATCTGAATAGAATGTATCAGATCAAAATATATCTGAATAGAATGTATCAGATCAAAGTATATCTGAATATCATGTATCAGATCAAAATATATCAGAATTGAATGTATCAGATCAAAGTATATCTGAATAAAATGTATCAGATCAAAATCTTTCTGAATAGAATGTATCAGATCAAAGTATGTCTGAATAGAATGTATCAGATCAAAGTATATATCTGAATATAGTGTATCATTTTAAAGCATATCAGAATAGAGTGTATTATATCAAAGTATATCTGAATAGAATGTATCAGATCAAAGTATATCCGAATAGAATGTATCACATCAAAGTATATCTGAATAGAATGTATCAGATCAAAGTATATCTGAATAGAATGTATCAGATCAAATTAAATCTGAATAGATTGTATCAGATCAAAGTATATCTGAATAGAATTTATCAGATCAAAGCATATCTGAGTGTATCATATCAAAGTATATCTGAATAGAATGTATCAGATCAAAATATATCTGAATAGAATGTATCAGATCAAAGTATATCTGAATAGAATGTATCAGATCAAAGTATATCTGAATAGAATGTATCAGATCAAAGTATATCTGAATATAGTGTATCACATCAAAGCATGTCTGAATAGAGTGTATCAGATCAAAGTATATCTGAATAGAATGTATCAGATCAAAGTATATCTGAATAGAATTTAGAATGTATCACATCAAAGTATATCTGAATAGAATGTATCAGATCAAAGTATATCTGAATAGAATGTATCAGATCAAAGTATATCTGAATAGATTGTATCAGTTCAAAGTATATCTGAATAGAATGTATCAGATCAAAGCATATCTGAATATCATGTATCAGATCAAAATATATCTGAATAGAATGTATCAGATCAAAATATTTCTGAATAGAATGTATCAGATCCAAGTATGTCTGAATAAAATGTATCAGATCAAAGAATATCTGAATAAAATGTATCAGATCAAAGTATATCTGAATAGAATGTATCAGATCAAAGTATATCTGAATAGAATGTAGAATGTATCACATCAAAGTATATCTGAATAGAATGTATCAGATCAAAGTATATCTGAATAGAATGTATCAGATCAAAGTATATCTGAATAGATTGTATCAGTTCAAAGTATATCTGAATAGAATGTATCAGATCAAAGCATATCTGAATATCATGTATCAGATCAAAATATATCAGAATTGAATGTATCATATCAATATATATCTGAATACCATGTATCAGATCAAAATATTTCTGAATAGAATGTATCAGATCCAAGTATGTCTGAATAAAATGTATCAGATCAAAGAATATCTGAATAAAATGTATCAGATCAAAGCATATCTGAATAGAGTGTATCATATCAAAGTGTATCCGAATAGAATGTATCAGATCAAAGCATATCTGAATAGAGTGTATCAGATCAAAGTATATCTGAATAGAATGTATCAGATCAAAGTGTATCTGAATAGAGTGTATCAGATCAAAGTATATCTGAATAGAATGTATCAGATCAAAGTATATCTGAATAGATTGTATCACATCAAAGTATATCTGAATAGAATGTATCAGATCAAAGTATATCTGAATAGAATGTATCAGATCAAAATATATCTGAATAGAATGTATCAGATCAAAGTATATCTGAATCGATTGTATCACATCAAAGTATATCTGAATAGAATGTATCAGATCAAAGTGTATCTGAATAGAGTGTATCAGACAAAAGTATATCTGAATAGAGTATATCAGATCAAATTAAAGTATATCTGAATAGTGTCTTTGAGATCAAAGTATATATGCATAGTGTATCAAATCAAAGCATATCTGAATAGTGTATCAGATCAAAGCATATCTGAATCGAGTGTATCAGATCAAAGTATATCTGAATAGAATGTATCAGATCAAAGTATATCTGGATAGAGTATATCAGATCAAATTGAAGTATAACTGAATAGAATCTAGGAGATCAAAGTATACCTGAATAGAATGTATCAGATCAAATTGAAGTATATCTGAATAGAATCTAGGAGATCAAAGTATACCTGAATAGTATGTATCAGATCAAAGTATATCTGAATAGAGTGTATCAGATCAAATTAAAGTATATCAGAATAGAGTCTATGAGATCAAAGTATATATGAATAGAGTGTATCGCTTCAGGGTATACCTGAATAGAATGTATCAGATCAAAGTATATCTGGATAGAGTATATGAGATCAAATTGAAGTATATCTGAATAGAATCTTAGGAGATCAAAGTATACCTGAATACAATGTAACAGATCAAAGAATATCTAGTTAGAGTATATGAGATCAAATTGAAGTATATCTGAATAGAATCTAGGAGATCAAGGTATACCTGAATAGAATGTATCAGATCAAAGTATATCTGGATAGAGTATATCAGATCAAATTAAAGTATATCTGAATAGTGTCTTTGAAATCAAAGTATATATGCATAGTGTATCAAATCAAAGCATATGTGAATAGTGTATCAGATCAAAGCATATCTGAATCGAGTGTATCAGATCAAAGTATATCTGAATAGAATGTATCAGATCAAAGTATATGTGAATAGAGTGTATCAGATCAAAGTATGTCTCAATAGAATGTATCAGATAAAAGAATATCTGAATAGAATCTAGGAGATCAAAGTATACCTGAATAGAATGTATCAGATCAAATTGAAGTATATCTGAATAGAATCTAGGAGATCAAAGTAAACCTGAATAGTATGTATCAGATCAAAGTATATCTGAATAGAGTGTATCAGATCAAATTAAAGTATATCTGAATAGAGTCTATGAGATCAAAGTATACCTGAATACAATGTATCAGATCAAAGCATATCTGAATAGAATGTATCGATCAAAGTATATCTAAATATAGTGTATCATATCAAAGCATATCTGAATAGAGTGTATCAGATCAAAGTATATCTGAATAGAATGTATCAGATCAACGTATATCTGAATATAGTGTATCAGATCAAAGTATATCTGAATATAGTGTATCAGATCAAAGTATATCTGAATATAGTGTATCAGATCAAAGTATATCTGAATAGAATGTATAAGATCAAAGTATATCTGAATAGAGCGTATCAGATCAAGGTATATCTGAATAGAGTGTATCAGATCAAAGCATATCTGAATAGTGTATCAGATCAAAGCATATCTGAATCGAGTATATCAGTTAAAAATATATCTGAATAGAGTGTACCAGATAAAAGTATATCTGAATAGATTGTATCAGATTAAAGTATATCTGAATAAATCAAAGCATATCTCAATAGAGTGTATCATATCAAAGTATATCTGAATAGAATGTGTCAGATCAAAGTATATCTGGATAGAGTATATCAGATCAAATTGAAGTATATCTGAATAGCATCTTGGAGATCAAAGTATACCTGAATAGAATGTATCAGATCAAATTGAAGTATATCTGAATAGAATCTAGGAGATCAAAGTATACCTGAATAGTATGTATCAGATCAAAGTATATCTGAATAGAATGTATCAGATCAAAGTATATCTGGATAGAGTATATCAGATCAAATTGAAGTATAACTGAATAGAATCTAGGAGATCAAAGTATACCTGAATAGAATGTATCAGATCAAATTAAAGTATATCTCAATAGAGTCTATGAGATCAAAGTATATATGAATAGAGTTTATCGCTTTAGGGTATACCTGAATAGCATGTATCAGATCAAAGTATATCTGGATAGAGTATATGAGATCAAATTGAAGTATATCTGAATAGAATCTTAGGAGATCAAAGTATACCTGAGTACAATGTATCAGACCAAATCATATCTGAATAGAGTGTATCAGATCAAAGTATATCTGAATAAAGTGTATCAGATCAAAGCATATCTGAATAGAGTGTATCAGATCAAAGTATATCGGAATAGATTGCATCAGATCAAAGTATATCTGAATAGAATGTATCAGATCAAAGTATATCTGAATAGAGTGTAACAGATCAAAGTATATCTGAATAGAGGGTGTCGGATCAAATCATATCTGAATAGAGTGTATCAGATCAAAGTATATCGGAATAGATTGCATCAGATCAAAGTATATCTGAATAGAATGTATCAGATCAAAGTATATCTGAATAGAGTGTAACAGATCAAAGTATATCTGAATAGAGCGTATCAGATCAAAGCATATCTGAATAGAGTGTATCATATCAAAGGATATCTGAATAGAGTGTATCAGATCAAAGCATATCTGAATAGTGTATCAGATCAAAGCATAGCTGAATCGAGTATTTCAGATAAATGTATATCTGAATAGAGGGTATCGGATCAAATCATATCTGAATCGAGTGTATCAGATCAAAGTATATCTGAATAGAGCTCTATCAGATCAAAGTACATCTGAATAGAGTGTATCAGATCAAAGTATATCTGAATAGAATGTATCAGATCAAAGTATATCTGAATAGAGTGAATCATATTAAATCATATCTGAATAGAGTGTATCATATCAAAGTATATCTGAATAGAATGTATCAGATCAAAGTATATCTGAATACCATGTATCAGATCAAAATATTTCTGACTAGAATGTATCAGATCCAAGTATGTCTCAATAAAATGTATCAGATCAAAGTATATCTGAATAAAATGTATCAGATCAAAGCATATCCGAATAGAATGTATCAGATCAAAGTATATCTGAATAGAATGTATCGATCAAAGTGTATCTGAATAGAGTGTATCAGATCAAAGTATATCTGAATAGAATGTATCAGATCAAAGTATATCTGAATAGATTGTATCACATCAAAGTATATCTGAATAGAATGTATCAGATCAAAGTATATCTGAATAGAATGTATCAGATCAAAGTATATCTGAATAGAATGTATCAGATCAAAGTATATCTGAATAGATTGTATCACATAAAAGTATATCTGAATAGAATGTATCAGATCAAAGTATATCTGAATAGATTGTATCACATCAAAGTATATCTGAATAGAATGTATCAGATCAAAGTGTATCTGAATAGAGTGTATCAGACAAAAGTATATCTGAATAGAGTATATCAGATCAAAGTATATCTGAATAGAGTGTATCACTTCAGGTTATACCTGAATAGAATGTATCAGATCAAAGTATATCTGGATAGAGTATATCAGATCAAATTGAAGTATACCTGAATAGAATCTAGGAGATCAAAGTATACCTGAATAGAATGTATCAGATCAAATTGAAGTATATCTGAATGGAATCTAGGAGATCAAAGTATATCTGAATAGAGTGTATCAGATCAAATTAAAGTATATCTGAATAGAGTCTATGAGATCAAAGTATATATGAATAGAGTGTATCGCTTCAGGGAATACCTGAATAGAATGTATCAGATCAAAGTATATCTGGATAGAGAATATGAGATCAAATTGAAGTATATCTGAATAGCATCTTAGGAGATCAAAGTATACCTGAATACAATGTATCAGATCAAAGCATATCTGAATAGAATGTATCGATCAAAGTATATCTAAATATAGTGTATCATATCAAAGCATATCTGAATAGTGTATCAGATCAAAGTATATCTGAATAGAATGTATCAGATCAACGTATATCTGAATATAGTGTATCAGATCAAAGTATATCTGAATATAGTGTATCAGATCAAAGTATATCTGAATATAGTGTATCAGATCAAAGTATTTCTGAATAGAATGTATAAGATCAAAGTATATCTGAATAGAGTGTATCAAATCAAGGTATATCTGAATAGAGTGTATCAGATCAAAGCATACCTGAATAGTGTATCAGATCAAAGCATATCTGAATCGAGTATATCAGATAAAAGTATATCTGAATAGAGTGTATCAGATAAAAGTATATCTGAATAGAGTCGATGAGATCAAAGTATATATGAATAGAGTGTATCGCTTCAGAGTATACCTGAATAGTATGTATCAGATCAAAGTATATCTGAATAGAGTGTATCAGATCAAATTAAAGTACATCTGAATAGAGTCGATAAGATCAAAGTATATATGAATAGAGTTTATCGCTTTAGGGTATACCTGAATAGCATGTATCAGATCAAAGTATATCTGGATAGAGTATATGAGATCAAATTGAAGTATATCTGAATACAATCTTTGAGATCAAAGTATACCTGAGTACAATGTATCAGATCAAATCATATCTGAATAGAGTGTATCAGATCAAAGTATATCTGAATAAAGTGTATCAGATCAAAGCATATCTGAATAGAGTGTATCATATCAAAAGATATCTGAATAGAGTGTATCAGATCAAAGCATAGCTGAATCGAGTATTTCAGATAAAAGTATATCTGAATAGAGGGTGTCGGATCAAATCATATCTGAATAGAGTGTATCAGATCAAAGAATATCGGAATAGATTGCATCAGATCAAAGTATATCTGAATAGAATGTATCAGATCAAAGTATATCTGAATAGAGTGTAACAGATCAAAGTATATCTGAATAGAGCGTATCAGATCAAAGCATATCTGAATAGAGTGTATCAGATCAAAGCATATCTGAATAGTGGATCAGATCAAAGCATAGCTGAATCGAGTATTTCAGATAAATGTATATCTGAATAGAGGGTATCGGATCAAATCATATCTGAATCGAGTGTATCAGATCAAAGTATATCTGAATAGAGCGTATCAGATCAAAGTATATCTGAATAGAATGTATCAGATCAAAGTATATCTGAATAGAATGTATCAGATCAAAGTATATCTGAATAGAGTGAATCATATTAAATCATATCTGAATAGAGTGTATCATATCAAAGTATATCGGAATAGAATGTATCACATCAAAGTATATCCGAATAGAATGTATCAGATCAAAGTATATCTGAATAGAATGTATCACATCAAAGTATATCTGAATAGAATGTGTCAGATCAAAGTATATCTGAATAGAATGTATCAGATCAAAGTATATCTGAATAGATTGTATCAGTTCAAAGTATATCTGAATAGAATGTATCAGATCAAAGCATATCTGAATATCATGTATCAGATCAAAATATATCAGAATTGAATGTATCAGATCAATATATATCTGAATACCATGTATCAGATCAAAATATTTCTGAATAGAATGTATCAGATCCAAGTATGTCTGAATAAAATGTATCAGATCAAAGTATATCTGAATAAAATGTATCAGATCAAAGCATATCTGAATAGAGTGTATCATATCAAAGTGTATCCGAATAGAATGTATCAGATCAAAGCATATCTGAATAGAGTGTATCAGATCAAAGTATATCTGAATAGAATGTATCAGATCAAAGTGTATCTGAATAGAGTGTATCAGATCAAAGTATATCTGAATAGAATGTATCAGATCAAAGTATATCTGAATAGAATGTATCAGATCAAAGTATATCTGAATAGAATGTATCAGATCAAAGTATATCTGAATAGATTGTATCACATCAAAGTATATCTGAATAGAATGTATCAGATCAAAGTGTATCTGAATAGAGTGTATCAGACAAAAGTATATCTGAATAGAGTATATCAGATCAAAGTATATCTGAATAGAGTGTATCACTTCAGGTTATACCTGAATAGAATGTATCAGATCAAAGTATATCTGGATAGAGTATATCAGATCAAATTGAAGTATACCTGAATAGAATCTAGGAGATCAAAGTATACCTGAATAGAATGTATCAGATCATATTGAAGTATATCTGAATAGAATCTAGGAGATCAAAGTATACCTGAATAGTATGTATCAGATCAAAGTATATCTGAATAGAGTGTATCAGATCAAATTAAAGTATATCTGAATAGAGTCTATGAGATCAAAGTATATATGAATAGAGTGTATCGCTTCATTGTATACCTGAATAGAATGTATCAGATCAAAGTATATCTGGATAGAGTATATGAGATCAAATTGAAGTATATCTGAATAGAATCTTAGGAGATCAAAGTATACCTGAATACAATGTAACAGATCAAAGAATATCTAGTTAGAGTATATGAGATCAAATTGAAGTATATCTGAATAGAATCTAGGAGATCAAGGTATACCTGAATAGAATGTATCAGATCAAAGTATGTCTGGATAGAGTATATGAGATCAAATTAAAGTATATCTGAATAGTGTATTTGAGATCAAAGTATATATGAATAGGGTATCAAATCAAAGCATATCTGAATAGTGTATCAGATCAAAGCATATCTGAATCGAGTGTATCAGATCAAAGTATATCTGAATAGAATGTATCAGATCAAAGTATATGTGAATAGAGTGTATCAGATCAAAGTATGTCTGAATAGAATATATCAGATAAAAGAATATCTGAATAGAATCTAGGAGATCAAAGTATACCTGAATAGAATGTATCAGATCAAATTGAAGTATATCTGAATAGAATCTAGGAGATCAAAGTAAACCTGAATAGTATGTATCAGATCAAAGTATATCTGAATAGAGTGTATCAGATCAAATTAAAGTATATCTGAATAGAGTCTATGAGATCAAAGTATATATGAATAGAGTGTATCGCTTCAGGGAATACCTGAATAGAATGTATCAGATCAAAGTATATCTGGATAGAGTATATGAGATCAAATTGAAATATATCTGAATAGAATCTTAGGAGATCAAAGTATACCTGAATACAATGTATCAGATCAAAGCATATCTGAATAGAATGTATCGATCAAAGTATATCTAAATATAGTGTATCAAATTGAAGTATATCTGAATAGAATCTGGGAGATCAAGGTATACCTGAATAGAATGTATCAGATCAAAGTATATCTGGATAGAGTATATCAGATCAAATTAAAGTATATCTGAATAGTGTCTTTGAGATCAAAGTATATATGAATAGTGTATCAAATCAAAGCATATCTGAATAGTGTATCAGATCAAAGCATATCTGAATCGAGTGTATCAGATCAAAGTATATCTGAATAGAATGTATCAGATCAAAGTATATGTGAATAGAGTGTATCAGATCAAAGTATGTCTGAATAGAATGTATCAGATAAAAGAATATCTGAATAGAATCTAGGAGATCAAAGTATACCTGAATAGAATGTATCAGATCAAATTGACGTATATCTGAATAAAATCTAGGAGATCAAATTAAACCTGAATAGTATGTATCAGATCAAAGTATATCTGAATAGAGTGTATCAGATCAAATTAAAGTATATCTGAATAGAGTCTATGAGATCAAAGTATATATGAATAGAGTGTATCGCTTCAGGGAATACCTGAATAGAATGTATCAGATCAAAGTATATCTGGATAGAGAATATGAGATCAAATTGAAGTATATCTGAATAGAATCTTAGGAGATCAAAGTATACCTGAATACAATGTATCAGATCAAAGCATATCTGAATAGAATGTATCGATCAAAGTATATCTAAATATAGTGTATCATATCAAAGCATATCTGAATAGAGTGTATCAGATCAAAGTATATCTGAATAGAATGTATCAGATCAACTTATATCTGAATATAGTGTATCAGATCAAAGTATATCTGAATATAGTGTATCAGATCAAAGTATATCTGAATATAGTGTATCAGATCAAAGTATATCTGAATAGAATGTATAAGATCAAAGTATATCTGAATAGAGTGTATCAGATCAAGGTATATCTGAATAGAGTGTATCAGATCAAAGCATATCTGAATAGTGTATCAGATCAAAGCATATCTGAATCGAGTATATCAGATAAAAGTATATCTGAATAGAGTGTATCAGATAAAAGTATATCTGAATAGATTGTATCAGATTAAAGTATATCTGAATAGATCAAAGCATATCTCAATAGTGTATCATATCAAAGTATATCTGAATAGAATGTATCAGATCAAAGTATATCTGGATAGAGTATATCAGATCAAATTGAAGTATATCTGAATAGAATCTAGGAGATCAAAGTATACCTGAATAGTATGTATCAGATCAAAGTATATCTGAATAGAGTGTATCAGATCAAATTAAAGTATATCTGAATAGAGTCTATGAGATCAAAGTATATATGAATAGAGTGTATCGCTTCAGGGTATACCTGAATAGTATGTATCAGATCAAAGTATATCTGAATCGAGTGTATCAGATCAAATTAAAGTACATCTGAATAGAGTCTATAAGATCAAAGTATATATGAATAGAGTTTATCGCTTTAGGGTATACCTGAATAGCATGTATCAGATCAAAGTATACCTGGATAGAGTATATGAGATCAAATTGAAGTATATCTGAATAGAATCTTAGGAGATCAAAGTATACCTGAGTACAATGTATCAGATCAAATCATATCTGAATAGAGTGTATCAGATCAAAGTATATCTGAATAAAGTGTATCAGATCAAAGCATATCTGAATAGAGTGTATCATATCAAAAGATATCTGAATAGAGTGTATCAGATCAAAGCATAGCTGAATCTAGTATTTCAGATAAAAGTATATCTGAATAGATGGTGTCGGATCAAATCATATCTGAATAGAGTGTATCAGATCAAAGTATATCGGAATAGATTGCATCAGATCAAAGTATATCTGAATAGAATGTATCAGATCAAAGTATATCTGAATAGAGTGTAACAGATCAAAGTACATCTGAATAGAGCGTATCAGATCAAAGCATATCTGAATAGAGTGTATCATATCAAAGGATATCTGAATAGAGTGTATCAGATCAAAGCATATCTGAATAGTGTATCAGATCAAAGCATAGCTGAATCGAGTATTTCAGATAAATGTATATCTGAATAGAGGGTATCGGATCAAATCATATCTGAATCGAGTGTATCAGATCAAAGTATATCTGAATAGAGCGTATCAGAACAAAGTATATCTGAATAGAGTGTATCAGATCAAAGTATATCTGAATAGAATGTATCAGATCAAAGTATATCTGAATAGAGTGAATCAGATCAAAGTATATCTGAATAGAGTGTATCATATCAAAGTATATCTGAATAGAATGTATCACATCAAAGTATATCCGAATAGAATGTATCAGATCAAAGTATATCTGAATAGAATGTATCACATCAAAGTATATCTGAATAGAATGTATCAGATCAAAGTATATCTGAATAGAATGTATCAGATCAAAGTATATCTGAATAGATTGTATCAGTTCAAAGTATATCTGAATAGAATGTATCAGATCAAAGCATATCTGAATATCATGTATCAGATCAAAATATATCAGAATTGAATGTATCAGATCAATATATATCTGAATACCATGTATCAGATCAAAATATTTCTGAATAGAATGTATCAGATCCAAGTATGTCTGAATAAAATGTATCAGATCAAAGTATATCTGAATAAAATGTATCAGATCAAAGCATATCTGAATAGAGTGTATCATATCAAAGTGTATCCGAATAGAATGTATCAGATCAAAGCATATCTGAAAAGAGTGTATCAGATCAAAGTATATCTGAATAGAATGTATCAGATCAAAGTGTATCTGAATAGAGTGTATCAGATCAAAGTATATCTGAATAGAATGTATCAGATCAAAGTATATCTGAATAGATTGTATCACATCAAAGTATATCTGAAAAGAATGTATCAGATCAAAGTATATCTGAATAGAATGTATCAGATCAAAGTATATCTGAACAGAATGTATCAGATCAAAGTATATCTGAATAGATTGTATCACATCAAAGTATATCTGAATAGAATGTATCAGATCAAAGTGTATCTGAATAGAGTGTATCAGACAAAAGTATATCTGAATAGAGTATATCAGATCAAAGTATATCTGAATAGAGTGTATCACTTCAGGTTATACCTGAATAGAATGTATCAGATCAAAGTATATCTGGATAGAGTATATCAGATCAAATTGAAGTATACCTGAATAGAATCTAGGAGATCAAAGTATACCTGAATAGAATGTATCAGATCAAATTGAAGTATATCTGAATAGAATCTAGGAGATCAAAGTATACCTGAATAGTATGTATCAGATCAAAGTATATTTGAATAGAATGTATCAGATCAAAGCATATCTGAATAGCGTATCAGATCAAATCATAACTGAACCGAGTATATCAGATCAAAGTATATCTGAAAAGAGTGTATCAGATCACAGTATATCTGAATAGAATGTATCAGATCAAAGTATATCTGAATAGAGTGTATCCCTTCAGAGTATACCTGAATAGAATGTATCAGATCAAAGTATATCTGAATAGAATGTATCAGATCAAAGTATATCTGAATAGAATGTATCAGATCAAAGTATATCTGAATAGAGTGTATCATATCAAAGCATATCGGAATAGAGTGTATCAGATCAAAGTATATCTGAATAGAATGTATCAGATCAAAGCATATCTGAATAGTGTATCAGATCAAAATATAACTGAACCGAGTATATCAGATCAAAGTATATGTGAATAGAGTGTATCAGATCACAGTATATCTGAATAGAGTGTATCCCTTCAGAGTATACCTGAATAGAATGTATGAGATCAAAGTATATCTGAATCGAGTGTATCAGATCAAAGCATATCTGAATAGAGTGTATCAGATCAAAGTATATCTGAATAGAGTATATCAGATCAAATTGAAGTATATCTGAATAGAATCTAGGAGATCAAAGTATACCTGAATAGAAAGTATCAGATCAAAGTATATCAGGATAGAGTATATCAGATCAAATTGAAGTATATCTGAATAGAATGTATCAGATCAAAGTATATCTGAATAGAGTGTATCAGATCAAAGTATATCTGAAAAGAGTGTATCAGATCACAGTATATCTGAATAGAATGTATCAGATCAAAGTATATCTGAATAGAGTGTATCCCTTCAGAGTATACCTGAATAGAATGTATGAGATCAAAGCATATCTGAATAGAGTGTATCAGATCAAAGCATACCTGAATAGAATGTATCAGATCAAAGTATATCTGAATCGAGTGTATCAGATCAAAGCATATCTGAATAGAGTGTATCAGATCAAAGTATATCTGAATAGAATCTAGGAGATCAAAGTATACCTGAATAGAAAGTATCAGATCAAAGTATATCAGGATAGAGTATATCAGATCAAATTGAAGTATATCTGAATAGAATGTATCAGATCAAAGTATATCTGAATAGAGTGTATCATATCAAAGTATATCTGGATAGAGTATATCAGATCAATGTATATCTGAATCGAGTGTATCAGATCAAAGTATATCTGAAAAGAATGTATCAGATCAAAGTATATCTGAAAAGAATGTATCAGATCAAAGTATATCTGAATATCATGTATCAGATCAAAATATATCAGAATTGAATGTATCAGATCAAAGTATATCGGAATAAAATGTATCAGATCAAAGTATATCTGAATCGAGTGTATCAGATCAAAGTATATCTGAATAGAATGTATCAGATCAAAATATATCTGAATAGAATGTACCAGATCAAATTGAAGTATATCTGAATAGAATCTAGGAGATCAAAGTATACCTGAATAGAAAGTATCAGATCAAAGTATATCTGGATAGAGTATATCAGATCAAAGTATATCTGAATCGAGTGTATCAGATCAAAGTATATCTGAAAAGAATGTATCAGATCTAAGTATATCTGAATATCATGTAGCAGATCAAAGTATATCAGAATTGAATGTATCAGATCAAAGTATATCTGAATAAAATGTATCAGATCAAAGTATATCTGTATAAAATGTATCAGATCAAAGCATATCTGAATAGAGTGTATCATATCAAAGTATATCTGAATAGAATGTATCAGATCAAAGTATATCTGAATAGAATGTATCAGATCAAAGTAGTAGTATATCTGAATAGAAAGTATCAGATCAAAATATATCTGGATAGAGTATATCAGATCAAATTGAAGTATATCTGAATAGAATCTAGGAGATCAAAGTATACCTGAATAGAAAGTATCAGATCAAAGTATATCAGGATATAGTATATCAGATCAAATTGAAGTATATCTGAATAGAATGTATCAGATCAAAGTATATCTGAATAGAGTGTATCATATCAAAGTATATCTGAAGAGAATGTATCAGATCAAAGCATATCTGAATAGAGTGTATCATATCAAAGTATATCTGAATAGAATGTATCAGATCAAAATATATCTGAATAGAATGTATCAGATCAAAGAATATCTGAATATCATGTATCAGATCAAAATATATCAGAATTGAATGTATCAGATCAAAGTATATCTGAAAAAAATGTATCAGATCAAAATATTTCTGAATAGAATGTATCAGATCAAAGTATGTCTGAATAGAATGTATCAGATCAAAGTATATATCTGAATATAGTGTATCATATTAAAGCATATCAGAATAGAGTGTATTATATCAAAGTATATCTGAATAGAATGTATCAGATCAAAGTATATCCGAATAGAATGTATCACATCAAAGTATATCTGAATAGAATGTATCAGATCAAAGTATATCTGAATAGAATGTATCAGATCAAATTAAATCTGAATAGATTGTATCAGATCAAAGTATATCTGAATAGAATTTATCCGATCAAAGCATATCTGAGTGTATCATATCAAAGTATATCTGAATAGAATGTATCAGATCAAAGTATATATCTGAATATAGTGTATCAGATCAAAGTATATATCTGAATAGAATGTATCAGATCAAAGTATATCTGAATAGAATGTATCAGATCAAAGTATATCTGAATAGAATGTATCAGATCAAAGTATATCTGAATATCATGTATCAGATCAAAATATATCAGAATTGAATGTATCAGATCAAAGTATATCGGAATAAAATGTATCAGATCAAAGTATATCTGAATCGAGTGTATCAGATCAAAGTATATCTGAATAGAATGTATCAGATCAAAGTATATCTGAATAGAATGTATCAGATCAAAGTATATCTGAATAGAATGTATCAGATCAAAGTATATCTGAATAGAATGTATCAGATCAAAGTATATCTGAATAGAGTGTATCATATCAAAGCATATCGGAATAGAGTGTATCAGATCAAAGTATATCTGAATAGAATGTATCAGATCAAAGCATATCTGAATAGTGTATCAGATCAAAATATAACTGAACCGAGTATATCAGATCAAAGTATATGTGAATAGAGTGTATCAGATCACAGTATATCTGAATAGAGTGTATCCCTTCAGAGTATACCTGAATAGAATGTATGAGATCAAAGTATATCTGAATCGAGTGTATCAGATCAAAGCATATCTGAATAGAGTGTATCAGATCAAAGTATATCTGAATAGAGTATATCAGATCAAATTGAAGTATATCTGAATAGAATCTAGGAGATCAAAGTATACCTGAATAGAAAGTATCAGATCAAAGTATATCAGGATAGAGTATATCAGATCAAATTGAAGTATATCTGAATAGAATGTATCAGATCAAAGTATATCTGAATAGAGTGTATCATATCAAAGTATATCTGGATAGAGTATATCAGATCAATGTATATCTGAATCGAGTGTATCAGATCAAAGTATATCTGAAAAGAATGTATCAGATAAAAGTATATCTGAATAGAGTGTATCAGATCAAAGTATATCTGAATAGAGTGTATCAGATCAAAGTATATCTGAATAGAGTGTATCAGATCAAAGTATATCTGAATAGAGTGTATCAGATCAAAGTATATCTGAATAGAATGTATCAGATCAAAGTATATCTGAATAGAGTGTATCAGATCAAAATATTTCTGAATAGAATGTATCAGATCCAAGTATGTCTGAATAAAATGTATCAGATCAAAGAATATCTGAATAAAATGTATCAGATCAAAGCATATCTGAATAGAGTGTATCATATCAAAGTGTATCCGAATAGAATGTATCAGATCAAAGCATATCTGAATAGAGTGTATCAGATCAAAGTATATCTGAATAGAATGTATCAGATCAAAGTGTATCTGAATAGAGTGTATCAGATCAAAGTATATCTGAATAGAATGTATCAGATCAAAGTATATCTGAATAGATTGTATCACATCAAAGTATATCTGAATAGAATGTATCAGATCAAAGTATATCTGAATAGAATGTATCAGATCAAAATATATCTGAATAGAATGTATCAGATCAAAGTATATCTGAATCGATTGTATCACATCAAAGTATATCTGAATAGAATGTATCAGATCAAAGTGTATCTGAATAGAGTGTATCAGACAAAAGTATATCTGAATAGAGTATATCAGATCAAATTAAAGTATATCTGAATAGTGTCTTTGAGATCAAAGTATATATGCATAGTGTATCAAATCAAAGCATATCTGAATAGTGTATCAGATCAAAGCATATCTGAATCGAGTGTATCAGATCAAAGTATATCTGAATAGAATGTATCAGATCAAAGTATATCTGGATAGAGTATATCAGATCAAATTGAAGTATAACTGAATAGAATCTAGGAGATCAAAGTATACCTGAATAGAATGTATCAGATCAAATTGAAGTATATCTGAATAGAATCTAGGAGATCAAAGTATTCCTGAATAGTATGTATCAGATCAAAGTATATCTGAATAGAGTGTATCAGATCAAATTAAAGTATATCTGAATAGAGTCTATGAGATCAAAGTATATATGAATAGAGTGTATCGCTTCAGGGTATACCTGAATAGAATGTATCAGATCAAAGTTTATCTGGATAGAGTATATGAGATCAAATTGAAGTATATCTGAATAGAATCTTAGGAGATCAAAGTATACCTGAATACAATGTAACAGATCAAAGAATATCTAGTTAGAGTATATGAGATCAAATTGAAGTATATCTGAATAGAATCTAGGAGATCAAGGTATATCTGAATAGAATGTATCAGATCAAAGTATATGTGAATAGAGTGTATCAGATCAAAGTATGTCTGAATAGAATGTATCAGATAAAAGAATATCTGAATAGAATCTAGGAGATCAAAGTATACCTGAATAGAATGTATCAGATCAAATTGAAGTATATCTGAATAGAATCTAGGAGATCAAAGTATACCTGAATAGAAAGTATCAGATCAAAGTATATCAGGATAGAGTATATCAGATCAAATTGAAGTATATCTGAATAGAATGTATCAGATCAAAGTATATCTGAATAGAGTGTATCATATCAAAGTATATCTGGATAGAGTATATCAGATCAATGTATATCTGAATCGAGTGTATCAGATCAAAGTATATCTGAAAAGAATGTATCAGATAAAAGTATATCTGAATAGAGTGTATCAGATCAAAGTATATCTGAATAGAGTGTATCAGATCAAAGTATATCTGAATAGAGTGTATCAGATCAAAGTATATCTGAATAGAGTGTATCAGATCAAAGTATATCTGAATAGAATGTATCAGATCAAAGTATATCTGAATAGAATGTATCAGATCAAAGTATATCTGAATAGAGTGTATCATATCAAAGTATATCTGAATAGAATGTATCAGATCAAAGCATATCTGAATAGCGTATCAGATCAAATCATAACTGAACCGAGTATATCAGATCAAAGTATATCTGAAAAGAGTGTATCAGATCACAGTATATCTGAATAGAATGTATCAGATCAAAGTATATCTGAATAGAGTGTATCCCTTCAGAGTATATCTGAATAGAATGTATCAGATCAAAGCATATCTGAATAGAATGTATCAGATCAAAGTATATCTGAATAGAGTGTATCAGATCAAAATATAACTGAACCGAGTATATCAGATCAAAGTATATGTGAATAGAGTGTATCAGATCACAGTATATCTGAATAGAGTGTATCCCTTCAGAGTATACCTGAATAGAATGTATGAGATCAAAGTATATCTGAATCGAGTGTATCAGATCAAAGCATATCTGAATAGAGTGTATCAAATCAAAGTATATCTGAATAGAGTATATCAGATCAAATTGAAGTATATCTGAATAGAATCTACGAGATCAAAGTATACCTGAATAGAAAGAATCAGATCAAAGTATATCAGGATAGAGTATATCAGATCAAATTGAAGTATATCTGAATAGAATGTATCAGATCAAAGTATATCTGAATAGAGTGTATCAGATCAAAGTATATCTGAAAAGAGTGTATCAGATCACAGTATATCTGAATAGAATGTATCAGATCAAAGTATATCTGAATAGAGTGTATCCCTTCAGAGTATACCTGAATAGAATGTATGAGATCAAAGCATATCTGAATAGAGTGTATCAGATCAAAGCATACCTGAATAGAATGTATCAGATCAAAGTATATCTGAATCGAGTGTATCAGATCAAAGCATATCTGAATAGAGTGTATCAGATCAAAGTATATCTGAATAGAATCTAGGAGATCAAAGTATACCTGAATAGAAAGTATCAGATCAAAGTATATCAGGATAGAGTATATCAGATCAAATTGAAGTATATCTGAATAGAATGTATCAGATCAAAGTATATCTGAATCGATTGTATCACATCAAAGTATATCTGAATAGAATGTATCAGATCAAAGTGTATCTGAATA
The DNA here is from genome assembly GCF_978046115.1 of Saccoglossus kowalevskii. NCBI lineage: Eukaryota > Metazoa > Hemichordata > Enteropneusta > Harrimaniidae > Saccoglossus > Saccoglossus kowalevskii. The sequence continues at coordinate 20,611,821 of NC_140648.1, forward strand.
GAGTGTATCAGACAAAAGTATATCTGAATAGAGTATATCAGATCAAATTAAAGTATATCTGAATAGTGTCTTTGAGATCAAAGTATATATGCATAGTGTATCAAATCAAAGCATATCTGAATAGTGTATCAGATCAAAGCATATCTGAATCGAGTGTATCAGATCAAAGTATATCTGAATAGAATGTATCAGATCAAAGTATATCTGGATAGAGTATATCAGATCAAATTGAAGTATAACTGAATAGAATCTAGGAGATCAAAGTATACCTGAATAGAATGTATCAGATCAAATTGAAGTATATCTGAATAGAATCTAGGAGATCAAAGTATTCCTGAATAGTATGTATCAGATCAAAGTATATCTGAATAGAGTGTATCAGATCAAATTAAAGTATATCTGAATAGAGTCTATGAGATCAAAGTATATATGAATAGAGTGTATCGCTTCAGGGTATACCTGAATAGAATGTATCAGATCAAAGTTTATCTGGATAGAGTATATGAGATCAAATTGAAGTATATCTGAATAGAATCTTAGGAGATCAAAGTATACCTGAATACAATGTAACAGATCAAAGAATATCTAGTTAGAGTATATGAGATCAAATTGAAGTATATCTGAATAGAATCTAGGAGATCAAGGTATACCTGAATAGAATGTATCAGATCAAAGTATATCTGGATAGAGTATATCAGATCAAATTAAAGTATATCTGAATAGTGTCTTTGAAATCAAAGTATATATGCATAGTGTATCAAATCAAAGCATATCTGAATAGTGTATCAGATCAAAGCATATCTGAATCGAGTGTATCAGATCAAAGTATATCTGAATAGAATGTATCAGATCAAAGTATATGTGAATAGAGTGTATCAGATCAAAGTATGTCTGAATAGAATGTATCAGATAAAAGAATATCTGAATAGAATCTAGGAGATCAAAGTATACCTGAATAGAATGTATCAGATCAAATTGAAGTATATCTGAATAGAATCTAGGAGATCAAAGTATACCTGAATAGAAAGTATCAGATCAAAGTATATCAGGATAGAGTATATCAGATCAAATTGAAGTATATCTGAATAGAGTGTATCATATCAAAGTATATCTGGATAGAGTATATCAGATCAATGTATATCTGAATCGAGTGTATCAGATCAAAGTATATCTGAAAAGAATGTATCAGATAAAAGTATATCTGAATAGAGTGTATCAGATCAAAGTATATCTGAATAGAGTGTATCAGATCAAAGTATATCTGAATAGAGTGTATCAGATCAAAGTATATCTGAATAGAGTGTATCAGATCAAAGCATATCTGAATAGAGTGTATCAGATCAAAGTATATCTGAATAGAATCTAGGAGATCAAAGTATACCTGAATAGAAAGTATCAGATCAAAGTATATCAGGATAGAGTATATCAGATCAAATTGAAGTATATCTGAATAGAATGTATCAGATCAAAGTATATCTGAATCGATTGTATCACATCAAAGTATATCTGAATAGAATGTATCAGATCAAAGTGTATCTGAATAGAGTGTATCAGACAAAAGTATATCTGAATAGAGTATATCAGATCAAATTAAAGTATATCTGAATAGTGTCTTTGAGATCAAAGTATATATGCATAGTGTATCAAATCAAAGCATATCTGAATAGTGTATCAGATCAAAGCATATCTGAATCGAGTGTATCAGATCAAAGTATATCTGAATAGAATGTATCAGATCAAAGTATATCTGGATAGAGTATATCAGATCAAATTGAAGTATAACTGAATAGAATCTAGGAGATCAAAGTATACCTGAATAGAATGTATCAGATCAAATTGAAGTATATCTGAATAGAATCTAGGAGATCAAAGTATTCCTGAATAGTATGTATCAGATCAAAGTATATCTGAATAGAGTGTATCAGATCAAATTAAAGTATATCTGAATAGAGTCTATGAGATCAAAGTATATATGAATAGAGTGTATCGCTTCAGGGTATACCTGAATAGAATGTATCAGATCAAAGTTTATCTGGATAGAGTATATGAGATCAAATTGAAGTATATCTGAATAGAATCTTAGGAGATCAAAGTATACCTGAATACAATGTAACAGATCAAAGAATATCTAGTTAGAGTATATGAGATCAAATTGAAGTATATCTGAATAGAATCTAGGAGATCAAGGTATACCTGAATAGAATGTATCAGATCAAAGTATATCTGGATAGAGTATATCAGATCAAATTAAAGTATATCTGAATAGTGTCTTTGAAATCAAAGTATATATGCATAGTGTATCAAATCAAAGCATATCTGAATAGTGTATCAGATCAAAGCATATCTGAATCGAGTGTATCAGATCAAAGTATATCTGAATAGAATGTATCAGATCAAAGTATATGTGAATAGAGTGTATCAGATCAAAGTATGTCTGAATAGAATGTATCAGATAAAAGAATATCTGAATAGAATCTAGGAGATCAAAGTATACCTGAATAGAATGTATCAGATCAAATTGAAGTATATCTGAATAGAATCTAGGAGATCAAAGTATACCTGAATAGAAAGTATCAGATCAAAGTATATCAGGATAGAGTATATCAGATCAAATTGAAGTATATCTGAATAGAGTGTATCATATCAAAGTATATCTGGATAGAGTATATCAGATCAATGTATATCTGAATCGAGTGTATCAGATCAAAGTATATCTGAAAAGAATGTATCAGATAAAAGTATATCTGAATAGAGTGTATCAGATCAAAGTATATCTGAATAGAGTGTATCAGATCAAAGTATATCTGAATAGAGTGTATCAGATCAAAGTATATCTGAATAGAGTGTATCAGATCAAAGTATATCTGAATAGAATGTATCAGATCAAAGTATATCTGAATAGAATGTATCAGATCAAAGTATATCTGAATAGAGTGTATCATATCAAAGTATATCTGAATAGAATGTATCAGATCAAAGCATATCTGAATAGCGTATCAGATCAAATCATAACTGAACCGAGTATATCAGATCAAAGTATATCTGAAAAGAGTGTATCAGATCACAGTATATCTGAATAGAGTGTATCAGATCACAGTATATCTGAATAGAGTGTATCCCTTCAGAGTATACCTGAATAGAATGTATGAGATCAAAGTATATCTGAATCGAGTGTATCAGATCAAAGCATATCTGAATAGAGTGTATCAAATCAAAGTATATCTGAATAGAGTATATCAGATCAAATTGAAGTATATCTGAATAGAATCTACGAGATCAAAGTATACCTGAATAGAAAGAATCAGATCAAAGTATATCAGGATAGAGTATATCAGATCAAATTGAAGTATATCTGAATAGAATGTATCAGATCAAAGTATATCTGAATAGAGTGTATCAGATCAAAGTATATCTGAAAAGAGTGTATCAGATCACAGTATATCTGAATAGAATGTATCAGATCAAAGTATATCTGAATAGAGTGTATCCCTTCAGAGTATACCTGAATAGAATGTATGAGATCAAAGCATATCTGAATAGAGTGTATCAGATCAAAGCATACCTGAATAGAATGTATCAGATCAAAGTATATCTGAATCGAGTGTATCAGATCAAAGCATATCTGAATAGAGTGTATCAGATCAAAGTATATCTGAATAGAATCTAGGAGATCAAAGTATACCTGAATAGAAAGTATCAGATCAAAGTATATCAGGATAGAGTATATCAGATCAAATTGAAGTATATCTGAATAGAATGTATCAGATCAAAGTATATCTGAATAGAGTGTATCATATCAAAGTATATCTGGATAGAGTATATCAGATCAATGTATATCTGAATCGAGTGTATCAGATCAAAGTATATCTGAAAAGAATGTATCAGATCAAAGTATATCTGAAAAGAATGTATCAGATCAAAGTATATCTGAATATCATGTATCAGATCAAAATATATCTGAATATCATGTATCAGATAAAAATATATCAGAATTGAATGTATCAGATCAAAGTATATCGGAATAAAATGTATCAGATCAAAGTATATCTGAATCGAGTGTATCAGATCAAAGTATATCTGAATAGAATGTATCAGATCAAAATATATCTGAATAGAATGTACCAGATCAAATTGAAGTATATCTGAATAGAATCTAGGAGATCAAAGTATACCTGAATAGAAAGTATCAGATCAAAGTATATCTGGATAGAGTATATCAGATCAAAGTATATCTGAATCGAGTGTATCAGATCAAAGTATATCTGAAAAGAATGTATCAGATCTAAGTATATCTGAATATCATGTAGCAGATCAAAATATATCAGAATTGAATGTATCAGATCAAAGTATATCTGAATAAAATGTATCAGATCAAAGTATATCTGTATAAAATGTATCAGATCAAAGCATATCTGAATAGAGTGTATCATATCAAAGTATAACTGAATAGAATGTATCAGATCAAAGTATATCTGAATAGAATGTATCAGATCAAAGTAGTAGTATATCTGAATAGAGTGTATCAGATAAAAGTATATCGGAATTGAGTATATCAGATCAAATTGAAGTATATCTGAATAGAATCTAGGAGATCAAAGTATACCTGAATAGAAAGTATCAGATCAAAATATATCTGAATAGAGTATATCAGATCAAATTGAAGTATATCTGAATAGAATCTAGGAGATCAAAGTATACCTGAATAGAAAGTATCAGATCAAAGTATATCAGGATATAGTATATCAGATCAAATTGAAGTATATCTGAATAGAATGTATCAGATCAAAGTATATCTGAATAGAGTGTATCATATCAAAGTATATCTGAAGAGAATGTATCAGATCAAAGCATATCTGAATAGAGTGTATCATATCAAAGTATATCTGAATAGAATGTATCAGATCAAAGTATATCTGAATATCATGTATCAGATCAAAATATATCAGAATTGAATGTATCAGATCAAAGTATATCTGAAAAAAATGTATCAGATCAAAATATTTCTGAATAGAATGTATCAGATCAAAGTATGTCTGAATAGAATGTATCAGATCAAAGTATATATCTGAATATAGTGTATCATATTAAAGCATATCAGAATAGAGTGTATTATATCAAAGTATATCTGAATAGAATGTATCAGATCAAAGTATATCCGAATAGAATGTATCACATCAAAGTATATCTGAATAGAATGTATCAGATCAAAGTATATCTGAATAGAATGTATCAGATCAAATTAAATCTGAATAGATTGTATCAGATCAAAGTATATCTGAATAGAATTTATCCGATCAAAGCATATCTGAGTGTATCATATCAAAGTATATCTGAATAGAATGTATCAGATCAAAGTATATATCTGAATATAGTGTATCAGATCAAAGTATATCTGAATAGAATGTATCAGATCAAAGTATATCTGAATAGAATGTATCAGATCAAAGTATATCTGAATATCATGTATCAGATCAAAATATATCAGAATTGAATGTATCAGATCAAAGTATATCGGAATAAAATGTATCAGATCAAAGTATATCTGAATCGAGTGTATCAGATCAAAGTATATCTGAATAGAATGTATCAGATCAAAATATATCTGAATAGAATGTATCAGATCAAAGTATATCTGAATAGAATCTAGGAGATCAAAGTATACCTGAATAGAAAGTATCAGATCAAAGTATATCTGGATAGAGTATATCAGATCAAAGTATATCTGAATCGAGTGTATCAGATCAAAGTATATCTGAAAAGAATGTATCAGATCTAAGTATATCTGAATATCATGTAGCAGATCAAAATATATCAGAATTGAATGTATCAGATCAAAGTATATCTGAATAGAATGTATCAGATCAAAGTATATCTGAATAGAATGTATCAGATCAAAGTAGTAGTATATCTGAATAGAGTGTATCAGATAAAAGTATATCGGAATTGAGTATATCAGATCAAATTGAAGTATATCTGAATAGAATCTAGGAGATCAAAGTATACCTGAATAGAAAGTATCAGATCAAAATATATCTGAATAGAGTATATCAGATCAAATTGAAGTATATCTGAATAGAATCTAGGAGATCAAAGTATACCTGAATAGAAAGTATCAGATCAAAGTATATCAGGATATAGTATATCAGATCAAATTGAAGTATATCTGAATAGAATGTATCAGATCAAAGTATATCTGAATAGAGTGTATCATATCAAAGTATATCTGAAGAGAATGTATCAGATCAAAGCATATCTGAATAGAGTGTATCATATCAAAGTATATCTGAATAGAATGTATCAGATCAAAGTATATCTGAATATCATGTATCAGATCAAAATATATCAGAATTGAATGTATCAGATCAAAGTATATCTGAAAAAAATGTATCAGATCAAAATATTTCTGAATAGAATGTATCAGATCAAAGTATGTCTGAATAGAATGTATCAGATCAAAGTATATATCTGAATATAGTGTATCATATTAAAGCATATCAGAATAGAGTGTATTATATCAAAGTATATCTGAATAGAATGTATCAGATCAAAGTATATCCGAATAGAATGTATCACATCAAAGTATATCTGAATAGAATGTATCAGATCAAAGTATATCTGAATAGAATGTATCAGATCAAATTAAATCTGATTAGATTGTATCAGATCAAAGTATATCTGAATAGAATTTATCCGATCAAAGCATATCTGAGTGTATCATATCAAAGTATATCTGAATAGAATGTATCAGATCAAAGTATATATCTGAATATAGTGTATCAGATCAAAGTATATCTGAATAGAATGTATCAGATCAAAGTATATCTGAATAGAATGTATCAGATCAAAGTATATCTGAATATCATGTATCATATCAAAATATATCAGAATTGAATGTATCAGATCAAAGTATATCGGAATAAAATGTATCAGATCAAAGTATATCTGAATCGAGTGTATCAGATCAAAGTATATCTGAATAGAATGTATCAGATCAAAATATATCTGAATAGAATGTACCAGATCAAATTGAAGTATATCTGAATAGAATCTAGGAGATCAAAGTATACCTGAATAGAAAGTATCAGATCAAAGTATATCTGGATAGAGTATATCAGATCAAAGTATATCTGAATCGAGTGTATCAGATCAAAGTATATCTGAAAAGAATGTATCAGATCTTAGTATATCTGTATATCATGTAGCAGATCAAAATATATCAGAATTGAATGTATCAGATCAAAGTATATCTGAATAAAATGTATCAGATCAAAGTATATCTGTATAAAATGTATCAGATCAAAGCATATCTGAATAGAGTGTATCATATCAAAGTATATCTGAATAGAATGTATCAGATCAAAGTATATCTGAATAGAATGTATCAGATCAAAGTAGTAGTATATCTGAATAGAGTGTATCAGATAAAAGTATATCGGAATAGAGTATATCAGATCAAATTGAAGTATATCTGAATAGAATCTAGGAGATCAAAGTATACCTGAATAGAAAGTATCAGATCAAAATATATCTGGATAGAGTATATCAGATCAAATTGAAGTATATCTGAATAGAATCTAGGAGATCAAAGTATACCTGAATAGAAAGTATCAGATCAAAGTATATCAGGATATAGTATATCAGATCAAATTGAAGTATATCTGAATAGAATGTATCAGATCAAAGTATATCTGAATAGAGTGTATCATATCAAAGTATATCTGAAGAGAATGTATCAGATCAAAGCATATCTGAATAGAGTGTATCATATCAAAGTATATCTGAATAGAATGTATCAGATCAAAATATATCTGAATAGAATGTATCAGATCAAAGTATATCTGAATATCATGTACCAGATCAAAATATATCAGAATTGAATGTATCAGATCAAAGTATATCTGAAAAAAATGTATCAGATCAAAATATTTCTGAATAGAATGTATCAGATCAAAGTATGTTTGAATAGAATGTATCAGATCAAAGTATATATCTGAATATAGTGTATCATATTAAAGCATATCAGAATAGAGTGTATTATATCAAAGTATATCTGAATAGAATGTATCAGATCAAAGTATATCCGAATAGAATGTATCACATCAAAGTATATCTGAATAGAATGTATCAGATCAAAGTATATCTGAATAGAATGTATCAGATCAAATTAAATCTGAATAGATTGTATCAGATCAAAGTATATCTGAATAGAATTTATCAGATCAAAGCATATCTGAGTGTATCATATCAAAGTATATCTGAATAGAATGTATCAGACCAAAGTATATATCTGAATATAGTGTATCAGATCAAAGTATATCTGAATAGAATGTATCAGATCAAAGTATATCTGAATAGAATGTATCAGATCAAAGTATATCTGAATAGAATGTATCAGATCAAAGTATATCTGAATAGATTGTATCAGATCAAAATATATGAGAATTGAATGTATGAGATCAAAGTATATCTGAATAAAATGTATCAGATCAAAATATTTCTGAATAGAATGTATCAGATCAAAGTATGTCTGAATAAAATGTATCAGATCAAAGTATATCTGAATAAAATGTATCAGATCAAAGGATATCTGAATAGAGTGTATCATATCAAAGTGTATCCGAATAGAATGTATCCGATAAAAGCATATCTGAATAGAGTGTATCAGATAAAATTATATCGGAATAGAGTATATCAGATCAAATTGAAGTATATCTGAATAGAATCTAGGAGATCAAAGTATACCTGAATAGAAAGTATCAGATCAAAATATATCTGGATAGAGTATATCAGATCAAATTGAAGTATATCTGAATAGAATCTAGGAGATCAAAGTATACCTGAATAGAAAGTATCAGATCAAAGTATATCAGGATATAGTATATCAGATCAAATTGAAGTATATCTGAATAGAATGTATCAGATCAAAGTATATCTGAATAGAGTGTATCATATCAAAGTATATCTGAAGAGAATGTATCAGATCAAAGCATATCTGAATAGAGTGTATCATATCAAAGTATATCTGAATAGAATGTATCAGATCAAAATATATCTGAATAGAATGTATCAGATCAAAGTATATCTGAATATCATGTATCAGATCAAAATATATCAGAATTGAATGTATCAGATCAAAGTATATCTGAAAAAAATGTATCAGATCAAAATATTTCTGAATAGAATGTATCAGATCAAAGTATGTTTGAATAGAATGTATCAGATCAAAGTATATATCTGAATATAGTGTATCATATTAAAGCATATCAGAATAGAGTGTATTATATCAAAGTATATCTGAATAGAATGTATCAGATCAAAGTATATCCGAATAGAATGTATCACATCAAAGTATATCTGAATAGAATGTATCAGATCAAAGTATATCTGAATAGAATGTATCAGATCAAATTAAATCTGAATAGATTGTATCAGATCAAAGTATATCTGAATAGAATTTATCAGATCAAAGCATATCTGAGTGTATCATATCAAAGTATATCTGAATAGAATGTATCAGATCAAAGTATATATCTGAATATAGTGTATCAGATCAAAGTATATCTGAATAGAATGTATCAGATCAAAGTATATCTGAATAGAATGTATCAGATCAAAGTATATCTGAATAGAATGTATCAGATCAAAGTATATCTGAATAGAATGTATCAGATTAAAGTATATCTGAATAGAATGTATCAGATCAAAGTGTATCTGAATAGAATGTATCAGATCAAAGCATATCTGAATAGAGTGTATCATATGAAAGTATATCTGAATAGAATGTATCAGATCAAAATATATCTGAATAGAATGTATCAGATCAAAGTATATCTGAATAGATTGTATCAGATCAAAATATATCAGAATTGAATGTATGAGATCAAAGTATATCTGAATAAAATGTATCAGATCAAAATATTTCTGAATAGAATGTATCAGATCAAAGTATGTCTGAATAAAATGTATCAGATCAAAGTATATCTGAATAAAATGTATCAGATCAAAGGATATCTGAATAGAGTGTATCATATCAAAGTGTATCCGAATAGAATGTATCCGATAAAAGCATATCTGAATAGAGTGTATCAGATAAAATTATATCGGAATAGAGTATATCAGATCAAATTGAAGTATATCTGAATAGAATCTAGGAGATCAAAGTATACCTGAATAGAAAGTATCAGATCAAAATATATCTGGATAGAGTATATCAGATCAAATTGAAGTATATCTGAATAGAATCTAGGAGATCAAAGTATACCTGAATAGAAAGTATCAGATCAAAGTATATCAGGATATAGTATATTAGATCAAATTGATGTATATCTGAATAGAATGTATCAGATCAAAGTATATCTGAATAGAGTGTATCATATCAAAGTATATCTGAAGAGAATGTATCAGATCAAAGCATATCTGAATAGAGTGTATCATATCAAAGTATATCTGAATAGAATGTATCAGATCAAAATATATCTGAATAGAATGTATCAGATCAAAGTATATCTGAATATCATGTATCAGATCAAAATATATCAGAATTGAATGTATCAGATCAAAGTATATCTGAATAAAATGTATCAGATCAAAATATTTCTGAATAGAATGTATCAGATCAAAGTATGTCTGAATAGAATGTATCAGATCAAAGTATATATCTGAATATAGTGTATCATTTTAAAGCATATCAGAATAGAGTGTATTATATCAAAGTATATCTGAATAGAATGTATCAGATCAAAGTATATCCGAATAGAATGTATCACATCAAAGTATATCTGAATAGAATGTATCAGATCAAAGTATATCTGAATAGATTGTATCAGATCAAAGTATATCTGAATAGAATTTATCAGATCAAAGCATATCTGAGTGTATCATATCAAAGTATATCTGAATAGAATGTATCAGATCAAAATATATCTGAATAGAATGTATCAGATCAAAGTATATCTGAATAGAATGTATCAGATCAAAGTATATCTGAATAGAATGTATCAGATCAAAGTATATCTGAATATAGTGTATCACATCAAAGCATGTCTGAATAGAGTGTATCAGATCAAAGTATATCTGAATAGAATGTATCAGATCAAAGTATATCTGAATAGAATGTAGAATGTATCACATCAAAGTATATCTGAATAGAATGTATCAGATCAAAGTATATCTGAATAGAATGTATCAGATCAAAGTATATCTGAATAGATTGTATCAGTTCAAAGTATATCTGAATAGAATGTATCAGATCAAAGCATATCTGAATATCATGTATCAGATCAAAATATATCTGAATACCATGTATCAGATCAAAATATTTCTGAATAGAATGTATCAGATCCAAGTATGTCTGAATAAAATGTATCAGATCAAAGAATATCTGAATAAAATGTATCAGATCAAAGTATATCTGAATAGAATGTATCAGATCAAAGTATATCTGAATAGAATGTAGAATGTATCACATCAAAGTATATCTGAATAGAATGTATCAGATCAAAGTATATCTGAATAGAATGTATCAGATCAAAGTATATCTGAATAGATTGTATCAGTTCAAAGTATATCTGAATAGAATGTATCAGATCAAAGCATATCTGAATATCATGTATCAGATCAAAATATATCAGAATTGAATGTATCATATCAATATATATCTGAATACCATGTATCAGATCAAAATATTTCTGAATAGAATGTATCAGATCCAAGTATGTCTGAATAAAATGTATCAGATCAAAGAATATCTGAATAAAATGTATCAGATCAAAGCATATCTGAATAGAGTGTATCATATCAAAGTGTATCCGAATAGAATGTATCAGATCAAAGCATATCTGAATAGAGTGTATCAGATCAAAGTATATCTGAATAGAATGTATCAGATCAAAGTGTATCTGAATAGAGTGTATCAGATCAAAGTATATCTGAATAGAATGTATCAGATCAAAGTATATCTGAATAGATTGTATCACATCAAAGTATATCTGAATAGAATGTATCAGATCAAAGTATATCTGAATAGAATGTATCAGATCAAAATATATCTGAATAGAATGTATCAGATCAAAGTATATCTGAATCGATTGTATCACATCAAAGTATATCTGAATAGAATGTATCAGATCAAAGTGTATCTGAATAGAGTGTATCAGACAAAAGTATATCTGAATAGAGTATATCAGATCAAATTAAAGTATATATGAATAGTGTCTTTGAGATCAAAGTATATATGCATAGTGTATCAAATCAAAGCATATCTGAATAGTGTATCAGATCAAAGCATATCTGAATCGAGTGTATCAGATCAAAGTATATCTGAATAGAATGTATCAGATCAAAGTATATCTGGATAGAGTATATCAGATCAAATTGAAGTATAACTGAATAGAATCTAGGAGATCAAAGTATACCTGAATAGAATGTATCAGATCAAATTGAAGTATATCTGAATAGAATCTAGGAGATCAAAGTATACCTGAATAGTATGTATCAGATCAAAGTATATCTGAATAGAGTGTATCAGATCAAATTAAAGTATATCTGAATAGAGTCTATGAGATCAAAGTATATATGAATAGAGTGTATCGCTTCAGGGTATACCTGAATAGAATGTATCAGATCAAAGTATATCTGGATAGAGTATATGAGATCAAATTGAAGTATATCTGAATAGAATCTTAGGAGATCAAAGTATACCTGAATACAATGTAACAGATCAAAGAATATCTAGTTAGAGTATATGAGATCAAATTGAAGTATATCTGAATAGAATCTAGGAGATCAAGGTATACCTGAATAGAATGTATCAGATCAAAGTATATCTGGATAGAGTATATCTGATCAAATTAAAGTATATCTGAATAGTGTCTTTGAAATCAAAGTATATATGCATAGTGTATCAAATCAAAGCATATCTGAATAGTGTATCAGATCAAAGCATATCTGAATCGAGTGTATCAGATCAAAGTATATCTGAATAGAATGTATCAGATCAAAGTATATCTGAATAGAATGTATCAGATTAAAGTATATCTGAATAGAATGTATCAGATCAAAGTGTATCTGAATAGAATGTATCAGATCAAAGCATATCTGAATAGAGTGTATCATATGAAAGTATATCTGAATAGAATGTATCAGATCAAAATATATCTGAATAGAATGTATCAGATCAAAGTATATCTGAATAGATTGTATCAGATCAAAATATTTCAGAATTGAATGTATGAGATCAAAGTATATCTGAATAAAATGTATCAGATCAAAATATTTCTGAATAGAATGTATCAGATCAAAGTATGTCTGAATAAAATGTATCAGATCAAAGTATATCTGAATAAAATGTATCAGATCAAAGGATATCTGAATAGAGTGTATCATATCAAAGTGTATCCGAATAGAATGTATCCGATAAAAGCATATCTGAATAGAGTGTATCAGATAAAATTATATCGGAATAGAGTATATCAGATCAAATTGAAGTATATCTGAATAGAATCTAGGAGATCAAAGTATACCTGAATAGAAAGTATCAGATCAAAATATATCTGGATAGAGTATATCAGATCAAATTGAAGTATATCTGAATAGAATCTAGGAGATCAAAGTATACCTGAATAGAAAGTATCAGATCAAAGTATATCAGGATATAGTATATTAGATCAAATTGATGTATATCTGAATAGAATGTATCAGATCAAAGTATATCTGAATAGAGTGTATCATATCAAAGTATATCTGAAGAGAATGTATCAGATCAAAGCATATCTGAATAGAGTGTATCATATCAAAGTATATCTGAATAGAATGTATCAGATCAAAATATATCTGAATAGAATGTATCAGATCAAAGTATATCTGAATATCATGTATCAGATCAAAATATATCAGAATTGAATGTATCAGATCAAAGTATATCTGAATAAAATGTATCAGATCAAAATATTTCTGAATAGAATGTATCAGATCAAAGTATGTCTGAATAGAATGTATCAGATCAAAGTATATATCTGAATATAGTGTATCATTTTAAAGCATATCAGAATAGAGTGTATTATATCAAAGTATATCTGAATAGAATGTATCAGATCAAAGTATATCCGAATAGAATGTATCACATCAAAGTATATCTGAATAGAATGTATCAGATCAAAGTATATCTGAATAGATTGTATCAGATCAAAGTATATCTGAATAGAATTTATCAGATCAAAGCATATCTGAGTGTACCATATCAAAGTATATCTGAATAGAATGTATCAGATCAAAATATATCTGAATAGAATGTATCAGATCAAAGTATATCTGAATAGAATGTATCAGATCAAAGTATATCTGAATAGAATGTATCAGATCAAAGTATATCTGAATATAGTGTATCACATCAAAGCATGTCTGAATAGAGTGTATCAGATCAAAGTATATCTGAATAGAATGTATCAGATCAAAGTATATCTGAATAGAATGTAGAATGTATCACATCAAAGTATATCTGAATAGAATGTATCAGATCAAAGTATATCTGAATAGAATGTATCAGATCAAAGTATATCTGAATAGATTGTATCAGTTCAAAGTATATCTGAATAGAATGTATCAGATCAAAGCATATCTGAATATCATGTATCAGATCAAAATATATCTGAATACCATGTATCAGATCAAAATATTTCTGAATAGAATGTATCAGATCCAAGTATGTCTGAATAAAATGTATCAGATCAAAGAATATCTGAATAAAATGTATCAGATCAAAGTATATCTGAATAGAATGTATCAGATCAAAGTATATCTGAATAGAATGTAGAATGTATCACATCAAAGTATATCTGAATAGAATGTATCACATCAAAGTATATCTGAATAGAATGTATCAGATCAAAGTATATCTGAATAGATTGTATCAGTTCAAAGTATATCTGAATAGAATGTATCAGATCAAAGCATATCTGAATATCATGTATCAGATCAAAATATATCAGAATTGAATGTATCATATCAATATATATCTGAATACCATGTATCAGATCAAAATATTTCTGAATAGAATGTATCAGATCCAAGTATGTCTGAATAAAATGTATCAGATCAAAGAATATCTGAATAAAATGTATCAGATCAAAGCATATCTGAATAGAGTGTATCATATCAAAGTGTATCCGAATAGAATGTATCAGATCAAAGCATATCTGAATAGAGTGTATCAGATCAAAGTATATCTGAATAGAATGTATCAGATCAAAGTGTATCTGAATAGAGTGTATCAGATCAAAGTATATCTGAATAGAATGTATCAGATCAAAGTATATCTGAATAGATTGTATCACATCAAAGTATATCTGAATAGAATGTATCAGATCAAAATATTTCTGAATAGAATGTATCAGATCAAAGTATGTCTGAATAAAATGTATCAGATCAAAGTATATCTGAATAAAATGTATCAGATCAAAGGATATCTGAATAGAGTGTATCATATCAAAGTGTATCCGAATAGAATGTATCCGATAAAAGCATATCTGAATAGAGTGTATCAGATAAAATTATATCGGAATAGAGTATATCAGATCAAATTGAAGTATATCTGAATAGAATCTAGGAGATCAAAGTATACCTGAATAGAAAGTATCAGATCAAAATATATCTGGATAGAGTATATCAGATCAAATTGAAGTATATCTGAATAGAATCTAGGAGATCAAAGTATACCTGAATAGAAAGTATCAGATCAAAGTATATCAGGATATAGTATATTAGATCAAATTGATGTATATCTGAATAGAATGTATCAGATCAAAGTATATCTGAATAGAGTGTATCATATCAAAGTATATCTGAAGAGAATGTATCAGATCAAAGCATATCTGAATAGAGTGTATCATATCAAAGTATATCTGAATAGAATGTATCAGATCAAAATATATCTGAATAGAATGTATCAGATCAAAGTATATCTGAATATCATGTATCAGATCAAAATATATCAGAATTGAATGTATCAGATCAAAGTATATCTGAATAAAATGTATCAGATCAAAATATTTCTGAATAGAATGTATCAGATCAAAGTATGTCTGAATAGAATGTATCAGATCAAAGTATATATCTGAATATAGTGTATCATTTTAAAGCATATCAGAATAGAGTGTATTATATCAAAGTATATCTGAATAGAATGTATCAGATCAAAGTATATCCGAATAGAATGTATCACATCAAAGTATATCTGAATAGAATGTATCAGATCAAAGTATATCTGAATAGATTGTATCAGATCAAAGTATATCTGAATAGAATTTATCAGATCAAAGCATATCTGAGTGTACCATATCAAAGTATATCTGAATAGAATGTATCAGATCAAAATATATCTGAATAGAATGTATCAGATCAAAGTATATCTGAATAGAATGTATCAGATCAAAGTATATCTGAATAGAATGTATCAGATCAAAGTATATCTGAATATAGTGTATCACATCAAAGCATGTCTGAATAGAGTGTATCAGATCAAAGTATATCTGAATAGAATGTATCAGATCAAAGTATATCTGAATAGAATGTAGAATGTATCACATCAAAGTATATCTGAATAGAATGTATCAGATCAAAGTATATCTGAATAGAATGTATCAGATCAAAGTATATCTGAATAGATTGTATCAGTTCAAAGTATATCTGAATAGAATGTATCAGATCAAAGCATATCTGAATATCATGTATCAGATCAAAATATATCTGAATACCATGTATCAGATCAAAATATTTCTGAATAGAATGTATCAGATCCAAGTATGTCTGAATAAAATGTATCAGATCAAAGAATATCTGAATAAAATGTATCAGATCAAAGTATATCTGAATAGAATGTATCAGATCAAAGTATATCTGAATAGAATGTAGAATGTATCACATCAAAGTATATCTGAATAGAATGTATCACATCAAAGTATATCTGAATAGAATGTATCAGATCAAAGTATATCTGAATAGATTGTATCAGTTCAAAGTATATCTGAATAGAATGTATCAGATCAAAGCATATCTGAATATCATGTATCAGATCAAAATATATCAGAATTGAATGTATCATATCAATATATATCTGAATACCATGTATCAGATCAAAATATTTCTGAATAGAATGTATCAGATCCAAGTATGTCTGAATAAAATGTATCAGATCAAAGAATATCTGAATAAAATGTATCAGATCAAAGCATATCTGAATAGAGTGTATCATATCAAAGTGTATCCGAATAGAATGTATCAGATCAAAGCATATCTGAATAGAGTGTATCA
Source organism: Saccoglossus kowalevskii (assembly GCF_978046115.1). Taxonomy (NCBI): domain Eukaryota; kingdom Metazoa; phylum Hemichordata; class Enteropneusta; family Harrimaniidae; genus Saccoglossus; species Saccoglossus kowalevskii. The sequence goes on from NC_140648.1 coordinate 20,629,125, forward strand.
GATCAAAGTATATCTGAATAGAATGTATCAGATCAAAGTGTATCTGAATAGAGTGTATCAGATCAAAGTATATCTGAATAGAATGTATCAGATCAAAGTATATCTGAATAGATTGTATCACATCAAAGTATATCTGAATAGAATGTATCAGATCAAAGTATATCTGAATAGAATGTATCAGATCAAAATATATCTGAATAGAATGTATCAGATCAAAGTATATCTGAATCGATTGTATCACATCAAAGTATATCTGAATAGAATGTATCAGATCAAAGTGTATCTGAATAGAGTGTATCAGACAAAAGTATATCTGAATAGAGTATATCAGATCAAATTAAAGTATATCTGAATAGTGTCTTTGAGATCAAAGTATATATGCATAGTGTATCAAATCAAAGCATATCTGAATAGTGTATCAGATCAAAGCATATCTGAATCGAGTGTATCAGATCAAAGTATATCTGAATAGAATGTATCAGATCAAAGTATATCTGGATAGAGTATATCAGATCAAATTGAAGTATAACTGAATAGAATCTAGGAGATCAAAGTATACCTGAATAGAATGTATCAGATCAAATTGAAGTATATCTGAATAGAATCTAGGAGATCAAAGTATACCTGAATAGTATGTATCAGATCAAAGTATATCTGAATAGAGTGTATCAGATCAAATTAAAGTATATCTGAATAGAGTCTATGAGATCAAAGTATATATGAATAGAGTGTATCGCTTCAGGGTATACCTGAATAGAATGTATCAGATCAAAGTATATCTGGATAGAGTATATGAGATCAAATTGAAGTATATCTGAATAGAATCTTAGGAGATCAAAGTATACCTGAATACAATGTAACAGATCAAAGAATATCTAGTTAGAGTATATGAGATCAAATTGAAGTATATCTGAATAGAATCTAGGAGATCAAGGTATACCTGAATAGAATGTATCAGATCAAAGTATATCTGGATAGAGTATATCAGATCAAATTAAAGTATATCTGAATAGTGTCTTTGAAATCAAAGTATATATGCATAGTGTATCAAATCAAAGCATATCTGAATAGTGTATCAGATCAAAGCATATCTGAATCGAGTGTATCAGATCAAAGTATATCTGAATAGAATGTATCAGATCAAAGTATATGTGAATAGAGTGTATCAGATCAAAGTATGTCTGAATAGAATGTATCAGATAAAAGAATATCTGAATAGAATCTAGGAGATCAAAGTATACCTGAATAGAATGTATCAGATCAAATTGAAGTATATCTGAATAGAATCTAGGAGATCAAAGTATACCTGAATAGAAAGTATCAGATCAAAGTATATCAGGATAGAGTATATCAGATCAAATTGAAGTATATCTGAATAGAATGTATCAGATCAAAGTATATCTGAATAGAGTGTATCATATCAAAGTATATCTGGATAGAGTATATCAGATCAATGTATATCTGAATCGAGTGTATCAGATCAAAGTATATCTGAAAAGAATGTATCAGATAAAAGTATATCTGAATAGAGTGTATCAGATCAAAGTATATCTGAATAGAGTGTATCAGATCAAAGTATATCTGAATAGAGTGTATCAGATCAAAGTATATCTGAATAGAGTGTATCAGATCAAAGTATATCTGAATAGAATGTATCAGATCAAAGTATATCTGAATAGAATGTATCAGATCAAAGTATATCTGAATAGAGTGTATCATATCAAAGTATATCTGAATAGAATGTATCAGATCAAAGCATATCTGAATAGCGTATCAGATCAAATCATAACTGAACCGAGTATATCAGATCAAAGTATATCTGAAAAGAGTGTATCAGATCACAGTATATCTGAATAGAATGTATCAGATCAAAGTATATCTGAATAGAGTGTATCCCTTCAGAGTATATCTGAATAGAATGTATCAGATCAAAGCATATCTGAATAGAATGTATCAGATCAAAGTATATCTGAATAGAGTGTATCAGATCAAAATATAACTGAACCGAGTATATCAGATCAAAGTATATGTGAATAGAGTGTATCAGATCACAGTATATCTGAATAGAGTGTATCCCTTCAGAGTATACCTGAATAGAATGTATGAGATCAAAGTATATCTGAATCGAGTGTATCAGATCAAAGCATACCTGAATAGAATGTATCAGATCAAAGTATATCTGGATAGAGTATATGAGATCAAATTGAAGTATATCTGAATAGAATCTTAGGAGATCAAAGTATACCTGAATACAATGTAACAGATCAAAGAATATCTAGTTAGAGTATATGAGATCAAATTGAAGTATATCTGAATAGAATCTAGGAGATCAAGGTATACCTGAATAGAATGTATCAGATCAAAGTATATCTGGATAGAGTATATCAGATCAAATTAAAGTATATCTGAATAGTGTCTTTGAAATCAAAGTATATATGCATAGTGTATCAAATCAAAGCATATCTGAATAGTGTATCAGATCAAAGCATATCTGAATCGAGTGTATCAGATCAAAGTATATCTGAATAGAATGTATCAGATCAAAGTATATGTGAATAGAGTGTATCAGATCAAAGTATGTCTGAATAGAATGTATCAGATAAAAGAATATCTGAATAGAATCTAGGAGATCAAAGTATACCTGAATAGAATGTATCAGATCAAATTGAAGTATATCTGAATAGAATCTAGGAGATCAAAGTATACCTGAATAGAAAGTATCAGATCAAAGTATATCAGGATAGAGTATATCAGATCAAATTGAAGTATATCTGAATAGAATGTATCAGATCAAAGTATATCTGAATAGAGTGTATCATATCAAAGTATATCTGGATAGAGTATATCAGATCAATGTATATCTGAATCGAGTGTATCAGATCAAAGTATATCTGAAAAGAATGTATCAGATAAAAGTATATCTGAATAGAGTGTATCAGATCAAAGTATATCTGAATAGAGTGTATCAGATCAAAGTATATCTGAATAGAGTGTATCAGATCAAAGTATATCTGAATAGAGTGTATCAGATCAAAGTATATCTGAATAGAATGTATCAGATCAAAGTATATCTGAATAGAATGTATCAGATCAAAGTATATCTGAATAGAGTGTATCATATCAAAGTATATCTGAATAGAATGTATCAGATCAAAGCATATCTGAATAGCGTATCAGATCAAATCATAACTGAACCGAGTATATCAGATCAAAGTATATCTGAAAAGAGTGTATCAGATCACAGTATATCTGAATAGAATGTATCAGATCAAAGTATATCTGAATAGAGTGTATCCCTTCAGAGTATATCTGAATAGAATGTATCAGATCAAAGCATATCTGAATAGAATGTATCAGATCAAAGTATATCTGAATAGAGTGTATCAGATCAAAATATAACTGAACCGAGTATATCAGATCAAAGTATATGTGAATAGAGTGTATCAGATCACAGTATATCTGAATAGAGTGTATCCCTTCAGAGTATACCTGAATAGAATGTATGAGATCAAAGTATATCTGAATCGAGTGTATCAGATCAAAGCATATCTGAATAGAGTGTATCAGATCAAAGTATATCTGAATAGAGTATATCAGATCAAATTGAAGTATATCTGAATAGAATCTAGGAGATCAAAGTATACCTGAATAGAAAGAATCAGATCAAAGTATATCAGGATAGAGTATATCAGATCAAATTGAAGTATATCTGAATAGAATGTATCAGATCAAAGTATATCTGAATAGAGTGTATCAGATCAAAGTATATCTGAAAAGAGTGTATCAGATCACAGTATATCTGAATAGAATGTATCAGATCAAAGTATATCTGAATAGAGTGTATCCCTTCAGAGTATACCTGAATAGAATGTATGAGATCAAAGCATATCTGAATAGAGTGTATCAGATCAAAGCATACCTGAATAGAATGTATCAGATCAAAGTATATCTGAATCGAGTGTATCAGATCAAAGCATATCTGAATAGAGTGTATCAGATCAAAGTATATCTGAATAGAATCTAGGAGATCAAAGTATACCTGAATAGAAAGTATCAGATCAAAGTATATCAGGATAGAGTATATCAGATCAAATTGAAGTATATCTGAATAGAATGTATCAGATCAAAGTATATCTGAATAGAGTGTATCATATCAAAGTATATCTGGATAGAGTATATCAGATCAATGTATATCTGAATCGAGTGTATCAGATCAAAGTATATCTGAAAAGAATGTATCAGATCAAAGTATATCTGAAAAGAATGTATCAGATCAAAGTATATCTGAATATCATGTATCAGATCAAAATATATCTGAATATCATGTATCAGATCAAAATATATCAGAATTGAATGTATCAGATCAAAGTATATCGGAATAAAATGTGTCAGATCAAAGTATATCTGAATCGAGTGTATCAGATCAAAGTATATCTGAATAGAATGTACCAGATCAAATTGAAGTATATCTGAATAGAATCTAGGAGATCAAAGTATACCTGAATAGAAAGTATCAGATCAAAGTATATCTGGATAGAGTATATCAGATCAAAGTATATCTGAATCGAGTGTATCAGATCAAAGTATATCTGAAAAGAATGTATCAGATCAAAGTATATCTGAATAAAATGTATCAGATCAAAGTATATCTGAATAAAATGTATCAGATCAAAGTATATCTGTATAAAATGTATCAGATCAAAGCATATCTGAATAGAGTGTATCATATCAAAGTATATCTGAATAGAATGTATCAGATCAAAGTATATCTGAATAGAATGTATCAGATCAAAGTAGTAGTATATCTGAATAGAGTGTATCAGATAAAAGTATATCGGAATTGAGTATATCAGATCAAATTGAAGTATATCTGAATAGAATCTAGGAGATCAAAGTATACCTGAATAGAAAGTATCAGATCAAAATATATCTGAATAGAGTATATCAGATCAAATTGAAGTATATCTGAATAGAATCTAGGAGATCAAAGTATACCTGAATAGAAAGTATCAGATCAAAGTATATCAGGATATAGTATATCAGATCAAATTGAAGTATATCTGAATAGAATGTATCAGATCAAAGTATATCTGAATAGAGTGTATCATATCAAAGTATATCTGAAGAGAATGTATCAGATCAAAGCATATCTGAATAGAGTGTATCATATCAAAGTATATCTGAATAGAATGTATCAGATCAAAATATATCTGAATAGAATGTATCAGATCAAAGTATATCTGAATATCATGTATCAGATCAAAATATATCAGAATTGAATGTATCAGATCAAAGTATATCTGAAAAAAATGTATCAGATCAAAATATTTCTGAATAGAATGTATCAGATCAAAGTATGTCTGAATAGAATGTATCAGATCAAAGTATATATCTGAATATAGTGTATCATATTAAAGCATATCAGAATAGAGTGTATTATATCAAAGTATATCTGAATAGAATGTATCAGATCAAAGTATATCCGAATAGAATGTATCACATCAAAGTATATCTGAATAGAATGTATCAGATCAAAGTATATCTGAATAGAATGTATCAGATCAAATTAAATCTGAATAGATTGTATCAGATCAAAGTATATCTGAATAGAATTTATCCGATCAAAGCATATCTGAGTGTATCATATCAAAGTATATCTGAATAGAATGTATCAGATCAAAGTATATATCTGAATATAGTGTATCAGATCAAAGTATATCTGAATAGAATGTATCAGATCAAAGTATATCTGAATAGAATGTATCAGATCAAAGTATATCTGAATATCATGTATCAGATCAAAATATATCAGAATTGAATGTATCAGATCAAAGTATATCGGAATAAAATGTATCAGATCAAAGTATATCTGAATCGAGTGTATCAGATCAAAGTATATCTGAATAGAATGTATCAGATCAAAATATATCTGAATAGAATGTACCAGATCAAATTGAAGTATATCTGAATAGAATCTAGGAGATCAAAGTATACCTGAATAGAAAGTATCAGATCAAAGTATATCTGGATAGAGTATATCAGATCAAAGTATATCTGAATCGAGTGTATCAGATCAAAGTATATCTGAAAAGAATGTATCAGATCTAAGTATATCTGAATATCATGTAGCAGATCAAAATATATCAGAATTGAATGTATCAGATCAAAGTATATCTGAATAAAATGCATCAGATAAAAGTATATCTGTATAAAATGTATCAGATCAAAGCATATCTGAATAGAGTGTATCATATCAAAGTATATCTGAATAGAATGTATCAGATCAAAGTATATCTGAATAGAATGTATCAGATCAAAGTAGTAGTATATCTGAATAGAGTGTATCAGATAAAAGTATATCTGAATAGAGTATATCAGATCAAATTGAAGTATATCTGAATAGAATCTAGGAGATCAAAGTATACCTGAATAGAAAGTATCACATCAAAATATATCTGGATAGAGTATATCAGATCAAATTGAAGTATATCTGAATAGAATCTAGGAGATCAAAGTATACCTGAATAGAAAGTATCAGATCAAAGTATATCAGGATATAGTATATCAGATCAAATTGAAGTATATCTGAATAGAATGTATCAGATCAAAGTATATCTGAATAGAGTGTATCATATCAAAGTATATCTGAAGAGAATGTATCAGATCAAAGCATATCTGAATAGAGTGTATCATATCAAAGTATATCTGAATAGAATGTATCAGATCAAAATATATCTGAATAGAATGTATCAGATCAAAGTATATCTGAATATCATGTATCAGATCAAAATATATCAGAATTGAATGTATCAGATCAAAGTATATCTGAAAAAAATGTATCAGATCAAAATATTTCTGAATAGAATGTATCAGATCAGAGTATGTTTGAATAGAATGTATCAGATCAAAGTATATATCTGAATATAGTGTATCATATTAAAGCATATCAGAATAGAGTGTATTATATCAAAGTATATCTGAATAGAATGTATCAGATCAAAGTATATCCGAATAGAATGTATCACATCAAAGTATATCTGAATAGAATGTATCAGATCAAAGTATATCTGAATAGAATGTATCAGATCAAATTAAATCTGAATAGATTGTATCAGATCAAAGTATATCTGAATAGAATTTATCAGATCAAAGCATATCTGAGTGTATCATATCAAAGTATATCTGAATAGAATGTATCAGATCAAAGTATATATCTGAATATAGTGTATCAGATCAAAGTATATCTGAATAGAATGTATCAGATCAAAGTATATCAGAATAGAATGTATCAGATCAAAGTATATCTGAATAGAATGTATCAGATCAAAGTATATCTGAATAGAATGTATCAGATTAAAGTATATCTGAATAGAATGTATCAGATCAAAGTGTATCTGAATAGATTGTATCAGATCAAAGTATATCTGAATAGAATGTATCAGATCAAAGCATATCTGAATAGAGTGTATCATATGAAAGTATATCTGAATAGAATGTATCAGATCAAAATATATCTGAATAGAATGTATCAGATCAAAGTATATCTGAATAGATTGTATCAGATCAAAATATATCAGAATTGAATGTATCAGATCAAAGTATATCTGAATAAAATGTATCAGATCAAAATATTTCTGAATAGAATGTATCAGATCAAATTATGTCTGAATAAAATGTATCAGATCAAAGTATATCTGAATAAAATGTATCAGATCAAAGGATATCTGAATAGAGTGTATCATATCAAAGTGTATCCGAATAGAATGTATCAGATAAAAGCATATCTGAATAGAGTGTATCAGATAAAATTATATCGGAATAGAGTATATCAGATCAAATTGAAGTATATCTGAATAGAATCTAGGAGATCAAAGTATACCTGAATAGAAAGTATCAGATCAAAATATATCTGGATAGAGTATATCAGATCAAATTGAAGTATATCTGAATAGAATCTAGGAGATCAAAGTATACCTGAATAGAAAGTATCAGATCAAAGTATATCAGGATATAGTATATCAGATCAAATTGATGTATATCTGAATAGAATGTATCAGATCAAAGTATATCTGAATAGAGTGTATCATATCAAAGTATATCTGAAGAGAATGTATCAGATCAAAGCATATCTGAATAGAGTGTATCATATCAAAGTATATCTGAATAGAATGTATCAGATCAAAATATATCTGAATAGAATGTATCAGATCAAAGTATATCTGAATATCATGTATCAGATCAAAATATATCAGAATTGAATGTATCAGATCAAAGTATATCTGAATAAAATGTATCAGATCAAAATCTTTCTGAATAGAATGTATCAGATCAAAGTATGTCTGAATAGAATGTATCAGATCAAAGTATATATCTGAATATAGTGTATCATTTTAAGGCATATCAGAATAGAGTGTATTATATCAAAGTATATCTGAATAGAATGTATCAGATCAAAGTATATCCGAATAGAATGTATCACATCAAAGTATATCTGAATAGAATGTATCAGATCAAAGTATATCTGAATAGAATGTATCAGATCAAATTAAATCTGAATAGATTGTATCAGATCAAAGTATATCTGAATAGAATTTATCAGATCAAAGCATATCTGAGTGTATCATATCAAAGTATATCTGAATAGAATGTATCAGATCAAAATATATCTGAATAGAATGTATCAGATCAAAGTATATCTGAATAGAATGTATCAGATCAAAGTATATCTGAATAGAATGTATCAGATCAAAGTATATCTGAATATAGTGTATCACATCAAAGCATGTCTGAATAGAGTGTATCAGATCAAAGTATATCTGAATAGAATGTATCAGATCAAAGTATATCTGAATAGAATTTAGAATGTATCACATCAAAGTATATCTGAATAGAATGTATCAGATCAAAGTATATCTGAATAGAATGTATCAGATCAAAGTATATCTGAATAGATTGTATCAGTTCAAAGTATATCTGAATAGAATGTATCAGATCAAAGCATATCTGAATATCATGTATCAGATCAAAATATATCTGAATAGAATGTATCAGATCAAAATATTTCTGAATAGAATGTATCAGATCCAAGTATGTCTGAATAAAATGTATCAGATCAAAGAATATCTGAATAAAATGTATCAGATCAAAGTATATCTGAATAGAATGTATCAGATCAAAGTATATCTGAATAGAATGTAGAATGTATCACATCAAAGTATATCTGAATAGAATGTATCAGATCAAAGTATATCTGAATAGAATGTATCAGATCAAAGTATATCTGAATAGATTGTATCAGTTCAAAGTATATCTGAATAGAATGTATCAGATCAAAGCATATCTGAATATCATGTATCAGATCAAAATATATCAGAATTGAATGTATCATATCAATATATATCTGAATACCATGTATCAGATCAAAATATTTCTGAATAGAATGTATCAGATCCAAGTATGTCTGAATAAAATGTATCAGATCAAAGAATATCTGAATAAAATGTATCAGATCAAAGCATATCTGAATAGAGTGTATCATATCAAAGTGTATCCGAATAGAATGTATCAGATCAAAGCATATCTGAATAGAGTGTATCAGATCAAAGTATATCTGAATAGAATGTATCAGATCAAAGTGTATCTGAATAGAGTGTATCAGATCAAAGTATATCTGAATAGAATGTATCAGATCAAAGTATATCTGAATAGATTGTATCACATCAAAGTATATCTGAATAGAATGTATCAGATCAAAGTATATCTGAATAGAATGTATCAGATCAAAATATATCTGAATAGAATGTATCAGATCAAAGTATATCTGAATCGATTGTATCACATCAAAGTATATCTGAATAGAATGTATCAGATCAAAGTGTATCTGAATAGAGTGTATCAGACAAAAGTATATCTGAATAGAGTATATCAGATCAAATTAAAGTATATCTGAATAGTGTCTTTGAGATCAAAGTATATATGCATAGTGTATCAAATCAAAGCATATCTGAATAGTGTATCAGATCAAAGCATATCTGAATCGAGTGTATCAGATCAAAGTATATCTGAATAGAATGTATCAGATCAAAGTATATCTGGATAGAGTATATCAGATCAAATTGAAGTATAACTGAATAGAATCTAGGAGATCAAAGTATACCTGAATAGAATGTATCAGATCAAATTGAAGTATATCTGAATAGAATCTAGGAGATCAAAGTATACCTGAATAGTATGTATCAGATCAAAGTATATCTGAATAGAGTGTATCAGATCAAATTAAAGTATATCAGAATAGAGTCTATGAGATCAAAGTATATATGAATAGAGTGTATCGCTTCAGGGTATACCTGAATAGAATGTATCAGATCAAAGTATATCTGGATAGAGTATATGAGATCAAATTGAAGTATATCTGAATAGAATCTTAGGAGATCAAAGTATACCTGAATACAATGTAACAGATCAAAGAATATCTAGTTAGAGTATATGAGATCAAATTGAAGTATATCTGAATAGAATCTAGGAGATCAAGGTATACCTGAATAGAATGTATCAGATCAAAGTATATCTGGATAGAGTATATCAGATCAAATTAAAGTATATCTGAATAGTGTCTTTGAAATCAAAGTATATATGCATAGTGTATCAAATCAAAGCATATGTGAATAGTGTATCAGATCAAAGCATATCTGAATCGAGTGTATCAGATCAAAGTATATCTGAATAGAATGTATCAGATCAAAGTATATGTGAATAGAGTGTATCAGATCAAAGTATGTCTCAATAGAATGTATCAGATAAAAGAATATCTGAATAGAATCTAGGAGATCAAAGTATACCTGAATAGAATGTATCAGATCAAATTGAAGTATATCTGAATAGAATCTAGGAGATCAAAGTAAACCTGAATAGTATGTATCAGATCAAAGTATATCTGAATAGAGTGTATCAGATCAAATTAAAGTATATCTGAATAGAGTCTATGAGATCAAAGTATACCTGAATACAATGTATCAGATCAAAGCATATCTGAATAGAATGTATCGATCAAAGTATATCTAAATATAGTGTATCATATCAAAGCATATCTGAATAGAGTGTATCAGATCAAAGTATATCTGAATAGAATGTATCAGATCAACGTATATCTGAATATAGTGTATCAGATCAAAGTATATCTGAATATAGTGTATCAGATCAAAGTATATCTGAATATAGTGTATCAGATCAAAGTATATCTGAATAGAATGTATAAGATCAAAGTATATCTGAATAGAGCGTATCAGATCAAGGTATATCTGAATAGAGTGTATCAGATCAAAGCATATCTGAATAGTGTATCAGATCAAAGCATATCTGAATCGAGTATATCAGTTAAAAATATATCTGAATAGAGTGTACCAGATAAAAGTATATCTGAATAGATTGTATCAGATTAAAGTATATCTGAATAAATCAAAGCATATCTCAATAGAGTGTATCATATCAAAGTATATCTGAATAGAATGTGTCAGATCAAAGTATATCTGGATAGAGTATATCAGATCAAATTGAAGTATATCTGAATAGCATCTTGGAGATCAAAGTATACCTGAATAGAATGTATCAGATCAAATTGAAGTATATCTGAATAGAATCTAGGAGATCAAAGTATACCTGAATAGTATGTATCAGATCAAAGTATATCTGAATAGAATGTATCAGATCAAAGTATATCTGGATAGAGTATATCAGATCAAATTGAAGTATAACTGAATAGAATCTAGGAGATCAAAGTATACCTGAATAGAATGTATCAGATCAAATTAAAGTATATCTCAATAGAGTCTATGAGATCAAAGTATATATGAATAGAGTTTATCGCTTTAGGGTATACCTGAATAGCATGTATCAGATCAAAGTATATCTGGATAGAGTATATGAGATCAAATTGAAGTATATCTGAATAGAATCTTAGGAGATCAAAGTATACCTGAGTACAATGTATCAGACCAAATCATATCTGAATAGAGTGTATCAGATCAAAGTATATCTGAATAAAGTGTATCAGATCAAAGCATATCTGAATAGAGTGTATCAGATCAAAGTATATCGGAATAGATTGCATCAGATCAAAGTATATCTGAATAGAATGTATCAGATCAAAGTATATCTGAATAGAGTGTAACAGATCAAAGTATATCTGAATAGAGGGTGTCGGATCAAATCATATCTGAATAGAGTGTATCAGATCAAAGTATATCGGAATAGATTGCATCAGATCAAAGTATATCTGAATAGAATGTATCAGATCAAAGTATATCTGAATAGAGTGTAACAGATCAAAGTATATCTGAATAGAGCGTATCAGATCAAAGCATATCTGAATAGAGTGTATCATATCAAAGGATATCTGAATAGAGTGTATCAGATCAAAGCATATCTGAATAGTGTATCAGATCAAAGCATAGCTGAATCGAGTATTTCAGATAAATGTATATCTGAATAGAGGGTATCGGATCAAATCATATCTGAATCGAGTGTATCAGATCAAAGTATATCTGAATAGAGCTCTATCAGATCAAAGTACATCTGAATAGAGTGTATCAGATCAAAGTATATCTGAATAGAATGTATCAGATCAAAGTATATCTGAATAGAGTGAATCATATTAAATCATATCTGAATAGAGTGTATCATATCAAAGTATATCTGAATAGAATGTATCAGATCAAAGTATATCTGAATACCATGTATCAGATCAAAATATTTCTGACTAGAATGTATCAGATCCAAGTATGTCTCAATAAAATGTATCAGATCAAAGTATATCTGAATAAAATGTATCAGATCAAAGCATATCCGAATAGAATGTATCAGATCAAAGTATATCTGAATAGAATGTATCGATCAAAGTGTATCTGAATAGAGTGTATCAGATCAAAGTATATCTGAATAGAATGTATCAGATCAAAGTATATCTGAATAGATTGTATCACATCAAATTATATCTGAATAGAATGTATCAGATCAAAGTATATCTGAATAGAATGTATCAGATCAAAGTATATCTGAATAGAATGTATCAGATCAAAGTATATCTGAATAGATTGTATCACATAAAAGTATATCTGAATAGAATGTATCAGATCAAAGTATATCTGAATAGATTGTATCACATCAAAGTATATCTGAATAGAATGTATCAGATCAAAGTGTATCTGAATAGAGTGTATCAGACAAAAGTATATCTGAATAGAGTATATCAGATCAAAGTATATCTGAATAGAGTGTATCACTTCAGGTTATACCTGAATAGAATGTATCAGATCAAAGTATATCTGGATAGAGTATATCAGATCAAATTGAAGTATACCTGAATAGAATCTAGGAGATCAAAGTATACCTGAATAGAATGTATCAGATCAAATTGAAGTATATCTGAATGGAATCTAGGAGATCAAAGTATATCTGAATAGAGTGTATCAGATCAAATTAAAGTATATCTGAATAGAGTCTATGAGATCAAAGTATATATGAATAGAGTGTATCGCTTCAGGGAATACCTGAATAGAATGTATCAGATCAAAGTATATCTGGATAGAGAATATGAGATCAAATTGAAGTATATCTGAATAGCATCTTAGGAGATCAAAGTATACCTGAATACAATGTATCAGATCAAAGCATATCTGAATAGAATGTATCGATCAAAGTATATCTAAATATAGTGTATCATATCAAAGCATATCTGAATAGTGTATCAGATCAAAGTATATCTGAATAGAATGTATCAGATCAACGTATATCTGAATATAGTGTATCAGATCAAAGTATATCTGAATATAGTGTATCAGATCAAAGTATATCTGAATATAGTGTATCAGATCAAAGTATTTCTGAATAGAATGTATAAGATCAAAGTATATCTGAATAGAGTGTATCAAATCAAGGTATATCTGAATAGAGTGTATCAGATCAAAGCATACCTGAATAGTGTATCAGATCAAAGCATATCTGAATCGAGTATATCAGATAAAAGTATATCTGAATAGAGTGTATCAGATAAAAGTATATCTGAATAGAGTCGATGAGATCAAAGTATATATGAATAGAGTGTATCGCTTCAGAGTATACCTGAATAGTATGTATCAGATCAAAGTATATCTGAATAGAGTGTATCAGATCAAATTAAAGTACATCTGAATAGAGTCGATAAGATCAAAGTATATATGAATAGAGTTTATCGCTTTAGGGTATACCTGAATAGCATGTATCAGATCAAAGTATATCTGGATAGAGTATATGAGATCAAATTGAAGTATATCTGAATACAATCTTTGAGATCAAAGTATACCTGAGTACAATGTATCAGATCAAATCATATCTGAATAGAGTGTATCAGATCAAAGTATATCTGAATAAAGTGTATCAGATCAAAGCATATCTGAATAGAGTGTATCATATCAAAAGATATCTGAATAGAGTGTATCAGATCAAAGCATAGCTGAATCGAGTATTTCAGATAAAAGTATATCTGAATAGAGGGTGTCGGATCAAATCATATCTGAATAGAGTGTATCAGATCAAAGAATATCGGAATAGATTGCATCAGATCAAAGTATATCTGAATAGAATGTATCAGATCAAAGTATATCTGAATAGAGTGTAACAGATCAAAGTATATCTGAATAGAGCGTATCAGATCAAAGCATATCTGAATAGAGTGTATCAGATCAAAGCATATCTGAATAGTGGATCAGATCAAAGCATAGCTGAATCGAGTATTTCAGATAAATGTATATCTGAATAGAGGGTATCGGATCAAATCATATCTGAATCGAGTGTATCAGATCAAAGTATATCTGAATAGAGCGTATCAGATCAAAGTATATCTGAATAGAATGTATCAGATCAAAGTATATCTGAATAGAATGTATCAGATCAAAGTATATCTGAATAGAGTGAATCATATTAAATCATATCTGAATAGAGTGTATCATATCAAAGTATATCGGAATAGAATGTATCACATCAAAGTATATCCGAATAGAATGTATCAGATCAAAGTATATCTGAATAGAATGTATCACATCAAAGTATATCTGAATAGAATGTGTCAGATCAAAGTATATCTGAATAGAATGTATCAGATCAAAGTATATCTGAATAGATTGTATCAGTTCAAAGTATATCTGAATAGAATGTATCAGATCAAAGCATATCTGAATATCATGTATCAGATCAAAATATATCAGAATTGAATGTATCAGATCAATATATATCTGAATACCATGTATCAGATCAAAATATTTCTGAATAGAATGTATCAGATCCAAGTATGTCTGAATAAAATGTATCAGATCAAAGTATATCTGAATAAAATGTATCAGATCAAAGCATATCTGAATAGAGTGTATCATATCAAAGTGTATCCGAATAGAATGTATCAGATCAAAGCATATCTGAATAGAGTGTATCAGATCAAAGTATATCTGAATAGAATGTATCAGATCAAAGTGTATCTGAATAGAGTGTATCAGATCAAAGTATATCTGAATAGAATGTATCAGATCAAAGTATATCTGAATAGAATGTATCAGATCAAAGTATATCTGAATAGAATGTATCAGATCAAAGTATATCTGAATAGATTGTATCACATCAAAGTATATCTGAATAGAATGTATCAGATCAAAGTGTATCTGAATAGAGTGTATCAGACAAAAGTATATCTGAATAGAGTATATCAGATCAAAGTATATCTGAATAGAGTGTATCACTTCAGGTTATACCTGAATAGAATGTATCAGATCAAAGTATATCTGGATAGAGTATATCAGATCAAATTGAAGTATACCTGAATAGAATCTAGGAGATCAAAGTATACCTGAATAGAATGTATCAGATCATATTGAAGTATATCTGAATAGAATCTAGGAGATCAAAGTATACCTGAATAGTATGTATCAGATCAAAGTATATCTGAATAGAGTGTATCAGATCAAATTAAAGTATATCTGAATAGAGTCTATGAGATCAAAGTATATATGAATAGAGTGTATCGCTTCATTGTATACCTGAATAGAATGTATCAGATCAAAGTATATCTGGATAGAGTATATGAGATCAAATTGAAGTATATCTGAATAGAATCTTAGGAGATCAAAGTATACCTGAATACAATGTAACAGATCAAAGAATATCTAGTTAGAGTATATGAGATCAAATTGAAGTATATCTGAATAGAATCTAGGAGATCAAGGTATACCTGAATAGAATGTATCAGATCAAAGTATGTCTGGATAGAGTATATGAGATCAAATTAAAGTATATCTGAATAGTGTATTTGAGATCAAAGTATATATGAATAGGGTATCAAATCAAAGCATATCTGAATAGTGTATCAGATCAAAGCATATCTGAATCGAGTGTATCAGATCAAAGTATATCTGAATAGAATGTATCAGATCAAAGTATATGTGAATAGAGTGTATCAGATCAAAGTATGTCTGAATAGAATATATCAGATAAAAGAATATCTGAATAGAATCTAGGAGATCAAAGTATACCTGAATAGAATGTATCAGATCAAATTGAAGTATATCTGAATAGAATCTAGGAGATCAAAGTAAACCTGAATAGTATGTATCAGATCAAAGTATATCTGAATAGAGTGTATCAGATCAAATTAAAGTATATCTGAATAGAGTCTATGAGATCAAAGTATATATGAATAGAGTGTATCGCTTCAGGGAATACCTGAATAGAATGTATCAGATCAAAGTATATCTGGATAGAGTATATGAGATCAAATTGAAATATATCTGAATAGAATCTTAGGAGATCAAAGTATACCTGAATACAATGTATCAGATCAAAGCATATCTGAATAGAATGTATCGATCAAAGTATATCTAAATATAGTGTATCAAATTGAAGTATATCTGAATAGAATCTGGGAGATCAAGGTATACCTGAATAGAATGTATCAGATCAAAGTATATCTGGATAGAGTATATCAGATCAAATTAAAGTATATCTGAATAGTGTCTTTGAGATCAAAGTATATATGAATAGTGTATCAAATCAAAGCATATCTGAATAGTGTATCAGATCAAAGCATATCTGAATCGAGTGTATCAGATCAAAGTATATCTGAATAGAATGTATCAGATCAAAGTATATGTGAATAGAGTGTATCAGATCAAAGTATGTCTGAATAGAATGTATCAGATAAAAGAATATCTGAATAGAATCTAGGAGATCAAAGTATACCTGAATAGAATGTATCAGATCAAATTGACGTATATCTGAATAAAATCTAGGAGATCAAATTAAACCTGAATAGTATGTATCAGATCAAAGTATATCTGAATAGAGTGTATCAGATCAAATTAAAGTATATCTGAATAGAGTCTATGAGATCAAAGTATATATGAATAGAGTGTATCGCTTCAGGGAATACCTGAATAGAATGTATCAGATCAAAGTATATCTGGATAGAGAATATGAGATCAAATTGAAGTATATCTGAATAGAATCTTAGGAGATCAAAGTATACCTGAATACAATGTATCAGATCAAAGCATATCTGAATAGAATGTATCGATCAAAGTATATCTAAATATAGTGTATCATATCAAAGCATATCTGAATAGAGTGTATCAGATCAAAGTATATCTGAATAGAATGTATCAGATCAACTTATATCTGAATATAGTGTATCAGATCAAAGTATATCTGAATATAGTGTATCAGATCAAAGTATATCTGAATATAGTGTATCAGATCAAAGTATATCTGAATAGAATGTATAAGATCAAAGTATATCTGAATAGAGTGTATCAGATCAAGGTATATCTGAATAGAGTGTATCAGATCAAAGCATATCTGAATAGTGTATCAGATCAAAGCATATCTGAATCGAGTATATCAGATAAAAGTATATCTGAATAGAGTGTATCAGATAAAAGTATATCTGAATAGATTGTATCAGATTAAAGTATATCTGAATAGATCAAAGCATATCTCAATAGTGTATCATATCAAAGTATATCTGAATAGAATGTATCAGATCAAAGTATATCTGGATAGAGTATATCAGATCAAATTGAAGTATATCTGAATAGAATCTAGGAGATCAAAGTATACCTGAATAGTATGTATCAGATCAAAGTATATCTGAATAGAGTGTATCAGATCAAATTAAAGTATATCTGAATAGAGTCTATGAGATCAAAGTATATATGAATAGAGTGTATCGCTTCAGGGTATACCTGAATAGTATGTATCAGATCAAAGTATATCTGAATCGAGTGTATCAGATCAAATTAAAGTACATCTGAATAGAGTCTATAAGATCAAAGTATATATGAATAGAGTTTATCGCTTTAGGGTATACCTGAATAGCATGTATCAGATCAAAGTATACCTGGATAGAGTATATGAGATCAAATTGAAGTATATCTGAATAGAATCTTAGGAGATCAAAGTATACCTGAGTACAATGTATCAGATCAAATCATATCTGAATAGAGTGTATCAGATCAAAGTATATCTGAATAAAGTGTATCAGATCAAAGCATATCTGAATAGAGTGTATCATATCAAAAGATATCTGAATAGAGTGTATCAGATCAAAGCATAGCTGAATCTAGTATTTCAGATAAAAGTATATCTGAATAGATGGTGTCGGATCAAATCATATCTGAATAGAGTGTATCAGATCAAAGTATATCGGAATAGATTGCATCAGATCAAAGTATATCTGAATAGAATGTATCAGATCAAAGTATATCTGAATAGAGTGTAACAGATCAAAGTACATCTGAATAGAGCGTATCAGATCAAAGCATATCTGAATAGAGTGTATCATATCAAAGGGTATCTGAATAGAGTGTATCAGATCAAAGCATATCTGAATAGTGTATCAGATCAAAGCATAGCTGAATCGAGTATTTCAGATAAATGTATATCTGAATAGAGGGTATCGGATCAAATCATATCTGAATCGAGTGTATCAGATCAAAGTATATCTGAATAGAGCGTATCAGAACAAAGTATATCTGAATAGAGTGTATCAGATCAAAGTATATCTGAATAGAATGTATCAGATCAAAGTATATCTGAATAGAGTGAATCAGATCAAAGTATATCTGAATAGAGTGTATCATATCAAAGTATATCTGAATAGAATGTATCACATCAAAGTATATCCGAATAGAATGTATCAGATCAAAGTATATCTGAATAGAATGTATCACATCAAAGTATATCTGAATAGAATGTATCAGATCAAAGTATATCTGAATAGAATGTATCAGATCAAAGTATATCTGAATAGATTGTATCAGTTCAAAGTATATCTGAATAGAATGTATCAGATCAAAGCATATCTGAATATCATGTATCAGATCAAAATATATCAGAATTGAATGTATCAGATCAATATATATCTGAATACCATGTATCAGATCAAAATATTTCTGAATAGAATGTATCAGATCCAAGTATGTCTGAATAAAATGTATCAGATCAAAGTATATCTGAATAAAATGTATCAGATCAAAGCATATCTGAATAGAGTGTATCATATCAAAGTGTATCCGAATAGAATGTATCAGATCAAAGCATATCTGAAAAGAGTGTATCAGATCAAAGTATATCTGAATAGAATGTATCAGATCAAAGTGTATCTGAATAGAGTGTATCAGATCAAAGTATATCTGAATAGAATGTATCAGATCAAAGTATATCTGAATAGATTGTATCACATCAAAGTATATCTGAAAAGAATGTATCAGATCAAAGTATATCTGAATAGAATGTATCAGATCAAAGTATATCTGAACAGAATGTATCAGATCAAAGTATATCTGAATAGATTGTATCACATCAAAGTATATCTGAATAGAATGTATCAGATCAAAGTGTATCTGAATAGAGTGTATCAGACAAAAGTATATCTGAATAGAGTATATCAGATCAAAGTATATCTGAATAGAGTGTATCACTTCAGGTTATACCTGAATAGAATGTATCAGATCAAAGTATATCTGGATAGAGTATATCAGATCAAATTGAAGTATACCTGAATAGAATCTAGGAGATCAAAGTATACCTGAATAGAATGTATCAGATCAAATTGAAGTATATCTGAATAGAATCTAGGAGATCAAAGTATACCTGAATAGTATGTATCAGATCAAAGTATATTTGAATAGAATGTATCAGATCAAAGTATATCTGAATAGATTGTATCACATCAAAGTATATCTGAATAGAATGTATCAGATCAAAGTATATCTGAATAGAATGTATCAGATCAAAGTATATCTGAATAGAATGTATCAGATCAAAGTATATCTGAATAGATTGTATCACATAAAAGTATATCTGAATAGAATGTATCAGATCAAAGTATATCTGAATAGAGTGTATCAGATCAAAGTATATCGGAATAGATTGCATCAGATCAAAGTATATCTGAATAGAATGTATCAGATCAAAGTATATCTGAATAGAGTGTAACAGATCAAAGTACATCTGAATAGAGTGTATCAGATCAAAGCATATCTGAATAGAGTGTATCATATCAAAGGATATCTGAATAGAGTGTATCAGATCAAAGCATATCTGAATAGTGTATCAGATCAAAGCATAGCTGAATCGAGTATTTCAGATAAATGTATATCTGAATAGAGGGTATCGGATCAAATCATATCTGAATCGAGTGTATCAGATCAAAGTATATCTGAATAGAGCGTATCAGAACAAAGTATATCTGAATAGAGTGTATCAGATCAAAGTATATCTGAATAGAATGTATCAGATCAAAGTATATCTGAATAGAGTGAATCAGATCAAAGTATATCTGAATAGAGTGTATCATATCAAAGTATATCTGAATAGAATGTATCACATCAAAGTATATCCGAATAGAATGTATCAGATCAAAGTATATCTGAATAGAATGTATCACATCAAAGTATATCTGAATAGAATGTATCAGATCAAAGTATATCTGAATAGAATGTATCAGATCAAAGTATATCTGAATAGATTGTATCAGTTCAAAGTATATCTGAATAGAATGTATCAGATCAAAGCATATCTGAATATCATGTATCAGATCAACATATATCAGAATTGAATGTATCAGATCAATATATATCTGAATACCATGTATCAGATCAAAATATTTCTGAATAGAATGTATCAGATCCAAGTATGTCTGAATAAAATGTATCAGATCAAAGTATATCTGAATAAAATGTATCAGATCAAAGCATATCTGAATAGTGTATCATATCAAAGTGTATCCGAATAGAATGTATCAGATCAAAGCATATCTGAAAAGAGTGTATCAGATCAAAGTATATCTGAATAGAATGTATCAGATCAAAGTGTATCTGAATAGAGTGTATCAGATCAAAGTATATCTGAATAGAATGTATCAGATCAAAGTATATCTGAATAGATTGTATCACATCAAAGTATATCTGAAAAGAATGTATCAGATCAAAGTATATCTGAATAGAATGTATCAGATCAAAGTATATCTGAACAGAATGTATCAGATCAAAGTATATCTGAATAGATTGTATCACATCAAAGTATATCTGAATAGAATGTATCAGATCAAAGTGTATCTGAATAGAGTGTATCAGACAAAAGTATATCTGAATAGAGTATATCAGATCAAAGTATATCTGAATAGAGTGTATCACTTCAGGTTATACCTGAATAGAATGTATCAGATCAATGTATATCTGGATAGAGTATATCAGATCAAATTGAAGTATACCTGAATAGAATCTAGGAGATCAAAGTATACCTGAATAGAATGTATCAGATCAAATTGAAGTATATCTGAATAGAATCTAGGAGATCAAAGTATACCTGAATAGTATGTATCAGATCAAAGTATATCTGAATAGAGTGTATCAGATCAAATTAAAGTATATCTTAATAGAGTCTATGAGATCAAAGTTTATATGAATAGAGTGTATCGCTTCAGGGTATACCTGAATAGAATGTATCAGATCAAAGTATATCTGGATAGAGTATATGAGATCAAATTGAAGTATATCTGAATAGAATCTTAGGAGATCAAAGTATACCTGAATACAATGTAACAGATCAAAGAATATCTAGTTAGAGTATATGATATCAAATTGAAGTATATCTGAATAGAATCTAGGAGATCAAGGTATACCTGAATAGAATGTATCAGATCAAAGTATATCTGGATAGAGTATATCAGATCAAATTGAAGTATATCTGAATAGAATCTAGGAGATCAAAGTATACCTGAATAGTATGTATCAGATCAAAGTATATCTGAATAGAGTGTATCAGATCAAATTAAAGCATATCTGAATAGAGTCTATGAGATCAAAGTATATATGAATAGAGTGTATCGCTTCAGGGTATACCTGAATAGTATGTATCAGATCAAAGTATATCTGAATCGAGTGTATCAGATCAAATTAAAGTACATCTGAATAGAGTCTATAAGATCAAAGTATATATGAATAGAGTTTATCGCTTTAGGGTATACCTGAATAGCATGTATCAGATCAAAGTATATCTGGATAGAGTATATGAGATCAAATTGAAGTATATCTGAATAGAATCTTAGGAGATCAAAGTATACCTGAGTACAATGTATCAGATCAAATCATATCTGAATAGAGTGTATCAGATCAAAGTATATCTGAATAAAGTGTATCAGATCAAAGCATATCTGAATAGAGTGTATCATATCAAAAGATATCTGAATAGAGTGTATCAGATCAAAGCATACCTGAATAGTGTATCAGATCAAAGCATAGCTGAATCGAGTATTTCAGATAAAAGTATATCTGAATAGAGGGTGTCGGATCAAATCATATCTGAATAGAGTGTATCAGATCAAAGTATATCGGAATAGATTGCATCAGATCAAAGTATATCTGAATAGAATGTATCAGATCAAAGTATATCTGAATAGAGTGTAACAGATCAAAGTACATCTGAATAGAGCGTATCAGATCAAAGCATATCTGAATAGAGTGTATCATATCAAAGGATATCTGAATAGAGTGTATCAGATCAAAGCATATCTGAATAGTGTATCAGATCAAAGCATAGCTGAATCGAGTATTTCAGATAAATGTATATCTGAATAGAGGGTATCGGATCAAATCATATCTGAATCGAGTGTATCAGATCAAAGTATATCTGAATAGAGCGTATCAGAACAAAGTATATCTGAATAGAGTGTATCAGATCAAAGTATATCTGAACAGAATGTATCAGATCAAAGTATATCTGAATAGAGTGAATCAGATCAAAGTATATCTGAATAGAGTGTATCATATCAAAGTATATCTGAATAGAATGTATCACATCAAAGTATATCCGAATAGAATGTATCAGATCAAAGTATATCTGAATAGAATGTATCAGATCAAAGTATATCTGAATAGAATGTATCAGATCAAAGTATATCTGAATAGAATGTATCAGATCAAAGTATATCTGAATAGATTGTATCAGTTCAAAGTATATCTGAATAGAATGTATCAGATCAAAGCATATCTGAATATCATGTATCAGATCAAAATATATCAGAATTGAATGTATCAGATCAATATATATCTGAATACCATGTATCAGATCAAAATATTTCTGAATAGAATGTATCAGATCCAAGCATATCTGAATAGAGTGTATCATATCAAAGTGTATCCGAATAGAGTGTATCAGACAAAAGTATATCTGAATAGAGTATATCAGATCAAAGTATATCTGAATAGAGTGTATCACTTCAGGTTATACCTGATTAGAATTTATCAATCAAAGTATATCTGGATAGATTATATCAGATCAAATTGAAGTATACCTGAATAGAATCTAGGAGATCAAAGTATACCTGAATAGAATGTATCAGATCAAATTGAAGTATATCTGAATAGAATCTAGGAGATCAAAGTATACCTGAATAGTATGTATCAGATCAAAGTATATCTGAATAGAGTGTATCAGATCAAATTAAAGTATATCTTAATAGAGTCTATGAGATCAAAGTATATATGAATAGAGTGTATCGCTTCAAGGTATACCTGAATAGAATGTATCAGATCAAAGTATATCTGGATAGAGTATATGAGACCAAATTGAAGTATATCTGAATAGAATCTTAGGAGATCAAAGTATACCTGAATACAATGTAACAGATCAAAGAATATCTAGTTGGAGTATATGATATCAAATTGAAGTATATCTGAATAGAATCTAGGAGATCAAGGTATACCTGAATAGAATGTATCAGATCAAAGTATATCTGGATAGAGTATATCAGATCAAATTGAAGTATATCTGAATAGAATCTAGGAGATCAAAGTATACCTGAATAGTATGTATTAGATCAAAGTATATCTGAATAGAGTGAATCAGATCAAATTAAAGTATATCTGAATAGAGTCTATGAGATCAAAGTATATATGAATAGAGTGTATCGCTTCAGGGTATACCTGAATAGTATGTATCAGATCAAAGTATATCTGAATCGAGTGTATCAGATCAAATTAAAGTACATCTGAATAGAGTCTATAAGATCAAAGTATATATGAATAGAGTTTATCGCTTTAGGGTATACCTGAATAGCATGTATCAGATCAAAGTATATCTGGATAGAGTATATGAGATCAAATTGAAGTATATCTGAATAGAATCTTAGGATATCAAAGTATACCTGAGTACAATGTATCAGATCAAATCATATCTGAATAGAGTGTATCAGATCAAAGTATATCTGAATAAAGTGTATCAGATCAAAGCATATCTGAATAGAGTGTATCATATCAAAAGATATCTGAATAGAGTGTATCAGATCAAAGCATATCTGAATAGTGTATCAGATCAAAGCATAGCTGAATCGAGTATTTCAGATAAAAGTATATCTGAATAGAGGGTGTCGGATCAAATCATATCTGAATAGAGTGTATCAGATCAAAGTATATCGGAATAGATTGCATCAGATCAAAGTATATCTGAATAGAATGTATCAGATCAAAGTATATCTGAATAGAGTATATCAGATAAAAGTATATCTGAATAGAGTGTATCAGATAAAAGTATATCTGAATAGATTGTATCAGATTAAAGTATATCTGAATAGATCAAAGCATATCTCAATAAAGTGTATCATATCAAAGTATATCTGAATAGAATGTATCAGATCAAAGTATATCTGGATAGAGTATATCAGATCAAATTGAAGTATATCTGAATAGAATCTAGGAGATCAAAGTATACCTGAATAGTGTGTATCAGATCAAAGTATATCTGAATAGAGTGTATCAGATCAAATTAAAGTATATCTGAATAGAGTCTATGAGATCAAAGTATATATGAATAGAGTGTATCGCTTCAGGGTATACCTGAATAGTATGTATCAGATCAAAGTATATCTGAATCGAGTGTATCAGATCAAATTAAAGTACATCTGAATAGAGTCTATAAGATCAAAGTATATATGAATAGAGTTTATCGCTTTAGGGTATACCTGAATAGCATGTATCAGATCAAAGTATATCTGGATAGAGTATATGAGATCAAATTGAAGTATATCTGAATAGAATCTTAGGATATCAAAGTATACCTGAGTACAATGTATCAGATCAAATCATATCTGAATAGAGTGTATCAGATCAAAGTATATCTGAATAAAGTGTATCAGATCAAAGCATATCTGAATAGAGTGTATCATATCAAAAGATATCTGAATAGAGTGTATCAGATCAAAGCATATCTGAATAGTGTATCAGATCAAAGCATAGCTGAATCGAGTATTTCAGATAAAAGTATATCTGAATAGAGGGTGTCGGATCAAATCATATCTGAATAGAGTGTATCAGATCAAAGTATATCGGAATAGATTGCATCAGATCAAAGTATATCTGAATAGAATGTATCAGATCAAAGTATATCTGAATAGAGTATATCAGATAAAAGTATATCTGAATAGAGTGTATCAGATAAAAGTATATCTGAATAGATTGTATCAGATTAAAGTATATCTGAATAGATCAAAGCATATCTCAATAGAGTGTATCATATCAAAGTATATCTGAATAGAATGTATCAGATCAAAGTATATCTGGATAGAGTATATCAGATCAAATTGAAGTATATCTGAATAGAATCTAGGAGATCAAAGTATACCTGAATAGTGTGTATCAGATCAAAGTATATCTGAATAGAGTGTATCAGATCAAATTAAAGTATATCTGAATAGAGTCTATGAGATCAAAGTATATATGAATAGAGTGTATCGCTTCAGGGTATACCTGAATAGTATGTATCAGATCAAAGTATATCTGAATCGAGTGTATCAGATCAAATTAAAGTACATCTGAATAGAGTCTATAAGATCAAAGTATATATGAATAGAGTTTATCGCTTTAGGGTATACCTGAATAGCATGTATCAGATCAAAGTATATCTGGATAGAGTATATGAGATCAAATTGAAGTATATCTGAATAGAATCTTACGAGATCAAAGTATACCTGAGTACAATGTATCAGATCAAATCATATCTGAATAGAGTGTATCAGATCAAAGTATATCTGAATAAAGTGTATCAGATCAAAGCATATCTGAATAGAGTGTATCATATCAAAAGATATCTGAATAGAGTGTATCAGATCAAATCATATCTGAATAGTGTATCAGATCAAAGCATAGCTGAATCGAGTATTTCAGATAAAAGTATATCTGAATAGAGGGTGTCGGATCAAATCATATCTGAATAGAGTGTATCAGATCAAAGTATATCTGAATAGAGTGTATCATATCAAAGTATATCTGAATAGAATGTATCACATCAAAGTATATCCGAATAGAATGTATCAGATCAAAGTATATCTGAATAGAATATATCACATCAAAGTATATCTGAATAGAATGTATCAGATCAAAGTATATCTGAATAGAATGTATCAGATCAAAGTATATCTGAATAGATTGTATCAGTTCAAAGTATATCTGAATAGAATGTATCAGATCAAAGCATATCTGAATATCATGTATCAGATCAAAATATATCAGAATTGAATGTATCAGATCAATATATATCTGAATACCATGTATCAGATCAAAATATTTCTGAATAGAATGTATCAGATCCAAGTATGTCTGAATAAAATGTATCAGATCAAAGTATATCTGAATAAAATGTATCAGATCAAAGCATATCTGAATAGTGTATCATATCAAAGTGTATCCGAATAGAATGTATCAGATCAAAGCATATCTGAAAAGAGTGTATCAGATCAAAGTATATCTGAATAGAATGTATCAGATCAAAGTGTATCTGAATAGAGTGTATCAGATCAAAGTATATCTGAATAGAATGTATCAGATCAAAGTATATCTGAATAGATTGTATCACATCAAAGTATATCTGAAAAGAATGTATCAGATCAAAGTATATCTGAATAGAATGTATCAGATCAAAGTATATCTGAACAGAATGTATCAGATCAAAGTATATCTGAATAGATTGTATCACAACAAAGTATATCTGAATAGAATGTATCATATCAAAGTGTATCCGAATAGAGTGTATCAGACAAAAGTATATCTGAATAGAGTATATCAGATCAAAGTATATCTGAATAGAGTGTATCACTTCAGGTTATACCTGAATAGAATTTATCAATCAAAGTATATCTGGATAGATTATATCAGATCAAATTGAAGTATACCTGAATAGAATCTAGGAGATCAAAGTATACCTGAATAGAATGTATCAGATCAAATTGAAGTATATCTGAATAGAATCTAGGAGATCAAAGTATACCTGAATAGTATGTATCAGATCAAAGTATATCTGAATAGAGTGTATCAGATCAAATTAAAGTATATCTTAATAGAGTCTATGAGATCAAAGTATATATGAATAGAGTGTATCGCTTCAGGGTATACCTGAATAGAATGTATCAGATCAAAGTATATCTGGATAGAGTATATCAGATCAAATTAAAGTATATCTGAATAGTGTCTTTGAGATCAAAGTATATATGAATAGTGTATCAAATCAAAGCATATCTGAATAGTGTATCAGATCAAAGCATATCTGAATCGAGTGTATCAGATCAAAGTATATCTGAATAGAATGTATCAGATCAAAGTATATGTGAATAGAGTGTATCAGATCAAAGTATGTCTGAATAGAATATATCAGATAAAAGAATATCTGAATATAATCTAGGAGATCAAAGTATACCTGAATAGAATGTATCAGATCAAATTGAAGTATATCTGAATAGAATCTAGGAGATCAAAGTAAACCTGAATAGTATGTATCAGATCAAAGTATATCTGAATAGAGTGTATCAGATCAAATTAAAGTATATCTGAATAGAGTCTATGAGATCAAAGTATATATGAATAGAGTGTATCGCTTCAGGGAATACCTGAATAGAATGTATCAGATCAAAGTATATCTGGATAGAGAATATGAGATCAAATTGAAGTATATCTGAATAGAATCTTAGGAGATCAAAGTATACCTGAATACAATGTATCAGATCAAAGCATATCTGAATAGAATGTATCGATCAAAGTATATCTAAATATAGTGTATCATATCAAAGCATATCTGAATAGAGTGTATCAGATCAAAGTATATCTGAATAGAATGTATCAGATCAACTTATATCTGAATATAGTGTATCAGATCAAAGTATATCTGAATATAGTGCATCAGATCAAAGTATATCTGAATATAGTGTATCAGATTAAAGTATATCTGAATAGAATGTATAAGATCAAAGTATATCTGAATAGAGTGTATCAGATCAAGGTATATCTGAATAGAGTGTATCAGATCAAAGCATATCTGAATAGTGTATCAGATCAAAGCATATCTGAATCGAGTATATCAGATAAAAGTATATCTGAATAGAGTGTATCAGATAAAAGTATATCTGAATAGATTGTATCAGATTAAAGTATATCTGAATAGATCAAAGCATATCTCAATAGAGTGTATCATATCAAAGTATATCTGAATAGAATGTATCAGATCAACGTATATCTGGATAGAGTATATCAGATCAAATTGAAGTATATCTGAATAGAATCTAGGAGATCAAAGTATACCTGAATAGTATGTATCAGATCAAAGTATATCTGAATAGAGTGTATCAGATCAAATTAAAGTATATCTGAATAGAGTCTATGAGATCAAAGTATATATGAATAGAGTGTATCGCTTCAGGGTATACCTGAATAGTATGTATCAGATCAAAGTATATCTGAATCGAGTGTATCAGATCAAATTAAAGTACATCTGAATAGAGTCTATAAGATCAAAGTATATATGAATAGAGTTTATCGCTTTAGGGTATACCTGAATAGCATGTATCAGATCAAAGTATATCTGGATAGAGTATATGAGATCAAATTGAAGTATATCTGAATAGAATCTTACGAGATCAAAGTATACCTGAGTACAATGTATCAGATCAAATCATATCTGAATAGAGTGTATCAGATCAAAGTATATCTGAATAAAGTGTATCAGATCAAAGCATATTTGAATAGAGTGTATCATATCAAAAGATATCTGAATAGAGTGTATCAGATCAAAGCATATCTGAATAGTGTATCAGATCAAAGCATAGCTGAATCGAGTATTTCAGATAAAAGTATATCTGAATAGAGGGTGCGGATCAAATCATATCTGAATAGAGTGTATCAGATCAAAGTATATCGGAATAAATTGCATCAGATCAAAGTATATCTGAATAGAATGTATCAGATCAAAGTATATCTGAATAGAGTGTAACAGATCAAAGTATATCTGAATAGAGCGTATCAGATCAAAGCATATCTGAATAGAGTGTATCATATCAAAGGATATCTGAATAGAGTTTATCAGATCAAAGCATATCTGAATAGTGTATCAGATCAAAGCATATCTGAATAGTGTATCAGATCAAAGCATAGCTGAATCGAGTATTTCAGATAAATGTATATCTGAATAGAGGGAATCGGATCAAATCATATCTGAATAAAGTGTATCAGATCAAAGTATATCTGAATAGAGCGTATCAGAACAAAGTATATCTGAATAGAGTGTATCATATCAAAGTATATCTGAATAGAATGTATCAGATCAAAGTATATCTGAATAGAGTGAATCAGATCAAAGTATATCTGAATAGAGTGTATCATATCAAAGTATATCTGAATAGAATGTATCACATCAAAGTATACCTGAATAGAATGTATCAGATCAAAGTATATCTGAATAGAATGTATCACATCAAAGTATATCTGAATAGAATGTATCAGATCAAAGTATATCTGAATAGAATGTATCAGATCAAAGTATATCTGAATAGATTGTATCAGTTCAAAGTATATCTGAATAGAATGTATCAGATCAAAGCATATCTGAATATCATGTATCAGATCAAAATATATCAGAATTGAATGTATCAGATCAATATATATCTGAATACCATGTATCAGATCAAAATATTTCTGAATAGAATGTATCAGATCCAAGTATGTCTGAATAAAATGTATCAGATCAAAGTATATCTGAATAAAATGTATCAGATCAAAGCATATCTGAATAGAGTGTATCATATCAAAGTGTATCCGAATAGAATGTATCAGATCAAAGCATATCTGAATAGAGTGTATCAGATCAAAATATACCTGAATAGAATGTATCAGATCAAATTGAAGTATATCTGAATAGAATCTAGGAGATCAAAGTATACCTGAATAGTATGTATCAGATCAAAGTATATCTGAATAGAGTGTATCAGATCAAATTAAAGTATATCTGAATAGAGTCTGTGAGATCAAAGTATATATGAATAGAGTGTATCGCTTCAGGGTATACCTGAATAGTATGTATCAGATCAAAGTATATCTGAATAGAGTGTATCAGATCAAATTAAAGTACATCTGAATAGAGTCTATAAGATCAAAGTATATATGAATAGAGTTTAACGCTTTAGGGTATACCTGAATATCATGTATCAGATCAAAGTATATCTGGATAGAATATATGAGATCAAATTGAAGTATATCTGAATAGAATCTTAGGAGATCAAAGTATACCTGAGTACAATGTATCAGATCAAATCATATCTGAATAGAGTGTATCAGATCAAAGTATATCTGAATAGAATGTATCAGATCAAAATATATCTGAATAGAATGTATCAGATCAAAGTGTATCTGAATAGAGTGTATCAGATCAAAGTATATCTGAATAGAATGTATCAGATCAAAGTATATCTGAATAGATTGTATCACATCAAAGTATATCTGAAAAGAATGTATCAGATCAAAGTATATCTGAATAGAATGTATCAGATCAAAGTATATCTGAACAGAATGTATCAGATCAAAGTATATCTGAATAGATTGTATCACATCAAAGTATATCTGAATAGAATGTATCATATCAAAGTGTATCCGAATAGAGTGTATCAGACAAAAGTATATCTGAATAGAGTATATCAGATCAAAGTATATCTGAATAGAGTGTATCACTTCAGGTTATACCTGAATAGAATTTATCAATCAAAGTATATCTGGATAGATTATATCAGATCAAATTGAAGTATACCTGAATAGAATCTAGGAGATCAAAGTATACCTGAATAGAATGTATCAGATCAAATTGAAGTATACCTGAATAGAATCTAGGAGATCAAAGTAAACCTGAATAGTATGTATCAGATCAAAGTATATCTGAATAGAGTCTATGAGATCAAAGTATATATGAATAGAGTGTATCGCTTCAGGGAATACCTGAATAGAATGTATCAGATCAAAGTATATCTGGATAGAGAATATGAGATCAAATTGAAGTATATCTGAATAGAATCTTAGGAGATCAAAGTATACCTGAATACAATGTATCAGATCAAAGCATATCTGAATAGAATGTATCGATCAAAGTATATCTAAATATAGTGTATCAAATTGAAGTATATCTGAATAGAATCTAGGAGATCAAGGTATACCTGAATAGAATGTATCAGATCAAAGTATATCTGGATAGAGTATATCAGATCAAATTAAAGTATATCTGAATAGTGTCTTTGAGATCAAAGTATATATGAATAGTGTATCAAATCAAAGCATATCTGAATAGTGTATCACATCAAAGTATATCTGAATAGAATGTATCATATCAAAGTGTATCCGAATAGAGTGTATCAGACAAAAGTATATCTGAATAGAGTATATCAGATCAAAGTATATCTGAATAGAGTATATCACTTCAGGTTATACCTGAATAGAATTTATCAATCAAAGTATATCTGGATAGATTATATCAGATCAAATTGAAGTATACCTGAATAGAATCTAGGAGATCAAAGTATACCTGAATAGAATGTATCAGATCAAATTGAAGTATATCTGAATAGAATCTAGGAGATCAAAGTATACCTGAATAGTATGTATCAGATCAAAGTATATCTGAATAGAGTGTATCAGATCAAATTAAAGTATATCTTAATAGAGTCTATGAGATCAAAGTATATATGAATAGAGTGTATCGCTTCAGGGTATACCTGAATAGAATGTATCAGATCAAAGTATATCTGGATAGAGTATATCAGATCAAATTAAAGTATATCTGAATAGTGTCTTTGAGATCAAAGTATATATGAATAGTGTATCAAATCAAAGCATATCTGAATAGTGTATCAGATCAAAGCATATCTGAATCGAGTGTATCAGATCAAAGTATATCTGAATAGAATGTATCAGATCAAAGTATATGTGAATAGAGTGTATCAGATCAAAGTATGTCTGAATAGAATATATCAGATAAAAGAATATCTGAATATAATCTAGGAGATCAAAGTATACCTGAATAGAATGTATCAGATCAAATTGAAGTATATCTGAATAGACTCTAGGAGATCAAAGTAAACCTGAATAGTATGTATCAGATCAAAGTATATCTGAATAGAGTGTATCAGATCAAATTAAAGTATATCTGAATAGAGTCTATGAGATCAAAGTATATATGAATAGAGTGTATCGCTTCAGGGAATACCTGAATAGAATGTATCAGATCAAAGTATATCTGGATAGAGAATATGAGATCAAATTGAAGTATATCTGAATAGAATCTTAGGAGATCAAAGTATACCTGAATACAATGTATCAGATCAAAGCATATCTGAATAGAATGTATCGATCAAAGTATATCTAAATATAGTGTATCATATCAAAGCATATCTGAATAGAGTGTATCAGATCAAAGTATATCTGAATAGAATGTATCAGATCAACTTATATCTGAATATAGTGTATCAGATCAAAGTATATCTGAATATAGTGCATCAGATCAAAGTATATCTGAATATAGTGTATCAGATTAAAGTATATCTGAATAGAATGTATAAGATCAAAGTATATCTGAATAGAGTGTATCAGATCAAGGTATATCTGAATAGAGTGTATCAGATCAAAGCATATCTGAATAGTGTATCAGATCAAAGCATATCTGAATCGAGTATATCAGATAAAAGTATATCTGAATAGAGTGTATCAGATAAAAGTATATCTGAATAGATTGTATCAGATTAAAGTATATCTGAATAGATCAAAGCATATCTCAATAGAGTGTATCATATCAAAGTATATCTGAATAGAATGTATCAGATCAACGTATATCTGGATAGAGTATATCAGATCAAATTGAAGTATATCTGAATAGAATCTAGGAGATCAAAGTATACCTGAATAGTATGTATCAGATCAAAGTATATCTGAATAGAGTGTATCAGATCAAATTAAAGTATATCTGAATAGAGTCTATGAGATCAAAGTATATATGAATAGAGTGTATCGCTTCAGGGTATACCTGAATAGTATGTATCAGATCAAAGTATATCTGAATCGAGTGTATCAGATCAAATTAAAGTACATCTGAATAGAGTCTATAAGATCAAAGTATATATGAATAGAGTTTATCGCTTTAGGGTATACCTGAATAGCATGTATCAGATCAAAGTATATCTGGATAGAGTATATGAGATCAAATTGAAGTATATCTGAATAGAATCTTACGAGATCAAAGTATACCTGAGTACAATGTATCAGATCAAATCATATCTGAATAGAGTGTATCAGATCAAAGTATATCTGAATAAAGTGTATCAGATCAAAGCATATTTGAATAGAGTGTATCATATCAAAAGATATCTGAATAGAGTGTATCAGATCAAAGCATATCTGAATAGTGTATCAGATCAAAGCATAGCTGAATCGAGTATTTCAGATAAAAGTATATCTGAATAGAGGGTGCGGATCAAATCATATCTGAATAGAGTGTATCAGATCAAAGTATATCGGAATAAATTGCATCAGATCAAAGTATATCTGAATAGAATGTATCAGATCAAAGTATATCTGAATAGAGTGTAACAGATCAAAGTATATCTGAATAGAGCGTATCAGATCAAAGCATATCTGAATAGAGTGTATCATATCAAAGGATATCTGAATAGAGTTTATCAGATCAAAGCATATCTGAATAGTGTATCAGATCAAAGCATATCTGAATAGTGTATCAGATCAAAGCATAGCTGAATCGAGTATTTCAGATAAATGTATATCTGAATAGAGGGAATCGGATCAAATCATATCTGAATAAAGTGTATCAGATCAAAGTATATCTGAATAGAGCGTATCAGAACAAAGTATATCTGAATAGAGTGTATCATATCAAAGTATATCTGAATAGAATGTATCAGATCAAAGTATATCTGAATAGAGTGAATCAGATCAAAGTATATCTGAATAGAGTGTATCATATCAAAGTATATCTGAATAGAATGTATCACATCAAAGTATACCTGAATAGAATGTATCAGATCAAAGTATATCTGAATAGAATGTATCACATCAAAGTATATCTGAATAGAATGTATCAGATCAAAGTATATCTGAATAGAATGTATCAGATCAAAGTATATCTGAATAGATTGTATCAGTTCAAAGTATATCTGAATAGAATGTATCAGATCAAAGCATATCTGAATATCATGTATCAGATCAAAATATATCAGAATTGAATGTATCAGATCAATATATATCTGAATACCATGTATCAGATCAAAATATTTCTGAATAGAATGTATCAGATCCAAGTATGTCTGAATAAAATGTATCAGATCAAAGTATATCTGAATAAAATGTATCAGATCAAAGCATATCTGAATAGAGTGTATCATATCAAAGTGTATCCGAATAGAATGTATCAGATCAAAGCATATCTGAATAGAGTGTATCAGATCAAAATATACCTGAATAGAATGTATCAGATCAAATTGAAGTATATCTGAATAGAATCTAGGAGATCAAAGTATACCTGAATAGTATGTATCAGATCAAAGTATATCTGAATAGAGTGTATCAGATCAAATTAAAGTATATCTGAATAGAGTCTGTGAGATCAAAGTATATATGAATAGAGTGTATCGCTTCAGGGTATACCTGAATAGTATGTATCAGATCAAAGTATATCTGAATAGAGTGTATCAGATCAAATTAAAGTACATCTGAATAGAGTCTATAAGATCAAAGTATATATGAATAGAGTTTAACGCTTTAGGGTATACCTGAATATCATGTATCAGATCAAAGTATATCTGGATAGAATATATGAGATCAAATTGAAGTATATCTGAATAGAATCTTAGGAGATCAAAGTATACCTGAGTACAATGTATCAGATCAAATCATATCTGAATAGAGTGTATCAGATCAAAGTATATCTGAATAGAATGTATCAGATCAAAATATATCTGAATAGAATGTATCAGATCAAAGTGTATCTGAATAGAGTGTATCAGATCAAAGTATATCTGAATAGAATGTATCAGATCAAAGTATATCTGAATAGATTGTATCACATCAAAGTATATCTGAAAAGAATGTATCAGATCAAAGTATATCTGAATAGAATGTATCAGATCAAAGTATATCTGAACAGAATGTATCAGATCAAAGTATATCTGAATAGATTGTATCACATCAAAGTATATCTGAATAGAATGTATCATATCAAAGTGTATCCGAATAGAGTGTATCAGACAAAAGTATATCTGAATAGAGTATATCAGATCAAAGTATATCTGAATAGAGTGTATCACTTCAGGTTATACCTGAATAGAATTTATCAATCAAAGTATATCTGGATAGATTATATCAGATCAAATTGAAGTATACCTGAATAGAATCTAGGAGATCAAAGTATACCTGAATAGAATGTATCAGATCAAATTGAAGTATACCTGAATAGAATCTAGGAGATCAAAGTAAACCTGAATAGTATGTATCAGATCAAAGTATATCTGAATAGAGTCTATGAGATCAAAGTATATATGAATAGAGTGTATCGCTTCAGGGAATACCTGAATAGAATGTATCAGATCAAAGTATATCTGGATAGAGAATATGAGATCAAATTGAAGTATATCTGAATAGAATCTTAGGAGATCAAAGTATACCTGAATACAATGTATCAGATCAAAGCATATCTGAATAGAATGTATCGATCAAAGTATATCTAAATATAGTGTATCAAATTGAAGTATATCTGAATAGAATCTAGGAGATCAAGGTATACCTGAATAGAATGTATCAGATCAAAGTATATCTGGATAGAGTATATCAGATCAAATTAAAGTATATCTGAATAGTGTCTTTGAGATCAAAGTATATATGAATAGTGTATCAAATCAAAGCATATCTGAATAGTGTATCAGATCAAAGCATATCTGAATCGAGTGTATCAGATCAAAGTATATCTGAATAGAATGTATCAGATCAAAGTATATGTGAATAGAGTGTATCAGATCAAAGTATGTCTGAATAGAATGTATCAGATAAAAGAATATCTGAATAGAATCTAGGAGATCAAAGTATACCTGAATAGAATGTATCAGATCAAATTGAAGTATATCTGAATAAAATCTAGGAGATCAAAGTAAACCTGAATAGTATGTATCAGATCAAAGTATATCTGAATAGAGTGTATCAGATCAAATTAAAGTATATCTGAATAGAGTCTATGAGATCAAAGTATATATGAATAGAGTGTATCGCTTCAGGGAATACCTGAATAGAATGTATCAGATCAAGGTATATCTGGATAGAGAATATGAGATCAAATTGAAGTATATCTGAATAGAATCTTAGGAGATCAAAGTATACCTGAATACAATGTATCAGATCAAAGCATATCTGAATAGAATGTATCGATCAAAGTATATCTAAATATAGTGTATCATATCAAAGCATATCTGAATAGAGTGTATCAGATCAAAGTATATCTGAATGGAATGTATCAGATCAACTTATATCTGAATATAGTGTATCAGATCAAAGTATATCTGAATATAGTGCATCAGATCAAAGTATATCTGAATATAGTGTATCAGATCAAAGTATATCTGAATAGAATGTATAAGATCAAAGTATATCTGAATAGAGTGTATCAGATCAAGGTATATCTGAATAGAGTGTATCAGATCAAAGCATATCTGAATAGTGTATCAGATCAAAGCATATCTGAATCGAGTATATCAGATAAAAGTATATCTGAATAGAGTGTATCAGATAAAAGTATATCTGAATAGATTGTATCAGATTAAAGTATATCTGAATAGATCAAAGCATATCTCAATAGAGTGTATCATATCAAAGTATATCTGAATAGAATGTATCAGATCAACGTATATCTGGATAGAGTATATCAGATCAAATTGAAGTATATCTGAATAGAATCTAGGAGATCAAAGTATACCTGAATAGTATGTATCAGATCAAAGTATATCTGAATAGAGTGTATCAGATCAAATTAAAGTATATCTGAATAGAGTCTATGAGATCAAAGTATATATGAATAGAGTGTATCGCTTCAGGGTATACCTGAATAGTATGTATCAGATCAAAGTATATCTGAATC
The DNA here is from genome assembly GCF_978046115.1 of Saccoglossus kowalevskii. Classification (NCBI taxonomy): domain Eukaryota; kingdom Metazoa; phylum Hemichordata; class Enteropneusta; family Harrimaniidae; genus Saccoglossus; species Saccoglossus kowalevskii. Next base: position 20,667,126 of record NC_140648.1, read on the forward strand.
GAGTGTATCAGATCAAATTAAAGTACATCTGAATAGAGTCTATAAGATCAAAGTATATATGAATAGAGTTTATCGCTTTAGGGTATACCTGAATAGCATGTATCAGATCAAAGTATATCTGGATAGAGTATATGAGATCAAATTGAAGTATATCTGAATAGAATCTTACGAGATCAAAGTATACCTGAGTACAATGTATCAGATCAAATCATATCTGAATAGAGTGTATCAGATCAAAGTATATCTGAATAAAGTGTATCAGATCAAAGCATATCTGAATAGAGTGTATCATATCAAAAGATATCTGAATAGAGTGTATCAGATCAAAGCATATCTGAATAGTGTATCAGATCAAAGCATAGCTGAATCGAGTATTTCAGATAAAAGTATATCTGAATAGAGGGTGTCGGATCAAATCATATCTGAATAGAGTGTATCAGATCAAAGTATATCGGAATAAATTGCATCAGATCAAAGTATATCTGAATAGAATGTATCAGCTCAAAGTATATCTGAATAGAGTGTAACAGATCAAAGTATATCTGAATAGAGCGTATCAGATCAAAGCATATCTGAATAGAGTGTATCATATCAAAGGATATCTGAATAGAGTTTATCAGATCAAAGCATATCTGAATAGTGTATCAGATCAAAGCATATCTGAATAGTGTATCAGATCAAAGCATAGCTGAATCGAGTATTTCAGATAAATGTATATCTGAATAGAGGGAATCGGATCAAATCATATCTGAATCGAGTGTATCAGATCAAAGTATATCTGAATAGAGCGTATCAGAACAAAGTATATCTGAATAGAGTGTATCATATCAAAGTATATCTGAATAGAATGTATCAGATCAAAGTATATCTGAATAGAGTGAATCAGATCAAAGTATATCTGAATAGAGTGTATCATATCAAAGTATATCTGAATAGAATGTATCACATCAAAGTATATCTGAATAGAATGTATCAGATCAAAGTATATCTGAATAGAATGTATCACATCAAAGTATATCTGAATAGAATGTATCAGATCAAAGTATATCCGAATAGAATGTATCAGATCAAAGTATATCTGAATAGATTGTATCAGTTCAAAGTATATCTGAATAGAATGTATCAGATCAAAGCATATCTGAATATCATGTATCAGATCAAAATATATCAGAATTGAATGTATCAGATCAATATATATCTGAATACCATGTATCAGATCAAAATATTTCTGAATAGAATGTATCAGATCCAAGTATGTCTGAATAAAATGTATCAGATCAAAGTATATCTGAATAAAATGTATCAGATCAAAGCATATCTGAATAGAGTGTATCATATCAAAGTGTATCCGAATAGAATGTATCAGATCAAAGCATATCTGAATAGAGTGTATCAGATCAAAATATACCTGAATAGAATGTATCAGATCAAATTGAAGTATATCTGAATAGAATCTAGGAGATCAAAGTATACCTGAATAGTATGTATCAGATCAAAGTATATCTGAATAGAGTGTATCAGATCAAATTAAAGTATATCTGAATAGAGTCTGTGAGATCAAAGTATATATGAATAGAGTGTATCGCTTCAGGGTATACCTGAATAGTATGTATCAGATCAAAGTATATCTGAATAGAGTGTATCAGATCAAATTAAAGTACATCTGAATAGAGTCTATAAGATCAAAGTATATATGAATAGAGTTTATCGCTTTAGGGTATACCTGAATATCATGTATCAGATCAAAGTATATCTGGATAGAATATATGAGATCAAATTGAAGTATATCTGAATAGAATCTTAGGAGATCAAAGTATACCTGAGTACAATGTATCAGATCAAATCATATCTGAATAGAGTGTATCAGATCAAAGTATATCTGAATAGAATGTATCAGATCAAAATATATCTGAATAGAATGTATCAGATCAACGTATATCTGAATATAGTGTATCAGATCAAAGTATATCTGAATATAGTGTATCAGATCAAAGTATATCTGAATATAGTGAATCAGATCAAAGTATATCTGAATAGAATGTACAAGATCAAAGTATATCTGAATAGAGTGTATTAGATCAAGGTATATCTGAATAGAGTGTATCAGATCAAAGCATATCTGAATAGTGTATCAGATCAAAGCATATCTGAATCGAGTATATCAGATAAAAGTATATCTGAATAGAGTGTATCAGATAAAAGTATATCTGAATAGAGAGTATCAGATAAAAGTATATCTGAATAGATTGTATCAGATTAAAGTATATCTGAATAGATCAAAGCATATCTCAATAGAGTGTATCATATCAAAGTATATCTGAATAGAATGTATCAGATCAAAGTATACCTGAATAGAATGTATCAGATCAAATTGAAGTATATCTGAATAGAATCTAGGAGATCAAAGTATACCTGAATAGTATGTATCAGATCAAAGTATATCTGAATAGAGTGTATCAGATCAAATTAAAGTATATCTGAATAGAGTCTATGAGATCAAAGTATATATGAATAGAGTGTATCGCTTCAGGGTATACCTGAATAGTATGTATCAGATCAAAGTATATCTGAAAAGAGTGTATCAGATCAAATTTAAGTACATCTGAATAGAGTCTATAAGATCAAAGTATATATGAATAGAGTTTATCGCTTTAGGGTATACCTGAATAGCATGTATCAGATCAAAGTATATCTGGATAGAATATATGAGATCAAATTGAAGTATATCTGAATAGAATCTTAGGAGATCAAAGTATACCTGGGTACAATGTATCAGATCAAATCATATCTGAATAAAGTGTATCAGATCAAAGCATATCTGAATAGAGTGTATCATATCAAAAGATATCTGAATAGAGTGTATCAGATCAAAGCATATATGAATAGTGTATCAGATCAAAGCATAGCTGAATCGAGTATTTCAGATAAAAGTATATCTGAATAGAGGGTGTCGGATCAAATCATATCAGAATAGAGTGTATCAGATCAAAGTATATCGGAATAGATTGCATCAGATCAAAGTATATCTGAATAGAATGTATCAGATCAAAGTATATCTGAATAGAGTGTAACAGATCAAAGTATATCTGAATAGAGCGTATCAGATCAAAGCATATCTGAATAGAGTGTATCATATCAAAGGATATCTGAATAGAGTGTATCATATCAAAGGATATCTGAATAGAGTGTATCAGATCAAAGTATGTCTGAATAGAGTGTATCAGATCAAAGTATGTCTGAATAGAATGTATCAGATTAAAGTATATCTGAATAGAATGTATCAGATCAAAGTATATATAAATAGAGTGTATCAGATCAAAGTATATCTGAATAGAGTGTATCAGATCAAAGTATGTCTGAATAGAATGTATCAGATCAAAGTATATATGAATAGAGTGTATCAGATCATAGTATGTCTGAATAGAATGTATCAGATAAAAGTATATCTGAATAGAATGTATCAGATCAAAGTATACATGAATAGAATGTATCACATCAAAGTATATCTGAATAGAACGTATCAGATCAAAGTATATCTGAATAGAGCGTATCAGATCAAAGTATATCTGAATAGAATGTATCAGATCAAAGTATATATGAATAGAGTGTATCAAATCAAAGTATATCTGAATAGAGTGTATCAGATCAAAGTATGTCTGAATAGAATGTATCAGATAAAAGTATATCTGAATAGAATGTATCAGACCAAAGCATACATGAATAGAATGTATCACATCAAAGTATATCTGAATAGAACGTATCAGATCAAAGTATATCTGAATAGAGCGTATCAGATCAAAGTATATCTGACTAGAATGTATCAGATCAATATATATTTGAATAGAATGTATCAGATCAAAGTATATCTGAATAGATCAAAGCATATCTCAATAGAGTGTATCATATCAAAGTATAGCTGAATAGAATGTATCAGATCAAAGTATATCTAGTTAGAGTATATGAGATCAAATTGAAGTATATCTGAATAGAATGTATCAGATCAAAGTATATCTGAATAAAGTGTATCAGATCAAAGTATGTCTGAATAGAATGTATCAGATAAAAGTATATCTGAATAGAATGTATCAGATCAAAGTATACCTGAATAGAATGTATCACATCAAAGTATATCTGAATAGAACGTATCAGATTAAAGTGTATCTGAATAGAGCGTATCAGATCAAAGTATATCTGAATAGAATTTTTCAGATCAATGTATATCTGAATAGAATGTATCAGATCAAAGTATATCTGAATAGAATGTATCAGATCAAAGCATATCTGAATAGTGTATCAGATCAAAGCATATCTGAATCGAGTATATCAGATAAAAGTATATCTGAATAGAGTGTATCACTTCAGGCGATACCTGAATAGAATGTATCAGAACAAAGTATATCTGAATAGAATCTAGGAGATCAAAGTATACCTGAATAGAATGTATCAGATCAAATTGAAGTATATCTGAATAGAATCTAGGAGATCAAAGTATACCTGAATAGTATGTATCAGATCAAAGTATATCTGAATAGAGTGTATCAGATCAAAGTATATCTGGATAGAGTATATCAGATCAAATTGAAGTATATCTGAATAGAATCTAGGAGATAAAAGTATATCTGAATAGAGTGTATCAGATCAAATTACAGTATATCTGAATAGAGTCTATGAGATCAAAGTATATATGAATAGTATGTATCGCTTCAGGGTATATCTGAATAGAATCTTAGGAGATCAAAGTATACCTGAATACAATGTAACAGATCAAAATATATCTAGTTAGAGTATATCAGATCAAATTAAAGTATATCTGAATAGTGTCTTTGAGATCAAAATATATATGAATAGTGTATCAGATCAAAGCATATCTGAATAGTGTATCAGATCAAAGCATATCTGAATCGAGTGTATCAGATCAAAGTATATCTGAATAGAATGTATTAGATCAAAGTATATCTGAATAGAGTGTGACAGATCAAAGTAAGTCTGAATAGAATGTATCAGATAAAAGTATATCTGTATAGAATGTATCAGATCAAAGTATATCTGTATAGAATGTATCAGATCAAAGTATATCTGAATAGAACGTATCAGATCAAAGTATATCTGAATAGAACGTGTCAGATCAAAGTATATCTGAATAGAATGTATCAGATCAAAGTATATCTGAATAGAGTGTATCAGATCAAAGCATATCTGAATAGTGTATCGGATCAAAGCATATCTGAATCGAGTATATCAGATAAAAGTATATCTGAATAGAGTGTATCAGATCAAAGTATATCTGAATAGAGTGTATCACTTCAGGTTATACCTGAATAGAATGTATCAGATCAAAATATTTCTGAATAGAGTGTATCAGATCAAAGCATATCTGAATAGAGTGTATCAGGTCAAAGTATATCTGAATAGAGTTTATCACTTCAGGGTATACCTGAATAGAATGTATCAGATCAAAGTATATCTGGATAGAGTATATCAGATCAAATTGAAGAATATCTGAATAGAATCTAGGAGATCAAAGTATACCTGAATAGAATGTGTCAGTTCAAATTGAAGTATATCTGAATAGAATCAAGGAGATCAAAGTATACATCAATAGTATGTATCAGATCAAAGTATATCTGGATAGAGTATATGAGATCAAATTGAAGTATATCTGAATAGAATCTAGGAGATCAAGGTATACCTGAATAGAATGTATCAGATCAAAGTATATCTGAATAGAGTGTATCAGATCAAAGCATATCTGAATAGAGTGTATCAGATCAAAGTATATCGGAATAGAGTGTATCACTTCAGGGTATACCTGAATAGAATGTATCAGATCAAAGTATATCTGGATAGAGTATATCAGATCAAATTAAAGTATATCTTAATAGAGTCTATGAGATCAAAGTATATATGAATAGAGTGTATCGCTTCAGGGTATACCTGAATAGAATGTATCAGATCAAAGAATATCTGGATAGAGTATATGAGATCAAATTGAAGTATATCTGAATAGAATCTAGGAGATCAAAGTATACCTGAATACAATGTATCAGATCAAAGTATATCAGGATAGAGTATATGAGATCAAATTGAAGTATATCTGAATAGAATGTGTTAGATCAAAGTATATCTAAATAGAATGTATCAGATCAAAGTATGTCTGAAAAGAATGTGACAGATCAAAGTATATCTGAATAGAGTGTATCAGATCAAAGTATATCTGAATAGAGCGTATCAGATTAAAGTATATCTGAATAGAATGTATCAGATCAAATTATATCTGAATAGAATGTATCAGATCAAAGTATATCTGAATGGAACGTATCAGACCAAAGTATATCTGAATAGAGTGTATCATATCGAAGTATATCTGAATACAATGTATCAGATCAAAGTAGATCTGAATAGAATGTATCGATCAAAGTATATCTGAATATAGTGTATCATATCAAAGCATATCTGAATAGAGTGTATCAGATCAAAGTATATCTGAATAGAATCTAGGAGATCAAAGTATACCTGAATAGAATGTATCAGATCAAATTGAAGTATATCTGAATAGAATCTAGGAGATTAAAGTATACCTGACTAGTATGTATCAGGTCAAAGTATATCTGAATAGAGTGTATCAGATCAAATTAAAGTATATCTGAATAGAGTCTATGAGATCAAAGTATATATGAATAGAGTGTATCGCTTCAGGGTATACCTGAATAGAATGTATCAGATCAAAGTATATCTGGATAGAGTATATGAGATCAAATTGAAGTATATCTGAATAGAATCTTAGGAGATCAAAGTATACCTGAATACAATGTATCAGATCAAAGTGTATCTGAATAGAATGTATCGATCAAAGTATATCTGAATATAGTGTATCATATCAAAGCATATCTGAATAGAGTGTATCAGATCAAAGTATATCTGAATAGAATGTATCAGATCAAAATATATCTGAATAGAATGTATCAGATCAAAGTATATCTGAATATAGTGTATCAGATCAAAATATATCTGAATATAGTGTATCAGATCAAAGTATATCTGAATAGAGTGTATCAGATCAAAGTATATCTGAATAGAGTGTATCAGATCAAAGTATATCTGAATATAGTGTATCAGATCAAAGTATATCTGAATAGAGTGTATCAGATCAAAGTATATCTGAATAGAGCGTATCAGATCAAAGCATATCTGAATAGAGTGTATCAGATCAAAGCATATCTGAATAGTGTATTAGATCAAAGTATACCTGAATAGAATGTATCAGATCAAAGCATATCTGAATAGAATGTATCGATCAAATCATATCTGAATCGAGTGTATCAGATAAAAGTATATCTGAATAGAGGGTATCGGATAAAAGTATATCTGAATAGAGCGTATCAGATCAAAGTATATCTGAAAAGAATGTATCAGATAAAAGTATATCTGAATAGAATGTATAAGATCAAAGTATACCTGACTAGAATGTATCAGATCAAAGCATATCTGAATAGAATGTATCGATCAAATCATATCTGAATCGAGTGTATCAGATAAAAGTATATCTGAATAGAGCGTATCAGATCAAAGTATATCTGAAAAGAATGTATCAGATAAAAGTATATCTGAATAGTATGTATCAGATCAAAGTGTACCTGAATAGAATGTATCAGATCAAAGCATATCTGAATAGAACGTATCAGATCAAAGTATATCTGAATCGAGTATATCAGATAAAAGTATATCTGAATAGAGTGTATCAGATAAAAGTATATCTGAATAGATTGTATCAGATTAAAGTATATCTGAATACATCAAAGCATATCTCAATAGAGTGTATCAGATCAAAGCATATCTGAATAGTGTATTGGATCAAAGCATATCTGAATAGTGTATCGGATCAAAGCATATCTGAATCGAGTATATCAGATAAAAGTATACCTGAATAGAGTGTATCAGATCAAAGTATATCTGAATAGAGTGTATCACTTCACGTCATACCTGAATAGAATGTATCAGATCAAAGTATATCTGGATAGAGTATATCAGATCAAATTGAAGTATATCTGAATAGAATCTAGGAGATCAAAGTATACCTGAATAGAATGTATCAGATCAAATTGAAGTATATCTGAATAGAATCTAGGAGATCAAAGTATACCTGAATAGTATGTATCAGATCAAAGTATATCTGAATAGAGTGTATCAGATCAAATTAAAGTATATCTGAATAGAGTCTATGAGATGAAAGCATATATGAATAGAGTGTATCGCTTCAGGGTATACCTGAATAGAATGTATCAGATCAAAGTATATCTGGATAGAGTATATGAGATCAAATTGAAGTATATCTGAATAGAATCTTAGGAGATCAAAGTATACCTGAATACAATGTAACAGATCAAAGTATATCTAGTTAGAGTATATGAGATCAAATTGAAGTATATCTGAATAGAATCTAGGAGATCAAGGTATACCTGAATAGAATGTATCAGATCAAAGTATATCTGGATAGAGTATATCAGATCAAATTAAAGTATATCTGAATAGTGTCTTTGAGATCAAAGTATATATGAATAGTGTATCAGATCAAAGCATATCTGAATAGTGTATCATATCAAAGCATATCTGAATCGAGTGTGTCAGATCAAAGTATGTCTGAATAGAATGTATCAGATAAAAGTATATCTGAATAGAATGTATCAGATCAAAGTATATCTGAATAGAACGTATCAGATCAAATTATATCTGAATAGAACGTATCAGATCAAAGTATATCTGAATAGAGCGTATCAGATCAAAGTATATCTGAATAGAATGTATCAGATCAAAGTATATCTGAATAGAATGTATCAGATCAAAGTATATCTGAATAGAGTGTATCAGATCAAAGCATATCTGAATAGTGTATCAGATCAAAGCATATCAGAATCGAGTATATCAGATAAAAGTATATCTGAACAGAGTGTATCAGATAAAAGTATATCTGAATAGATTGTATCAGATTAAAGTATATCTGAATAGATCAAAGCATATCTCAATAGAGTGTATCATATCAAAGTATATCTGAATAGAGTGTATCAGATCAAAGCATATCTGAATAGCGTATCGGATCAAAGCATATCTGAATCGAGTATATCAGATAAAAGTATATCTGAATAGAGTGTATCAGATCAAAGTATATCTGAATAGAGTGTATCACTTCAGGTTATACCTGAATAGAATGTATCAGATCAAGATATTTCTGAATAGAGTGTATCAGATCAAAGCATATCTGAATAGAGTGTATCAGGTCAAAGTATATCTGAATAGAGTTCATCACTTCAGGGTATACCTGAATAGAATGTATCAGATCAAAGCATATCTGAATAGTGTATCAGATCAAAGCATATCTGAATCGAGTGTATCAGATCAAAGTATATCTGAATAGAATGTATCAGATCAAAATATATCTGAATAGAGTGTGTCAGATCAAAGTATGTCTGAATAGAATGTATCAGATAAAAGTATATCTGAATAGAATGTATCAGATCAAAGTATATCTGAATAGAACGTATCAGATCAAAGTATATCTGAATAGAACGTATCAGATCAAAGTATATCTGAATAGAACGTATCAGATCAAAGTATATCTGAATAGAATGTTTCAGATCAAAGTATATCTGAATAGAATGTATCAGATCAAAGCATATCTGAATCGAGTATATCAGATAAAAGTATATCTGAATAGAGTGTATCAGATAAAAGTATATCTGAATAGATTGTATCAGATTAAAGTATATCTGAATAGATCAAAGCATATCTCAATAGAGTGTATCATATCAAAGTATATCTGAATAGAGTGTATCATATCAAAGCATATCTGAATGGTGTATCAGATCAAAGCATATCTGAATAGAATGTATCAGATCAAAGTATATCTGAATAGAGTGTATCATATCAAAGCATATCTGAATGGTGTATCAGATCAAAGCATATCTGAATAGAGTGTATCAGATCAAAGTATATCTGAATAGAAAGTATCAGATCAAAGTATATCTGAATAGAATGTATCAGATCAAAGTATATCTGAATAGAATGTATCAGATCAAAGTATATCTGAATAGATTGTATCAGATCAAAATTTATCTGAATCGAGTATATCAGATAAAAGTATATCTGAATAGAGTGTATCAGATCAAAGTATAACTGAATAGATTGTATCAGATCAAAGTATATCTGAATAGAATGTATCAGATCAAAGCATATCTGAATAGAGTGTATCATATTAAAGTATATCTGAATAGAATGTATCAGATCAAAGTATATCTGAATAGTGTATCAGATCAAAGCATATCTTAATCGAGTATATCAGATAAAATTATATCTAAATAGAGTGTATCGGATCAAAGCATATCTGAATCGAGTATATCAAATAAAAGTATATCTGAATAGAGTGTATCAGATCAAAATATATCTGAATAGAGTGTATCACTTCAGGTTATACCTGAATAGAATGTATCACATCAAAGTATTTCTGAATACAGTGTATCAGATCAAAGCATATCTGAATAGAGTGTATCAGATCAAAGTATATCGGAATAGAGTGTATCACTTCAGGGTATACGTGAATAGAATGTATCAGATCAAAGTATATCTGGATAGAGTATATCAGATCAAATTGAAGTATATCTGAATAGAATCTAGGAGTACAAAGTATACCTGAATAGTATGTATAAGATCAAAGTATATCTGAATAGAGTGTATCAGATCAAATTAAAGTATATCTGAATAGAATCTAGGAGATCAAAGTATACCTGAATACAATGTAACAGATCAAAGTATATCTAGTTAGAGTATATGAGATCAAATTGAAGTATATCTGAATAGAATCTAGGAGATCAAGGTATATCTGAATAGAATGTGTTAGATCATAGTATATCTGGATAGAGTATATCAGATCAAATTAAAGTATATCTGAATAGTGTCTTTGAGATCAAAGTATATATGAATAGAGTGTATCAGTTCGGGGTATACCTGAATGGAATGCATCAGATCAAAGTATATCTAGTTAGAGCATATGAGATCAAATTGAAGTATATCTGAATAGAATGTGTTAGATCAAAGTATATCTGAATAGAATGTATCAGATCAAAGTATCTCTGAATAGAGCGTATCAGATCAAAGTATATCTGAATAGAATGTATCAGATCAAAGTATACCTGATTAGAATGTATCAGATCAAAATATATCTGAATAGAGTGTGTCAGATCAAAGTATGTCTGAATAGAATGTATCAGATAAAAGTATATCTGAATAGAATGTATCAGATCAAAGTATATCTGAATAGAACGTATCAGATCAAAGTATATCTGAATAGAATGTATCACATCCTAGTATATCTGAATAGAACGTATCAGATCAAAGTATATCTGAATAGAACGTATCAGATCAAAGTATATCTGAATAGAATGTATCAGATCAAAGTATATCTGAATAGAATGTATCAGATCAATGCATATCTGAATAGAATGTATCAGATCAAAGTATATCTGAATAGAATGTATCAGATAAAAGTATATCTGAATAGATTGTATCAGATTAAAGTATATCTGAATAGATCAAAGCATATCTCAATAGAGTGTATCATATCAAAGTATATCTGAATAGAATGTATCAGATCAAAGTATATCTGAATATAGTGTATCAGATCAAAGCATATCTGAATAGTGTATCGGATCAAAGCATATCTGAATAGTGTATCGGATCAAAGCATATCTGAATCGAGTATATCAGATAAAAGTATATCTGAATAGAGTGTATCAGATCAAAGTATATCTGAATAGAGTGTATCACTTCAGGTTATACCTGAATAGAATGTATCAGATCAAAGTATACCTGATTAGAATGTATCAGATCAAAATATATCTGAATAGAGTGTGTCAGATCAAAGTATGTCTGAATAGAATGTATCAGATAAAAGTATATCTGAATAGAATGTATCAGATCAAAGTATATCTGAATAGAACGTATCAGATCAAAGTATATCTGAATAGAATGTATCACATCAAAGTATATCTGAATAGAACGTATCAGATCAAAGTATATCTGAATAGAACGTATCAGATCAAAGTATATCTGAATAGAATGTATCAGATCAAAGTATATCTGAATAGAATGTATCAGATCAAAGTATATCTGAATAGAATGTATCAGATCAATGTATATCTGAAGAGAATGTATCAGATCAAAGTATATCTGAATAGAATGTATCAGATAAAAGTATATCTGAATAGATTGTATCAGATTAAAGTATATCTGAATAGATCAAAGCATATCTCAATAGAGTGTATCATACCAAAGTATATCTGAATAGAATGTATCAGATCAAAGCATATCTGAATAGTGTATCGGATCAAAGCATATCTGAATCGAGTATATCAGATAAAAGTATATCTGAATAGAGTGTATCAGATCAAAGTATACCTGAATAGAATGTATCAGATCAAATTGAAGTATATCTGAATAGAATCTTGGAGATCAAAGTATACCTGAATAGTATGTATCAGATCAAAGTATATCTGAATAGAGTGTATCAGATCAAATTAAAGTATATCTGAATAGAGTCTATGAGATCAAAGTATATATGAATAGAGTGTATCGCTTCAGGGTATACCTGAATAGAATGTATCAGATCAAAGTATATCTGAATAGAGTATATGAGATCAAATTGAAGTATATCTGAATAGAATCTTAGGAGATCAAAGTATACCTGAATGCAATGTAACAGATCAATGTATATCTAGTTAGAGTATATGAGATCAAATTGAAGTATATCTGAATAGAATCTAGGAAATCAAGGTATACCTGAATAGAATGTATCAGATCAAATTATATCTGGATAGAATGTTTCAGATCAAAGTATATCTGAATAGAATGTATCAGATCAAAGTATATCTGAATAGAGTGTTTCAGATCAAAGCATATCTGAATAGTGTATCAGATCAAAGCATATCTGAATCGAGTATATCAGATAAAAGTATATCTGAATAGAGTGTATCAGATAAAAGTATATCTGAATAGATTGTATCAGATTAAAGTATATCTGAATAGATCAAAGCATATCTCAATAGAGTGTATCATATCAAAGTATATCTGAATAGAATGTATCAGATCAAAGTATATCTGAATAGAGTGTATCAGATCAAAGCATATCTGAATAGTGTATCGGATCAAAGCATATCTGAATCGAGTATATCAGATAAAAGTATATCTGCATAGAGTGTATCAGATCAAAGTATATCTGAATAGACTGTATCACTTCCGGTTATACCTGAATAGAATGTATCAGATCAAAATATTTCTGAATAGAGTGTGTCAGATCAAAGCATATCTGAATAGAGTGTATCAGGTCAAAGTATATCTGAATAGAGTTTATCACTTCAGGGTATACCTGAATAGAATGTATCAGATAAAAGTATATCTGAATAGATTGTATCAGATTAAAGTATATCTGAATAGATCAAAGCATATCTCAATAGAGTGTATCATATCAAAGTATATCTGAATAGAATGTATCAGATCAAAGTATATCTGAATAGAGTGTATCAGATCAAAGCATATCTGAATCGAGTATATCAGATAAAAGTATATCTGCATAGAGTGTATCAGATCAAAGTATATCTGAATAGAGTGTATCACTTCCGGTTATACCTGAATAGAATGTATCAGATCAAAATATTTCTGAATAGAGTGTGTCAGATCAAAGCATATCTGAATAGAGTGTATCAGGTCAAAGTATATCTGAATAGAGTTTATCACTTCAGGGTATACCTGAATAGAATGTATCAGATCAAAGTATACCTGAATAGTATGTATCAGATCAAAGTATACCTGAATAGTATGTATCAGATCAAAGTATATCTGAATAGAGTGTATCAGATCAAATTAAAATATATCTGAATAGAGTCTATGAGATCAAAGTATATATGAATAGAGTGTATCGCTTCAGGGTATACCTGAATAGAATGTATCAGATCAAAGTATATCTGGATAGAGTATATGAGATCAAATTGAAGTATATCTGAATAGAATCTAGGAGATCATAGTATACCTGAATACAATGTAACAGATCAAAGTATATCTAGTTAGAGTATATGAGATCAAATTGAAGTATATCTGAATAGAATCTAGGAGATCAAGGTATACCTGAATAGAATGTATCAGATCAAAGTATATCTGGATAGTGTATATCAGATCAAATTAAAGTATATCTGAATAGTGTCTTTGAGATCAAAGTATATATGAATAGAGTGTATCAGTTCAGGGTATACCTGAATGGAATGTATCAGATCAAAGTATATCTGAATAGAGTGTATCATATCAAAGCATATCTGAATGGTGTATCAGATCAAAGCGTATCTGAATAGAGTGTATCAGATAAAAGTATATCTGAATAGAATGTATCAGATCAAAGTATATCTGAATAGATTGTATCAGATCAAAGTATATCTGAATAGATTGTATCAGATCAAAGTATATCTGAATCGAGTATATCAGATAAAAGTATATCTGAATAGAGTGTATCAGATCAAAGTATAACTGAATAGATTGTATCAGATCAAAGTATATATGAATAGAGTGTATCGCTTCAGGGTATACCTGAATAGAATGTATCAGATCAAAGTATATCTGGATAGAGTATATGAGATCAAATTGAAGTATATCTGAATAGAATCTAGGAGATCATAGTATACCTGAATACAATGTAACAGATCAAAGTATATCTAGTTAGAGTATATGAGATCAAATTGAAGTATATCTGAATAGAATCTAGGAGATCAAGGTATACCTGAATAGAATGTATCAGATCAAAGTATATCTGGATAGTGTATATCAGATCAAATTAAAGTATATCTGAATAGTGTCTTTGAGATCAAAGTATATATGAATAGAGTGTATCAGTTCAGGGTATACCTGAATGGAATGTATCAGATCAAAGTATATCCGAATAGAGTGTATCATATCAAAGCATATCTGAATGGTGTATCAGATCAAAGCATATCTGAATAGAGTGTATCAGATCAAAGTATATCTGAATAGAATGTATCAGATCAAAGTATATCTAAATAGATTGTATCAGATCAAAGTATATCTGAATAGATTGTATCAGATCAAAGTATATCTGAATCGAGTATATCAGATAAAAGTATATCTGAATAGAGTGTATCAGATCAAACTATAACTGAATAGATTGTATCAGATCAAAGTATATCTGAATAGAATGTATCAGATCAAAGCATATCTGAATAGAGTGTATCATATTAAAGTATATCTGAATAGAATGTATCAGATCAAAGTATATCTGAATAGAGTGTATCGGATCAAAGCATATCTGAGTAGTGTATCAGATCAAAGCATATCTTAATCGAGTATATCAGATAACATTATATCTGAATAGAGTGTATCGGATCAAAGCATATCTGAATCGAGTATATCAGATAAAAGCATATCTGAATCGAGTATATCAGATAAAAGTATATCTGAATAGAGTGTATCACTTCAGGTTATACCTGAATAGAATGTATCACATCAAAGTATTTCTGAATAGAGTGTATCAGATCCAAGCATATCTGAATAGAGTGTATCAGATCAAAGTAAATCGGAATAGAGTGTATCACTTCAGGGTATACCTGAATAGAATGTATCAGATCAAAGTATATCTCGATAGAGTATATCAGATAAAATTGAAGTATATCTGAATAGAATCTAGGAGATCAAAGTATACCTGAATAGTATGTATAAGATCAAATTATATCTGAATAGAGTGTATCAGATCAAATTAAAGTATATCTGAATAGAGTCTATGAGATCAAAGTATATATGAATAGAGTGTATCGCTTCAGGGTATACCTGAATAGAATGTATCAGATCAAAGTATATCTGGATAGAGTATATGAGATCAAATTGAAGTATATCTGAATAGAATCTAGGAGATCATAGTATACCTGAATACAATGTAACAGATCAAAGTATATCTAGTTAGAGTATATGAGATCAAATTGAAGTATATCTGAATAGAATCTAGGAGATCAAGGTATACCTGAATAGAATGTATCAGATCAAAGTATATCTGGATAGTGTATATCAGATCAAATTAAAGTATATCTGAATAGTGTCTTTGAGATCAAAGTATATATGAATAGAGTGTATCAGTTCAGGGTATACCTGAATGGAATGTATCAGATCAAAGTATATCCGAATAGAGTGTATCATATCAAAGCATATCTGAATGGTGTATCAGATCAAAGCGTATCTGAATAGAGTGTATCAGATAAAAGTATATCTGAATAGAATGTATCAGATCAAAGTATATCTGAATAGATTGTATCAGATCAAAGTATATCTGAATAGATTGTATCAGATCAAAGTATATCTGAATCGAGTATATCAGATAAAAGTATATCTGAATAGAGTGTATCAGATCAAAGTATAACTGAATAGATTGTATCAGATCAAAGTATATATGAATAGAGTGTATCGCTTCAGGGTATACCTGAATAGAATGTATCAGACCAAAGTATATCTGGATAGAGTATATGAGATCAAATTGAAGTATATCTGAATAGAATCTAGGAGATCATAGTATACCTGAATAGAATGTATCAGATCAAAGTATATCTGGATAGTGTATATCAGATCAAATTAAAGTATATCTGAATAGTGTCTTTGAGATCAAAGTATATATGAATAGAGTGTATCAGTTCAGGGTATACCTGAATGGAATGTATCAGATAAAAGTATATCTGAATAGATTGTATCAGATTAAAGTATATCTGAATAGATCAAAGCATATCTCAATAGAGTGTATCATATCAAAGTATATCTGAATAGAATGTATAAGATCAAAGTATATCTGAATAGAGTGTATCAGATCAAAGCATATCTGAATCGAGTATATCAGATAAAAGTATATCTGCATAGAGTGTATCAGATCAAAGTATATCTGAATAGAGTGTATCACTTCCGGTTATACCTGAATAGAATGTATCAGATCAAAATATTTCTGAATAGAGTGTGTCAGATCAAAGCATATCTGAATAGAGTGTATCAGGTCAAAGTATATCTGAATAGAGTTTATCACTTCAGGGTATACCTGAATAGAATGTATCAGATCAAAGTATACCTGAATAGTATGTATCAGATCAAAGTATACCTGAATAGTATGTATCAGATCAAAGTATATCTGAATAGAGTGTATCAGATCAAATTAAAATATATCTGAATAGAGTCTATGAGATCAAAGTATATATGAATAGAGTGTATCGCTTCAGGGTATACCTGAATAGAATGTATCAGATCAAAGTATATCTGGATAGAGTATATGAGATCAAATTGAAGTATATCTGAATAGAATCTAGGAGATCATAGTATACCTGAATACAATGTAACAGATCAAAGTATATCTAGTTAGAGTATATGAGATCAAATTGAAGTATATCTGAATAGAATCTAGGAGATCAAGGTATACCTGAATAGAATGTATCAGATCAAAGTATATCTGGATAGTGTATATCAGATCAAATTAAAGTATATCTGAATAGTGTCTTTGAGATCAAAGTATATATGAATAGAGTGTATCAGTTCAGGGTATACCTGAATGGAATGTATCAGATCAAAGTATATCTGAATAGAGTGTATCATATCAAAGCATATCTGAATGGTGTATCAGATCAAAGCGTATCTGAATAGAGTGTATCAGATAAAAGTATATCTGAATAGAATGTATCAGATCAAAGTATATCTGAATAGATTGTATCAGATCAAAGTATATCTGAATAGATTGTATCAGATCAAAGTATATCTGAATCGAGTATATCAGATAAAAGTATATCTGAATAGAGTGTATCAGATCAAAGTATAACTGAATAGATTGTATCAGATCAAAGTATATATGAATAGAGTGTATCGCTTCAGGGTATACCTGAATAGAATGTATCAGATCAAAGTATATCTGGATAGAGTATATGAGATCAAATTGAAGTATATCTGAATAGAATCTAGGAGATCATAGTATACCTGAATACAATGTAACAGATCAAAGTATATCTAGTTAGAGTATATGAGATCAAATTGAAGTATATCTGAATAGAATCTAGGAGATCAAGGTATACCTGAATAGAATGTATCAGATCAAAGTATATCTGGATAGTGTATATCAGATCAAATTAAAGTATATCTGAATAGTGTCTTTGAGATCAAAGTATATATGAATAGAGTGTATCAGTTCAGGGTATACCTGAATGGAATGTATCAGATCAAAGTATATCTGAATAGAGTGTATCATATCAAAGCATATCTGAATGGTGTATCAGATCAAAGCATATCTGAATAGAGTGTATCAGATCAAAGTATATCTGAATAGAATGTATCAGATCAAAGTATATCTAAATAGATTGTATCAGATCAAAGTATATCTGAATAGATTGTATCAGATCAAAGTATATCTGAATCGAGTATATCAGATAAAAGTATATCTGAATAGAGTGTATCAGATCAAAGTATAACTGAATAGATTGTATCAGATCAAAGTATAT
The DNA here is from genome assembly GCF_978046115.1 of Saccoglossus kowalevskii. Taxonomy (NCBI): domain Eukaryota; kingdom Metazoa; phylum Hemichordata; class Enteropneusta; family Harrimaniidae; genus Saccoglossus; species Saccoglossus kowalevskii. The sequence continues at coordinate 20,685,680 of NC_140648.1, forward strand.
ATGAATAGAGTGTATCGCTTCAGGGTATACCTGAATAGAATGTATCAGATCAAAGTATATCTGGATAGAGTATATGAGATCAAATTGAAGTATATCTGAATAGAATCTAGGAGATCATAGTATACCTGAATACAATGTAACAGATCAAAGTATATCTAGTTAGAGTATATGAGATCAAATTGAAGTATATCTGAATAGAATCTAGGAGATCAAGGTATACCTGAATAGAATGTATCAGATCAAAGTATATCTGGATAGTGTATATCAGATCAAATTAAAGTATATCTGAATAGTGTCTTTGAGATCAAAGTATATATGAATAGAGTGTATCAGTTCAGGGTATACCTGAATGGAATGTATCAGATCAAAGTATATCTGAATAGAGTGTATCATATCAAAGCATATCTGAATGGTGTATCAGATCAAAGCATATCTGAATAGAGTGTATCAGATCAAAGTATATCTGAATAGAATGTATCAGATCAAAGTATATCTAAATAGATTGTATCAGATCAAAGTATATCTGAATAGATTGTATCAGATCAAAGTATATCTGAATCGAGTATATCAGATAAAAGTATATCTGAATAGAGTGTATCAGATCAAACTATAACTGAATAGATTGTATCAGATCAAAGTATATCTGAATAGAATGTATCAGATCAAAGCTTATCTGAATAGAGTGTATCATATTAAAGTATATCTGAATAGAATGTATCAGATCAAAGTATATCTGAATAGAGTGTATCGGATCAAAGCATATCTGAGTAGTGTATCAGATCAAAGCATATCTTAATCGAGTATATCAGATAACATTATATCTGAATAGAGTGTATCGGATCAAAGCATATCTGAATCGAGTATATCAGATAAAAGTATATTTGAATAGAGTGTATCAGATCAAAATATATCTGAATAGAGTGTATCACTTCAGGTTATACCTGAATAGAATGTATCACATCAAAGTATTTCTGAATAGAGTGTATCAGATCAAAGCATATCTGAAAAGAGTGTATCAGATCAAAGTAAATCGGAATAGAGTGTATCACTTCAGGGTATACCTGAATAGAATGTATCAGATCAAAGTATATCTCGATAGAGTATATCAGATCAAATTGAAGTATATCTGAATAGAATCTAGGAGATCAAAGTATACCTGAATAGTATGTATAAGATCAAATTATATCTGAATAGAGTGTATCAGATCAAATTAAAGTATATCTGAATAGAGTCTATGAGATCAAAGTATATATGAATAGAGTGTATCGCTTCAGGGTATACCTGAATAGAATGTATCAGATCAAAGTATATCTGGATAGAGTATATGAGATCAGATTGAAGTATATCTGAATAGAATCTAGGAGATCAAGGTATACCTGAATAGAATGTGTCTGATCAAAGTATATCTGGATAGAGTATATCAGATCAAATTAAAGTGTATCTGAATAGTGTCTTTGAGATCAAAGTATATATGAATAGAGTGTATCAGTTCGGGGTATACCTGAATGGAATGTATCAGATCAAAGTTTATCTAGTTAGAGTATATGAGATCAAATTGAAGTATATCTGAATAGAATGTGTTACATCAAAGTATATCTGAATAGAGTGTATCAGATCAAAGTATATCTGAATAGAGCGTATCAGATCAAAGTATATCTGAATAGAATGTATCAGATCAAATTATATCTGAATAGAATGTATCAGATCAAAGTATATCTGAATAGAACGTATCAGATCAAAGTATATCTGAATAGAGCGTATCAGATCAAAGTATATCTGAATAGAATGTATCAGATCAAAGTATATCTGAATAGAATGTATCAGATCAGGGTATATCTGAATAGAATGTATCGATCAAAGTATATCTGAATATAGTGTATCATATCAAAGCATCTCTGAATAGAGTGTATCAGATCAAAGTATATCTGAATAGAATGTATCAGATCAAAATATATCTGAATAGAATGTATCAGATTAAAGTATATCTGAATAGTGTCTTTGAGATCAAAGTATATATGAATAGAGTGTATCAGTTCAGGGTATACCTGAATGGAATGTATCAGATCAAAGTATATCTGAATAGAGTGTATCATATCAAAGCATATCTGAATGGTGTATCAGATCAAAGCATATCTGAATAGAGTGTATCAGATCAAAGTATATCTGAATAGAATGTATCAGATCAAAGTATATCTGAATAGAATGTATCAGATCAAAGTATATCTGAATAGAATGTATCAGTACAAAGTATATCTGAATAGAATGTATCAGATCAAAGTATGTCTGAAAAGAATGTATCAGATCAAAATATATCTGAATAGAATGTATCAGATTAAAGTATATCTGAATAGTGTCTTTGAGATCAAAGTATATATGAATAGAGTGTATCAGTTCAGGGTATACCTGAATGGAATGTATCAGATCAAAGTATATCTGAATAGAGTGTATCATATCAAAGCATATCTGAATGGTGTATCAGATCAAAGCATATCTGAATAGAGTGTATCAGATCAAAGTATATCTGAATAGAATGTATCAGATCAAAGTATATCTGAATAGAATGTATCAGATCAAAGTATATCTGAATAGAACGTATCAGATCAAAGTATATCTGGATAGAGTAAATCAGATCAAAGTACGAGTATATCTGGATAGAGTAAATCAGATCAAATTGAAGTATATCTGAATATAGTCTAGGAGATCAAACTATATCTGAATACGAAGTATATCTGAACGAATGGTCTATAACTGAATATAGTGTAATTGAATACATTGTACATAATAGTGTATGTGAATGAATTAATGTTAAGTAGACAAGATACAGGGAAATATTAGAATAATACTAGTATAATAAATAAAGACCGGAGTTCAGGTGGTTGTGACATTGAAGATGAGCTTGATATAGTTTCAATCATTGATATGTAAAGCCAGTAATTGGACTCTACTCGTGATTAGCAGATGTGGGTTCCAAGCACGACTGATTGCCAAGGTGGTTTATTAAATTTCAGGTTGTATCATGTCTGTATATAGTCGTGAGCGCTAAACATCAAGCACGAATCGAAGGTCAACCTTTTTTTTGGACAGGTTGCGTTCAGTGCGAAAACATAAAATTAACTGTGCGCGAGAAACCAGTCGGCTGTAGAACTACAGACATAAATTGATGTTTTAGGATTGATGCCATGCGTGGGTTTTACACGATAAACAATGATATCCATCTCAGTGAATCAGCATCTTCGCCTGTAGGCTTTCTAAAAATAACACTAATTAACTAATAGTTCTCACTGTTCATAAATCAGAAGAGTGGTTGTTCGCAATAGAGTGTATTGTTTTCTTGATTACTTACAATGTCCTCTTGCTTTGACATGGTAAATATTCTTGATGTTTTGGCTATTAGTGTGTTTGCCGAACTGAATATTATAAATCCTGATTCTGTTCATTTGCCATCTGTATAATCAACAAAGATGGTGATGTCACGCACATGCATCCAAACATGAGATTTGATAATCAATCCGCCATCTTTGTGACTAGCACAATGTCTAAAGAAAATTATGATTCGATCTCTATTATCAATCGCTAAATGCGGAACAAAATTCGGTCTAGGCAATCAATAATTGTCGCCAAGAATCAATTAAACGGAATTACTGAGCCCGGGCTTGATCTGGGATACAGCTATCGTTCGCCGCGATATCTGATATCTGTCCGTTAGACCCTTATGTTCCGGTTTTAGGAATCCGGCGAAACAAGATTAGAAAATTAGACTCGGCAACTCACGTCGTTACGTTGTCACGGCGATCAGAAACTATCTCTATCAATGAAATAACGCTGACTACTCGGGGTTTCTTAAACTCGCTTTTTTTCTTGGTCGCACGATAATACAAAGGAACATCTCCAATCGACATCGCTGAATGAGTGAAATATCTATTATTTCCAAATTTTTTGCTCGACATTTTACGTCTTGATATATATATATATATATATATATATATATATATATATATATATATATATATATATATATATATATTGTCCTGACGTATATAGTGGCTGAGAACAGAGGTTGGGGAGATGCAACACGACATGACTTTCTGCCAAGTATTTACATTTCGCAATTACCCATTCGATCGGGCGTGAAAGGTGAATATGCAGATAATTGGTTGTCGCGAGGGAACGTACACAGGTCGTGAACGGCACAGGCACAGTGTCCCGGTCAGTTAGTTTACCAGTTCATTGATATAAATCAGCGCGACCGAGACTCGCGGCAGCTCATAACTCTCGCTACTTGTCGGACTTTATAGAGCACCTCATGATCAAACATGAACAATGTTATACGTTCATAACCAGAAAGGCAGATATTTTTGCTTCTGCCCTCACTCTTTCAGATACCTCAGGTTTAAATCAACATCGTTGTGGACAGGATATAAAGAGGGCAGCGAGTGAAGGATATATCGGAAAATTCTGCATCTAGCTGTACTTTGTTAGTCAATGATGCATGTAAATTAAATACCGAGTCCCCTAAAACGAGGTCGGTATAAATGTTAATTCAAAAATGAAAGAAGTTCAAAGATTAAGTACAACTATGAGTTCGCCGGGGGCGCTATTTCGCACTTATAATTTTCTCCTTAACTAAATTATGCCCTGCAATATAACACAGTAGTAAACACGAAATTTTACATTTTTTTCACGTTTTTTTTTGTTTTAAATCATATTGAACCACAATATCGATTAATAAACCGGTATATATAATGACCAATCCAAACCGATATAATTGCTAGCTGCGAACAAGCAATTATTGGTCAGACATTCTCGTTGGGTTGTCGCTGCTGGCGCGCTACATCATTTCTGAAGATCGTGTTTGAATTACTAATAAAAAAAATACGCGCACAATTGCCTAGGTTTTTTGCCCCATTTAGCAATAGATTTACGATAATTTCAACAAATACCATTGAAATCCCTGGGAACGTAATTGGAGCAAAATCAGACGGCGAAAAATATGTTATCAATTTATGAAGGAAATTGTTAACAAACAGGAAACACCCAAAGTATAATGAGATAGTGTAGGTTGCGTGCTGGCCAGTGACAAGCGATCATGATGCATTGCATGTCTGTATCGTCTGAAAACTATGGTGAAAAAATATTTAGGGAATAAATAAAGAACAACATATTGCGGAATAACAGTACGAGTACGGTAATATGAGTTCCCTGTATATGTCGTAGATTTGCATACAGCCTCTAGAATTTGGGCGTGTATCAATGGCGGAAGCCGGCTTTTGCGCTAAAACAGCTTTCGCCATTTACAAACCCCTATGATATTTTATTTAGTTGAGAAAAATACCAACAAAATCAACAAGAGACTGCATGCACGTATCGGGATGCCACCCTGACATTGGTAAAATGTACTCTAACATTGGTACTAGGCAAGATAATATCCGACACTATTCGTCGAGAGTTTAAGAGATTTCAAATAGCAGGGACCTTGGAAACAACATCTGACTAGTATCGATATATTAGTACAATTCGCTAGTAACAAATAACCTTGCGAAAAATGTTATAGATGGTCGGTGAGGCGAATTAACGCGGACGCATATATACTCCAACATGGACGTGAAACCTGACTGGGTGTGAAACCCTCAACCCCGGTTTCGGTATGCTTTCACTCGCTACAGCGCATAAATGCCTGGAACTTTCAAGCCGAGAGTAGGTGCTATCAATGTTACACGAAGCATCAATACGACAACTATCCGCAAAGATGATAATACTGTCAATTGAAAAGCTACACAGAAGACACATAACAACGTTCGGCCATTTTTTCGACATAATGTGAAAGGGCTATTTGCATGTATGTGCAGAAGAGCGCCACCATATTTGCTATGTTTAAATTTACTTTCTCAAACTTTACACCTAAAACCCGTATTTTTAATTTAAATTTAATGCTCATATTTTAAATTTAGTTGCTCATAATTGTAACTTAAATGCACATTTTAAATATCCGATTTTCATATTTTTAATTTAAATTGTCATATTTTAATGCGCCGTAGTTTTAATTAATTAAGCTACAATAAGCAAAAACACGTTCTAGATGAAAACTACATGAATTTCTGAAAGTGAAAAAATAATGATTTGTTATTTAAATGGCCAATCAAAATGTGGGGTATTGGCCACAAGCGCTGCCCGACTATCGTATGACAACTTGGCTGCATGCTACATTTCTCTCAGTCTTAAACCATCCCGAGATTTTCCTACATGCGACATTTTCCAAATTCCGTCAGATTATGCGGGTTTGTTTTTCGAATATCACACTTTTCATAGCTTAGTATTAAATTTATGTATTTTATATCAAAACATGTCATGAAGTAAAGGTTCAGCAAGCGAGTTAAATATCAACGGAAATGTTTCCAAACACAGACAAATCTGCTGCTTGGAAAGGTGATTATAGCGTTATCAGATGAATCGAAATTACGGTTTCCAAAAAAGAAAAAAAAAAAAAAAACATTATTATAACCTTAAAAATAAGTCCAACATTTGATGCATTTATATAGTAAAAATTTACGTCATAAGGACTTTGCAAATAAGAGCATAATTATTTTAAAATAATAACGTTTTTAATAACGTTATCATGATGTTATTTTATAACAGAAAAATACAGTCATTTATTTATTTATTGCATAAATTATCATCATGCCATAATTACGTTTTTCATTGATGCATAACACATGTTGTTGTATGAAGTTATTAAAAATAGTAAACCAATATTTAGTAAATAACCTACTTTACTTTATTTTACAATACAATATACATCCAAAAAATGCCTTGTGATATAATTAGTACAGAGTACGAGAACCATATATGTCCGCACTTGGGTACCATGACGGGGGCCATGACAGGGGCCATGACGAGAATACTGTCGAACTGGTGCTTTCCGTTTGATGTTCAGCGTGGAAAAAAAAGGGAATGCGATCAGCAACGTGATTCTGTCGAAATGATCCGAATAGGGTGCAGTAAAAAAGCAGAATAAATGATTTTTGAGTTTTTTCAGCATTTTTGAGTAGCACGAGAATTGTTCAAACGTTCAGCGTTCGGGAGCGATAAGTAAACATCTGTGGTCGAGACCGACTATGCGCCCATGCTAGGAGAATAGTCCGGATCAACTGATAAGAACGCGCTGTTTCAATAATCAGCGACTCACGCAATTTTTAAATTCATGATATGATGCACTTACTCTAGTTCATGATGCACTTACCTACTTAAAATTCACGATTATATTCACTGCAGCGAGTGGATGTTTTTTGTATGCGGCGTATGGTTGTCGTTTCTTATTACCACACCCTCTCTCATTCCACGCGTATAATTCTAACCCGGAGGTGACACAATACACTCTAATTAATTGGTATCTCCTGCTGAGACGTGTTCATTTCATCAATAACATAGACTTACGAGTTATGAATTTATGTCACGTTTCATCGTGACCTATGTATCATTGCTATGAGGGCCCGGACTACAAAGGCTTATGTAATCATCTAGGCGCTTAGCTTGGCGTGGCATTGCAATGGTAGACGACCATGATATGTTTTAATGTTAATGTAGTCTTGAGTGTTTAAATGGGAACATACATTACAGTGTGTATTTTATTCCTTCAAATTATATTGAACCATACCAGATCTGAATCTGAACATGAAATATCTATATATACTTTATATCGTATTCAATCCACACTGTAATTTATGAATCGTATCCAAACCATACTGTGCGTAATTGATACATCGTATCCAATCCACTCTGTAATTGATACATCGTATCCAATCCACCCTGTAATTGACACATCGTATCCGATCCACCCTGTAATTGATACATCGTATCCAATCCACCCTGTAATTGATACATCGTATCAATCCACCCTGTAATTGATACATCGTATCCAGTCCACAGTGTAATTGATACATCATATCCAATCCACCCTGTAATTGATACATCGTATCCAATCCACCCTGTAATTGATAATCCTATCCAGTCCACGGTGTAATTGATACATCGTATCCAATCCACACTGTAATTGATACATCGTATCCAATCCACACTGTAATTGATACATCGTATCCAATCCACACTGCAATTGATACATCGTATCCAACCCATACTGTAATTGATACATTGTATCCAACCCACACTGTAATTGATACGTCATATTCAATCCACACTGTAATTGATACATCGTATTCAATCCACCCTGTAATTGATACATCGTATCCAATCCACATTGTAATTGATACATCGTATCCAGTCCACAGTGTAATTGATACATCGTATCCAATCCACATTGTAATTGATACATTGTATCCAGTCCACAGTGTAATTGATACATCGTATCCAATCCACATTGTAATTGATACATCGTATCCAGTCCACAGTGTAATTGATACATCGTATCCAATCCACATTGTAATTGATACATCATATCCAATTCACCCTGTAATTGATACATCGTATCCAATCCACACTGTAATTGATACATCGTATTCAATCCACCCTGTAATTGATACATCGTATCCAGTCCACAGTGTAATTGATACATCGTATCCAATCCACATTGTAATTGATACATCGTATTCAATCCACCCTGTAATTGATACATCGCATCCAGTCCACAGTGTAATTGATATATGTATCCAACCCACACTGTAATTGATACATCGTATCCAGTCCACAGTGTAATTGATTCATCGTATCCAACCCACCCTGTAAATTATACATCGTATTCAATCCACATTGTAATTGATACATCGTATCCAATCCACCCTATAATTGATACATCGTATCCCGTCCACGGTGTACATGATACATCGTATCCAATCCACAGTGTAATTGATACATCGTATCCAATCCACCCTGTAATTGATACATCGTATTCAATCCACGCTGTAATTGATACATCGTATTCAAACCACCCTGTAATTGATACATCGTATCCAGTCCGCAGTGTAATTGAAACATCGTATCCAGTTCACCCTGTAATTGATACATCGTACCCAATCCACACTGTAATTGATACATCGTATTCAATCCACCCTGTAATTGATACATCGTATCCAGTCCACAGTGTAATTGATATATCGTATCCAATCCACTCTGTAATTGATACATCCTATCCAGTCCACCGTGTAATTGATTCATCGTATCCAGCCCACCCTGTCAATTATACATCGTATTCAATCCACATTGTAATTGATACATCGTATCCAATCCACCCTATAATTGATACATCGTATCCCGTCCACGGTGTAATTGATACATCGTATCCAATCCACACTATAATTGATACATCGTATTCAATCCACACTGTACATGATACATCGTATCCAATCCACAGTGTAATTGATACTTATGATGCAAACCAGACTGTAATTGACAGATCGTATTCAATTAAATTTGCTACATTATCATTGTCCGAAGATACTGTAAAATTTACAATTGTAATTGAAATTGAAAGCCAAATTATTTGACAATAAAGATAGCTCAGCCAGTCACAAATTCGTATGATGAAAACACACTGGACACTCTTTTGCAACTAAATAATTATTCTTTTTCAACGATGCTTTGTGGATAGAAATGCACCGTGTGTAGCCCCCGAACTCAAAATATTTATTAGAAATCGTGACAACTGCATACACATATATACTGCCAGTTCTTGGTAATAACTTCTTGATAATAAAATACCTAACTGGTTATATGTCGACACGTGTTTTAGAACGATACTTTTCTACGTTAGTGTTACGTTAGTGTTGTGACGTTTGCCGTTTGCCGATAGTTCGCGGTATCTTGCTGTTTACTGTAATATGTCCAATTGCATTGTGATTTCCTATGATAGACGTTGCTGGCGTTTTTGCTAATTCATTCACTGATCGATGTCAAAGGTACCTCATATACCTCGTTCGATAACAGTCAAATGCGCATGGGAATCGCAACACTTTCATGTTATCTGCGTACACGTGCACAGTAATATATTCGTGACTCTCAGCTCGTCACCATGGAGAATTCTCTTTGGTTAATAACAAGATATATCTTAATTGAATTAATCTAATTGTGAATTGTGAGAGTGCAACATATCTTAATTTTGTGATTCATGTTTCGACTTATCGCCTATAGATTATATGAGTTAAAATCTTACAGAGTAAGTAGTTATTACACTTATCAACAATTTCACTCAATGTGGAATTCAAACCCTAATTTTTTGGGTTGTTACGAATTTCGACTTTTTTTTCATCTCTGCGCATCTACTTCTGCACATATTGACCTCTGACACACTGGGAACGATTTCAAATTATCCCGATTTATGCCATAAAATCATAAAAAATCTATTCGCATCGTACTAAATATTTTGATTACACAAAATAGAATACAAAACAGCGAATAGCAATACCTTATAACCTCAGTGTGAACATTCAAAATCGAGCTTTCCCTGATAGCTCACCAACGTTTTTATAATATTCTTGCAATACTCGTCGCTAGGTGGCGCTAAACACTCAAATACAAATTGTGGATAAAAAGTGTTCAGCATAAAAACACTTCATGAAAAAGATGGACTCAAGGTAAAATAAAAACGATTCATATACTAAGTTACTTTCATGTGCAATGTACAAATAGAGAATATTTTGCAATGAGGATAGCGAACATTCGTTTGACACCCAGCCCTGCTAATATAACAGATACATCAAGTCATATTCATCATAAATACACTTCTATGAAACATTTTTTTCAAAAGTATTTGTATCTTGAAAGTGTCCAAAGATGATCTGATTTATGTGGAATGTGTAGGTCGGACTGAACCATATTTATCCACGATGTGAAACATAATTTCAAGTATCCGATCATGGTGTAATAACCAGGGCCCGATCATGTCATTAGAAAGAACCTAATAGTGTTGTTGAGAGACAAGACGTTTTGTTTAATGCAGAGTACTCATTTATAAGTTGCCACTCCTACAACAAATGGTTTTAATACAAGATCGTTGTAAAAATTCTCTTTTTACAATAATTATAAAGTCAAAAAAACGCAACTGAGTGGAGTCTTTGTTAATAAGTAGGTACTAGTAATCAGCTGACTGATCCGCATATGTTTTGTGTCACTTAAGGGTTGGAACAAATTTAAATTAGTCACTGTGATATATAAAAGCTTTAAGGGAAGTATTTTTTCCCAAAAAAAATTGTCGTTGGAGAACTTGGTTTTTAGTTCCTGAAGAAAATGTGGTGACCCACCTAATACATAAATTGTGTTGCTCATGGAGACATTTCAATTCACAGTATATATCGTTTATATGTTTATTCAATGCAACGCAAATGCATATATGTGATGTCACGTGACCCTCTAAAGAATTGTGTAATATTTGGCGGGCATCTTGCCGCAGGTTGTTGTGGGTAGTCTCACGTAATAACGTATGAGATATATTCCGCCATTTTTGTTTTGCGTTGGGTCTATACTACTTATTGTAAAAACGCTTTTAGTAAAAGTGTTTACAAATTAAATTTAGATGGATGAAAACACTCGTAAATATAAATTTGCGTAAAATATATCAATATTTCAGTTTGTCAATCAACAATTATATAATGTTTTTTTTTGAAAATGAGGTGTATTTTATATCATTTATAAATATCGTGCATTATATTGTGTAGATTTCATAGCATGTGTTGTATGAAAAATAATCGATTATATAAAAAGAAGGTGTGCATGTTTCATCGAACTTGTTTTGTAAAAACATGTACTAGCTTCAATATATACAAAGTCATTTGCCTGACGCGAGTTTCTTGACTAGGATGGCGCAATTCACGTTAAGTTACATTCATTTCGTAACAAAACAATTTATTCCCATTATATTTGTACCACACGTTCACTTCACACCACATAGTCGCATTGTCTCACGTCACTTCGTATATACCATGCGGTCACTTTGCACGAACACGATCCATTAGTACGGGCGTAACTGGGCAACTGAATACTGATGACGACAACGATTAGTGGCAATGGCATGAATTACCCATTCGCTATCTAGAAGTATATTTTAATAATATATGCACTTGTCCGTATTTCATAACCGAAAATAATTCACAGTTATTTTTCGCAAGACCTGTTTTATCATGCTCCACAAGACCTGTTTTTTCACGCTTTTTATGGAAACCGTGGACGATAATGGTGTTGGTATGGAGTGACGCACGTGACGTTAACACCTCAAAAACATACATTGTGTGCATACACTGTGCATAAAATTACTTCTTGTATTATTCAAGTGTTATTGCGTTAACTTTTATACAAGAACGAATTCCTATATTTCATCTTACTTTATTGAACTATTTGTTTTATAGTCGAGTTTTATCTAAAACCATTATTTCCAGCTTTTACTACATGTCACGTATCAAAACCGAGGTCAAGACGAAGCTAACATTCAATTAAATTCTTATCGACTCTTGGTATAATTAAAAGACATGTTCCTTATATTTGGACTGAGCAAGAAATGAATGAAGAAAGCGGGCCTACCTAAAAAAATTAAACGGTTCGTAGCAAATCATCTAAAAATTACCAAAATCAGGGCGTGTAGGTTCAGTATTCGACACTCTTGCGAACAATAACCCTACTTGTCCAACCATAACACTTCGAGACAGTGTTATAAATTCCCGCAAATAATGTGGTAGACACAAGGGCTACCAATTCTTAAAAGTTAGTGGCCCCGATAAAAAGTAGGTGGTCCAGTGCTGTTAAAATCAGCACAAGCAACGTACAATACAGTATATACATTTAAATGAATGCAAGACTGTGAATAACAATGTGCTTCCTTGACGATAATACATGTGACGCAAAAACATATATAGAATACCATCGAACTACACGGGTGGTTTGTAATTTACACTAATCAATGTTATGTTAGATACAACTTCATGAGAAACATAAAAGTCACAACGATTTTAACTTTTTTTTTTATTTTTTCACTTTCACCAGAAATTTGTGTTTGTCTTTTACATTCAGATAAGAAAATCTCTAGAAAGTGAATTTAACAAAGACCACTATGACTGTTATGTTCAAATAAATTACATAACATCTCTGGAAAAAGTGAAAAGATCTGATGAGTGCCTTCTTATTAATTAGTACTCGTTTGATTGATCAGACTGATGTCAGAATTAAATCAATGAAATATACAAATTTGCATATAATAATGTAGTTGCTGTTGTTATTGTTTTAAATGGTCGAGAAATCGTGACGCCCAGGAAATTATAGATGATATAAAAACATCTAAAGATGTTCTAAAACTATTTCATATCTGACTGTGTGATTTGTTAGTTATATAAAATATATTTTAAACATGTTTTTACAAAGAATAATTAGATATACTTATAAATATTATTATATAAAAATATAAAAAAGTTCATTTTGAGCAACTTATTCAAAAAAAAATATTCCTCAATCATTCTCAGATTCGGAATGAGTATAAGATGCGTTGGTTATGACCTGCTGACTTATTTTCTGTGTAGGGGTTTCACATTTTGTTGCATCATTATTTTTATGAAAATTTGTGAACTTCACCTTTCTCGCACTTTTTGGGCCGTCTTCTTTTGGAGTGGGTGTTGCCAGTAACAAACTTGCCTTGCACATACTTCTAGTATTTATTCTTACACTTTCGATTGACAGAAAGAGCAACATACATAACGTGAATTGCCCTAATCTATAAAAGTCCCTAGGCCAGCTTATTTTATTTTAGTCATAATCTTTGCTAGCGGGCGATATTTGAATCCACTGTTGGCTGTATTCCGAAAATAAAACATAGTTGAACTCTGGTGACCTTGCCCTTTGTTATATAATATAATTCCCTTTATCATAGTTTGTTTCAATATAAATATGCATTGTCATAATTAATTTTGAATACAAACAAGTTTTGGGGTTGAACCAACAGTGGGGAATCAGTCTACCGAATGTCCTTAAAAGATGTAAATATCTTACAAAAACATTGGTGCCTTATTTGTTTAATTATTTTAAGGAACATAATTTCCAGCTTTATTGAAAGTAATTGAGATATTTTAGAATAAAAACAAATGTCTCATTGCAAAAAAAAGTGCTGCATTTAGATGTGAATAGATTCATAAAACATGCAAGATAACAGAAAAATTTAGCTGGCTTTAGTTCAAGTATTTTGTACAGGTGTCTGTCAAAAATGAATGATTCACTGAGACAAATATGAACTGCCTCATTGTGTGACTACTGTATTATATGAAAAGTAAAAAACACCCTTTATGAATAGCTATCATGTTGCAAGCTCTGCTTTGTATGCAAATCAACTTAAATAGTTGGTTCCAGTGGAGGGAGAAGTCAACAGTACTGTTGCCTCCTGAGAATCTACATCTTCAAACACTGCAATCTCTGAAGTGCGTTTTTAAACTAGTATCATAAAAACTCTATCATTCTGTTCTAATAGCTGAAACATATTCCTGTGAATTTTCATTTGTCGAATGAACTGTTTGTCAAATACAGAATACATATATTTTAGAATAATTTTCTTTTTAAAATGTGGATGAAATGTTTTGCTTTTAATGTATTTTTTATGTATTGTTTTTGATTTGATAACTTTTGACTAAACAGATTTTCTATTAGCTTCAGATCTCGATCAAAGTTTGGCACCCAGTTCATAGCAGGGCTTATATTAATTTTCTGACATCTTGTTTTCTGTAAAGATTTTATTGGTAGGTTTGCAAATGTGTATCAGACTGTGCAATCTCTCCATGAGTTGGTTTTGAAACCCAGTATGGGATTCTGAGATACATTACCAAGGATATTATTACAAGATAAATCATTTGCTTCATTGAACACATACAACAATGCATATTTCCACTGAGATCAGTGACCTTTGATGTGTATCACCAGTGATCAGTCAAGTAGAAACAGTCAAATTATTTTATCAGATTTTCTCAATTGTTGCATGATATTTTCATACAGGACATCTGTTGTTCAAACTCAGGGAAGACTTTATACTGATGAATAAGGTGACCAAGTTTGATAAAGTTTGGAATAGAATTAGTAAAGTTATTATGCACACAATAACAATTATTAACGACGACGACGACAACATCAACAACGACGACGACAACGCCGGACAAATTTTTTCCCTTAATATACCTTTCCCTTCCATCTTTGATGGTACGGGCAAGGTAAAACGATGTGGTATTTAAAGGGCCAGCGAACGGTGCATAACAAAGAACGTGAAACCGCAGTCAATTGTTGTTTTAGTTGCCAGACTCGCATAGTTGAGTTGCAAGGCGGCATAACACATCCAGTCGTAGTGCCAATGAAAACCAATGTTAGTATGAAAACATTTCCATACCATAGAGTGCACACGTGATGTTATATTACTATTACTTATGCCAGAGAGGGGGGGATAGAGGGACTGTGCTGACGCTCATCGTATAACCTACTGCTCAAAAAATTAGGTGGACAACCGGGTGACAACGTTACAAAAAAAGCCGCAGCATCAACACGTTAGTTACTCCTTACATGTCAGCTCACAGGTCACCGATTATTAAATATTTTGTAATATAAAATCTATTTTGAAATTAAATTATACAAAACGGTTATATTATGGTCTCGGTAACAATGATCGTGGTCATGGTATCCTTTTCGCGATCCTCCGTCTCCCTTTTGTCGTCGATGGCGTACTTTTCCTCACAGCGCGCAACGACATGATGATACATATATATACTTAACTATTAAAAATTAACTTAAATTTTTGTTTCGTTTTGATTTTTCCCCTGTTACATAAAATTAAAATATTTTTTTTTAAATATATAGGAGAAAGAGAATATTAATGTATAGTGATCTGTAGAGATTTGTGATCATACATTTGTAATTTCAGAGATTTCTGTTTTTTTATAGTGAGCTTCTTTTCAAGTTCTATTTGTTTATTTACTCTTGCAAATAATTTGAATTCCACCAAAGTTAACTTTATTCTATTCTATTCCATCCACGAGTATATATATATACGATTCATTTGAGTGGTTTGTCAATTTGTCACCAGACATGAAATTTTGTTTGAGATTACTATCAGGGGTAAATACTTCTCTCTCGGGGTTCTCCACACTTGTCAGGGGGAATCACGTCTCGTCTCTCTATCGCGTCCCCTTGAGGTACGGGATCGGGGAAGTCACTTATACTTTACAGTCAAATAAGACACACACAACGAAATACGTTTCAGCTCTCGTCTTAGTCGGTCAATCGAGCACTCTATAAGACACGGCGCCCTGGGGAAAAATCTCCAAGACTATCGCAAGGCTGACCCAAGACTCTCTTAGACTGCGTCAACACTCGCCCCAAGGCTCTCCAGGACTGCCCTCGACTCGACTGCCCAGGACTGCGTCTATCGTGCTGTGCTCCCCAAGACCAACTCAAACTCTCTTTATTCATTTTCAAAACTCTAACCAATTACAAAGCAGTAAAAAGACTCTAGGGCGTAACTTTCAATCATAAAGCCAATCACACTAAGTACTGAATACGTCATATCTTTTGATTAATCGTTCACTACATTAATAACTATGAATACCAACTGTCAGAATCGCGACGGTTATCTGGTAATTAGTTCCAAATCACTGAGCCAAGTTCCGTCCAAAACATCAAATAGGCCTAAACGATGACAGACATAACACAGCAATTCGCTAATAATCAGCTAATTAAGTCGGTTAACAGATACGCAAAAACAAATTTATGACATTACATTGCAATTAATCTTAATTACATTCATTCTGCATTTGTTTTCGTAAATTGTGTACATGTAAGAAATAAACAAAGCCACCGTGTTATATAACATTTATAATTCAGTAAGTGGTAATCATTAGACAATTAGGGTGCCTGTATGTAAATAATAATTGTTTCCCATCAACATGGAAACTATTTTTTCAGTGTGACAGCTATTGTACGAGGGATGCAGCAATGCGTTCGAATGCAGGTGATTGCAAGTTAGCAATTTTACCCCATCTCGAGATGCTAGCTCGTAATGCACTAGTTGCATGGAGTGGGGGATAAATTTATAACTGAACACAGGCATTGTTGTTTGCTGGAAATATCTAAGCATAGCCTATAAAACACGTGCATTGTTGTCAAAACACCGAGTCCGGTAGAAGCACTAAAAATACCACCACCCCCCCCCCCCGCCCTGCTCGTAATTTCAAATAAAATTTGAGCATTCTGGTTTTGACTGTTCTTCGGAGAATGAACTTACTTTGCAGAACACGGTGAGCGAGTGAAAGATCGTGACCGACGGAGGACATAATACCATTATAACAATTTTATGTGTGATGTTTTATATACCGAAACCTTCAATAACCGGAAATAACCGGCTGTAACCTGACCTATAAACTGACCTGACCTGACCTACAACCTGCGCTTTGATGCTGTCGTGCACGTGTACTACCATGCATCTTAGACAGTCCTTAAATGTCGTGTAAGGCACGGTATAACGCGTGGCGTCCTGACTCACAGCTTCCAAATGTGCGTCATGGTCACCTCGTGATGTATCCTATCAAATTAAAAATACGCACGATGTGTAGAACGCTGTTTGAAAGCTGGATTTAG
Source organism: Saccoglossus kowalevskii (assembly GCF_978046115.1). Taxonomy (NCBI): domain Eukaryota; kingdom Metazoa; phylum Hemichordata; class Enteropneusta; family Harrimaniidae; genus Saccoglossus; species Saccoglossus kowalevskii. The sequence continues at coordinate 20,703,269 of NC_140648.1, forward strand.
AAAGTCGTGTGAAAACTACTTGACATACATATTGCGTGTCATTAATCATACTAACAACCTTTCAACGTGCCTATGTATTTGCTATATTAAATCACGTGAGTTATATGCTTGTAGGCTTGGTTCCTTTCTCCCACGCCAGGTAAAAAAATAATTAACTAGTTCATGAATTAATAATTATTCAACAGACAAAGAACTGTATAATAAGTAGTAATTAATTATATGTTCTAAATAAATCCCTTTCCCCCAAATGCCGTAATAGGAGTGTTAAACGTTAACTCGCCCGCTCAGCTTGGTAATTTATGGCTCTGCGTTTCCATTTGCGCATGCGCTCTGACATTTTATTATCGTGAGGTGAAAGTGTTCTTTTCAGGCTGACATCACCTGATCGTTCGTCTGCAGTGGTGCTTAACAAAGAACTCAACACGTCGGTCTAGCGTTCAGTTAAAATATATAGCATATCACAGGCATTATTCTTCAAAGTCAACAATCAGCGACGTATACGCCGGTAAGTAAGTTGCGTTTAAACTGGTAATTATGAAGGGTCGGTGATGCATGGTTAGATGAGCCCGCTAGTCGGTTAGTTGAGGCCGGCCTGGGTTTTCACGTTCCGCCCTTCCGATCATTTGGAATTTAGCCGGATTTAACCCTATTACTATCAAAACTTATTTTTAGCTGACTACTATATCGTGCAAAGCTGCAATATTTTGTTCATCGCGGTGCTTACTACTGCGACGTGTTATGGTGTGTAATTATACAGTGATACAGCATGTGCAGTGCTGCCGCTTGCTAAGTGTCGGACTGTAGTAGGCGAGGTGCCGATGCGTTGTACATGCTTTATGACAGCCTCGGCTCAAATGTTTGACCGCGTCACGTGATTTTCTGCGTACGTAAATATGCCGGTAATTTTCACGTTATTTATGTGCTGCTCTAATAGTACTAGTACTTGTAGCCATGTGTAAATTTTCAAAATGTAAATATTCCGTTACCGGGCTGGAAAATGATGTGTGGAATGTATCGCGGCTGGACCTGGTTCTTTGTTTCAAATGCAATAGTACTTTGGCTTCAGTGAGTGTGTGCGTTGTCGTACTACAACATCCGTCTGGCCTTGTTTTTATTTACCGCCTCTCTCTGGATTTGAAGTAGCATGCAGCTAACGTCTACACACTTGTGGTGTCACATGTGTAATAATTGGTATTGATTGATTTAATTCTTGAATACCAGTAAGGTTTTCTTTCTTATCTTAATAAAATAAGACCCTATCTACTTGAAAAAACAAACAATACAATAAATATGAAAAATAATTAACTATTTGATCAAAGGTATACTATATGCATTTATTAGCAATTCATCTGGCGGTCGGTGTGATATGTATTTGCAAGGCAGGTGTCAATGCTTGTTTTATTATTACGTATTTTTTTACTATTATTTACTTGGCATAATTTTATTATATTCTCCTTGGTTATAACAAGGGCGGCTGTTTTCTAAATTCACGTTTACTGCATTCACGCGTTTTTACACGTGCTTTCATGAATTCTAGAACTGTTTTGGGTGTAAAGTTTCAATGTACCTGATCATGGACTCTTTGAATACCAAGGTCAACTTTTGTGATCTTTTACAAAATAACCCTGTAAAATGTGTCGTGTAGTCGATTTAAATTAAGTCCAACTGCTTTTACAAAAAGGTATAAAAATGTTGGCGGAACAATTTGTGGTGTTCAAAATGATTACAGTTTGTATCGGATGTCAACGTCTAGTTTGTGTGACCAGAGTTGAGCTGAATCTGTCATCTGGTCTTGATTATGGTTATGATCGACGTCTCCCGGACGCAGACGAAACTAACTGTCAGTGAATGGAACCGTTGTTTGTAACCCCAGCTCGGTATGTGCGGCGTGGACAACTTCAATTGAAGGGCGTAAAAATCGGACTCGATCGGTCGGTGTTTGACCTTGAGGCTACACCCCCCCCCCCCCCGATGACGCGTGCGCGCCGGCAGTTCATAATGAAACAATTTTACTCAATATTGAATTTGTGCTAACCATAAGTTGTTTGTAGTAATCTCAGTTACGCCGTTTTTGTAAATTGTATTTATACACTTGAAATAAAGTCAGGGAACTACTGTAAAAGCATTAATGATTATTCGCTGGTTTTTAAATTTTTATATTTTCGCCGATGAGAAAAATCTACTGAATTAAATCCACATGAACATTCTTTCTCTTTATGAATATAAAACTCAGTACAATTACTCAAAACATCAAAATAGTGAAATTAAATGTCAGTGAAAATAAATGGTTTCACAGTAGTCATAAACTGTACTCCTAGATTCACTCGATGTACCCTGCTCAATCTGAGCTGTCCGTCGTCATGGGCCCTATTAAAATGATTGTCGGCTAGCCTTTTCGTGAACGTAGATTATGGTTTTCCGAACTGAACAAAAGCTGAAGAATCTATTCAGACTGAAGCTTGTATAGGTACACTGAATAGACTTGCTACGAACACGCCAGCAAACAATTCACAAACTTGAAAGGACTAGGTCCAAAAATGGGCATATAGGTTGGTTTACACAACGCAGCGCACCAGGCAAGGCATGCATTGCCCCCGAGTTGTGTGCTATAATCGCGTGTCGCTTTTTACTATAATATGGGCTTTCATTCTTTATTATTATTATTTCACGCTTTTATGAGCCCAACGACAATCTCTCTTTTTCTTAGATTGTCTGCATTCTCAAATATACAATATACAATAAACAAATAAATAAATAAATATCTACATTTAAGTAAAATACCAAACAAGACGTGGTAAACGTACTAGTATTCACGGGAGGGAACTTTCTATAAATAGAACCTTAGTTAGCATGTTTAGCAAGGCGTAACTTTAATTTATTAAAAAATGTAACATAATTAAAGAATCCAACAGTCACCAACGTTTTGGTTTTAATCTTAGTACAAAAGTGGAAGGGGGAAAAAGCTGTATGGGCGCATATCCGTGGAATCCGTGTTAAAACATGGGGAAATATAGGCAGTATTCAGAATAACAACCATAATTAGTATTTATGACGATTACGTCATGATTTGTTTATACATGTTAACAAAGAATCCCATTCGATTCAATTTTTATTCAGGTTCAGTTTGACCCATTGTTTGGGTGAAAAGTAGATGCCCATAACGTTTTACTTTTTACGATTATTGCTAATAAACACTACACAAGTCTTATTGTTATAGTCTGATGTTATGTTTTTATGGCGGTCAACTACCTTGAGCGCCGATGTTTGTAAATCAATATTGCTTTGCCAATAGAGTATCCACTAAAGCACTCTGTGAAATACTGGCAGTACGAAAGTACAATCAGGTACACACGACCGATTGCCTTGAAACATTTGACTCATTTTACGACGTTTGTTATAATAAATACCTGCCGTGTGACATGCGGCAGAACTATTGTGGAGCGCGGGGCATCGTTACATGCGTGGGGGTTACATGCGATTTGGGGGGGGGGGGTTAATCTCGTAACAAATTTCGTCAGTCGAAGAGTTTCATGTATTAACAGTTTATGTAGATGTCAGCTCAGGTTCGTTGTCCAGGATCACCGAGCAGATCGTCTACTTTTCACAAGGCCGTCGTCCATTGCGCGTGCGTGATCTACAAATGCAGTTCCGTGTTTCGTCATTTACAGTACCCCTCTTGACCTTCAAATTAGGACAAGGTCACCCAACTAAATATTGTCTGCATCCTTTACAGTCCACCATTCACTGTCGTATTCAGGTAACTGAAACACCATGCCGGTCCATACCCGAAGTCAGAAGAGCACGAAATCGGAATCGCGTGTTGAAGGCAAAGGGAAACAGAACATGGAAGAAAACAAAAGAAAGGGAGGTGAATGGGGGCGTGCATGGTAAGCATTGACAGTATCAAAAACGTAGATGTCAAGTATTTGTTTTCACTTGTTTAACGTTGGATCACGGGTTCGTATTTCGGAATGGAATCGCTGATACGACTGCTAGTTACCTTATGGGACAAAAAAGTTATAATGGGACACGACGCGCGATATACTATGTTAATGACAGTTTATAAATGCGTGTATTTTAATCATGTGGAACTAGACTCATTAATATTTTGTTTGCCCATGCTCAACCAGAAATCACTTCTAATGGGACTGGAGGGTGCAATAGTGACGACGAACACGTATATTATATATTTTTTTTAATTCTCGTTTGATACTGAGTGTTTATGACCAATTATGACTTATCATAAATTTGAAAGTAAACCAAATATTACACACACGCAGTAATTGGTATTTACGTACAAAAGCGACCAGCGCGCATGTGTAAAATTATCTTGTGTCGTAAAACGTTTTCTTTCTTTTTTTTTAGTTCACGATATTGTCATAATCCAATGTATTTATTAACATGCAGTATTATAACAATACACATTTTCTCCATATAGAACTTTAAAATGAAAATTCCCAACGGAACATCCGTGGTTACGTACTGAAAATATAATACATATAGGATATGATTCTTTGTCTAGATCCGACAAAAAAAACTACAATCAAAACATTATCGTTTGTCCTGTCAAATGCAGTTGGTCCATATTGTATCTTTGTCATTTCACTATAAATACTTATGTTGATAACATAGCTACTTTTTCATGCGTCTGTGATGTTTCATTCCAGGGAAGTTGACTTATTCTCGTACATTGGTGTGTGCGGTCTGCTCATGTTTGCCCCAGTCCTGGTTGTGTATTTCTTTGTGTCCTGTGATAAGTACCAGTGCGCCCTAAGTGGGCCATTGCTTGACGTTTTCAGCGGCAAAGCAACTCCATACGATATATGGATGAAGGTGCCTTATATGACGTCACAAGCCTGGAAAGTAGGACTTGTATGGATTTCGTTCCAGGTATGTTTTTTTTTATTCTTAGCCATATTGTAATGCTCTTTGCTATACAGCGCATGAATTTGTTTTATCACATCAATGAAACAATTATTTTCCCGTTTTTTTTTTTTTAATACATATCTTTGAACTTGAGGGACTTTGATAGTAACGTATAGTTTTGATTTATTGCTGTGGCGAACTCAATGAAATTTTTGATGTGCTTCTAATATATTGAATACAGTATTTCATATTTGAGATATATGCCTTCAATACCTTCTGCGTATTCTTTGATTGTTATGCGACTAGCCATACGTGTTTACAATCGTAGCAGTTATGGACTCAGAGTTTTAGCCTGATTGATTCATGGTGACTCAATCGTATAGCTTCTAGAAACAGAGATCACCCTGTAACAGTTAATTGTTCAATCATCCAACAATAGAAATTTATTTAATCTCATTGAAATCAAGCAGTACAATGGTACTAATGCAGTCAAGGAAAATTTACATAAACTAGACGATTAAATATGCACAATAAGATTGTGTTAAATAAGTAGGATATATTACAATAATGAACAATAAATGTAAAATTATTCCAGTAATTGCAAACAAAAATTATAGATGCATAAAAAGCACTGGTATGAATACATTCTGGTTGTCTCTAAATTTGTTTAACATATTGTGCTTTCCTCGCATCATTTCTCAACTTATTCCAGATGAAAAGTGCCTAATATCTAAATGAGTGTAGTCCATGTGTAGTGGTACTGACACAGGGCACACGACGCTATGCCCACTTGAATGCATGGTACTGTTTCTTTATTCGTTATTAAAACACTAATGTATGTAGCAGCATGCACGGTATGAAAACATTTGGTATAAAGGTAATATAATAACCTTCAAAAACACTACCTTGGCACTATCTACCGTGGCAACGTTGTGCATATATTGTGGGTTACGTACATGTATACATGTATATTTATTTGTACCATAGTCGTCTTGAAATTGAAACCATGGGATAACAAGATCAAAGTACCGACAAATTTGAATATGTGACTTAAACTGATTACAAATTAATAAGTTACACGTATTCACCGTGACAATTTGATTGGATGAAGGTTAGCAACACGTAGTACAAATTAAATTAGAGTCACGTGACGGTTATCATAGTGTTACTACACGTGACCCTAATTTTTTTAAATACTAGTCATAGCAGCACTACCGAATGTAATTCTTAAGCGTACCTTGCGAACAACTGGTACTGGCATTCGCTGGTAAAACCACCGTGATACTGTGGTAAAACGTCAACTTAGTGGTCTTTCCTATACTTTAGTTCCGTACTCCTGATTTGACTGCTGGTCTTCGTGGACTGCTCCCACTTCGATTGCTAGGTGCACAGAATATTATTCTTCATTTTAACTGTTTTACCTCAATAGAGGCGATGTATACTCCACGATTTGAACGATCGATATTGTTTTGATTTTCAAGGTCCCGGATCACGTGACGCACCGCCTGTGTCAATTTATAGTCATTGCGTATTACTATTTATACATCTTGCAATGTTTGATCTTGTTTTTATACTCGTATAATGGGGTAGTAAATTTTGAATTGACAGGTAGTCCAGTGTCTGTGTGGCAGCCGTGTAGAATCATACCTCGCATTTCCTCCTTGCAGTCTGCTCGTTTATACTAAGTAAATTTACATATGTGATTAAAATCATCATTTTTATCACCCTTGTCACCGTGATTTCGTCGGTAAAAAAAAACTGTTTCCACAAGTGTTAAAACTTATTGAACTTTTCATACAAAACAGTTTGAAACAACGAACAATGCTTTGAACAGACTTAACAGTTCTCATCTAGAAGCAAAATTATAAATAATCTTGGTTTTAGTATGAATGCCTCTAACCAATCACATTTAGAATTAATGACATGATGATGCACGATTATGTAGGATTTCTGATCACGTGATAATGTTCAACAATTTAACTATGCATTTGCGCGTAGACCTTAGAAAACAATTCTAAGGTCTATGATTTGCGAAAGCTTGTTGCAATATCTTTATATCTAAAAACTTTTAAAAAAATAAGCCGTTACAAATTATGTGGTTTTTATGAGAATGTGCAATAACTGTGAGTAAACAGTGAAATCCGGCAAAATAAAAAATTGACGGTTGTCGAAGAGAGCGCCATTATTTTAAAATTGTATTGCCTATACACACCAGTAACATGATTACTTTGCATAACTTAGTCCCAGATAAAATTGTATTGCCTATACACACCAGTAACATGATTACTTTGCATAACTTAGACCCAGATAAAATTGTATTGCCTATACACACCAGTAACATGATTACTTTGCATAACTTAGACCCAGATAAAATTGTATTGCCTATCCACACCAGTAACATGATTACTTTGCATAACTTAGTCCCAGATAAAATTGTATTGCCTATCCACACCAGTAACATGATTACTTTGCATAACTTAGACCCAGATAAAATTGTATTGCCTATCCACACCAGTAACATGATTACTTTGCATAACTTAGACCCAGATAAAATTGTATTGCCTATCCACACCAGTAACATGATTACTTTGCATAACTTAGTCCCAGATAAAATTGTATTGCCTATACACACCAGTAACATGATTACTTTGCATAACTTAGACCCAGATAAAATTGTATTGCCTATACACACCAGTAACATGATTACTTTGCATAACTTAGTCCCAGATAAAATTGTATTGCCTATACACACCAGTAACATGATTACTTTGCATAAATTAGTCCCAGATAAAATTGTATTGCCTATACACACCAGTAACATGATTACTTTGCATAAATTAGTCCCAGATAAAATTGTATTGCCTATACACACCAGTAACATGATTACTTTGCATAAATTAGTCCCAGATAAAATTGTATTGCCTATACACACCAGTAACATGATTACTTTGCATAAATTAGTCCCAGATAAAATTGTATTGCCTATACACACCAGTAACATGATTACTTTGCATAACTTAGACCCAGATAAAATTGTATTGCCTATACACACCAGTAACATGATTACTTTGCATAACTTAGACCCAGATAAAATTATATTGCCTATACACACCAGTAACATGATTACTTTGCATAAATTAGTCCCAGATAAAATTGTATTGCCTATACACACCAGTAACATGATTACTTTGCATAAATTAGTCCCAGATAAAATTGTATTGCCTATACACACCAGTAACATGATTACTTTGCATAAATTAGTCCCAGATAAAATTGTATTGCCTATACACACCAGTAACATGATTACTTTGCATAACTTAGTCCCAGATAAAATTGTGTTTATATTTCTACAAAAGTCAGAAATTGATATTAAATAGCACGGTTGCCACAAACAATTATTTTTAACGTTTTGTTGTACGTTTTCGGGTAAAAATAAATTAGAGGAAATGTCCATGCACAGTGAGACTAATGACCACAAAGTTGGATGCTGCCTGTGGCGCTGTAAAGCGCAATAACTCGTGCATGTGAAGGAGATTGAACTAGCCTAGGAAGTAGAAATGTTTCATTTTCGGCCTTCGCTTGGACGCAGTAGCAACAGATGTTACGATTTCTCGTATAACATGTATAATATTAGAAATAGCAGGACATAAGAAGTGGTTGCCCATCAAACAAATCCCCCTGACTTACGCTTCTCGTATAATTTTGATTGTTTAAGTAGGCAGAATTAGAGACGTCGATTTCGAGGAGAACAACAGGAGAAAAAACATTGAAACACTGATCTTGAAAAACATCTTATGGAATTTGGTAAAATGAAATTCACATTTTATAGACAAAACAAATGTAAAAACGAAGGGAATCGTGGCTGCAACATTTTTAGTCACCTATACAGTCACATAAAGACCGACCCTTTCAGCACTCTGACAAGCTGACTCATCTCGATTTTGAGGGATAGCATTGTGACTATAACGGTATCTACAAAATCAGTCCTATTGGAGGGCACGTTGTAACCAAATGAATCCGATAATATAACTAGCCAATTAAATGGCGCATTCATTCAAAATGCATTTACTCAAATGATTCACTGTAAAAACGTTTATTTTCACCGACGTTTAAAGCGGGGAGTCGTTACCTGTGCATGCATCAGATGGCCATAGCGTGTCATTGTTTACAAACAAGCGTCTACCCATGAGCCTTTGCGTTGTTAGCGTGTGTTATCGTCGCTTGGGACTCAATTCCCGCGCGTGCGCTGGTGTCGATCCCCTGCTTTAATTTAACTATTTTTGATGTCATGGGAAATTTCACTGGGATTCACAAACTTGGTTAGGAAACAATGAGTTATATTGCTACTCTACAAGTTCTTGTGGATTTAATTTTCGGGATTGACTTATAAACAAAAATAGCAAAATTAAAAACCGTCGAATAATTAACGCGTCTGTGATGCGGGAGTGAAAATGACAACTGATGATGCATAATAAATGCTTCACTGAGATCAACTTGATTTCATGACGTCATATTAAATTAACGTTTATTTCTAGGCACTTCTCTACAACGTTCCGGATGTCCTTCATTACATCATTCCAAATTACAAAGGCGGTATCCGTCTAGGGTCAGTAACTCCGGCAGGGAACCAAATGTGGTACCAAGTGAATGGACTCCAAGCTTGGACCATCTCGCATATAGTCTGGTTTGCTAATGCCTTCTACTTCAACTGGTTCTCGCCGACCGTTATCTTCGATAACTGGGGTGGTCTTCTCTGGGTGGCAAACATTACTGGCAATTTCGTCTCTGTTTTCGCCTACATCAAAGCAAAATTCTTCCCCACCAATGCCGAAGACTGCAAGCGCAGCGGGAATATCTTCTATGATTTCATGATGGGTGTAGAGCTTAATCCCAGAATCGGCAAATGGTTTGATTTCAAGTTATTTTTCAACGGTCGCCCGGGAATTGTAGCGTGGACTCTGATCAACCTGTCGTTTGCCTGGAAACAGTATGAACTGTATGGTCACGTGACCAACTCTATGATTTTAGTGAATATCCTTCACTGTATGTATGTGGTTGATTATTTCTGGAACGAATCCTGGTACTTGCATACTATTGACATCTGTCACGATCACTTTGGTTGGTACCTGGGATGGGGAGACTGCGTCTGGCTGCCGTATCTTTACACTTTGCAGGTAAGTCTCGGAGAGCTGAGGGGCGTCGCGTGCGTGATAGTGAGAGGGGTTGTGTGACTGGTTAATTAACACATTTTACAAATAAAAAAAAAAGGATCGATGTTTATTCTTGTTGAAACGTGTACTGCATATTATTTCAAATTTTAACAGGACAAACACAGAGCCAGACTGCAGTGATTGAAAGAAGTTTGGTTGAAAAGTTTGAAGTCAGGGAACTTTACCAGCACATTTCATTTCCCGAATTAATTGTGAAGATTTTCACACCTAAATCTACAAAATGCTAAACCTACTGTCTCCTTTCTGTAGACGTAACGATGGGGACTTAATTTTGTTGACACAGTTTTTTGTTCACGTATGTAACGTATTCTGACCACGCTGTTTACATCAAAACGTGCCACCCTAATATTGACCACCAATAATGTACATTTTTTGCAGGGACTGTATCTTGTTTACAACCCCATTGTGTTACCGCCTGTTCATTGCGCTGTTGTGCTGACGCTCGGCTTGCTTGGTTACTACATTTTCCGCGCTGTAAACCACCAGAAAGATTGGTTCCGGAGCCACGATGGGGACTGCTTGATTTGGGGCAAGAAACCTGAATATATCCAATGTAGTTACGTTTCATCGGACGGCACAGAACGACAGAGTAAGCTGCTGGTGTCTGGGTGGTGGGGCGTCAGTCGTCATATGAACTACACCGGTGATTTGATGGGGTCGTTGTCCTACTGTCTGTGTACAGGGTTCGGCCACTTGCTGCCTTATTTCTATATTATTTATATGACCATATTATTGGTGCATAGGTGCATACGCGATGAACATCGTTGTAGATGCAAGTACGGCAAGGACTGGAACCGGTACACCGCACGCGTGCCCTACAGATTACTACCGGGAATATTTTAGTATGTTTTTGAACCAGGTGTTATTCATAGTAACTAGTTTGTTTGCTTTTTCTGAGATGCTGAAATGTTCGAGTTACGGACATCGAGTTACGAGCATCGAGTTACGAAAATGTGGGCGTTCATCAAAAAAAAATGTATGTTGCCTATAACACAAAGTTTATTGAACACAGAGTTACAACTTGGACAAGGTCTCGCAAAAGTGGGTGTGGTTTCTAAAATATGGGCGTGGTCATTTTTGTAACTCGAACATTTTTGTCCGTAACTCGAACTATTAAGCACCTCGACTTTCATCACCATGATGCCATAAATCATGTTCGACATTATTCATAATTTTAAAATTGACATATAAATTTCATGACATCAGTACGTTTATCGCCACCTATTACTCACTGATACCTTTTCTTTTTCCCCTATATTTTTGTCATAATCAAAAGTTATCACTTGCAACTTGAATTTAACTGAATCGGTTTGTTTTATAAAATGTTTTTTCTCAACACTGTGTTAGAACACTGGAAACGTGTTCTTGCTATGTTTTTTTTTCAACGGGTATTTGATGTTTAACCAGTTACACATTTTAATATTTGATTCTCTCGCTTGCACTCTCGATATTCTGAGTGCAGAGTTTTTTCTTCTTACTGTAAAATACTTTATTTTAGCTGGAATTAATTTTCACTGAAAAGACTTTTTGGGTGACTTGTATGGAATTTATTTTCACTGATTTTTGATGAGTTGAATGTAAAATATAAAAAAAGGTATATTTGCTAAATTTAATTTTCACTGAATCATTCTTTTAGTGAAAATAGCAAAAATTAATTCCAAGCGAAAATGAAGTATTTTACAGTAATACACCTTTCCGTTATATCGCGCCCTCTAGCGGCTTATCACTTTTATGACATCAAAATGGCGTAGATTTGTGTTAGCAATGTTGTTCAGATAGACCACTATTTTCGTTCGTAGTAGAATACATCAGACCTCTCGAGCACTTCATTAAAAAACAAACGATTACATACAAAAACAATATAGACGCTACGAACATCGTCCTACTCCCACATACGTCACATACTGGTTTCGCCGCTAGAGGGGCGCAACTTATCGAAACGGTGTCACGCGAAATATCTATCAAACGTGGGTCTAATCTTCGAACTTTACCAGTATTCAAATTGAAGAGAAATTTAATTTGTAGAATGTTAAGTTAGCACGCATATGCTGGTAAATATTTGAACAACGTTTTGTATACGTCCATCTTCACAAAATGCATTTACGTGATAGTTGTATCAACACCGTAGAGTAGAATCAAGATCAAGTATAACTGATGCACGTGGGGCTCAAATACATGTACTTGTAATCCAGACTAAATTATTATCGTATAATATTCGCATCATTACGCTTCTGCACTTTGCGTGAAATATTTCCTGTTAATGTATTTCAGTACTTTCCCTGTTTCGTAGACCAGTATTTGTAGAACCAGTCACCTGCCGTGCATGATTGTACTGTCTATTAAAGTAGCAATAGCTGTGACTTTGAACATTTTTATTTCTAAATAAAGATGAATAAATATTACCAAAATATTGTTTAATAAGCCACTACTGCGTGGGCAAAGTGACCCTACACGTGCGTAATATTACATAAAATGTGATGTATACATTAAGGGTAGAGTAGTCGCTATTTTTTCGTGGGGGCCTAGAAAACTGTGACGCACGACGCATACTATTATTGGAATGACACGTCAAATCTTATATAATAAGCCATCAGAGATCGGGGTTTAGCCTCTCAAGATAGCAGTATGTTTACCATTTCGCTCGGCAAAATTGGATTTAATTAGATGGCGTTGACCAGCCCCGCGGCCATCTTTTTCTACTTGCAAGTGATTTAATGTACAACATCGGTATATACTATGTTTTCAGTGTCCATATTTTGGCGATGACCATTACAGATTCACACAGGAAAAATTTTGGAGTTAAAAAAGATTATCGTTTCAAGTGTGCATATACTCAAAAGATTTTGCATATGCACAGTAATCATTTTCGCCAACTTGCAATGTGTGTAGAACAGTGTATATGTCTGTATGTTGTGCATGTCTGTTTTTTTGTTTTTTTGTACATACGCTATTTAAGTTATGGAATACAACTGTATCTGGTAAATTGCCCAAGATCCGTTCTATTACTTAGTTAAATGTATTTTAGTAGTTTGGCAACGCTTGATTGCAAGTTGTATCATCATTGCTTCATAACCCTGGCGTCATTACTGATAATTCTGTCGCCAGATATTTGGATAGGTGGTCAACTAATTGCTGGAATTGGAACAATTTTGTTATGTATAATGACTGTTGTATCATTATCATTATCATTATAGTTTATTTGAATAAATCAATTTCTGAACCACCACATTTTTATAGTGACTTGCATGGGATTGTAAAGTAAAATTTTCTAGTAAGTGTCGCCCTCTAACGGCGAATTGAGTGTATCACCTTCGTTCGTTTAGAAATATAGCAATATTCAACAACCGACGTCTACACGGATCCATATATCGCACTCCGTTGTATGGCTCAATTTGCTAGATTTGGTTTATTAGTTACCTCGTGTGTACATCTGGTATTTCCGAGTGTATTGTCAAATTAGCGTACACACGTCTCGTGATACCATTAAAGGGCGGTGGTCGTCACGTTATGAGACTCGTAGCGACGTATACAACGCGTGTAAAATGAATTATTTACAATAAATTCGAACACGCGCTGCGTGACGACCACCGCCCTCCAAGCGTTCGATACGAACATATAACGCTAAACGCGCCCAACTGCCAGTGCTGTCTTTATTGAAAAATCATTCTGAATAAACAAAACAAATATAGCTAGCAATTGATGCTGTCCTCTATTTTTTAAAATGCTAACATCCCATAATACCATTTTCGTTTTACCGCGTCCACTAATTTTACATTGTATACAATTGATCGTTTTACTTGTTTACATTTTAAAAAATGTGCAAAAGTTTTCAATGTTGATTTGACCATTTCGTAACAGAAATACGACGTGGACACCTTGAGCATAACTAATAGGTTGATATATACATCTAATCTCGTAGTAGTAATGCTATGAACGACTCCAGAACAATCATCGACGCCGGCGTATTAGGAGACGCGGTTCGCAGTAGATTGCAGGTACACAGCAACTGTTTTTCGCCAAATCTACGCAGTGGGGTTTTTGATAGTATTCAGTCGGTTTCACGGTGTGTTTGAATTCACGAAATAAAACAAAATCCAGTTAAACGTTGAAGTATGTGTGCTCTTTTTACAATAACTAACTGCACAAATGCAGCTGCGCATTGATATAATGGTACGGACCAGTAATTCAACAACTGATTGGATATACATTTCATAAAACGATTACGAGTCGTGTATAATTAAAATACTAAAAACAGATCTAGGTTATTCACACTGCTCCTTCAATAGAATCAATTAAGCGTTAAATAGAAGACACCTTTCACATTTTACTTATTATACTGTATTTAATCAATACTAACACCCGTGGTTTACATCTTTACTGGAGTAATTCGGACAAATTTGTATACGGATCGAATACTATACGAGATGATCACTCGAAACTGCTCGGCTGATTGGAGAATCATCTTCCAAGTGAATTGTGATACGAAATGATTAAACCTGGGGGAAAAACAATAACGTAATTTAGTATATACAGCTTACACGCTTTCGAGGTTGCGTAAACTACGATCATGTGTAAATTCTAAAAAAAAATATGTTCTCGCATTTGCAATCACCCTAAAAATTGGTTCCTGGCGTCCATCGTGAAAACGAGACAAATAAAGTATGAACGGCGTTTTGGACTTGCGCAGTTACTGACGCGAGAAATGTGTGCATGGTGCACGTACTGAATATTATAATAATGCTAGAGCTTCACTTACTTAATGATAAATAAGAAATTCACAGATAAAATAATTTGGAAAGTAGCAGCTTCTATCATTCCACGCATAATCTGCGTTTTCGCTGAAAAAATAAAGATAACCAATGAGATAATGCGTAACATAGGGCTCCATGGGAAAAGATGAAAGTTCCTCGCCAAACGCCCTCTACAGTTCAATTTTCTTTCCCATAATCCTTTGCAAAATCCAATATGGAGTTAACACAATCAACTGCCCTAATAAATATAGGAAACAAACAAACAAACTCTCTGTAAGGACCACTAACCAGTTTTCACCTCTCACCTGAGTTCAATGCAGTCTTCATTGTCTTTGTTATTCGGTTCCGATTTTGCCCAATTTGCAAACTTTTGTTTTGCTCCGTCTGACCTAAGATACACCCCTTCCTCTTGGATATCGTTGGCATCTATCCAATAGCGAGCACCTGGGTAGGCAATGTTCCATACGTCATAAGACATTGGAGGAAATATAACCCAACAGAACCCAACAGTATATTATATAGGCAGTATTCTTAAAGGGTGGTGGTCGTCACGTAGCGAGTCTTTGAATTTTACACGCGTTGTATATACGTCGCTATGAGTCCCATGCCGAACAGGACGTGGAGCGATAACCGCCGCCCTTTAATGCAACTGTTATTATTAAAAGCGATAGAAATATTATAGAACTGTTGAGTTTAGAGACAAAGTATATATCCGTTTAAAAGTTTTCTTGCTAGTGTGTGTAGCTTATGAGGGCGTGCTAAGTGATTATTGTTTTTATACCACTTGTTTTCAAATAGCTGTTTTTATTGAGGCCATGTTTATCTAAAGTGTAGATATAATCACGTGCTTTTAATAAAAAAATTTGGTGTCAATGCAACTCCGTTTTGTAACCAATTGCGTCATTCAGTTGCCCGTTGACCTTCTGAATGCATCACATATATTTATGACTTGTACTGACAATCGAACGGTGAAACCTAATTTTAAAACATTCATTTTCTTGAAAAAAAACATGAGGTAACCCTCAAATTTGCTTACATAAATATTCCATACATCGTCTCAAAGTACATATTGAAAGTTGAAAATTTTATTCCCGTTTTTCAGAAAGAATACACCCCAAGATCAAAATAGATAAATTTTAATAAGTCGCGTCGTTCAAAATGAACGCGATACTAGCCAGCCATCACGTGACCCAGGGATTTTTTCCCCCACGTGATAAACATGGTGCGTATTCTGATGGACTCACCTAACTCGTCGTTCGTGGTGTATACCCAACTGATGACAGCTTTATCTCTCTCCATATCGGGGATCCTTGCCAAACGACCACCTAGCTCCTCGCAGTATTTCAACGCCCCGAAATAAGTCTTCCGGTGGTACACTATCTCATATTGACTTACTTCGCCTTCAGTTTTCTGAAAATGGAATTTCTTCTTATTGCCCCGGGTATTGCCAAGTCAATTCTTATCTGTATTATTGTTTGTGTATCGAGGCACTAATTATCCCACAACCGACGCCCTTGGATGACATTTCTCACACAAGATGTAAGTGTGACGATGTCAGCAGCGTCTATTCTCTTTTTAGTTGCGGCTCACTGCTGGTCTTCTGTCTAATCAAACAAACGGGTTTCACGTGCGCGCATGTCTATATAGCATGGCAACGATGTGTGATTTGATCCCACGTTGAAGTACCCTTAGCTATGCAGGAACGTGGGAATCTGTCTTTTGCGTTGACATGTTCTTCCGCGTAAACAAAAAAAAAAACAGTGCGCAGTTTGCATTGGGGTATAAAACAATATCTTATTTTGAACTGGGTGCAGTGAACTCTGTCAAACAAACTAGGGCGAAACAAACGCGTTCAGCAAAGAATAACATATTTTTTGAAACGTGGTGTTCCTGGTTATGTATACATATACAGAGAGAGCGCGATAACCCTATGTCTAACTTTATATAAGTTAGTTGGACCAGCACCAAAGAATACTAAACAACGTTAGTCCGAAGTTCACAGAGTCGACATAAATAGATATATACGCAAAGAGCTTTTGTGTCCGATGAAGACGAAGTTATCGTCTTAAAGACTAATGTATGTACTACATATGATGCTAATGGGATAGCTTCTGATTCGTGTAGTTTACCTATACATCTAGTACGCTAAAATGTATTCGCAGCCAGGTGACCTCAATAATTCGTGTATGCGTAGAGCTTATCCCTGATAAATAATCGTTATGCCCCTTGACCACATGCGACCTGTGTAAGACAACGACCAACGCGTATAATGAGCCACGTTGCCCGTTGTATGGTCTTACCGTGACGTTATACGCGACTCCGCTGCTCAACTGGGACAGCACACCCATACATATCAGCAGTAGCCAACTGTTCATAGTGGTGAATCCGACAGACAGTTTTGTATTAACTCTGACGAGTACGTGATGTATACATAATAAGTAATCCAGTCAGCGCAAACACCAGATTAAATTCCTGATTTGTCGCGATAAAGTATTCAATAACAATACGTTGTTGACTTAATTGTGTTTGTATATCTGATAGTATTTTCTGGTTTACAAGGTTGTCAAACTTTTCCGAAACTTTAAAAAAAATGAATAAAAAGGTTTGTTGCTAACATAAATTATGCAAATTTGGTGCGATATAATATGGTAAAATACACTGTTCTGTAATGTTGACGAGACGACACGTAAGATACAGATCATAAACAAACTTGCAAACCTGACATCATTGGGTCATAATCACATAACGAGGTCGTAACATTAGCAACACCCGCCACATTTATTTTCTATTGTCTATAGTTATGTTATTTATTCGTTTATTTAATTTATTTATGTAAGAAACTGTTAATACATTATTCATTATATCCCAGACACATGTCCATTACAGTTGCCACCCTTACACATTATATTGATTTGAATAATACGATTTGTCGTCGTATTCGAGCTGTCACAATACATGTATTGCACATGATATTATCGCCTGATTGTGTCATAGTAACTAATAAACACCATTATTATACACCGGTCACCGTAACGCCATAGGTTACAGCGTTTACGGGGTATTTTCATTCTACCATATTAGGAAATGCGAATTCCGAATATAAAATGATTACGCGCGTAAGCGTCCTCTAATGAAAACAAACATGGCTGACACCAGGATTTGAAGGTCTCCACACAAAGAAGTTACCATGATGGGTGAAAAGATGTATAATAAAAAGGTTATTACAAGGATACCGCAACGTAGGCGCTCAGACAATACGCCGTCACATCGACCTCCGCTGGGCGTCGGTCGATACTCCCGCTGTACTATCTTCGTACACACTTTTCGGTATCCTCGTAATAAACTCATATTCTTTAATTGTTTTCACACGAATTCGCAAGATTATGGCGTACATGGTTCTCACAAAATTATTTCAAGTGATGTCAATTTCTCTAAATCTCACGAGACAGTGTTTTTTGTGTGTGATATAACCCGTTGCGAGGGTACATGTTTGCGTTTCTTCTGTCGGTGAGGTTTTTTAGCTCCGATGTCGACTTTGTCGAGCGGAGCTTATCATATGAGTGATCAGATTGTCCGTCGTCCGTGTCAATGTTTTACTTTTTCGACTTCTTCTTGAAAACTACAAGCCTGAATGCTTTGATACCTGGTGTATATGTACCTTGAGTAGACCTCTCTTAGATTTGTTCATTTCATGATGATATCCTCAATTCTCTAATTTTGGTGAATATTTTTGTCATTTTTGGTAAAAAGTGATATTTGCGACTTCTTGTTGAAAACCGCAAGTCCAATTGCTTTGATATTACATATATAGGTACTACATGTGGTTCTAATTCAGATTTGTTCATTTTGTAATGCTATCTTTAATTCTCTAATTTTCATGAATATTTTTGTATTTTTTGGTAAAAAGTGATATTTACGGCTTCTTGTTGAAAACCGCAAGTCTGATTGTTTTGATACTATACATTTTGTTCATTTTCTAATGATATCTTCTGTTCTTTAATTGAAATGTGTATCGCTAACAGCGGAGCTATCTCAGCCGAGAGGCTGCTTGTTAGACCCATAATACAACATGTGGGATAACTTTGGTAAGTATGGCTTTGTTAGGGATAGCCATGGTGAATATGACTTCATTCATTTGACCAACCGACTTTGGGGTTTCAGAGTTGGAGCACTTGGAGTTGGAGTGTGTTCTTGTTAACTGAGTTGAATATGTACGTAATAATCACACCTTGCGCGCCCTTGAGACCCTTACTAGAAAGGTTAAATACATAAACTACTGATCTTAGACAACCAGCGGAATGAGAAGTAGTCTGAGTACTGACATAACAAACATAATGAATATAGTCCAGTAATTTATAATAGCGCCTCCATTGTTCAAATTTGAACCTCTTTTCAATGGCGATATTCATATTTACATTCAGTAGTACTTGAAAATGAAGTAAATGGATGTCCTGGAAAGCTACGAGTGCTGACTCGATGCTATATTTAGCGTCATCGAGTAATGCCTATGTAAATCATTCTCTGTTAACTACAAAATGGTGCGTGTGAGGTTTACACGATCGTCTTGAAAGCGACGGCCGAATAAATATGTAAATCACATGTCGAATTCACCGGGGAATACAAGACGGTCTGCGCACGATGAGAATACCATTGTAAAACAAGACATCGTGTATTTGGACTCCCAGTAGTATGAAGGCATAGGCTAGTCAATATGTCTGCGATATTAGTTTTCACTGCATGTTCCGTTATCAAACGGCTATGCACGTACGTGTGTTGCAGGTCATTCATTGTTACTATGTCAAGGCACAAATTACGCTTTTTACTTACTAATAATTAACTCTCAAACTTGTCTATACATCCGGCTATAATTAGGCGACGCTTTGGGAGACATTTCTCCTAGGACGAATTAACAAGCCACATTGTTATTCGCTGTACTTACACCATGCAACCATCGTATTATTCGGGAAAATAAAACATCTCGGGGGGGGGGGGGAGTTGACAGCTATCTTTAGAAACTAATCACTTTTTCAACTTACATAGTAAGTACATATGTCGTGGTTACTTTACTCTAAAAGCATTGACATAGATAACTTTGTGGTTATTGTAATGGTCACGATATTATTAAAATATTTCCCTGTGCGCAACAAATGCCCAATAAGAGAGCTTCATGTATTGTCTGCACCTATTTCAGTGAAGTATTCGTGTTAAAAAAAAACACTGCACGTGAATAAATATCAACATTTATTTATTATAGTTTAGTTTAATAACGCAGTGTAATATTTGGGTAATATCTCCACACTATTGTATTAACAATCTCGGCTATCTGATTGGCCCGTGCAAACAGATTAATCTTTTGAGACATCGTGGCTGACTATCGCTGAATAATTACTATCTCAAAGATATTGGTGGTTTTACAAAACATTTCTTGAGTTATCATTAACAATTATATATTAATTCTGCTAGTTTCAGATGCCGACTGATATGCGTGTGTGATATAAAGCCTCGCATATATGTGAGATGTCTTTTTTAAATTCTTCCAACCTTAACTTCACCAACACGTACATACATTTGTTTCACTCGTGTCTAGTGGCGACTTATCATGGATTGTGACACAGCCGCGGTTTTATATTGACTCAAAAATTAGTAATTATATTACCAATACATCCTCTAAACCGTTAATATAGTTATGACTTCAAAAATAATGAATACTCCTTAATCGCAATAGCGTAAACTAACGGTAATCGGCGTTCATGGATGGCGATCGAATATGCAAATGAACCAGAAGGCTTTACAATGTCTTGAATACATGGTCTTAAAACACGATACCTGCGTCAGTGTTTAGACCTTAGAAGCTGCGAAATGGGTACATGGGTTAAACACGATATCCAATTCGTGACCCTACAATATCAGATTTATTGAACTCTTGTAGTAATTTTCATTTGTTTACGCAAAGGCACGGAACAAATGAAAATCACTACACTCTTTTTAATAAATCTGATATCATAGGGTCACTCTATATATCCTCTATATATCTGAAAACCATCAACGATCATTTTATCGTAGAATAAAATATAATATTAGTGACTAGCTACTCATTTTTATGCTAGATCACATGACATTACGTCATCTTTAAAAAAGCATTAGTTGTGTTTGAGTATATACGGAAATGGAAAAGCTGTGCAAACACTGCACATATTACAGATTCACAAAGTGTGTTACGAAGCATATCGAATCGTGTATGTATTTTTTTTAACATGGAAGGAATAATCGATTGTTTTTTAATGACCTAACAGATGATGAAGATGACATTTAAGACATGCCATGTTATACATATTCCGGAAGCTGCTTGATATGTCAGCGTTTCATATGTGCATATTTTGGTAAACAATACATTTTTATTATACTAACTTGTCATTTAAAACGTGTTTCATGTAGATATAAAAGATGCCGCGATAAGTTTATATATAACGATTATTGTGAACATTCTTTATGTTTTGCAAAGATTACAATTCAATAGATGTTTTATATTTATTCCTAGTGTGTTCATAAACTACTGACGTCATTATGAGAAGAACAAAAAGATGGTAAATATTTGAAAATTTAAAACAATCGGTTGTTGAAGCTATTTAAATTTTGTTAAGGCAAGGCAATCACACTATTTGCGAATATAACACGTGCTATTCTCTCTTCAAGATTGTTTTTGTAAACTGGCGTAACAATTAAGCTACTGTTAATAACGGATAATGCATAATCATCTATTTATGTTTCCTGCTAGAATATGTCGGTGTGACCGCTGATTTACTGTTTACGGTGAGTTAAAAACGTTATTCGTTGATGTGATGAAATGTGCATGAGTATTGAATTTCTGGTACGTACCAGTTCTAAAGAAATTCGCATTTGCATTATTAAATTTGTCTTCAAATGTATTCTAGTTTTTCTACTGTACATTTTCACAGTTTAAATCACATTTGAATTCATATTGTCTGTTTCAAAGGTTTATTCTTATATATTCATCTGATGTTGCATTGTCTATCTAGAGAAGAACACTTTATATTTTGGGTAAATGAGCCGCCGTGTACAGATCTGAATCCTGTCCTGATTTTGACACAGCTATGTCAGAATGTTATCACCGATGTTTTGGACATATCACCTTATGAGCAAACTTGTTTGAAGTAAGGTGATTTTCAGAAGTCAATGATGTATGAATGTTGACATAACATCAATTTATACTCCTTCAAAAAACAAGAAAGTGTAAACCTTCACATTGTATATAATGCATTGATCCATGATCCTTGACAGGCTCTCCTCAAAATGGAAAACATTCGCACAGTGGCCCTTTTTGTTGACTTGAGTAATATGTTTAATAGAACAGGAAGTAAGTCATGTGCTTTTTAGAATCATTGACCCGAATAAGCAGTGATTTAGCAGCTTGAGAAATTACAAGGATTATGACAACAAAGGAAATGCCTCATTTTTTATTCCCCTTCCATAGTCTATGGAGTTTAATAATGAATCATATTATTTTCATAACCAGTAGCGTTGCTCTAATGAATGAATAAATGAATCAATCCAGTTATTTGTTGCTTCATTCCAATTACATTATGCCCTTAAATTTAATTCTAACCAACTATAGCTAAGTATTCCTGTTCGATATTCAATCCAGAGAACTGAATAATGCTGGTATATTAATTGTTAAAAGGTTTTGAAATTTGATATGAAAATAGTCTCCATCCTTGCCATGTTATCGAATAATATTCTAATCTACTGTTTATATTCAAATATGTAAAATTACTCATTTAATCGATCATACGAATTCAGCATTACTTCCAAAACATTATTTGTTTTAACATGTGTTGCATGTCTCGTATTTCAAGGCTGAATGGTGATGACTATGTGCATTGAACGACAGTTTGCATCACTACCATGATGACGCCATCTACGAATATATGATTACATTAGTTTACAAACAACATGTACATTAAGTATATATGTTAGGAAATAATTGAAGAATATATATTTGTAATGCATTTTTTCGATATCATACATTTTTATTAAATGTACATCAGATTTTGACTGATTTGTTGAAATAATATACCAAATCCTTGATTAGCAAAGGTCATACAAGAAAGTTTACAAGTCACACTATTATAAACGACTGACATATACATTACTCTACATGATAGTCAAATCCGTATGCGATATATAAAATATATGGTCCTTATGGTATACGTGAAGTGATGTCAAGTGTTTCGAAATATTCTACATCTTTCCACACATCATCATTCTGTAAGAAACCGGAGGTTAACATAAGATATGTGTCATTGATCCCGTCTGAAATCATCTGTATACCAAGTTCATTATGCTAAAAAGCTAAGAAAAAATTCTCTTTACAAAGCACAGTAAATTCAGGGCACACATGTAAGTATCAAACTGGATTATATCATTGAAATATAATGTTGGAATTGTTGATGAAGAGTACATCATCAATATATCTGCATGTTGAGATTAAATGATTTGTCTTTTTTGTTTCTTTTGTTTTTGTTTGTCCGGGTATCCTGCGAAAAAGGAATTAATCGGCAAGCAATGGAGCACTGGCACAATGTGTTACTATTAGAATATAAATACTTTGTTAAAAGATATATCCTCCAAACTTGACAAATATGGTATCAATCAAGAATTCTTGCTTAATAATAATAATAATATCTTCTTCAATGTAGAAAAGTCTCATATCGGTCTAGATCACATTCTAACCCAGCCACTATATACTTGTAATGATTAGAACCGTTTTATCAACAAATGCTTGAAAGAAAAAGGTTTTTGATGCGTGACTTCAATTATAATGTGGTACACGTTGTAGCAAACCACGTGTTAATTAAAGTCGCTTTTGAAAGTGGTCTTGATTTCAATTTGTCGACAAGTTCTTTGCGACATTGTAATATCCATTTGAAATTTTACCACTTCACAGTATTTTTTATGAAGTCCCTATTTGATAGTAGACAAAATAGATGATAGTATTTCAGGTAATTCATTAGTTAAATATTTAGATAATCCATCAATAATCCTGGCTTTGTATGATGTTTTATTGTGAATCCAATAAAACAAACAATATTATCGGAGATTGTGTCAGAGTAAACAACATACATATATTATTATAACTGAATAAAGTGGTAAAGCAGTAACAACGATTTGGAAAATGAAAAAAACCTTTAAACACGTTAAAGAGATTCTTCGTGTATTTATGTAAAGAAAGAGAACAGACCGATTATTAAAATGAGAATGTATTTTCGAAGTTATATTGTTATTCTCGAGAATGTTGCTTTCATTGATAGTGTCGATTCCTATATCGAGTCTAACCAAAAATGTCAAGGTCAAACACCTGTATAATACTATAAATAAAGGTCATCTACGAAATATTAGCATATTTATCAGATTGTTTTTTAATCCCCTGTATGTCGACAGCTGTAATTGTGTCAGCCCACGTGTCCGTGTTTGCAATTGTGTGTGCACCCGAAGCCATTCCTCGGAAAGGTTTATACAAAATCCTGTAATCGCAGTCTGTGTGCCTGGAATCATTTCTCGCAGATGAACAAGCCTTTGTATTGGGATCATACATATTAGGTTATGTGTGCACGTCATATTTTTTGTTTAGATTCAAACAAAATAGACGACTGTATGTGTGTGTGATTACATTCGCCATGTTTTATTCAGTTTATGCAATTATTGTCATACTGCAGTAAAATTGACCCTTTGGCAGACACGTATATCTGGATGTAGGTTGCATTGAACATTGATATCGATTGTCTGCAAGAAAAATGCATGTTTCTATTTTATGGCTATTAGAACTAACAAATAGTTAATAATAATAAATTATGAATTACCATATATTTCATCCAACTTGTCATGGGAAAAGTAGTATTTGATAAAGCATCATAGGGTCAGTTATGTAAGTATACCAACGTCATTTCCGTTATATGCAAGTGATTGGCATCAATATACACTCGACGGAATGAAATCATGTGAAGAAATTTAAGTTTATTAAAGTTATTTAGAAATTATTAAACATCATACATACGCTTTCGTCAAACCCGTGAAGTTTTCAATCCAGGGGAAGCAATCATTTGCAGCAGTGGAGCAATTTTCAAAAAAATGGCATTAGGGATGCGCGCTGTGCGCTGCTAAATTGACATTCTAGTTGTACAGATGTCATCGTTTGCGTTAACGAAAGCGACATTTCTAGTCCTCCCAGTAATTCTATGTTTTGAATTTGTTGAGACACGATAAATTATTTTTACAATGTAAACTGCATAGCTACGCTGATTGTCAGCCAAACATATTTTACTTTTAGTAAGCGAGGGTGAAACCCGTGTTTATGCCACGAGAAAGTGAAAACTTTGAACGTACCTTAGCTTAGCATGGTGAACGTATTTTAATGCAGTGAACTTCCCTAATAAGGTTTTAATGTTCTAGTTGTCTGTGGTGTCAGGAAAATTCATTGTTATGCTAATTGTATTTCCGGTATGTTAGTTAACAGATTTTTCGAATGTTCTCAGCGATAGAACCAAAACGTTATCGGCAAGACTCAGAAGACGACAGTGACAGTCACCAAAGCGTAATTGAAGGCAAATAAACACGTGAAGCGAAAAAGACTGTTTCGAGTCGTAGCATACAATAGGGGACGAAACCATTGTTGACTTTTGAAGGGAATGGGAATCGGTCGATTCGAGGGTGTCACACTAAGCGAGGGAGCACTCTGGGAAGTTCGAATTTACTAAACGAAGCTGATATATCTAAGAACAAACACATTCCAAAAATTATATCTCGAAAGTGAATATTCGTGGTGTATGTTAAGTAACCGGACAGGAAGTGAGATTTTGTTAGTACTCGAAATATCCAAACATATTTTAGTATAAGGTAGTCAGTATCTTTAATCGAAATTATAGTTATGAAATTGATTTCACCTCGTCTACTCTTTAATTTGAATGTCCTTAACATAATATAATGTATTATGATAATTATAATTATTGACAGTTGTACGTAATTTACACAGTCCATAAAGAACGGCACGGCAGTTGGGCACCATTTAAATAAATTTACAAGTGTGGTTTCATTCAAGCTGTTTTCAGAACTCACAGAACAAATCAGGTCATTGAACTACTTTTCAAAAATGGCGATTTTGGGGCCCTACATTATTAAACTTTATACGGTAAGGATGTCTCATCTTATCGCAAAATTACGTTTCCTATACTGAACAATTTACTTGTAGGATGAGTACTTCCGCTTGTCACGAAATTCTGACATATTCTGAATATGAGGTTATTACGAGAATACCGAAAAGTATGCACGAAGACAGTACAGCGGGGGTATCGACCGAAGCTAAATTGTTTCAATAATGCCTTTTTCTGTGACACATGTGAGTGCAGTTTTTCTCAGAAAATGATTTCATACTGGTAAAACATTATTTTAGAATTGCGATTGCCACTTAGTAGACTGTAGTATATATTAGTTCGATGTTAACGCTTATATTAATTTTATTAGACACGATTCAATTTGAACTTCATTTTAAAATGTCGTATCTGCCCACTTTACATCCACTGTGTGTGTTGACAGTGTACACTTGGGTATACAAGGGAACAAATACTGAATAATCGGAACTGAAGTAAAAACGTTAACATTTGAAAATATACACATCGCTACTTATAACTACGCGAGCAAGGTGCCCTCCCTGCCTAGAAATGGATTAGTCCAAATATTTCCGGTGATTCAAAGTCGACCCGTGCGCTAAAAGCGAGAACAGCTGCAATGTGAGAAAACAAGTACTCTGTAAAAAATTGCGATGTTTCACTCGTGTGTTAACGACAAAATAATAGAACAACATAATCGCGTAAGTTTCCATAATCTAGTAGATGAGCGGGGCGGGAGTAAATGTACGCTTTATAGCGATAACACGTACGCAGTTATCGCCGCGTCTGTGTGTGGAATCATTGATTAATTGCCAGTGTAAAATGCTGCGTTTGAAACAGTTTGGTCGATATCTGTCAATCCGTGTGTGTCCAAGACGCCGTGCTGGCTTCGCTCGTTATCAACTGCGGACAGGCCATTAAACACGTGTCAATCACCGCCGGGCTATCTGCTATCTCACTTATATGCAAATGAAGTCAAATTAATCGAATATTTCCGCTCTGAAAGTGTCTTTGAGTGCAGGTACGTCAACCGGCATTACGCCAACAGACATTCACGGATTGTATGTTGTTGGGGGTATAGGCTGTTGATGAGCCTTCTAGACGAAGTAAGAATATATATTGCGTGTTTTCAAAGGCGACGTACATGATGTGTACTAGAGTATACTTCTAAAACATCACCAAGCATTCTGGAATTGACTACGTTTCTCATCTACCTGTCACGTGCTACTGACATTGTGTTATCGCCGCCAGATTCCTATAACGAGTTCGCTGAGCATATAGTTTTGCATGCGAGCTTAGCTAGTTGATGGAGTATTCTGATTTCAATGCTGATAACGTTAATTGAACAGAAGTAATCTGCAAATGTACTGTATCTTATTAAGGCGGTTATGCAAAAATCTGATTATGACTAAAGAAATGAACTACAGAAGGCGCTACACCACGTACAGGGATTGAATGCAGTATTTCCTGAACGTGTATGGTAACGTTGCTGGGTGTTTTAAGTGTAGCTGTAGTCAGATCCTCGGTTTTGTCACGTATTGGTATGGCTCATAGCGCATGGTAGGTTGAGGAGTGTTAGTGATGTGCATATCGTTAGCTTAATACTAGCCACATAGAGATGCAATCTTCAACGCTTTGAAACGGTGGAGTAAGAGGAATCACTCTCCGCCATGAGTGCGCTACGGACCTTTTACGAGAAATTCCAGTTAAGCCGGTGTCTTTGCAATGATGAAAATCGATGTAGTTGTAACGAAAGAGCATCGAGAGCCGGGAAGATGGCTTCTTATTGCCTGATCGTCCTTGGTGTTTTAGTAACAGGACCTGGCATCTTGATGGCATCGTCCGGCCATTCTGGAAATTTACATCCCACCTATGCCGGCGTGGGTTTTCTATCGTTTGGAGGGATAATGGTCGTGATGGGACTAATACTCTGTGGAGTTAATCGTTTAAGAAAGCGTCATTGTAGGAATCCCCATGATGCAACGACGTTTAACCAACAGGAATTCTGTGTCGTCACCGAGGATCCCGACGGATTCGAGGACTATGTCCAGCGCAGAGGTCTTCCTCATAGTGAATCGATGCCAGCGAGTGCTGCCGCGCCGTCGACCGACCAAGGTGTTATCAGATGCTACGTTTTACCGACAAGCGTTAGTTGGCCAAACACTTCCAGGTAATATATATATAAATATTATACACAATGGTTTTACTCTGAGTAACACACCACTTAAACATGATATATCAATCCATGCCGTTGACCCCAGGTTCATGATCAATAATTGAATCCCATTATGTGGATGCAGCAGTGTTAACGTGTCGTTATACGTCACTAATAATTTCCAAATATTACTGAAGCCGAATAACCACCAGTTTACCTGTATGATCTTTGTTCAACCAGCAATCCGTGCAATTGCAGCGAGGTCATTGACAATTAACATTCGCCCACTATCTCAATGAGTGAATTTGGGTTGTATTTTGGGAACTTCCAATTTTCAATGGTAGCCATATCAAACAGAACCGTCTGACTTTTATTGGTTAAAACACACCCCATCCCTCGAAAATGTTCTAATTAAAATTGGATTTATCTCAAGTAAACGAGTGGTTATTCTAAAATATGTCCAAAAGTCAGATAAACCACTAACCGCGACCAAGGGTTTGTTAAAGATATCAGACATGCCAGTTTTAAAATTATACCTTTGAACGGAACAGTTTATATTAAGGCAGTGCGAAAGTCGCCGCATTGAGTGTGCGCATACTCTTTATTCAATCGATACGGCCATAAATGCATCTTAAACGAGAATGTAACGTGGCAGTTGTAGCCAGTAAGAGGAGATACAGACGTATTAAATGTTTGAACCTGAAATGAAAATGTCGCCCTACAGTGAAATCTACGATAGTACTATCATCAATTACAGCGTCGTCAGAACGAACAGTATTCAAGATGATTTTTAAATCTCCGGCGGCTGGGAATAACCACAATAATCCAAATTCCATGCCAGTGAATGAATAAATAAATAGACGTGAAGAGGTTATATTTCTTCATATAAATGGTATCAAACATATAATTGTACCTGGTATTTTCATAGCGATATTCGCACATACGCTGCATTTCAGTTAATTAATTGGCACATCATCTAATGACGCCGTTGAATACCATTTGTATCTGCTATCCACAGAGGCTTCCAAAAGGCGGTGTGTCAATTTAATAGTTATTCGATAACTTTGATCAACTGAAAGAAATATAGTGAACAGAACCATTCATGCACTTGTATCCATGCCACGGGGTTTTCCCATAATCCATGTTTATCTGAAGTTGGGACAAGAATTTGATGGTGTATAATAGAACCAAATATTATTCTAGTATGTTCATGAAAAAAGGGGGTTATCAAATGCCTTTGCCATTATTGTCGCGTTGTGCGTTTTATTATTTGTTTTGTAAAAATCAATATAATCTAAGAACTTACTAATACAATCAACAAGAGTAACGTAGCAATTTTTGTACCAGTAAAATCTCTATCAGAATGTTTCGAAAACACGTGATAACTGTCCGAAACACAATGTTATCAGTTACTTTCCAGGATTATTCGAGTTAAAAGACATGAAGCAGATGTTTCCAATCTAATGAACATTCGAAGAGCATTAAAAAGATATTTTTTTTCAAATATCGATTTGTATTCGCCCTGACACTGTCATGTATGACTGAACGGGCGTTAATGACGTATGGTATGTGCTATATCGCACTGTATTTATTTAACGTTTAAACAAGCAAAAAACTTGTCACTTGTCATAACTAGAAATTATGCACGACATTGATATGACAACGTGAATAAACAGAGCGATTTGCATAAATTCAATCCGGGCAATTGTTAAACAATGAACAACACATTGACACAGGGATTTATTTTCTGTTCAGTAACACTGTAACTGTCCCAGTGAATACAACATTGGCTTATGTTCCTTCGTGTATTTTGATTTAATTTTGCAATATTCTGAATTTGCCATAGACTGAAAATGAACAACTTACTGCGGTCGGTAACAGTCAAACGTTGGCGTAAGTTTCCTTCAAACACGTTCTTTCATCATATAACAAATATAAATGGCTATTTTAAGCCAAATTACATGCTTAGTAAATCAATTTTTTATTATCACAATGAGAAATAATATAATGTACACTTGTGAACTTTATCCCGAGCGCTTCCCACAAATTGAATAATGGGCTTGCTCATAAAACTCAACAGGTGGTCTTTTTGCTTATATGGATATGGCTAGACATCGGTCATATTGCAGTTTATAATGCAGAACGAAATGATTTGCATGTGTGGCTAATATTGCATTCGTTAGATATAAATTAACGTATTTAGTTTTTACATGTAACAAATGGCCACCGGTCGGCCATAATCTAATGGATTGTAGCACGACGAAATTTATGTTCACTTTACGATGCTGTAATAAGTTAACCAACTCCCTTTCAACCTTCGTAAGAATATTAAATTTATCAAATGCATTATTAAAGAATTCCAATATAATCCGACAGTGGTTTATAATGAAAAAACTGTATTTATATGAATAAAGTCAATTTAAACCTGCATTTTATTGACTAACTTGTATATCGATTCAGAGAAAAAAACGACTAGCGCAATTCTGAAGGTTTGTTTATTTCTCTTTCTCTTTGTAATTGCCATCAATATCTGTAAATTCAAAATGGCTGTACAACACAATACAGTCACTTTGGACATAGTATTACATTGTACATAGTATTAAGGTTTTACAGTTTAACATTTTCTAAGACCGCCAAGTTAGAATTTGGATGAAACCGGCATCGAATCATGCTTAAATTGAAGCAAGTGAAAAATCCCCAACAACATTTACAAGTCTGTGTCGATGAATATTCATTTTTGTAAAATTCAGATTAACTTGACCCTTTTAGTAAATGTTTAATTAGAGCACGTTTATTAAATTGACATATTTGTATGATTTTTTTTTAAATAATTATACATAACCACGCAATAACATAACCACATTCATAACACTTATCTCATTATAAAAGGTGTTACTTTGCGAAAGATGACGTTGCGACACGTGTTATTATATTGTGTGCGGCAAGTGATACACCGTACGTAAACAAACTGATTTGCCAGTCTGGAAGCGTTCTACAACGTCTGGGTTTATTGTAGCGTTTAGCATGAATACGGTAAATTAATAAAGCTTTCGTATCTAGTGAAGATTTATATACGTATTAGTTCACCAGTAGAATCACAAAGTAACATATAATTGAGTTATTTTATGCCATTAATGCATGGTTCGGAGATTGCACGTCAACGTAGAGTAAGTGACGTGTGTATTAATACTGAACATCAAAACCGTTCATATAACCGGTTTAATCATAATTTCTGGAATTAAAATTGTACGCATTAATTAACAATCATTTGTTCAGTCTCTCGGAAGGAGCAGTTTAAAGGGTTAGCCCAAGGGCATAAGGTTAATCAGATTGTACAAACTAAAATATATTTACACGCAAACGCCAGTTATAATCTATCATCCTTTGTACTTGACAGATGAACTTGCTAAAGCGGGTCGTTTAAGGAATCTTGAATAATTAATTGACATTAGTGATTGATGCGTACTATAGAAAGCACATCTTCAATTAATGCGAATGTAGGAGTGTAACTCGCGACAGTACGAGCTCCATGCGAAATAATTGCCTTACCCTGAAAGGTAAAATTACACATTTAGACATTCTGCGCACGTCGGGCGTAGATGGGAATTATGCGGACAGATCGCTTGTTAGTTAATGAAATATCGTATGCACTCTCGAATGAGTTTGGGAACGGTGGATATGTACATGGAAATCCCCATAGCTGAACAGTTAATTAGGTTCCCGACTCATCCGTTCGTAAAATTGGCGTCTACCTGAGCATATTGAAATTTACTCATCAGCTTAACTATATATATATACCTCTAAGTACAAAGTGGGTGCATAGTGATCTTTTCTGACCTCATTACATATTATTTCCTGATGTTACATGTTGACATTTACATAATCATCGATAAGTTATGTGCCTGAACGACTCATGTGACATATTTTCTTATTTATATTGATAATCATTGCTTTTGAGATGTGCTCGTACGAGGGTGAGAAATTTAGAAAAACTGCGTTTTATATCTCAAAACATGTTTCATATAGGAGATTTATTTTCCCTCGTATGTATCGAGTATGACTTCATGGATTTCAATGCAAAACGATAGAAAATGTCAGTGTTTCATGAAAACGTTCAAATATGCATGAGTATGGTCGTTACAGTTCCTATTTTAAGAGCACTTAGTAATACAGGCATACAATTTTCTCAAAAACGAGGTCGCTGACCCCCGACTTTTGGTATTACTATTATGTTATAATAGAATATTCTCTCTATGTGTGTTTCTGTATTGAACATCTTAGTCAATTGGAATAATGTTTCGCATATTGGTTTTAATTGGAAAGCTAAAATTTGAGTTGTGAATGTTATAGAAGAAATAGAATATGAAAAAATTAACAAATTTTTCAACCGATCACTAGTAGCATCAGACTCGTGATCGGTAGACCCTAGTTCAAATCCTACCTTAGGCTGAACACATCAAAAGGGTGACCCTTACCCTGGGTGAGTATGCCACAGACTCAATGGGAAGGCCAATTCATTCACTAACGAATGCGACTTTGTTGGAACCTTGGTTAAGGTCCGCGGGTGCTTGTGTTTGACCGAGCCTGGTTAACGCCAGGATAGCGCATTACATTGCCATTTGATAGAGAGATGGCCGCACAGCCCTGTCATGTAGTCCCAAACATAAATATGACTTCTGTGTCAAAATGCACTATATGTCAGCACTAGCACTTGCAATTTGCATATACAATAAAATGTCAGGAGAGACAACAGTGACACTCAATGTCCAGAACTGTCGCCTGGCACACACAAAAAAACAATTTAAAAAACAAAAAAAAAACACAAAATAACATTACTTTCAGATTAACAAACGTACAAATACGACTATTACTATTTATTTGCCAAATGAAATGTTCATGTGTGTTTGACAATTAGTATTTATTTATTTACCACGAAACAGAAATGTATGCGAAGTTTTAGAATAGTAAAATGTTCACGCAAATTCTGTTTCATAATTGTTGGTCAAAATGTTGTTATTAAACAAAACACAGCGCGATTTTGAGAAATAAAAACATATAATATGACTTATTTTTAACACATATCAGCTCATTTAAAAAGTGTGTGTCAAGCTTGACGGAGGTCAATATCGTACTCATGCCAACGTTGTGATATACATATCGTTGGTCGCTTATGTGGCACAAGTGTAAAATAGCCCAAAACGTAAGAATATTCACGATCGTCTCAGTACTTATATTCCATGTGTTAATTGAGTTAAAGTACTGTTACTTTCAACAATGAAAATAAAAATTTATTAAATGTGAGACTGTCAAATTTGTTTTAATAGAAATAAATTCGAGCACTTCAGTAGTGAGAGATAATTATGTCTATTGATATACACTTGGAGTGTTTATGTGAGAAACGCGTCGCTTTCATAGCATCGGATTCAAATCTTAGGTTTCCAGAACATTTGTAGTTTATTTATTATTTATTAACTCATTTTCTCACATTGGAGATAGCACAACATACCATGTGTTTTGTGTATGACCATTCAAGGAAATGAGAACATTTCAGGTATTTGAAAAATTAAGATATAAAGATTTCCTATTGAATAAATACATTTGTCTTTCACCATGTTTATTACGTTATTCTCTTCTGTATGGTTTTCAATCACTACTAATGCAATGTTTCACTATCATCATGCTAGATGTACCACTGAGACCTACGTCAAATGGACCTAGAAAGTTACCTAGACCAGTTTCAAAAGATGTCACTTCATACTAAGATGTATTTCTTTAGCTTATTCCCAGTAACCTGAAAGTAAAGTAGCATTAGTTTTTGCGCTGTGTCTTTACGCAATTATTCATGTATTAACTTCACCTTGATTGGGTATCAGTCGTCTTAAATCAGCACCTGCCGTCAAACATGACCATCTCGTCCTTTTGGTGAACGTCCTTTCACTAGAAATGTTATGCGACTAATGACGGTCGATTTCAGAGATGTACATATTTGTCATAGAAACGTCTCTGGTCTTTTAAGGAACCATGGCTGCACACCATGCGGTCCATAAAACCCCCTCTCGCTGATTTGGCAGTGTTTTTTTTTTTGTACTTTTTGTTGTTGAATGTTTGTTCTGTTCTTGTCGACTTGTAAATTCCTTTTACAGAGTACGAGTTTGGATATCGATTGAGTATTATGTTATTGCTGCCCTAAATACTTAAATATACATCA
The DNA here is from genome assembly GCF_978046115.1 of Saccoglossus kowalevskii. Classification (NCBI taxonomy): domain Eukaryota; kingdom Metazoa; phylum Hemichordata; class Enteropneusta; family Harrimaniidae; genus Saccoglossus; species Saccoglossus kowalevskii. The sequence continues at coordinate 20,737,660 of NC_140648.1, forward strand.
CATCTATACCACTAGCACTACTAGCAACAAATGGCACATAACGCATGTGGGCTTACTAGTCATTGGGAGATTACCATAACTAACGAGCAGCGTTATTTCAAATTCAATCGTCACTCCCGTATTCCGTTTCAAGACAAGTGGATGCAACTGATTGTTACGCTATACGTAATAACACAGATATTGTATGTTTGGGCATCATTGTGGCAGATTCTTGATTTTTCATTGTGTGTGCACGACTCGAGAACGAAATGAAACTAGTTATACCGATCAGTATGTAAAACATAGAAGATGTGATAGGGATTCCAGTCACATTTGTACCAGCTATTGCGTGTGACCATATAATGGCAGGATTATAGGCATTCTATCTCCTTGCAACCATTACTTATGTACGCGTGAACAGACAATAACGCGAGTACCAGGGGAGTGGTGAGCTGTTACTGTAATGTATGTAGTTATCGTCTTTGCTAATGGCTTAATTTTGCTGTATCTTAGAAACGCATCAATCATAGACCTGGGAACATAGAATGTTGAGGATTCTTTTAAATTGAACAGACATCTAATACGCAATTACATATTTAATTAGATGTAACAATTGTGCATATTCGTGCCGCGATAGATTATAAACGCCTTATTGTAATAATTGTGTGGTAATATACACGCAAGAATTTTGAGTGATACTTTCCTTACTTTATTATATATAATGATTTTGTTTCTGGCACTTATTTGTTCTCGTATTTAGCCGAGTATTTAATTTACATCTTTGGAAACCTAGTCAATCTACCGATATATGCAATTTTCATTTTAATTCATTCATGGCGAATGATGAAATGTGCTGAATTTACTGTGCTTTTAATTTAATAATTTGCGCATACATTAATTTCTAGAAGCTGAGATCGATGGCGTCGAGCATATATGCTGCTCCGTCAACTCCACTCATGTACATGAATAACAATCACTTGTTTTCCATTTCTTGTATTTTTGAAACCTGGCTCCAAGGTAATTAAAACGAACCGAATTGCTATGCTTATGTGACACAGGCCACATCAGTGTTTGTCGATGATTTAGACATTTTTAATATACCGAATTCATTGAAAACACACATTTAAAGATTCTATCCATTATTTGAAATGACGGAATATGTTCTTTATATGTAGTACATGCTAAAAACAAACACTTGTATAATGTGACCACGGTTCGTGCTAACCACGCATCATCATCATCATCATATTTCGATATTTGGCCGTATCAAACAATAGTATTTTATCCATAAGCAACCTTTGGAGTGTGCATTAATTATTCAACTAAACATATTTTAACTCAAGTCGATAAATCGTGTATATATAAATCATGTCGTAAGTTAATTTGGATTTTACGGCAAACATCTTTTTACTCCGGACACTATTCTCAATAGGTGATTTTCCGTACAATTGCGAGATCTCGTGAGATGCGTGAAAGACGCGCGTCGAACGTCTGCTGCAAAAGTCGAACGATTTGATTTTGAACTCGAATTTCTTTATTTCGTAACTCATATCGACCGGCCGATCTTCGACAGAGGAATATTGCTTTCGAATACCCTTACTTAATCAAAATTGCCTATCATCAAATGTGGACAGCACATTATTAAGCATGGAAATGTCCCCGAAATACTTTCGCGTTTGTCGAATCCCACGCGATGTTTGACGCGACTACGACGCTATGACCTTTGTTTGTCCTGTTTTTACGTTCGATTTCACGCATAACGCGTGATTCTCGCAGTGAACGGAAAATAGTCTATAGAGACGTGCATTTTGAACAGTATTCCCGTTTATTTAATATGTATGTTTTACGAAAGTATATAAAGTATTCAATATAGCTGTTAATAATGTGTACTGGAAACATTGCGACATGATCAAACATAATCTGAAGGCATGACGGCATATGTGTGTTTATTTCATTATGTATGCAATTTCTCTTTATCTGAAATGTATACTTATACATTATTACAGCAACAATATCGGCGCGTCCTATATCGATTTACCAATAAATTGAGCAGAGTTGAAATAGACGTTTGAAATGTACATTGAATGCAAAATCAATATAACGAAATCAATCTGGAAAAAATACGGGAGATATTGAACAAATATTGCCTGAAGGACGTTTCTGCGTTAAATATTGTACTCTTCTGATATTTAATAATTATTTGGTATTTAATGTACCCATGCTGTGTCTGAACAAAGACATTATAGTATTCGAAGTCAATGAAAATTCAGATCATATACATGCGGTGCGTTCTTTTTCTTGTTGATTGATTAAGTTGAAACTCCAATTTCCTTAAGTCTGTATTAGACGTCGGAAACTGAATAATTAAAAGACCGGATTACGGTAATCCATCTGCATCTGAATTCATAATCTTGAAATCTATCTGAGCTTAAATTATTTAACGATTTTTTCCACACAGGGTGAATGTACCTCTGAGCGGTTTGTATATTTTACTTCGATACACTAATCTTTAAATGCATTAAACAATATATTTTTCTTAAACCTAAAAACACATGCAACATAAAATAAACCCCATTTGTATTTTAATCAGCTTATTTAAATACACCCACTAGTATATTTCAATCGATATTTGCGGAGTCTAGTTATGAAGCGTTGACAGCCATCACGGTTAGGTCAGGCACCTTTTTGCAGTAGACGCATACAAAAGAAGTTGGGAAATATTCTTGTTTTTAGATTAAATTGAGTCGATAGTGCCGTGTCGTTTGCAGTGTTGTATGTATTGTATTATCGTAGCGTTGTGGAGAGTCGTTCATTTCTGTGTTTTCGCTGTTAACAGCATGTGTAGTGATACATTCTATGGCTCATCGCAGACTCGTTGGGTTCAAATATCTAATCGTTTGTTTTGTGTATACGACCCACGTGCAAATGGGAATCCGACAATTATCCATGTCGTAAGGTCATAGGGTTTAATGCTAATGAAAATGAATGGGAAGTACAAAACCATGAATATAATTATTATTATGGGTTTCTTTTGGAATGTGTTTTAGTTCAAGACTCGAAATCGTTTTTAGACTACTTTTTAGTCGACTTCTCTCATGTTTATTATCAATTTGTTCAACAAAGAACGTGTGAGACCACAGAACAAGCAACGATAACACTGTTAACTGCAGTTAATTACGTACTTTCAATATTATATTATGACAAAAGTAGACAGTGGTTTTATTTTTAAAAAGTCTGCATATGTACTATAAGCCCTGGTATAGTGAATGATCTAGGAAATGTATACCTCAGGTAGGAAATAGTGGAATATTACTGTAAAGGTGTAGAAAATTGTTGATAGCAAAATTAAAATCATCTCATCTCAGAGTATGAAACAGAATATTCGTCTCCTTCATCTGATTTTTAACTTTATATATCATTGGGATATATACTCTAAAATTGGAATTGTTGATGGAAAGATGCATCGTCAATATATCGTAGCTTTTGTTCGTAACTCATTTCTGTCGAAATTCAACCTCATACAAATGAAGAAATGAATCATCCAACAATGGAGTCTAATCTACTGTATAATGAACTATTCACGATGATATGAGATATCTCAGTGGATTTGTTTAAATAAATATATAATACATTATTGAGTGGCCGGAGATTATAATCAAATGAATACTGTTTACAATATCGATTATTCAAATTCAACAATATTTAATTCAAAGTTTTTTTGTTAGCTTTTTTAACTCTCAAACGCGTTTCTTTTTAGAATTGCTTTATTTACCTTTAGCATATATAATTTATTAATTGTGGTTCAATTTGAAATTTTGTCGCTCTATATATTGAAAAGAGTGCATTTTTCCGTGTCGCAGTTTTTTGTGAGATTTCTGTCCTGTTAGTTTCAAGGCTACACCAGCATTTATATAGAAAACTATTTAAAATATGGGAATGTGATTATAATCCATATGTGCGTTCCATGTCGTCTTGTCTACTGATAAGACAAACTAGTTGGCCATCGATTCGTGTGGCGAGTACGTGTATTGGCACGTCATTATCAAGTGTGAGAATCTGTCAGATGTATCCATATGTTGAAACATTGTAATGGTTTTTAAGATGGCTGCAAGCTGCCCGCATTCGTTGATATCGATTAATTGATTCTGTATGTATACTGTGTAATAGTACTTGCATTTACTTCTACCCGCGATATTACAGTAAATGAGAGCAATGACGCAATATCGGTATCTAACCTTAAATAGACCATGAACACAAATGGCTTCTGGGATCTCGCGAGAGCGTGAAAACCACGAGATTTGTTTTTTGACCCTCAAATAGTCTTCTATTCCCTTCTGTCACCATGTTCATTGTTGCTAAGTTACATAGATCGGTGCAACGTCTTTTCAAGGGCAAAAATAAGTGTCTGATATAAAATAAGTGGCTTTCTCGCTGCCAACGAGATTTCAGCTGCCATTTGCGTCTTAGGACAATTGCATTACTGTTTTTTATTAGATTATATGATGTGAAGGAATTGTATTATTATAAATACTATGATAAATAATATGATTATTTATACAATTTGACAATTCTGAATGTGTATGATAGAATTTGATGATAAACACGATTTTTTTAAGGTAGAAGGCAACTCATACTTTGAGAGTTGTTCGCATGTTTATTGGATTAAATGCAGTGAACTATAGTTCCATCATGTTAAAATAAAAATAACATACTCTTGTGTGATACACGTGCCGTATTTTGAGGCTTGGGAAAGTTAAAGCGTGTCGTAATTTTGCGGTATTTTACGGGGTATTTTCATCTTATCATATTACGAAATGCGAATTCCAAATATGGAATGAATATACGCACGAAATCGTCCACTAATAATAAAAACAAACATGGTTGCCACCAGGTGTTGACCGGACTCCACACAAAGAAGTTCGCTGATTCTGTTTCACACTTTTTGTATTTCGGCATTTCCAAGATGTATCCTTGGAAGGAAAAGTAGTGTGATAATAAGGTTAATACGAGGATACCTCGAAGTATGCACTCTGACAGTACGCCGTCGCATTGACCTCCGCTGCGCGTCGGTCGACGCACCCGCTGTACTGTCTTCGTGCATACTTTGAGGTATCCTCGTAATAACCTCATGGTATTATACAATCATATTTGTCTCAGCATTGCTCGTGCTGCTTCATAAATTGATTCAAAACTAATGACACAATGTGATTATTGTTGTATTGTATTGTATTATCTATTGTTAGAATATAAAATAAATCAAGCTGACAATAGTTAATTAAAGTTCGCAGATAGCGTCAGATAATTAACTACACACAGTGTGTACGTGCAAAGTTTAAAACCATTTGAACAAACTTCTACCTTGATACACAACAAACAGACTGAAAATTAACTAAATGTCACAAACCGACATCAAATATCCATCTGTACAAACAACAAGCAAGTCCGCCAAACTGCCGCGAAGATACACAAAATATATAATTGAACAGTTAGGCAAGTTAGATAATTAAACACAGCTTGATGTCAAGCAATTATCTGTCATGTAACTACAAAAATAGTATGCATGTACTAAATGTTAGCATATATACAAAACATGAATGTAGTTTATTAGTATGCAAATTAGATCATTAAAATAATCTGATCAGTTCTGTAGTTAATTATAAAATATCTGTGTACCAAGTTGTACTCTAATCCATCCAGTGGCTCTTCAAATTATAGTGGAACAATATTTGACACATTCATCCAGAAATCAATATAGACAGACAGACATTTGTATGACATTAGTCTCCCTTTGTGCTCTGCATACGGAAGCCACAATTTGTCATTTTCATAACAGTTGTATACAACATAAAGTTGCCTTTTTTATTTTGTAAAACCCATTATATGATTTGTTTTTCAAATAATTCTGGATAATAAACGTACCCTATTAGTCGAAATATGTATTGTTTTCACCAGATTTCGCCAACTTAGAATTTGAGATGCGGCATAATACATTCACTATCTAAAGCAAATGGTACTAAAATACAAGATTATTTGTTTTAAGTTATCATCCTTATATTAGCCGTGGGTACAATTTATTGCAAAATGAATTATCGAATAGCTTCTATGATAAATGTTATCGACAATCCTTGGCTTAGCGACAACTTTAAGCTTAACTGTTGGAATATATTATACATGCAATTAAATTACACTGCGGGGAATATAAATAACCACATCAATTTAAAACTACATTCTTGTGTGAACTTTGACCTACAAAATATATTTGTTCATTGACTGGCATGTTTTAATAATGCATCGTTCAACGTCGACTGTACTTCGCCATTAAGTTGTACATTTCAATTCGTGGCTACCTCGAGGGACTTTCTGCCAGCATTAATATGGAATACTCTGCAAATATCATTATCTCGACAGTGCCGAGACAACCGATGGGAAATCAACCACATAATGAAGGTCTACATAGCTTCAATCAAATCTGTTTTTCAGTCAACGGTCGAGATTGTCACAGAAAAAAAGAACATTTTATTAGATTAGACTAATAAAAGAACGAATCCTTTTACATCACTTGTGTGCCTCGAATGAATATATATTTACAAATAGAGCAAAATTATGGGGATTATAAATTAATTTTGAGGCATACCTTGGTCGTTTTCGTAAATTACAATGATTTGACATTGAAATATGTGAGAAACTAAAAAAGGAAATGAAAGTCGCGTGTAATGGACTAAAGTACCAACAAGACGTCAAGTCGCGTGGATATCAAGTTGGGATGTCGGTGTATTTACATCGTTGACAACATTTAAGTACTTAACTGTAACGTATAACTGTAAGGTTTCCGTTAGGAAGTTATTCATTTTTAAAAGGAGCCCGTCATGGCTCGTATTTCACAGTCAACCATAATATCAAAATGTATTAAATTTTAATGTCTGAATGAAAACTTCATAATTACGTATGACAAACGTATACAATGGTTATGGTACAACTATTCAGTCGTATCTGCCAAGGAGCGGACTGGAAAGCGTGAGGTTTATCCACCTAACCTCAGAATAATACAAAATATAGTTATATAATGATTAAGTGTAATTAGTCTTTGTGATCAGATAGGTCATTACGATCGGCAGTTAAAAATCGATTTTCTCGGCTTTAATGTGTTCTTATTAATGAAACAGATTAGTTTGTGATTCATCATTCCCATTTCACACAGCACTTTTAATTCTCATCTTTCTTGCTGAACCACTGTGTCTTGGAGAACTCTCGTTAGTTAGTTGATAAATTATTTAATAGAGTAGAGCTGACGTCGTATCCATGGCAGCATTAATGGTCTGTTTCTCATTATATAGTAGCGCTGTGTACAGTTACGTAAATATATATACATATATTTATTTAAAACTGTAGCAAATATGACCCTAGTGGTACTGACTGAACACATATTAAGTTAATTATACATTATATGCATCGGCAAAGAGCACTTGGTCGAATATTATTCGCAACCTATTATACACATATGCCACGTTACATGATATATCTTTATGTGTTTCTTTATTTGGTGCCGCGGGGGTAATTTTTGCTCAATATTACATGAATTCCAACGCTGGCGAAAAAAAAAACAGTTTGTATATACAATTGTAAAAGGTTTTGGAAAAAACACAAAATACATCTACATTTCCCTTCAACGTGTCACTACAAATAAAAAGATAACTCCATTACATTCTTTTTCATATAAAAAGTTCTCTTCTCACGTACGAAAGTTATCTTAGAATACTAGTAATAAACGTTTAATGCATTCATTTGTATATTTGTTTCATTTCCAACCATTATCCTATAAATGACATACGATTGAGTTATCATTTTAATCAAGCAGGTGTTGTTTTTTTCCTCATTTAATGTCACATCTTCACTAGTATATAGAGCATTGAATTCAATGAAAATACGGCACGCTTCAGGTAGGCAACGGCATCTAGTCACATCTTTGGCATACCCGGAAATATGTTTTATATGTTCCGGTCAGTTGCTTGATTCATTCACAAATGGCATTTAGATACATGTGCTAACATATGGAACCAATAGTAAAATACCACCATAAGCACTAAAGAACGGAACAAGAAAGACTATGGACCCACAGCTACGAAGTGTGCAGCTCTGTCAACTTTTCCAATTTTGTCAGCATGAGAATGGATGATCTGTTTTATTTTGGGATTGTGTACTAAACCACTAACTCTTTTAATGTGATTTGAATGTTGGGTACTTGAGTCATTGGCTCTGTAAGTAGAATAGACCGGCATTTCACAAGTCGTCTACACAGGATACCTGAGAAAGCGCAGTTACCCGTTTTTTTTTTGTTTTTTTTTTTCTTTCTTTACTGATTCTAAAGACTCGGCAGTCTTAACAATATAGTTCAAAGCCGGGAGAAACGCAGTAATTTAATCGATATGGTGAGATTCGAAGCTAGTCATAGACATCGTTTCTTCGTAGAATTCCTCGTCCTTGAATAGGTCAAATAAAAAATGATCGTGCTTTCCCCGTATACGTCACAAAAGAGATTCGTCGATAGAGGACGTGTGTGTTGTATAAAAGCTGTTTTGAACATCAATCCGTTACTAATAAACCATTAGTTTAACAAAACAACTATAACATTATCGGTTTGCCAATTCGGATGAATAATTCCCAGCGTGCTGTTCAAGCAGTTTGTTTATGGGAAATTAGTTTGTTATGACCCGGGATCATGTTTGAATAATGTGGCTCCTTGTGAAAACGGGATGCTAATTTGTATAATTAAGATGTTTCGAAAGGTAATGTTGGAATTTTTTTTAAGATGATCGCTTTCAGTGTGCTCGAATACAAATGGACTACAGTCAGCTACAATCTAAATGTGACAATATGTATCACTTATTGGTTTATTTATGCTAATTTTAAAACGTGCCGGTGAGCTTTTGTGACAAACAATGACGCAATACATACATAATCAATCTTCTTCTTCAACATACCTCTCGCTGTTAGACACTGGTGGCGCTGTCAGTGTTCCTAGCCAATGTTCCCGCCATCACTTTATATATTACTGTTGGGATATTGTTTGTTGTGGTGTGGACATGGTTTCACTCTAAAGTTCTTTTTCTCATTACAGGGCTCAGATGAACGGCCCAGTCGTGTACTATGTGGGAAGGCCACTACCTCCACAGCGACAGTCGTCTTCCAGTAGCAATAACACCACGTGATCTGGGAAACGCCGGCTGCTGGTGTTCGAATGAACTACGTCATCACCTTGAAAGGATTTACACGGATTGAGAATTAATTCTAATTGCAGACCGATATTTTATTGTGTTGAAAAATGAACTGTCAATCTATAACGGACATTAGAGCAACTTGAGGGCGTTTCGGATTGTAAAAGCATCCTGGTACGTTCATCTTGCTTCACGTCATAAGGACCTCCAGTAAACCAGTGGTTTCCTTATGAGCGGATACAAATGTGAATCATTTACCAATCGTCACTCTGCAGATACAGGAAGAATTACCTACTTATAAGCTCCATCCGATATGCGCGTCCAGGGGTCAATGTCCTTTAAATTTATTGACCAAGATTATAAATTATATTGTTTATGATACACGGTGTTTTGATATTCATGTTCGATACGTCACGAGTTAGTGGGTATCACGTGATTGATTGCCAACCCACGTATTGCATCGTCCACTGAATGTAATAGTAATTTATAAATGTAACGCACAAAAGGCAATAAAAATATCCACGTATTCATTGTAATTTTTTCAGAGTAAATACATATAATTTTAATTAACATGTACAGAAATCTGAAAGTTTTCTTTGCTTATGATATTTTGAGTTTATCTACTATATTATTAGCTGCTATAGAAACAGCGGTTCGTGCCTGTAATAAACTCGTGGTATGTTACAAAAAGTTGTTGAATTTGAGAAGAAGCAGGCATTTTTGTTGCCCTGGTTCCCTTAATTTCATTTTTGAAGCATTTTTGTTTGTTTGTTTGTTTGGCCGGCAAATGAAATTAGTTGTTCTAATTACTTACAATATTCTTAAATTGCATTTTTATGATCGTAAACAACCCCGGTTACGAAATTCTCGAATTCAATCGCATTTACGAAGAAAAGACATTATCACAATGGTCTTTCATTGCTCCAAACTGTTCCTTATAGAGTTTCAGTTTGGCGTCGATTGGAATGAACTTTTTGATGACCTTTCAAGAAACATTCAATACATGTTGGACATTTTTTTTATATATCAACGTTCATCTAAGAAAATCAATAGATTCTTAATCGCAGATGTTTTTTTTTTGACTATTTTCAAATCGATCCCATCATGAAATACATCTGGCTTTCCAAGAATCAGAAACTGAAATTTATTAAAACTGGTCCGAGCCTTCAAATAAGTGTTAATAACTCAGTTGGTAGCGGAATGAAGACTATTTTCTAAAGTAGTTTGTATATTATTAATATTCCAATCTACATGGCACAGCTGATTATTGTCGGAGTATAAGTTTTATTTAAAGAAATATAGTTCAGAAATATATTAAGAAGGACCGATCCAGGGTTTTCTGAACAATTTTGCCATTCTGAAAATTTATCATGCATTTTGACTCGTTGCAAATAATTATTTGGGTAATTAAGAAATAATTACGTCATGATTGTTGATTAAATTGTCTCAATTGGTGGACGGAAACGATATACTTGTTTTCCAGCTACGGTGAGTGTTTACGACTCGAGCGTCTCCATGGTAATATTGTTTTATGACCTTATTTAGTGAGTTTTTCATATTACTGAACCATAATATATAATTGTTTGTACTCTGCAATCGGGTGCCTGGATCTAACTTACAACCTTCCTGAGACTGGTAAATACGTTGATAATCCTCGGGGGCGGAGCTACGTCACAAGACGTTCCACGCTGCTAAGACGCGCACCACTGTACGTGCATTTATATGGGCTCTGTGCGCGCTGCTGTGGAACGCCAGTCGAGTTAGTGAAAATTCGAGAAAACAACACAAACTCAACTTTGAAGTAATCCTGAAAAACCAAATTTATATATGTTACACACGTGGGGATAATCTTGTTACACTGTTCAGGGAAGTCTCAACAACAATCCCAAAGTACCGTTTTCTGTGAGTTTTGGGGCTTTGTTTTCACCGCGAGGGTTGCCAGGCGGTGAAAATGCCTGTATGTCCGCCCTCGAGGATATATATATATATATATATATAGTACTGGGATCTATTACTGGTACTTTGAGCATTTGCGCCACCAACGGCGAACACGTGTAATTCTTGTAAAACCAAATGTTATCGCCATCTGGTAAATAAGTCCGTCATGTCGACTCGAACCATATATTTTTGGCACTTCAATATCTTCACACCCTATGTCTGTATATGTGTGTATGTGCCATATATTTTTATCGGTCCTTTACTTTTTTTTGAAAAAAACGTCATCGCAACCGCTATTTTCATATTGGAGTTCTTTTCTGGTTCGGTACGGTTTTTAACTGATTTTCACCCAAAATCCAGGTGAGTACACCCCCATACATAATTTTCAATTAAATATGGCTATTTAAACCAACAGAGTAACGACAAAATGGGAAAATCACAAATACTTTGTTGGACTGCATTACTGGCACTTTGAGAATTTGCCCCTCCAACGGCGAATTCGTGTAAACCGAATGGTATCGGATCATAACGGAACAATGGGAAATCGCAAATTTATTTGTTTTGTTTGTATTGTTTTTGTTTGTTATTTATTGTTCTGGTAGGAACCAGTCTTTGTCATTTATTTGAATGAACGTTTTGCTCACTAAATGCATCAGACACTAGTAATTTATTTACATCGGTTAACATGTTTAGTTCGTAGTTAGTATCGGGAACATTTAGTCACAGTTATTGAATCGTATTTATTCGTATTCTTTCCGCATATATACACATCCTTTTAGTGTTAGTTCAATGTGTTTCGGTTTGATATTGCAAGTAAAGTTATGGAAAACTAGCACAACCTTGACTGCTTTAAGCCATTTTAATGATCAAGGCCACTTATACTAACGTAATAGGAAACACTCATAATTATATAGTCAGCGCCAAAATTTGTTCACATGGCGTGAATCCTTGACGGTCTATAAATACTGTGATTTCTTTGTAATTACCAGTTGTTACCAAACTAGCGATGATACATGTTATGTTCTCCAGAATAAATACTATCCATAGCTGAAGTATAACGTCTCGCTGTCACTTTATCCCGTAACTACGTATTGTGTATGCACTACCAGGCTCGTTAAGTTTCGTATCCTGCTTTCAATTGTGATATACACGACAGTTAGTATCCGCCCTCATATCCACACAGTAAAGTCACTCCTCCAATGGAGTCATTTTGCTGAAAAGTGTACCTTGAACTTTCATGGAGATTAGTTAATTCTATACGCACTCTTAATGATGTTGGTTTTAAAATACCTGCCTGGTAGGTTTCTTGTGTCACTTCGTAGCAAATCATTAATTACTGTAAAACATGTCTTTTTCGCGAATATAGCGAGAGAACTGATTCGCTAATTCAAGATGTCGCTAATGACTTTATTATCAATTCAAAATGGCCGCCAAACAAAGAAATCAACAATGACAAGAGAGATTCGGTAAATCAACATTTCGCTATTACGTCATTTTACTACAATTCGCTAAAATTGCATGCCGCTTTTTCAACATGTTTTACAGTCCATAGCCTGACATTTAGTCGTGAGTAGCGCCCTCGTCGGCCAATTGGCATCAGAGCACCGCGGAGGGCGCAACTCAAGCGACATTGTCAGGCTATTCATTGCATTGCGGTGTATTTTTCTCCGTTTGTTTGATGATAATGTTGAACTGCATATTTAGGCACATTTTTTCTACGAATTTTAGTAAAGTAAACAAAGTTAAGAAATGTGTGAAACCCATGAAAGGTGAACAAAAATGAAATGTAAGTACTTTTTGTGAAAATGTTTGTAAAATACTTTACACGTGCACAATTACATGCCTGTTTCTTCATTTCCAACCAAGTGTAATGATGTCATTTAATGATGTCATCATTGGCACAATCATAAGCAGACATTTTTAAAAACGGCTACCGTATCCGAATGAAAAGTGGCGGCGTTTATATGTCCTTTTAAATGTGATAAACTTTGTCAATTCACGAAATAGTCTGAAGTCGAAACAACCAACCGTAACTGCTAACGAGTGGCTATTTGGTACCACGACACTGTAAATGTACATGCCTACGTGACAAACAGCATGACTTCAACTCAGTGACCCATGTGAAACCGAGTAATGCCGGGGAAACTGGTTTAGTGGCGGAAATATGTTTGGAATAGAGGAAAATGGTACGAAGATTTATAACCCATATTTGGTCAGTGACCCCGGGCGAGGTCAAATGTACTTGACATGTAGTAGAATGTAACAGTGAATACGCAGCGAGCGTGGCACGTGTCAGTGTAAATGTAATGGTTTATTTATGTATAGTCGATTGTAACATAAAGATAAATACGACTTGTTTCAAACGTCGGGATATTGTCGACCTCCATGTGTATAAAAAATGATACAATTTAGGAAACGGCCGTTCGCTTAGGCTATTTTTTCGGGGGTTTTATTTTTAATCTTATGTTTTTTCATCAAAAATATGCCGAATTTTGATGCCAAAAAATAATTTCACTGAAACAATCCTTCAAGTTCTAACTCATTTCCAAGTAAAAATTAAGTACTTTACCGTACGCGTCTTTGGGAGTTGCATGTTTGTGCGACTAGAGTGGAGAGATTTTTACACAAGGCGGTCATTTTTGTTGATTTCGCAAATCAAACCCAGATCATGTAAGCTAGCAACTGATGGAGAGAAAAACATCGAAAAGACTAATATTGAAGTTAGTTTCCCGGTGACGATTATGAAATAAAATAAATCATTTGGGATCTCAAGATATTTCGTATTATTATCATGCCATCCCGTGTTATTATCACGAGATCTCGTATAACATTTGTTTTTGTAAATTATAATTCATAGGCACAGACGATTGTGATGTTAGTATTGATACAAACAGGGTTAATTTTATAATGCTCCAAGTAAATTTTTTTAATCATTTCATATCCAGAAAATTTATTTATGTAATTATTTGTTCATTATTCATTCATAAAAAAGAAACATTAGTTGAAAACGGCAATAACAATTGTCGGGACCGAACAGTTTGGCATGCGTGAAATATCGTCACGCAAAATACGTGTTGAAAGTGTCATGAATCAATAATACTAAAATTTGTATTTGGAAAGTTGTAATAAGTTGAGACCACGTGTGTATTATTCATAATTTAATACACGGTGTGTGTCCGATCCGTGTTGTACGTGATGGAATTCCCAACGCTGACTTCACAATTCACTGAAATAACTGAATACGAATGACGAGTCTGTGATTCCCCACTTCACTGAGTCGATGTGCATCGCTACAAGGGTCACGGCCTGTATAGAAAGAGAAACGATAAATAATGGCATTCTCTAACCTTGTCCCTGATTGACCCGGCTTAAAGATAGGCGATACTGCTAAAACATAGGTTGTACAAGTACTTGTAATATATTTCGGGGGGTTGTTCACTGGCTGCTGGCTACAACAGTGTAACCCGGTACTGCCAATCTTTAACATGCTGACGTATTACACCGGTCACGTGATTTACAGAACGATTAGCCAATCAGTGGCAGCGTCACAGCGGGTGTTTACCTGTTGGTTTGGAAGTTTTCATCAGCGTTTCTTGCTATTATCATGATGGATCGAGACATTTTAGGCAGTGAACTTTAAAACAGCAGGGGTACGGTTGTATCATCCTCCGAATCGCATGGTTTCGCTAAAGACGGCCATTCATAACAGGCCCACGAATGCAAATGTTGAGGCTTCGGTTGAATAAATGGTCCTAGGCTGGCGAAGATGGGGTTGTATATTTGATAAACCACCGCCATACATACTACATACATTATAACTCCATGTGGCTGATGTGGGCTAGCAGTGATGACCACCAGGCTGCCTTTGTCGTCCCGGGCTATATTTTACAGATCTTGGTCACTGTGATACCCAGGGAAGCCATAACATTGAGTGATGAGTCAGGGTACCACCGATTGGTTGTCCTACATACCGTCAGACAGTACGAGTGCCTACCTTGTACCGACGGTGCATCGCGGCCCTTACCCTATTGCCGTTTGTCGTTTGATTGCTATGTATAGTACGGGCCGTTTTTTTAAAGTTCAGCTCAAGACGGCGTACGTGCCTATCCCATCCCAATCGCAACCATGGAGCTTCTGCGCCCAATACTACGCAGGTGATCGAGCATGCCGGCAATCTTGTAGTTTATGCTCAGACTATTTTATAGTAGTCCGAGGTTTGTACAGTAAGGTCAATGATGCTCTTTAATAGTAGTACTCACATCTTTTCAGCGATTGAAATTAAGCTATAAAGCAAATATTTGTAGTGAATTATCATCAATTCGGCGTTCGTAAGAGTATACTATAAAATCATGAGGTTTTGTGTCATAAGCCGTATTTTAAAAGTGAAAGTTATTTGGTCTTAAAAATAGAAAGTATTCATCGCAGAAGTAGAAGTCGAATCCTTCCCACCTACCGTTGGTCTTAGGAATATACAATACTTTATGTGGATTTTTTTTATATTTGCTAGGTTTTTTGTTGTAAACAATAAAAATGCTAGTAATTGAATTCGCCCCATGATCTAAATAAGGAGGAGTACGCCCACGCCCTTTGTCCTGGCGATACCCGGAAGTGACATCATAGCAATAAGGTCTAGTGTGGAAGTGGGTGACTGAATGCACTGATTTACGACGATCCCCGGCTGATTCAACGTAATACAGGAAGCCAATTTCTGGGAATTACGCCAGTAATAGGAATGCATTAAAGGAGCTATTATACACTGGCGGGAATTTCCCAACATTGCTGGGAGCTTGCACTATATATTGTGAATGGCACAGTGACCGAGGCATTCTGATTCGAAGTCTGGTACAGAACAGACCTTGTGACTACTAGTATAACATTACATTACGCGCCCGAGAAAATAATTAGTCGTGATGGATGGCTTCGGATGCGAAAGATCGTCGTCTGAACAATATCTCGAAATCGCCACGAATAACGACATGAGAACAACTGAACAGTATGTCAACGTGGACGATGGAGTTTTGGGCAACAGTTTCGGGAGACTTGAATTCACGTCGATTCCCATCACGGACACGCACGAAGAGTCACAAATCGGCGAAAATGTACAAACAACTACGTACGCACCCACAACTCAGGTCAGTGTTGAAATGACAGACTCTCACAAAACAACCAAGTCGTGCACTAGTACTACGAGTAAAAACTATCAGCCCGTGAATGGACACTCCGTTAAACGAAGACAGAACGCAAGTGATATCAAGCGTGACACGATGAACTACTATCACAAAGTGACTGTATGTATTTACATAATGGCTGGTATGGCGATGGTCGCATGCGTAACAATGTGGTTACTCAGTGTGATGTCAGTGTACAGCCCCCAACGCGACTTACCGGCGTGGACTCTCACGATATTAGCTATCTTTCTTATCGTTATTGCCGTCTTCGTCCATACTCGCGAGAAAAAGCAGAGCAAAGAACTGAAGGAAGCGTACAGTGATGATGCATTGCAAAATCAAAGCCAAGGTCCCATTTACATTGGACGACATCCAGCTACTCTCACTTCCGATCACATTCTCTGTGGTGACAAACTCAAAGGTTTTCAAGTTTGAACTATAGAAATTAAAATACGGTATGTTGTCATCTTATCATTTTTTATTGTGACAATTCTGCTAATGTTTACTGGCTTTGATCGCAGGCAGTGATATTCATTCTAACTTGTCCGTAAGTTCTGTTTTGTTCGGTTAGAAGAATAATCCCCTCGAACGAGCTGCGTTGATTTGTCAACTTAATTGAAACGTCATAATTGTCCCCGAAATTCGGTGCAACATTTTAAAGTTCTTTCAAATTATTGATTTTGAATAAAATGAACAGAAAATAAGGAAAACATGACGCCCGTGGAAACGTGTATTTATGAAAGTGAGAAAAGTTTACCTTGGTGGCTAAGGAAAGAAAAATGGTCGTCCCATGTTACGTATGTGTTACGTGTAATTGTTTGCTGCACGGCGACCTTCGCGCTCAGGCTTTCAATATAAGATTCGCATCACATGTCGTATATAACATGAAAGAAAGCTAGAGCAAACTGTAAGAACGCTAGTTTTCTAATTTAATGAATGTTTTAATTACAGGAAACAAAGTTGAATTAGTTTGGTAACCATTCCACCATGTTCTAGAAGCAATGTTACGAATTGAGAGAAGTCCAAGGCAGAGATATGCTAAACACTTATTTGAAGACATGATGATGAATTATATCGTTGCAGTTGACACCGGGCTACTCAGTCGTGCTACTTCGTGAGGGCGTGGTCACACCGTGACGCAATCAAACTTGATTTCTACTGATAGAATACTGCCAGATAGACTGGGTCCAGTCTTTGGGTTGCCGTTTGTGTTTTTATTTATATTTTATATGAGTTAACCATATTATTGATATAATGAACATCAGATATGATTATTTTATAAATAATTAGTTTTCACACCAATTATCAATAGTATCATGAAATTTCGCAATCAAATCTTTTATAAATGATGGTGTAATGCATATATTTGATCTATGATCCACAATATGTGATGCAGTCCCAGCAGTTGAGGCAATCATTTGGAAACCTGCTATTGAGACTGACTGATTCCACTTCCGCGTCAGCTTACTGCGCGACCCTGGTGATTTGTTTATGTTATAAACATAAATCAAGTTAGCGTCCCGCAGTGTATTTTCCATTATACATGTATATATAAATAAAAGGTTCTCTCGCCTTCACATGGGGGGGGGGGGCGATTAATTTGTTTCAAGTAACATTGGATTTGCCATAGACTAAAATGTGTACACCACGGAACCGATTTATTTGATTTAGTGAACGATTGTGGTACATTAAATGTGAGCAACCCGGAAGGGCATTTTTTTATTATATGTATATAATGTGAGCCCACGGCGAGCTTGTTTCCATTTTTATAAAATAATGCATTTTGTGGGTTTTTATAACTATGAATTCATTTATCTGTCTGGAGTAATCCACGATTTATCAAACTATGTTGTATACATAATCACAACACGGCGATTGTAATTTTCTTATTGCTTTGTCTTTTTTTTATAAATAATCGATGACCAAGCTAATATTATTTTTAGAGTGCACTGTTATATAATATAAATGTTATTTAAGACTAATACATTATTTTAACTGCGTGTTGTTGATTATTATTATTTATTTATTGATTTTAAAAACTTGTTATTTTATATGTATATAAAGAAACAAAATCAATTGTATGTGTATAATACTATTATTATAAATGAAATAAGCCTGTCGTTGATGGCGCCTTTCAAATCAAGAGAGTGTGGTGTGGAATATATGAATTATGCTCCCCAAGCGACCAGACAAACGATAGATATACTACTTTGCGTGGTATGTAAGGTCAATTTTAGAGCCGGATCCCACAACATTTCATTTTAATCTACCATACTTCTTTTTGTTCTTCCATAATTATCTGCTAATTATTGTTCATCTCATTTAGTGTTCACAAAGGTGTGTTCCCTTTCGTCTGGTAACTTCAAGTTGATTTCGCGTTCACGGTCGCTAATTCCCGAGTTCCTCCGCCGTCCCTCAACACCAGGACGGTGGATCCACGAAGGGACACCAGTGTTCACTGAAATCGTGAAGCTAGTTAGATTAAAGGGCAGTGGTCGTGGATCAGCGCGTGTTCAACTTTCATGTAAAAGCATGTATTTTGCACGCGTTGTATACATCGCTATGAGTCCCATGTCGAACAGAACGCGGCGCGACGACCATCGCCCTTTCAATGTCACAGTCCAGTAGCTCGATTATGACATAGCGTACTTATGTTTACCCAAGTTTACATGTAAACAGTTTTCGATGAAAACATACACTAGTATCTTGTTATCATCGTAATAAAACACGGGGGCAATATTCATTTACACATGTTGGTGATCTCACACATAGTAAATAAAAATCGCACATTCATTCTACTTGTTAGTGTTATGCACATTAAATGACTGGGGTCAGATTCAAGGTTGTGCAAACGCTTGTTGTTATTAATTATTAATTGAATAATAAACTTCATATTTTGATGTTTGTTAGCAGGTGCACACTTTTTGCGGGCAATTGTCCATGCATATTGCCCCCCTCTCCCGGTAGAAAACAATTTTTATTCCTTTTACTGTGATTGAGGGCGCTGTATATGCCAAAGTGGAAAGGTCAACTCTTTGACCTCATATTACCATATTCGTTCTTCAGATGATTGTTTACCACCAAACTCCTTGGCGTTCAGTGTTTCCTACCCGACGACACGGACACGTTACGATTCGCCGATACACGAGGGAGTATTCAGCGTACGACACATTAATTACTGGGTAACGAAGATCAAACGCTTCACCGGAAAATTTCCGGCGAGGTGTACATTGTCCTCGTCTCGCTGGATGGCCGAGTGATTCGATGAAGCGAGCGCAGTCATTATTATCTAATCTTCTTCAGCTTGGCAATGAAAACTTGTCGTAACTATCTTGTCTTGTCTTGGTAAGGCTTTTGGTTTTACACAATGTACGTACTACAGGTAGGTATCATAGATGTTTGTGTCAGTAAACAAATGTAATTGTATGGTATATAAAGCTGGATTATTTTTAATACTTCACACCACGTTTGTAACGATAATGAGACATACAAGGAAGAAAATTAGCCACAATTACTGAAATCAAGATAATTAATTTTAGTGTTTTACGTGAAACAAAGCCATCGCACATGTTTTTCTATTATTCTCTGCATTTCAAGGTGATTTGTTCGACCTTGAGAGATACTCTTAATAATTATTAAGACTGTGGGTGTTGGAGAGGGATGTGGATTTAATTAAAGAGGAAGTAGAAATGATACTGTAAAATACTTTATTTTCGCTTGCAATTAATTTTCACTGTTTTCGCTGAAGAATGATTCAATGAAAATACAATCCAGCGAATATACCTTCTTTCATATATATAACATTCCACTTGTCAAAAATCAGCGAAAATAAATTCCATACAAGACATCCAAAAAATCTTTTCAGTGAAAATTAATTCCAGCTAAAATAAAGTATTTTACAGTACCACGCAGTCACTTATGGCCACAACTCACATGCAAATTGTTGACATTTAAATGTACTAGCATCTGTAACCATGGTGGTAAACATACTAATTTCTATTATCTTGACTTGAAATATGTCCACTGTTACATCTACATCTATATATAGTCCTATATGTTGTACAACAGTCGTTATACACATGTAGTACTAGAGCCTTATGGAACATTTTCCTAAATGTGCTTGAAGGCGCAGACACAACACCGACTGCATTAGTTCGTAATCAAAATCCGTGATATATATAGTACTACATATATGTATGTCTTACAATTGTGGCGAGTGGTTCTTAGATTTTGCTGTTGGTCTATATATATCTACTTGTGCCTCTTCTCATCCTTTGACACAAAATCAATAAAAAAAGTGATGAAACATCCCAAATCGCGCCGAAAATTTTTCAGAAATAATGAGCATGGACACAAATAGAGCTATGGACCCACAGCTAACTAAAATTATGTAATCTTGAGTCTGTTTACCATACAAGTAAATGCTCTGTTAGATCTATGGTTAGATTGAAATTTACACATATACTTTTAATACTTAATTGATGTCTATGGTCAAAATATGTCGTATTTTAATTAATGACCCAGCGCACAATAAATGCCATTTTTTGTCTATTGTGGATATTATAATGAGAAATTAATTGAAGAATATAAATTAAAAGCCCTTCATGTATGCCATGAACAGAATTTTCAGATTTGTACGTTCAAATCCATCATGCTAAATCGATGTGGATGTCTAGATCTGTCAAAATAATAAAAATAATAATAATGTTTATTCAACCTTTGTATCGGCACCATGAAAACAGTAATACATATCTTTAAATTACATTCATCATTTCTTTTCTATAATGCCATAAATCAGTTACATATATTCCTAATTAAAGCTGATGAGGTAATTCCCACATTTTCATTTATGTTCCATAGTGTATCACCAAAAAGGAAATTGAACTTATAATTGAAGTGTTAATACAATACAGTGCATAAGTAAATATAGAAACGCCTGCTTATAAACAGATACCAAGAGGTAGTATATTTACTGTCACTTACCGTGGAGATAAATAGTCTATGTTACCTCTATGCCGTACATTACATAACAGGGATTTCTACTTTTTCTTCTCTGCCCTTGAATTTAACCAGGTTTTCAAGGAAGTCTTGACAATTTTAAAATTGGCATACAATCAGTACTATGATATTCATAGCTGTAGACAGTATACAGGTTTTTGATATTTTAAACAGTGAAATATGCAGGATCACTGGATCTCTCATCAGAGGTGTTGTCTGTGCACTAATTGGAAACATCATGATCATCCTTGCCATAGGTCCATTATCACAGACAGACTGGAACAGGAAGTCAGTAGAAAGCAAAGGTTTTTTAATTAGCGCGGGGGGAAAGTTGGTTAGCCTAGGGGAAAACAGAGGTGTTAATCTGAAAATGATTGTGATTGGTCCTGGCAACATTAGGGGTGATCGTGACGTAGCCCCGTTTTTTTTTAAATTATTATATACCGGTATTCAGAATGGGGGTTTAACACATTTATGTTTTTTGCTTGTTCAGGGAGAGATGTTTGGGCGATGCAACTTTAACAACGTCTGCGACAAATGTGGTACTTGGTGAGCTGTATGATATAGCTGAGGAATATTGTACAATTTCTAAGTAATTTACAACCATTGTCATAATGATGATATATATAATAGTAAAACCTGAATTCCCTACAGCACAATATTCCACACTTGAAATGCACCATGTTGTAACTCTGGGGAGTTGTACATTCATGGTATATGTCAATTTTATTACTGCAGGAACCAAGATAAATTTATATTAACAAAATGGTATCTCCCTATCTTGGAATATTACATGAGCCTTTGGATGATTATTAGCAGTATTTGTTATGACTTTGCATTCAACCAAATCTGCTATTATATAAAAAGTCCCACTATATATTTTGATGGGGGTGTTTGAATTTAAAATTAAAATGTACGCTTGTGATCAAATAATAATTTAGTTGCATTGAATATTTCTCGCATATTCTCTTCACAAAATCTGATTGAAAAGGGTTTTCACGAAGAAACATCGCAGAGAAAATTAAACATCTGCAGAGCACAATCTGCAATATGAATCAAAATTATTGGCAACAGGGCATGATACTTACAGCCAAAAACTAAATTTGAAAAAAAAAAAATTGAAAAACAAAGTGAATATTGTATATGATTTTTATCACCCAGTAGCCCTGGTGAAAATTGGTTGTCCTGGGTGCCGACTGTCAAAACAAACACACTATGAAGAATGTTCTGAAAGATAGCAATATTCCAAGAGAAAATGAAAGGGAGATAGTAGTTTTTTATGATCAGTTTATTTCCACTGTAATGTCAATTATTAGGCATGGTATCACATGGTGTTCAACATGACAGACTCTGCTCTCTTAATGTCAGCTGGTACATAACTAATTTTTCCCAGATATACACATACACGTATATTCATAGCCATTATTATTCAGCATTTTTTCTCAAGGATTACAACATCAAAGACAAAGTGGGGTCTTAATACAGAAAATGAAATTAAAACCGATAACTTCACCTCTGATTTACAATTTGAGTTTTTTTGACTGATATAATCTGTACTATCACGGTTATAACTGTGATATAATGCACAATTAAAATTTCCTGTTGTCCTCCAGCCAAATAAGGAGTAAACTAACAACAAACAAACAAGTTCTGCCTGTAATAAACTTACCAGGTATTATTTGAAAAAGGTATTTTTCGAACATCCTTCAGTTCACAAAAACCATTCAGACCTAATATAAAAATTTACTTCTCTGTATAGTTTTCATTAACTTCAAAAATTAATTCGATTTAATTGTAATTGCATAACTTAAAATTTTGAAGTCTATTATTGATTTATTCATGAACTAAACAATATACCTTAGAAACGTCTGTGTTAAAACACTCATTGTGACTACTAGTATATAATTGACTGATAATAAAGGCAATCATGATTTCAATAATCAGCATACAATCAACACCTTAACTCTGATACTGTAAAGTACTTTATTTTCGCTGGAATAAATTTTCGCTGAAAAGCTTTTTTGGGTGTTTTGTATGAAATTTATTTTTACTGATTTTTGATGAGTTGAATGTGAAATATAAGAAAAAATGCGTATTCATTGGATTTTATTTTCACTGAATTATCCCTTCAGCGAAAATAAATTACAAGCGGAAATAAAGTATTCCACAGTACTCTGGGAGATTCAAAAAACCTGTTTATTCCTTCTTTTTTTTCCCCACCTGCACGCATAAACTTTGAAAAACTGATTGATTTGGATAAATTTGTATCCTAGTCATTTTTAACCTAATTTGTTCCAATCAAGAACATTTATTTGGTGATTTGAAAAAAATGAAACATTGTAGCAGATACTAATCAGGAGAACGTTTTGTGATTCAGAGATAGTCTCCATTTTAATACCAAAACCAACTGATTTTATCTTCTTTTTTTTTGCTGGCGCAGTAATCATTGGAAAGTAGGAATATGTATCATATATAAAAAAATTACTATAAAACTGAATAGGATGTATATGCTTCATGTACAACTGTATTACTGGTAAAATATGAAATCAGATAAAAAAAATTAGAGCATACCTACATCGGATTTTAATCAGATAGATCCTGGGTTTCTATTGTGTTAATTGCTCTGTAGTTCATTATTTCTCAAAGACGGACCGGAACAGGAAGTCAGTAAAAGACAAAGCATTTGTTCATTAGTGTGGGGGAAAGTTGGTTAGCCTGGGGGAAAACAGAGGTGTTAATCTGAAAATTCATTGTCTATTCTTGTTTGTGATTGGTTCTGCCAACATTTGGGAGATCGTGATGTAGCTCCATCTTTGAGAATAGGGTAGCAAGTTGAATTACACATGTACCAGAGCCTACATAATACTTTGTCTCCATTTATTGATTACGGAACAAAGCGTTTATAATCAAGCGTGAAAGTCAGTAGCAGTTTTCTTTTGTATAAATTATTGCTTATGTTACATTGATATTAATGTGTGCTAATGAGCATATGAACACGGAATAATTTGTATTACTTTAATAGAAAACACTATCGTTAATTGTCTGTGAAGAAATAGGTGGGGTCATTGTACATCGTTACAGCTTTGCTATATCATGTAATTATACGCTTTACTGATAATATTATCTGCTATTCCACTAAGTATAAAATAGTATTAGCCACAATGTTTCACTTATCACATTTGTTTTAGAGAGTTAATGGACTGGGGGAAGATTACTGTAAAACCATTTATTTACACTGGCATTTAAAATTCACTGTTTTGATGTTTTGTGCAATTTCACTGTGTTTTAATTTCACACACATGGCAGGGAAACAAATGCGTTCTATTGTTATTTTACATGTTCATGTGGATTTAATTCAGAGGATTTTACTTATCAGCGAAAATAGCAAAATTAAAACCCTGTGAACAAATAATGTGTTTACGGCCATATTTTGTTGACTGTCTTCAACCCATTTTTCTGATACTCTGATTAATTTTGTTTAAACCATTTGCAAAGCAAGGAATAAATGATAAATGTATGTCAATTTGCTTTTAGATTCAATAAGTTTTGACCATTTCCTAAATCGAGGGAAAAATATATCTCAAGCAATTTACTGTTTTTCCAAGTGACTTGAGTGGGTTATTTTTTACTCAGGCTAGTAGTCTCAAATATCATGATAATCATTTATTTATTTTTTGGTATCAACTGACATGCACATTGCAAACATGCACACTCCAAACCATATCGATAACATGGACTATTTCAATTCATTTTCAAGCAGTGCATATCCTGAACTTGAAGACTTTCCTAGAATTCATAGGATATATACCAAATATGGAAGTCCTTGAAAAAAAGTGAATGTTGAATTTGAAACATGGTTTTTGATAGTTCTTTTTAACAGTTGCTTTTCAAAAAGCATGAATTATATAACCCCCACCCGACACATAACCTTGGTTACATTGAAATGAAGAGAGGAAGTTTTCATTTTAAGCCTTTGTTACTCATGAGCTTCTGTGCCTTACTAAATTATGGCCGATTTACCCAGATGAATGTAAAATAGTACAATTAGTATTATATCATCACTACAGTTTGGCACCCTTATAACATTAAATTGTAAAACAGTATCTTGATACTTGTAGATCATTTACTATTGATTATTACTATTAAAAATCTGATGCAGATCTATCATTCCCTGAATTTTCACCCACTAGTTGTCACACGCATCTCACTTGGTCATTAATTCTTCAAGATAGATTGGTTCCTGTCCGTGAATGGTTGCGTATGTTATGCACGATAACAAGAAAATTATCCGCTGCTCAACCAGTGTAACTATTTTAAAATTTGTGTGATATGACAACAAATTTCTTCTTTCTTGTAATGTGCCTTGCAGCGAAATTTTCAATGATTTACATTTTTCAATTCAAACTCAGGAAGACCATAGAGTAAGCTATTACAGTAATCAAAAAGAAATGTTACAAATACGTATCTCAGTTCTGTTCAATGGTGGTTCTGTATATTGTGAATCTTACTAATTTTACTAAGTGCCTATGCTACCAATCTTCACAGATGATGCATGAGAAGACATTGCCATATCCATTATCAACCCTAGATTCGGCATCTTCTTTGAAGGGTGCATTTCAAATCTTAACAATATAAGGAAGCACTGCAATGCCACTTGCAATAAACTCTGAGGACTGAGGAGTAATTCATTATTTCTGTTTCTTATCATTTTGAGGGTGAGTTTATTATCACGCATACAAATACGGATTTTGTCAACACAAGATTCTATCTGTGTGGAGGGTGGAGCTCCCTCACAAGTGATATATAATAGAGGGTATCATCTGCATACATCATATATCTCAAATTTACAAAATAGTCCTGTTTATAGTCTGCACGTTCCTTCCGAAGATTGGGACGAAAATAGCCAAATCTTTTGAGTAAAAACCGAAAATTGACTCAATTAGGGTTCATTTCCAGAATTATTGAAAAAAATTAAGAAAAAAGTGCAGACAAATTTGGGCGAATAAGTCTGGTGGTGAAAAGATTTAAAAATGCAATATTGACAAAAAATTTAATAGTTGTCTGAAAATATGAGTTATGAACGAAAAATGTTGCATTTGTAGGAAGTACAGCAGTATTTGTTAGATGAAAAATCAAAAACTCTGAACGCATGTGCAGTGATTGTTATTGTATGTACCGGTACATCAACAACTGGTGCACATACGTATTAGAGAATTTTATTGTTTCATCTAATGAAAACTCAGATGTGTGGAACAGTGTTTTCATGTCACGCTAAATCATATTATTATACATCTGTCATTGTAATGCAATAAGTTACAGCGTGTTGTAATTTTGCGGTATTGCACTGGGTATTTTCATCCTACCATATTAGAAAACGTAATTTCCAAATATGGAACGATTATGTGCGAAAGCGTCCTCTAATAATAACAAAAAAAACATGGCTGCCCCCAGGGTTTGACCGGACTCCACAAAAAGAAGTTCGCTATAAAATCTGTTCAAAACTTTTTGGATTTTGGCATTCCCATGATGTATCCTTGGAAGGAAAAGATGTATAATAATAATAATAAGGTTATTACGAGGATGCTGCAAAGTATGCACTCAGACAGTACGCAGACAGCTGCAGGTTGGCTGATATTCCCTGAGTACTGTCTTCATGCATACTTTGCAGTATCCTCGTAATAACCTGATAGTCCAGTGAAACATAATGTACCAAAGAAATAATATCACAAATAATATATTCTTGTCCATATTGTCCTGGGGACCATCCCAATCATGGGAATGTATTTTAACATAAGAGACCCAACACAGACAGTGAGTGCTTGATGGTACTGTTGCTATTTGTTGAGTTTTATTATATTAGAGCACACCCCACAGAACTGTAAACTGTTCTTTTCTCAATTTTCACAACTCCATTATTTAAGGTCATTTGTGAGAAGAACAAATTCCATGAAAGTCACTTGGTGTCTTAAATAAGACAGTGAAATTTTCACTGCTACAATCGTGAAAATTTGTCACTTGCAGTTCACATTACATGTATGTATACGATATAAGAAGACATGTTACTGGTGTTCGTTTCACTTTCGCTCTACCAGTGTATGTGCATATATTTACAGAGGCAGATCCAGAAATTTATTTTACCTATTTTGTTTCTATGTAAAAACAAATATAAACCAGAAAAAATGAGATTATACAAATTTTAGGAGGGTTCATACGAAGAACCTAGCAAAGCTCTTCTGTATCAGCGCCTGATCTATCTGTAAATAAAAGCCTTATATTCATTATCATGGTGTTATTAGGTGATACTACACGATGCCAGTCAAGTACACTATTATGATTGAAAAATGGTGCTACCACGGCACTAACGATGCTACTCACTAATAAATATACTACAGTACCGGTATTAATTATGCCGACTGACTACAGGTTTATGTTGAGTAGGTCATGCAAGATGTATGAAAAGAAGCTCTTCAGCCTTGTTTCCATGGTAATGGTGGTTATGTATACAACGTAAGAGCAGCTTATTATGACTGACAAAAAAATGATCATCCTTCCATTTTTTTTTCCTTCGAAAATGAAAAAATTGATTTAGAAATACTAATCTAAACTTGAAAAATTAATTTTGTTAGATTATTAAATTTACAGTTGCTCTAGAAAGTTTTATCTTTATCTGCCAATGATTTATTTACTTTTTTGGATTAGTTTATATCGGGCTGATGATTCTATTACGAGGGTGTTGTCAATACGATAACTGAGACTTATTTACACCACTTGATCCAGCTAATTAATTATTCAAAATATATGCAAATTAGATATCCGATACAATAGCCTTTGACAGAAATTTTAAATATGTTACTGAAGAATGGAATTGTTGAATAAGTAAAATTTACACAAATACAGTGTCTGCTGTGTTGTGATTGGTTGGCTATCAAACACCTAACAGACCAATCAGAGAGCAGCTTGTTTGTTGACAGGTTTTTTCAACGTATCAAATTCTTCCTTGCATATATGCTTTGACTCAACTGTGTCTGTGTAGTGTTGAAAACAATCTTTCGAAAAAACTGTTTTCCACAAATGACACTTGTGTAGAATGCACTCATTTCTCAAGCTTATTTCGCTCACTAACTAATAGTATTTTCATTAATGACTTTGATTTCTTTTGTCTTGGTTTCAGTGTCTCTCACGTAGGATAAATACAGCATCATGAACTTGATGGATTAAATGGGCACTCGTCTGACAAGCATTCCAGATTCTAATCTCTGTCAATTTCATATCAACATAAGGACGTTAAATTTCTGAAGATCATGTAGTATTTACGCATTGCAAGGCTGTACTACTTCTACGCTATATTTACAAGTAATTTAAAAAAAAAACGAATATAGGATTAAAGTGAATTATGTCAGGACAGGCTATATGGCGCGGATTCAAAATTTGCTGGTCTCGGAACTGTCCTTGTTTTGACTGTTTCACTGGAGATTGTTCGGGTGTCTGCATGGTGGTCATCTGCACTTGTACAATCGGTGTTTCGTTTACTCTCATTGGTATATTCGTGATGATCAAAGGCTACGTGGTTGATAATGACCCTTTCGTCCAAGTGGTTGGGCTTGTGGAATTATGTATCGGATTATTTTTTTGTTTCATCACCTGTCTCGGCGTAGCTGCTTTTTCACACACTAGAAGACACTCACCAGCTGTCAAGCTCCCACCAGAAGATGGCATGACTGACCTCTCAGGTCGAGAGAGACCTCCCTCAAGCGACTTCCAGATGTCGGTTATTCAGAATGGCGTGACACCGACCGGGACCACCCCATGTAATGGTGAAGAGCTAGATAGTACAGATGAAGTGCCTCCAACTCCACCTCTCATTGGAGAGACCCCGCTTGAAATCTCTGTTCATTCAGAACATTTTTCGGATACAGGAAGCGTATCATCGCACTCTGAACTTGATAATCCACATACAGTAGTTTTGGTACGTCCACGTCATAGTATTGTATCACTTAATGATGACTCACAAAATGATGAAGTCATAAAGAAAGAAGGCAATAAAAACAGGTTAATGCCCTGATTAATATTTAGTAGTATAGATAATTGGCCAATGAGTAAATCGCTTTATTTTTGCATGAGACAAATTTATTCCAGTGAATACCAATATTATAAAATCATCAAATCATAAAAAAAATCCTAGAAGCAAAAATTAAGCGGTTTACAATATATTGCGACACATTTTGCAATGTGTGAACAAAGTGCATATCACCCTGGTGTAAGATTACATAAATTACTTACATGTTCGCTTTCAAACTTGTAAATTGGGCTCATTTGTTTCTTTTTATGTATTTTTTCTATATTTGTTTGATATTATTGAGCCAAATAGATGTAGTTTATTATTAGCTACATATCTTGATAAAAAAAATTGGAAAAATTATTTAAAAAAATCATTTGGTTTAAAATTGGTGAATGGTGACAAAAGTTTACATTAAGTGCATTCATGCCATTTATTCAAAATCTTCAACAATATACACATTGTAAATCACCATGATGATTTGTTTTGTGTTTTGTATTTCTGTACAAAAAATGCATAAATAGCTTATCCTGTTTAATTTCTGACCATATATTATAATTTTGGATGTGTCATTTAATACATCTAATTTCTGTTGATACTAGACCAGCCAATTCCTAATTTTCGAGTTGTTAGTTTTCTACGGAATTCCGCTAGAGGGCGCATCCAAAATACCCGGATGACGAGCCTGAGTGGGGTTGTTTTTATTGAAGTTCTGTATTCTTACATGCGTAAATCAATAGATTGGAAAAGCAAAAAAGTTCCAGAACTCCACAAATTTTTTCAGGATCGTGGTATAACTTGCAGCAATGTTCGTAAAGCTAAGCTGTTTGAACTTGTTGAGTTAGCAAACGAGTTAAATGTTCGCCAAGAGTCAAACAATCGTCGTCGTACTGTAAAACACGAGTCGACGATAACTCTGGTAGATCCGTGTAACGTAAAAACTTGGCAAAAAAAACTTCATACTTTGCCTTTGTGTTAAATAGCTGATATGTTCGCATATTTGTTGCATCGAAGTGACTGGACAACAGCCAGACTGAAAGAATATCGACTTATTAATGGTTACTTACTTCATAATTTCCGTAAAGCTTCATCAAGTGCAGAATACAGAATTTAATTTCATTATGGCAGAGTGTATTCGGCAATGATCCATGAAGGAAAATCCTTACAAGCCATGGTTTATTATTAAATCAAACTCTAAAATAGTTTCTGGTGTTTGTAACTGTGTAGTGTAAGTTAGATTTAATATTTTATTCACCAGGCGATCAGCAGATGCAGTTATCATAAATGGACACACGTTTTTTTCCTTTCGTAGTTATTTTAACTTCAACTTCGCTAAAAATGCCATCATAAGGATTCTGAACAAGAAGATCGATGTGGGAATCGGCAACAAGCGAATTTTTCATCAAATCCGGCTCAATGTTTTCGTTTGCGCTCATCTCGGGAAGCTGACAGAGTCTTCGTTTTTCAATCGATGTATAACTGCGGTTGAAAGACGGCTGTCTCCAGTTATTGAACTAAAAAAATACTGGCGCAGGATGGAAAATGCCGTGAACAAACCCGGGAATATAGTTTGGCGTCCACTCAGATTCCCGACGACACATTCGAATCCACTGGCGTTGAAGTGTTGGACGAAAGAAATGTATGAAAAGTTACGCCTTTCATCTCAGGATATTTCGCTGTTTTTTCTTTTTAATCGAACCCAAGGAATAGTCTGGGGCATTACAATGCCAGTTAACAATTTTGACCAATTCTTGCAAAACGTTTGTAAAAAATAAGACTTCGGCAACAGTAACTACTAGTATATTGCTTAAAAGCAGACGCCGCTCAAATTTCAACCCCACCACGAACGTTGAACGGACTGTCATCCGGGTACTTTGAGAACGCCCTCTATCGAATTTCGTGAGAAAAATAGTAACTCGAAAATTAGGAATTATTCACTCTAAATTATTAAATATGCTTTTGGTCCGTATTACTTTATTTTTTGGCATGAATAACATTTCCCCTAATTCCAACGGGGACTATGTCATTATTAATGACTTGTTTTAATTGTTATGCTTATTGTTGGTGGCTATTAACGAACTGATAATCAGTGGCTGTGTACATGTCTGTCTTAACTCTGTACTCTGTTCTATTTTAGTAGCGACACAAAGACGACATCGAACATTTCAATATCTGATCCTGATGTGTCATTGATTGATGCGGAAGATGAACATGTGTGACGTTTATGAGACTTTATCAACGACCGAAGTATTTTGGTTATATGCGACAGTATTATCATTCCATCCTAAAGATCATTTTATCTACATGTTTAGAAAGTATTCAGACGGAAAGGGGGGCTTCTGCTACCCTCGGGGGAATAGTTATTTGAAGTGTAATGCAATAGCAGATCATGTTAGGGGAGGGGGTATTTTGGGTTTATAGTTTGACTCATTTACGCACTGGCAGTTGTGATAAATAAGTACATTTTTAAGTAAACCATATTGAAAAGTATATTGCTATGTACTTACCAAATAAGGAAATGTTTAATTAGGCTTTCGATGCATTTCAGCATCGAAAGCCTTTTGTTATTGTAATGTTTACCGGTATTATTCTTATTCTTATTCTGCCGTTTTTCAAAATTTCAAAACTCTTCTTCTCAAAGACGGGTTACCCACTTGTCTTGATACTTTACAAACATAATCTATATGCAATTCTCTAAAACGTCAAAGTTTCCGATTTTTGATATGTGACGTCATTCGGCCGCCATCTTGGATTAAAGGCGAAATTTTCAATGCAGTATTGCGCACCTTTCTGAGGGTCTGAGTGTTCCCACTTTTTTATGATAGCAGCAGTGGGACAAGGGCTACAAATTTCATAAATAAAAACTTAGCGGTCACGTGACTTTTTTTGCTAGAATTTTCGGAAATTTTGTTTTGCATCTCATCTGCATATTTTTTTACCAATCCACTAGCCCTGCATAAGTTTGAAAGATCAAGTGCCATAGTATTTATTTTTCCAAACGGCTTCTCCAGGTGATGAGCCATTTTTTAGAAAATGATTTTAGAATGTTTTTTTCATATTTTTTTATTGTGTCCTGCAAAGCATCATGGGAAAGGGGGGAGGGCCCTGTACATTCTGTTTTAAATATCTCAAGCACTATTACAGATAGGTACATGCAACCAGTGCAATATTGAAGCTATGGGATAAGAGATGTGACTAACCTATTAGATGACCATATATGGTCATGTGACCTCATTAAATATGCATGTCTCTAATATCTCAAGTACTATTCCATGTACAAACATGGAACAAACGTTATATTGAAGGCAATGGACAAGAGAATTGACCAAAATATTTGTTGACCATATATGGTCATAGAACTCATTAAATATGCATGTCTCTAAGATCTCAAGCACTATTGCATATACAAACATGGAAATAGCGTTATATTGAAGGCAATGGACAAGATAAATGGCTAAAATGTTCAATGATCATATATGGTCATAGAACTCATTAAATATGCATATCCCTAATATCTTAGGCACTATTGCAAGTATAAGCATGGAACCAATGCTATATTAAAGGCATTGGACAAGAGAAATAGCTAAAATGTTCAATGACCATATATGGTCATAGAACTCATTAAATATTCATATCCCTAATATCTTAGGCTCTTTTGCAAGTACAAACATGGAACCAATGCTATATTAAAGGCATTGGACGAGAAATAGCTAAAATGATCAATGACCATATATGGTCATAGAACTCATTAAATATGCATGGCTCTAAGTTCTCAAGCACTATTGCATATACAAACATGGAAATAGCGTTATATTGAAGGCAATGGACAAGATAAATGGCTAAAATGTTCAATGATCATATATGGTCATAGAACTCATTAAATATGCATATCCCTAATATCTTAGG
Source organism: Saccoglossus kowalevskii (assembly GCF_978046115.1). Lineage (NCBI taxonomy): Eukaryota > Metazoa > Hemichordata > Enteropneusta > Harrimaniidae > Saccoglossus > Saccoglossus kowalevskii. Next base: position 20,770,917 of record NC_140648.1, read on the forward strand.
CACTATTGCAAGTATAAGCACGGAACCAATGCTATTTTAAAGGCATTGGACAAGAGAAATAGCTAAAATGTTCAATGACCATATATGGTCATAGAACTCATTAAATATTCATATCCCTAATATCTTAGGCTCTTTTGCAAGTACAAACATGGAACCAATGCTATATTAAAGGCATTGGACAAGAGAAATAGCGCGAAGATGTTCAATGACCATTTATGGTCATAAAACTCATTAAATATGCATACCACTAATATCTTAGGTACTATTGCAAGTACAAACATGGAACCAATGCTATATTAAAGGCATTGGACAAGAGAAATAGCTAAAATGATCAATGACCATATATGGTCATAGAACTTGTTATATATGCATATCCCCTATATCTTAGGCAATATTGCAAATACAAACATGGAACCAATGCTATATTGAAGGCATTGAAAATAAGAAATGGCTAAAATGTTCAATGACCATATATGATCATAGAACTCATTAAATATGCATATCTATAATATCTCGATCACTATTGAAGTTAGAGATATGAAAATGCATGACTAATATCTTAGGCACTATTGCAAGTACAAACATGGAACCCAAGCTATATTAAAGGCATTGGACAAGAGAAATAGCTAAAATGTTCAATGACCATATATGGTCATAGAACTCATTAAATGTGCATATTACTAATATCTCAGGCACTATTGCAAGTACAAACATGGAAACAATGCTATATTGAAGGCATTGAACAAGATAAATTGCTAACATGTTCAATGACCATATATGGTCATATAATTCATATAGTGTAATCAGTTCACCATGCTGTGACTAGATCAACATACATTGTGATCAATTTGCCTACAATATATAGCAAACGGATCACAGTACATGTCTCCATCACCCTAGATATCACAGAAGTGTAATGTCATAACTCTGTTGCATAAATGCAATTCAGTGCTAACGCAGGCATAGCATCGAAAGCCGGTAATCGCTGCTTGCAGCTATATTTTAAATTATAATTCTGTGCGCTGCCCATCGTTGAAACGCCACATCCTGATTGGTCGATTGGTACCACATGCATCCCTGTTATCAGACAATAACTGCATGGTCAGTGATTGAACCGACAAACAAGAATGTATGTGACTCAGCAATGTTCAATCCCCCCACACACCCCCCGCCCACACCCCACCATTTGTACAAACCGTTTAAACAACATAACTGCATGAATTTTTCACGTTAAGAAATTCTGGTATTTTCCATGATGTAGTTTATGAATGTTCACACATAACTGAAATACAAGTGTCTATAACACCTTTATCACCCTGTCGATTCCTCCATTCTCATTTCTTCATTGAGGGGTATTATTTTTGAAATAAAGCAATTAAAGCTTGATGGGAATAATGCACTTGCCTGCATCTCACTCACATTCTACAAATCCATGTCCTTGCTCTGTTGTCTTTCATTTCCTAAGTACATAGGATTTAGAACACTGAAATGTATGATTAAAGTACAGTTTAAGCCAGATAAAAGTATAAACTTATACTTGTATACAAATGGTGGAAAATGTGTTGTTTTTTTTTAACTAGTACATGGATGAATAAGTACAATAAAGTGTACTTTAAGGCATATAAAAGTAAGTACAATCGTATATTTATAGACACACATACATAACAACAATATTATATGCCTTAAGTTAAGAACAATTTGTTATACATGTATTATTAAAGTTGTATATTGGAATTATACGTTTCTCTGAGTTGTACATGTACCAGTGTTTTTTAACCAGTTCTGTACTCATGCCAATCTGTTGAGAAGTTTTTTTTTTTTTTATTCTAAGTATACATGTTCAGCTCTTGAAAACTACAAGCCTGAATGCTTTGATACTTGGTGTATATGTACCTTGGGTAGACCTCTCTCAGATTTGTTCATTTCATGATGATATCTTCAATCCTCTAATTTTGGTGAATATTTTTGTCATTTTTGGTAAAAAGTGATATTTTCGACTTCTTGTTAAAAACCGCAAGTCCAATTGCTTTGATATTACATATATAGGTACTACATGTGTATCTCTCTCAGATTTGTTCATTTTGTAATGATATCTTCAATTCTCTAATTTTGGTGAATATTTTTGGTAAAAAGTGATATTTTTGACTTCTTGTTAAAAACCGCAAGTCCAATTGCTTTGATATTACATATATAGGTACTACATGTGTATCTCTCTCAGATTTGTTCATTTTGTAATGATATATTCAATTCTCTAATTTTGGTGAATATTTTTGTCATTTTTGGTAAAAAGTGATATTTTGGACTTCTTGTTAAAAACCGCAAGTCCAATTGCTTTGATATTACAAATATAGGTACTACATGTGAATCTCTCTCAGATTTGTTCATTTTGTAATGATATCTTCAATTCTCTAATTTTGGTGAATATTTTTGTCATTTTTGGTAAAAAGTGATATTTTTGACTTCTTGTTAAAAACCGCAAGTCCAATTGCTTTGATATTACATATATAGATACTACATATGGACCACTCCCAAATTTGTTCATTTCATGATGATATCTTCAATTTTCTAATTTTGGTGAATATTTTTGTCATTTTTGGTAAAAAGTGATATTTTCAACTTTTTGTTAAAAACCGCAAGTCCAATTGCTTTGATATTACATATTTAGATACTACATATGGAACCACTCTCAAATTTGTTCATTTCATGATGATATCTTCAATTCTCTAATTTTGATGAATATTTTTGTCATTTTTGGTAAAAAGTGATATTTTCTTCTTGTTAAAAACCACAATCATTTATGGTTAAAAATTATATTTTTGAATTCTTGTTGAAAACAGCAAGTCCCATTGCATTGATACTATGCATATTGTTCATTTTCTAATGATATCTTCTGTTCTTTATTTGAAATGTGCATTGCTAACAGCGGAGCTATCTCAGCCGAGAGGCTGCTTGTTTATATGTATGGTGATATTTAATATAAAAAATGTTTTATATATTCAAATAGAAAATGCTGTAATAGCTTGGGACCAATTGTTTGCTTATGTATATTTTTTTACTGCAATCAGAAAGAGTTAATCAAGTCTATTTACATTGAGTCGTCATTTTGAAACATTTTTTAATAATGATGAAGGCAGGTGCACTATTCCTGTTTAAATCTGCTTGTTTTTTTAAAATTAATTATAGATTTGTGAAAATAAAAAAAGTAAAAAATTTGTGCTTTCACAGGAAGCAGTTTAGTAATTAAGTTGTGCTGAGGTAGCGACAAGAAAAAAATTACATTATCCCTTCAACTTAGTAACCACTCCCCACAAACCCCCAATTTGTTGTTCAGAATTTTATCCAAAATTTTGATAAAGGCTTTTATAGATATATAAAAATAAGAAAAACATTTTGGCGGGAAAAATTGTGCTGCTCAAAATTTTAATCTTTACTTTGTAATTGAGCATAAACCGGTACTATAAATCAAAGTAGGTGATTATATTCGGGAAGCAGTGGTATAGGAGTATTACTTCAATTGATTAACCTTTTGAATAACATAATTTAACCAACCAAAATTTTGATGCAAAATTTTGCATATTTTTATATATTTTTCTACAATTTTTTTTTTAATTTTTGAACAAATGGACATAATTTCACATTGGCTACAAATTGTGAACAAAATTTTAGACAAAATATAAAAAAAAAAAATATGTAAATTGTGAAAAGTGACAAAAGTTTACATTGCCGCTCGAAAGGTTAAAGGTTAAAAGGTCAAAGGGTTAAAGTTATGAACAGAACAGAAAGTTGGTTCACAATCTGAGTCATTGCTGGGTGGCAAATATAATACATTGTTAAACTACAAACTATACTCTTTTGATTTCTTTGTTGGCATTTGTCTTCAGAGTTGTGACAACGAGAACACAAACTTGTCACAGAAATTAGGTCACTTTGATAGGCTCGATTTATGATCGCTACATTTATGCATGTGCAATAATCACAAATACGTCTCGTTTAAAAAAAAATTTTTTCTGAAATTTATACATGTACCGGTATTTTAATTTTGAACTGATGTGCATGCTGATCAGAAGCTGATAATTTTTTTCTGGGCTGAATAGAAATTTTTCAACTTAATGTTTTTTTTGTTTTGTTTTTTTAGTTAAAATATATATCTGTATTGAGAAGAAAAAAATCTATGCAATCATGTAAACATCACACAATAATGGTTGTAAACTACTATTTTAAACTTTTTTTAGTTGTAATGTATTCTGTCATATATTGTGATTTTTTTTGTAAACCTGCCTAGATTTTCAAGCAGCTTCTCACTTTTCAAGTCTTACAAGTATATTGATTGCTTGCAATATACTGGACTAGGAAATATCTCAATATAAGTGTTCCCGTTTCCATGACTACAAGGTTAGGATATGTGTTGATTGCATATTCCTCACAGAGTCGTAAAGCTTGGCTGATCAATTTTAACAATAAATGCATTTTTTCAATGAGTAGTTCCTGCTAAGGATGAATTGTTGTCGCGATATTCGAATGTATGACGAGTAACGACATTCTCACAACATTGATGTTCATCATTTCAAAAATAGCAACCTCTCGAACACAATATTTTGAATAACAACAGACGATGACGTTTCTGCACTTCTTGACTATTGGAATTATCTATTGTTTTCCACTTTTTCCCAACTTGTGAAGGAAAATTCATTATTCTGTATCTTCTAAATATACTGGAAAATACTTTATTTTAGCTGGAATTAATTTTCGCGGAAAAGACTTTTTTGGATGTTTTGTATGGAATTTATTTTAACTGATACTGACTAGTTAAATGTAAAATATAGGAAAAAAGGTATATTTACTGGATTTTATTTTCACTGAATCATTTCTTCAGTGAAAATTAATTCCAAGCAAAAATATAGCATTTTACAGTATATTGTTTTATTTTTAAACTTTATGACGAGATGGACGTTGTGTCCTCAGTATTATTGGATGTGAAGATTGATGATAACTGATTATTAAATCCTTATTATTGTCAATCTGCATCTGTTTATTATTATTATCACATGAGTCATTTTGATGGGTAATTGGCAATGCACGTCATAAGTAGTCTGGCTACCTGGGTCACATAGTGGGTAATATGGTAGACTGAAAATCTGGGTGAATTGGCTACCTTTGTAACATAGTAGACTGAAGGTCTGGGTAACATGGTAGATTGTTTCAAATAGTAAGTAGGCTGGGTCAACAACCACCCTCCCATTCCCCTTGTAACATGGAAGGTACACTACTAAACACACAGCAACACACTACTTTGGTTTTAACAGCATACATTGGCCAGTCTTCGATAACTCGATGGAGTACTGAAGTTCTGTCCTAATCGAACGACATTCAACAAAAGAAAAGAATATTTGCACATGTGTTATCTGATATTTTTCAGAAAGTTTTCAACAGGTGAGCAAAAGCGTTTATATTGTTCTATTGTAGTAAATATGTTTCAGTTAGAGCTAGTGTATGTTTCTCCCCCTTGCTATTTGTTCTGCGATGACTTGTCACGTCCTGGGACGCCTTGGCTATATGTTGTATGTACCAACTCTGAAAGCTCGGCACGCACTGATAAATTTACAGGTGATGCAGGCCATACCTACAATGGTACTAGCTTATATAATTTGCAACACGTCTAGGCAAATCGTGGGTTTCAATTTTCGGACAGTTTAAAGGTTAGGACACAGTGATCATGTGTGTGATATTGTAAATACAAAAATGTAGTGCGCTTGCTGGTATCAGACAAATGCGTTGATTTTAGGGAACTACTTCTTAGTTTCAACGTAGGTGGTGTTATAAGCACAAGTACCTGATCATTGGTATCTCGGAGGAAACCCTACGTGAATTGAGAATAATGTTACTCTTTAATACGCACGCGACGTATACGACTGATCCATGATTGACAAGGGTGAAACATTTTCATGTGATTTGATGTAATTGGCTGTGATTTCAAGTGAGTTGGTTGTTTTAATGTAAACAGGCCCGGAGAATGAACAAATTGGTAAAGGCGAACAGGCCAGAGAGGTGGACGGTCCCGGTCCCGCTCAATGACTCGGCTTACTTAAAGCGCGGTGGTCGTCGCGTAGCGCGTGTTCGAATTTCATGTAAATAAACAATGTATTTTACACGCGTTGTATACGTTGCTATGAGTCACATATCGAACAGGACGCGGCACGACGACTGTCCTTTAAGATTTACCAGAGTTCGGAAGTCATCTTGGAAGTTCTCGGCGTCACAATGCTCGGAAGGGTGTATTTTCTTTCTGAAGACGAACTGGCGGTTTTGCCAGGTGAGATGGATTTTTCTCATTCGGTTTCGGCCGTGATGGGGGGAAATGTTAGCAGCGATGCGGCATCGATGGTGACCAAGATTCTACCTCCGTCCGTTTCTGTATATGAATGTATATCACTTGAATGGTATACTAGTACTGTTGGCGCAGCAACAGCGTTGTCATGTACTCGGTGGTGAAAGTTAAACCCGAGCGTTCGCCGTAAATGGCGGCATTTATCGTACCACAGACACCGTACACTAATATTCAGTAAAGTTCGTGTTAAATGTTAACTTGAACTGTGTTTTTATCATGACTCGTGTTCATGCACGTGTTTTTTTTTTTTTTTTGTTTTTTTTAATGTATCTCTTGTATGATTTGCTGCCATCATGGGCTGTTAGCTGCGTCATAGATGGTGTTGCAAGCCCGTTTACGAACAGCTAGCTATATGGGAGTTTGAATTAAACAAGCCACACGCATATACGTGACTGTATAACAACTCCCGGTGACTACCGTACGTATATTTGGTAAACGATGATTTGCATTTTGCCATGCTTTATGACTACACTCAAATAACCATACTGGTCTGTCTGGCAATCCCCCCCCCCCCCCGCCACACACACACACAAACATATACACTGCAGACTGTATGACTACTAACAATACTGAATAAGGTAGGATGATATGACCAAAACTTCAAGTATAGATACATGGTATCAACCAAACTTACAAAGATAGAATATCTTACTAACAATCCACGAACATAAAATACGATTGAAATGCTAAAATTCACCGTAAAACTTCATGGAATGTTTAGAACCTTCAAATATAAAGAAATTATAAAGAAATGCCACATATTTTCTTATGATGTTGACAACAAAAATAAAAACAACGACGACGACGATGACAGGAAAAGTATACTAGTAATCAATGAGAGACCCTGGATGCAAACTCTCAACAGAATGGGCGTTATTCACGCAGACTCGATATAAAAAATTACAGTTTCTTTCCCATCAACAGCAAATACTCTGATTTAATATTTGTTGGCGAATCCGTTATCAAAATTACTTGGACAGCATGAGACTGCACAGTAGCATAAGTAATATATTGTGTATATGCGTGTTCACATAAAAAAAGTATATTTTTAATTGTGTTTTTTACGTCATGCTGATGACACGCATAAAATTGCATTATGATTTCTGAATTGTGCTTATAGTCACAATTGTACGTACCAAATCAATCAGCGCACATGCCTATTGGAGAATTTCATCATGATTGTTTCGTCGAATAATTAGTTGCAAAGGCACCGTTTCAGTGAGTTCATGATAACATTATAATCAGATTCATCAACATACAGTAACAAACAACACTACTAAAAATTACATATTTACATCCTTATCGCATCTGTTATAGGCGGTGGTTTTCGCGGCGCGCATGTGCAACATTTGTGTTGATAAGCATTGATTTTCCCATAATCCAAGGTGCTCTTCTAATGAAAGTATGAGTTTTGACCTGGTCACGACGTGTAATAATCACCGCCGGTGACTTCTTTGTTTCCTTCGAATCGCCAAAGAAATTACATAGTTAAAGCTTGGTAGCGCTTTTTACTCATTGGTCTACGCAACAGTCAAAGTCGCAATCTTTGTTCATATGAGACCCATTTCTAGCGCATGCGTGGCGCGACGACCAAGACTTGAAGGACTTATTGCGATACAAATGCAAGGAAAGAAAATATGGAGACGTTGTCAGCTATGTCACCATTTTTATATCATACACTTGAACTTGTAGCAATATACAAGTTCAAGATAATATTATAGCCATTTTTACAACTGAGCACTGGCAACGAAATTGGTGATAAATAAGTGTCCTTGCCGATGTCCATGGGTCGTAACTTTAATTATGCAATAGCCTTGGTCGTTGGCATTGAGCATTGTCAGTACATCGTCACGATCCTTGGCCCCACTTAATTCATTTGCTCGCAGTATTTGGAGTGACCACATCCTACCAGTTGTTGAAGTAATCATTGCTCCAACTCTATGACATTTGCACTGAAGTGCAGGTACTTCATTGTGATCGTTATTCCATGCTCACCCTTCAAGTTGGAAAGTTACAAACGAATGAACTAAGGAGAAAAACCCTGTTTGAAACATCCTTGAAGATTTGACTAATTCTCGTGCTTCGGAAATGATGCTGCCTGATTTGGCCGCGATAAGACGAGGTGACGGATCGTCGAACACCAATCAACAGATCGACAGTGTATCGAAGAGCTCGGTCTATCTGGGTGTTTTCGGCATATTAATGTTAGCGCCAGGGGTATTATTAATGGCTTTCACGAACAGTGCACGAACTCTTGCTGTTTTGTTGATGGTCATCGGCTCTCCGTTGACGCTCATTGCTTTGTTATACCCCATTTTATTTCGACATAGACCCGTGACCGAGAACAATGTATCGACCGCGTCTTCATCTAGTTCGGGACAGGGACCACGTAATAATGCGGTAAGGACTACCAGATTGAGTGGGATTCTATTGCATCCCCCTGTACTAGAAGTGAGTACAGTGTTGCGGCCGACACCACCGCCTTATGACGAATCCTTATATCGGGAGCAAGCAGTTGTACCCGAACCCCCTAAATATGCCTGGGCACACGCCTCCACATTGACCACACCGTCTCAGCCACCGCCTTATCAACGTGACCTGCCCGAGGACTCGCCTCCACCGTATTCCTCGTCCGAATGACATTATTCAGACTTTGGTAAAAGACTTTCACTTTACATTCATTCTGTAACCATGTCAACACAGTTCTCTTGGCTAAACCTTGAAAGAAGCTTTGGGTGAAATTCGAAACCCATTATTTAAGGCTGTGTATACACTTGTGTGTTCTCTGGGATTTCTACGCCTGTCTTGAAATGAACAATGTCCAGAGATTCTAGTAAAAAAAGAGCTAAAATAGATAAGACAGTAATAGATGAACGATAGATTGTTAACATTCTTCTTTCATATTTTCAGGGTTTTTTTTAATCACGACCTATGAATTATAGTAGCATACAGTGAATCAAAATCGTTTACAGACTATTTCTCGAAATTAAGGTCTTTTAATTCGCACTGAATCGCCTTGTATGACAATAGAAATAACCTTGATGATATAAAACGAATGAGTTTTATTTTTCAATATGTTGCACAAAATCAGTTGTATTAAAAAAAACGAAAGAATTTCACCATGTCGTAAACGGAAAGTCTTTATCGGCGTATATGTTGAAGAACCGATGTCTGAAAGATGAATGATTATGCAGCCAATCAGAGTTGTCGATTTAAACGTCACAGAAGCGGCCCATCACTAGAGGTCGCGATTTTTTAGAAATGGTTCACTCAATCAATAATGAACATTTGTGCGTCCTTAACTGTACACGTGGTAGCGTTCCGAACATACCGTATTGACAACTTAAATGAAATTAATCGCCAAGAACGCAATGGGTCATTTTGAATTAGTGAACTGGCGTGTTAAGATTATTTACTAGTGATCGAATAAACACTTTGTTTTCACACTTTTGCGTTTTTTGTAGTCAGGGTACACCGCGTAATGTAATTCAGTGTAACAGTACATAGACATGGTGGTAATTGCTGAACCACAGTATGGCTCGCATTTTAAAAATATGGGTCACATATGTAAAATTCGGTCGGGCTGGATATGTTATTTTTTTCACCTAATGTCACAAATGTGAGAAGAATATGTCACGTAACCAATGGTAACAAGGTTTGACATTGCCAAATTTAGAATGGTGACAGCCTCCCCCCTAATTGTGTTATATTAAATCCAAATCACAATAAAATATTATATTTAAATTTGGTGATAATCATTTTCATTTCCGACTAAAAAACTTGAAGGGCAGTGTTCGTTTTCACTTCTCAAATATGACCTAATATTGACAAGGATGTTACCTAGAACTCAAACCACTAATGGTTTGAGTCGTGTATAAGGAATCAGAAAGAAAGATCGTCATCTTGGGCACATCGCGAAAAGTTGGGTACTTCGTAAGTACAAGTAACAACATCTCGTTGACAGAATACACATTGAACTGTGTTCACTATCCTGACATGTAGGCATGAGTGACGCCCTCGCCGAACGAACGGCATCATACCCTACTGTGTTGAGAAATGTTGGGTTTGTAGTACCGCGGAGGACGCAGCTCACACGACCTTGTCAGGCTATGTGTGCACATGCCAAGAATTGCATACTGCTCTCGGTCGAAACTGTTCTGTTTGTCATGATTTCAAAGACGGGACAGTGTGTCACATTTCTATTATAACCACTACTTGCTATTCACCTGGGCACAGTCCCGATAGAAGGACTGTGACCTGGGCGAGCGCTCAACAATCAATACTGTCACCAATGTAAACTCGTATAACAAAAGCTTCGTCCTGACAATGTACTTTTCCGTGCCTTTGTGTTGGCAAATATTATGACCTTGTCAACCATGGCAACAGGGACACACTTACTTGCGTTACTGCATTAGTGGATTTGCATAAGAATAGAAGCCGCCATTTCCCCGTCATTGCATCGTACTACATTCACGAACGTCGTGTCAGAATGAGGGCCACGGAAGGCTTCATTTGGGAAATTTGATTTACTTCATTTGTACGAAGAGTGATAATTCGTGACTCTATGAGTGTCCGGCCGTACCTTTGTCAGACAGTTTACAGGTGAATTGACTTATTTAACAACAGGTACGTTCGACAATTCGTTCTAGTATGGCAGCATTATTATATGCGTAATCTGGTCGATCATACGGGACATCTTCATCATTGCTATTGAAATAATGACGGTGTCCCTGGGATGCCAATCCGTAGCCATAAGTATTACGAAAAAATACACACATACATGTGACGCGATTAGGAAGCAGTTTTCTGCCAATGACATATTTACGTCACAACATGAAACTGTAATTCCATGGTCACAGTGACTTTGCCAAAACAGACTTTAGTTCAGGTCATTTAACTGAGTTGAATCACCGGGAATGCACCATAGAGTGTCTTTTTTTTCAATCCAATACGAATATAAACTGGAAAATAATCCAATAAACGATGGACGTCGTGTTATGGTTTTCGTGTGACAAGAACAACTATGACCGCCGCCCTTTAATTGAAATATTACATATATATCAAATTTTAATAAACCATGTATTTTTTATTTATATATTGTGTTTTTATTTTAGACATCTGATTGTTGTTACGTGCAATAATGGCTGGAAAAGGTGGAAGACGGCGGGGAGGAGGCAGACGAATCGGCGGTCGACGACACGGGCATGGGATCGGTATGAGGCGTGGTGGTGTTGGCCACCGCCGGAGGTACGGTGGTCGGGGAGGAGGAGGAGCAATAAGGATCACAGGGAAGGCAGCTATTGGGGCAATATTACTCTTTTTAGGGATCTTCTTATTGATCCCTGGATGTGTTCTCTTTAGTACCGGAATAGGCGGAAGCTTTGGTGGTGGGACGATGATACCGGGACTTGTCTTACTCGTTTTGTCAGGAACAGCCATTATTTCAGGCCTTGTTATCTGCGTCATCTTTAAATGTGTTCTAAACAAGGAAACCCCGACGACAACTACCGTGACGCCCCAGGGCACAGTTCCCGCTACCACTAGCACGGCAATAGTGGAGAATGAAGAACAGCCGCGACAAGTGCACATAACGGTGAACTACGTCAGAAAGCCCGGGGAACCCGTTCCTCAACCTGGACAATTTCTCGTCGGACAACCAGGAATGGAGGGTCAATACCCAGTGCCAATGGATCCACAAGGTTACCCACCACAGGGTTATCCACCACAGGGTTACCCACCACAGGGATACCCACCGCAAGGATACCCACCACCAGGAACCGGTGATATGGCGTATCCACCGCCAGCCAACAGTGTGCCTCCTCCAGTGACGTACGGGTAAGTCAATGTTTTGCTCGGAAAAAGAAGAGGGGAAATTAAAAATAACCACAGGTTGATTCAATTTTTGGGTTATTATGAAGCCGAAGAAAGGATTACGCCCATGGAAGATTTACCCCCCCCCCCCCCAGTTCAGTTATAGTATGATGACTCACGTTGGCCACGGCCAAGTCACCCAACTATAGTATTCAAACATTTGAATAAGACGGTGCTTTATATTAGGCTATTGTGTTCAGGTCTCACACTACTACTAGATTTTCCGCCATAGATAGCAGGCAAACAACTAGAACAAACGTGGCTCTTCAGACATTGGCCCAATGAGTCGAGAGCTCAAAATTTGAAAACAATTGCTGCATTATTTAGCAAAGCTGGAACTTACTGGGTAGGTTATGTTGGTAGGTATCGGTGAATGATCGTACGATTCAGGACGCTATAACGTGGTAGCATCTCTAGCGGGTTTAATAGTGTACTACCGCTTTCTACGTCGGTACAATTCATGCATTTGGTTCTCTTTTGTTCGGATCACGGTGAAGTTCACCTCTACTAACCACTTTAATAAAAACAAAAACAAGAGGGCGATCTTGGTACAGTTTGTACAGTTTTTAGTCAACTTATTTTTTTTATTTCAGATACGAAGGAAACCCTGGATATCCGCCACCGAATGGCATGATGGATACAACAGCGCCACCACCACCAGCGTACGACACCGTCACAACTCAGCATCAATAATTTATGAACACTTCATCTTCATCAACACGATCAAACGCGGTTGCCATGGCAGTTTATTATCAGTTACTGATATGACTTTATTCCTTCTAATTTTACCTAAAACAAAATTATAGGGCGGCGCATATTCTTCTCAACTCAGCTACGTCAACCAATGATTGTCACGGTGTTAATGATATAATAGCAAGTGTGCGTAATTCGGAAATACGTACAACGTACGACCCAGACGCCTGAACCGTTGTGAAGAGAAAGTTGTTCCGCGACAATTTATCGCGAGGTTCGCTGGTAATCAGCTGATATTCTCACTTTTCTGCATGGCATCATTCAAGATGAGTTGGTAAACCGAAATATGCGCATTCATCACATTATGAGTTATTCTACAACGCACATTTTTTTGAGACACGTGATCATACTGTCGTCTACTTCAACATACACGGGATTGTACAGCCATAATGAGATATTAATGCGGAAGAGTACTAGTATTCACCTGCGCATGCGTCAGAAGGCCATAGCGTGTAATTGTCATGCGTCAGATTGCCATGGCCTTTGCCTTTTTAGCATGCGTTGTTATTGTCGCTTGGGAATCATTTCCCACGCGTGCGCAGGTGACGACCCTCCCGCTTTAAACGACGCGTATACATTCTTAAAGATGATAACAAGTCACAAGGTGTACATGTATGAGCTACGTACTCTGAATTGACATCCCTTTCTTGAATACCGCACTCACTAGCGACAAATGGCTTATTTGCCACAACTCAACATATATGATGAGCGTGTTTACAGTATTATATGTCATCGTCTATATTATAGAATACGCATGGTTGCCATGACAGTTTACAAACGGGTTATTTAAGTCAAATAATTCCTCTCAAATCCATTAATTTACAAAAGAAAAAAAATAGTTTCGATAAAAAGTATATATATTGTGTTCAACTTTGTATTATGATATATTGTTAAGTGGTCTGCACATATATATATGTTTCTTTCTTTTTTTACGAATAAAATAACGTTTATATTTAAACAAAAGGCTCCCATTTCAATTTGAACTTCATATACGTATGATTGTTGTTCTCAATGTGTGTAGAATGTAGAAAGTTTTGACTGTGGAACGTATGAAACAAATAAATCATAACAAACAAGTAACCTGTAGAATGCTGTGTGGGTAATATTTTTATATTGATTTTTGTTGCACTTGCAGCAAATAGTAACCAAACAATGAGAAATCGATAGGATTGAATATACCTCTCAGCTGGCTTCACATGCATAGTTCAAGACTACCTAACCAGTGCTTACACCAAGATTTAGTTACAGCACCTAGACGGTCTGTGGTTACAGCTTCATGTTCCAAGTAATCGCATTGACATTACAATAGAAAATCATGAAAGACTGACACTCCCATGCAATTAACAGCGAGTGAAATTCCTGGGATTGAAACATATATTTTGAAGTCACTGATGTAGGCAATGAATAACTTCAAGTTGACATAAAGACGAGGTAGTTTATTCAATCAGTGCTCAACTAGAGGCTGAAATTATAACTAATTTGTTTAATTCAATTTCTCCTGAAGTCAAATAGAATACACTGGTGAAACACGGTAGTAACCGTGGGTGAAAGGATGTTTTGGGGTGTAGTTTACATTGTGTATGGAGTGGTAGGGTCGGGTGTAATTTGTTCATTTCCAACTCTTATGAAGTCACGTAGAATTTCACTTAATTTATTTTTGCTGACATGTTTTCAAGCATTACATGTGAATCCAATTTTCACTGTGCTGTGTCTCAATAGAGTATTAGGGCAATGGCATTTTTACTGGAATTTATTTCAGGGAAAAAATATTTTCAGTGATAATGAAATATTATGACAGAACCCCATACCCTCCCCGTGGCTTTCATTGCGTATGGAAGTTATTTTCACGAGTAATGCGGTGTATCCTGCTGCCGTACTTTCACGAGCGAAGCCATGGGGAGGGTGTGGGGTTCTGTTATTATTATTAATATGCTCCAAGACAGTGCTGCGACCTAGCAACGCGTGTCAGTGTAGAACGCGTGTCACTGTACGTGTGAAAATAAAATAATCAGACGTCTAATTTGAGTCATTGTCCGAATACTAGTAAATAACTCGTTTATGTTTAAACGTGGCGGTCGTCGCGCAGCGCGTGTTCGAATTTCATGTAAATAAACAATGTATTTTACACGCGTTGTATACGTCGCTGTGAGTCCCATATCGAACAGAACGCGGCACGACGACGCGACTGTCGCCCTTTAGTTGGGACCACGACAGAACCAGAACTTTAACTGGGCGAAAACGATACACAGTTTAGGGCTCATACCACTAATTGAATTTCCATAGACGACAATGTTAACATATGACGAGATTGCTATATGAAAATGACGAAGAAAGTTGAAAATATGGCTCAAAAATGGGAAATCAACATGCCAGTAATCAACCATATGAAAAAAACTAACATGTTGGCCAGCTCAAACTCTTGCAAATCTCAGGTAAACAAGACACACCTACTGTATTTGGATTGCACCAAGAGAAATCACTTACCCCAGACCATTCGTCCCGGTGTTATCGCTATCGCCACACGAGACTCCAGCTTGTCTCCTATACAATTTTCCTTCCGCCCACTTAATTTTAATATTCATATGACCTTTGCACTGACATCGATAGCCAATCGCATTCGACCGCGGACGTCACTCTAAATAAACAACTGAATAAATTAATATACCATATTTGGAAGATAGCGGGTAAATTCAACGTTGTTGGTGTGTTCCTTCGGGTTCCGAAGTCGCACGAAACGAGTTCATGTTCCGTTATCTTTCGCAAGTAAAACAGGTCGATATGTATTAAACATGGCATTTGTTTTCTTGTTTTAACCCCCTTATTACGCAAGCTTCCGTCGAAGTGGTGTTTTTTTCGACGATTTGTGGCATGTTGCAAAACGAACGAAACATTGCGGCATTCTTAGCGGTGGATAAGGGATCGACTATGTCGTCACATTTATGTCTCGTTTGAAAGAGAATAAACAACCGCTCAGAAAAATATGTTGCTAATATTTAAGTGCGGTGCCTTGAAATCGCCTGCCCGACGTCCAAATTTCAAAAGGATGTTCGATTTGCAATGACGACCGTTCATATGTACTAGGCGACGTTACAATTACTACTAGGGTCGGTGTTTGCATTAAGAATTATAGAACAAAAGATCAGCAAAGCGGTGCTTTTGTCGGCGATTTTGTCAAAGGGAATATTGATAAAATGTTGCAAAACAGAATCGCGAGTTGGGTGAAAAATTGCGCCGGCGGCATTCTCAGCGATGGCGACACCCCAGAAACACCGTGTCACAGTGCATTCGTGCATCAGTACACCGAAGAAATACATACATATTGTTGCGGACGACTATTGTAGACTGTGTTCGTGTAGTCTTCGAGTTTGTGGACAGTTAAAGTCGTGTGTGAATTTATTCAAGCCAGAAAAAGCAGGAGGGATAACTTATGGAAATCGTCTTTCCAATTTGATCCAGTGCGACGTTGTGAAAGGAGCGACTCTGTCGTCTCATCTATGTCTAGTTTGTAAGAGAAAGATTGATAGCGCAGAAAAATCCGCCAATAATGTAAAACAGTGGCGTGAAATTGTCAGTCATTCTAATATCTCCCAACCTGTGAACGAAAGGGTTAAGCGTGCTGCCTTGAAATCGCCTGCCCGACCACGTTCAAGTTCAAAACGACGTTCCATAACTTTCTCACATTCAATTTGCAATGATGACCGCAGTTCAAATGTACTTAGCGACGTGACGGACATTAACAACCATGATGTTGAAAAGGAGTTTGATGAAAATAT